>NW_027203604.1:4205000-4866250 GCF_024711535.1 Dipodomys merriami
AAGCACAAATCTCTCTGCGTTCACACCCAGGTACTACCAAAAAAGAAAAAAAAATGGAGGACAGACTGCATGAAAGACAGATTGTTATGGAACAAGACTGGAGATCAGAGTTAGATAAGGGAAGGAAAGGATTTCATAGAAAAAAAGACAAAGACTCAACCTGGTTTCTAGGTTATGTATCTATTTCTGTCCATATATATCCATATATCCATTGATAGTCATATATATATATTTATTTTTATCAATACATAATGCACACACACACACACAAAGACAGCTGTGGGATTTTTTGGGGGGAGGGCGGTCTGGTTGTGGGGCCTGAACTCTGGGCCTGGGCGCTGTCCCTAAACTCTTCAGCTCAAGGCTAGCACTCTACCACTTGAGCCACAGCTCCAGTTCCGGCTTTTTTCTTTTTGCTTATGTGGTGCTGAGGAATCAAACCCAGGGACTCATGCATGCAAGGCAAGCACTCTATCACTGAGCCGCCTTCCCAGCCCTTTCAGCTGTGGGATTTAAACTCAAAATCCTCATACTGGCTAGGTAAGCAACTCTATCAACTGAATTAAACATTTGATTGAATTAGGATTTTTTTTTATGTGAGGTCTTATTCTTTCACCTGGGCTTAACTCACTTGGTCATGGTAATTGTTTTAGAATGCTGAGAACATATGTATATGTGTGTGTGTATATATATATATATATATATATATATATATATATATATATTCATGCTCTAAAGTAGTTTTTCTTTTACTTTGGTATTAAGGGGAAAAACTGCTTTTCAGCAAAATGGAGGTATTAAATATGTGATCACAGTAATCTAAGACTTCATCTCTAGAAATTTATATCTTATCTTTCAAAAATATTGTTTTAGTTCTGAATTCAGGTACTTAGGTAAACTCACGGTAGTGAAGACTGATGATTTTATTTTGTTATTATGAAACTGTAGTTAATTTTTATCCTCAGAAATATATACTTCCTCAATACTAGTTATATTTTCTTGTGCATTGTCATTGACATCATATTTCCCTCCAACGCTGCCTTTGCAATGTGCCTGGGTTTGGTTTGCATCTCTCTCTAAGATATTTACTTTTGCAATAGCTGTGTTTTCTCAGTCCTCACTAGACTCTCAATTAAAGGAGAAGAAAAGAGAACAAAGGATATTTTTAAAAATTCCTAATACCTACTTTTTAATTTTAATTTTTGTTTTATTTTGTTGGATATTTCCAGTTTTTCTCTAATTATTTTCTAATTTACCCAAAGATTTAGCACTTGAGGGTTTGTTCCAGGTAAGCATAAGTTTTTGTCTAAATGGATTCCTTGGGTCTACAGATTTTTTGAATTCAATTTTTTGCCCTCAAAAATGAGTGCCAGCCCCAGTGGATTTTAAATGAATTGTCTGAGCGTGATTTCAAGATTATCAATTCTCTGTTGACATGTATTTTTCATGAGAGCACTTTTTGTTGGGATAAAATTTAATGTTGCAGAAATAACATAGAATAGGTTCTGTTTGTCTTAAGTGTGTCATGACCAAAACACCTGTTTTTAGCATAACTAGTGGCTCAGCAGTGACAATGCTTGAAATATGTTTTTAATCTATGTGAGTCATGGAAAAGCATCATTACAGGAGAATCATCCCAAACATATTACTAAAACATAACATACCTGTGTCTGGACTAAGTACTCTATAGCAATTACATATTATGCTGAAATAGAATGTCTTAGAGCATAAATTGACCTTTGACTATGAGCTGACCATTTAACCTGGTGAGCAGAGGAGTTCCTAGCAAGAAGAAAGGGCAATTAGGAGCAAACACTTTTCAAACATTTGCTTGTGTGATGTATGCATGATGTTCCATCCCATTTAGTAAATAATTTACATGTTCTCTATGCTAAAATATATAAGATTGCAAATATCACTGATATGGAAAAACATGACTCACTGTGCCACTTCTCTAATACTGTAGTATACCTATTTGCATCTCATACTCTCTTTTAGTTTAGGTAGAAGAACTTTATTCATAAAGTAGGAAATAGCTGCCCATCAAACTGCTTAAGTATAGGTAAAGCCCTTTCCAAACATGAATAATCCGCATCTACTAGATAGATTGGAATTAATGAGCTGTATGCCAGAAATATTCTAAAGCAGTATATTATACCTCCTCCAATATGACAATGACTTTGTTAAGCTGTGAATGCAAAGAGCTTCAAAGGTATCCACATAACTTGAAGCAGTAGAACTTAGTAAGTAAGTAGAAATAGTAAGTTTATTAAAAAAAACTCTGTATAAGGACTATTGCCATTGCAGGATATGAAGTCAAGCATTTGGAAACATTTATTTCAGTTCCAGACATCAAAAGATCAATGTATTTGACCCTTATTTCTATCAATGCTTAGAGTATCTGCCAAAATACAAAAACGACATAATTTTGTCATGAAAGAATAGAAAGGAAATTGAAATTGAAAAAATACTTAATGAACAACCAGTCATCTCATACATCTCATATTGCTGTGAAAAAATGAGAATTTTCTGAAACGTAATTTTCTTTCATATAATGGTGTACTCTCTTCTCTGGACATGTCCATATAACTATTGATATTTCTCAAGATGCATTGTATTTATAATATGACTTGTGAAATTGCAACCTCCTTGTATATCTACTGAAAATAAAAAGTTCATGGTTTATTTGCAATAACTAGTATATGTCTGAGACAAGCAGAAAAGGTCTTGCTATTGTTTCTAATAGATTTATAAGGTGATTTTTTTTTGTTGCTTTGTATGTCCCTCTCCCATGGTATAACCGCTGTTTTCACTGTATAATTGGTATAATTTGGGGAGGGAAAGGAAAAAAATAAGGTTGTTTAAATAGGGATACAGGTGGACCCATTGCAAGAATGAGATGTACAAGACGCTATGTCGAAAAATTAACTTTAGAAATTTGGTGGAGGGCAGGTGGGGCAGTGTAGTTGTTGAGATGGGAGGGCAGGGATGGTAGGGGAAAAACAAAAGAGGAGGCAACAATGCTTGATAAGAAATGTACTCATTACCTTGCTCATGTAATTGTAACTCCTCTGTATGGTATTTTCACAATAAAAAATAAAAGGAAATAAAAAAGTGGGTTCATATAATTAATAGTGGAATTTTTTTTGAGGAAAGAAGTCATTCACATTACACTTAATATACCTATTGCCTCGCATGATATCTTGAACTGTAGATGTGCCTGAGAATAGGTCTAAAATAGTAGATTTAAGTGCTGCCATAAGATACTTAAATTTAGTGAAATAACCTCCACATCTTAAGGAAACAGCTCAAGTCCTGAAGAAAATATAGACATCCTTCTCACTTAATGTAGCATCCTTGATATGACTTCTGGTATCCAGCTGTGTTAATTTTTGGATTAGAAATTTCCTGTTGATTTTGTGCTACATGATCTGAAAATCAGATTAGCAATACTACATTTGTGCTGATCAAATTTAATTGGGAACACCTTAAATAGAATCTCAAATTTAGGAGGAAAAAAGGAGTAAAATTTGAAATGTGTTGAATATATTTATTTGTGCAATCTAAATTATGTAAAAAAATTGAAGCTGATTTCTTGTTAATTTTTGCCTCATATTATTTTTAAATGAACTTGCTTCTAAAATGATCCCTGTTTTTTAAAAATTTATTTAAATTTTATTGTAAAGGTAATTTACAGTGGGATTACAGTTACATCAATAATGAGTACATTTCTTTTTGAACAATGTTACTCTACTCTACCACTTGTTTTTTCCTACTTTTCCCCCTGCTGACCCCACTCTCCCCAAGTTGTAAAATTAATTTCCAAGATTATCTAGTGAGTATCACTGCTTAATTAGCTTACCCTGTGTTCCCCTATTTCTGAGCTCCTGTTTCCCCTCCCCCGATCAGATACAATTATATATGAGTTAAAAGGTACAGAAGACAGTGACAAAAGAGATGGGTAACCTTTGAGGGCAATATAGATTCCCAAGCATATTTTTAAATTTCCAGATTCCTCTTTGAAACACTAATGTCAAAAGTACTCTCAGAGATAGAGATGGTTGGGCTATATATGCATCAGTCTTCAAAGAAGCCAGGGCATTGTAAAATTAGGTCAAGTTGCCGTGCTGAAGGAGTGGTAATTGTGTAATTACTTAACAGTTAGGGAAGTAGTTCCACAATGTCTACCCAGTTCTACAATGTCTACTCCATTCACCAAAACATAACTGGCAAGTTAGTGCATTTAAGTGGACTTCTTGCACACATGTTTAGGACCTGTTTAGGTCTCTGAGTATATTGGCTCTTAAACTCTTATTTTTAAGGCGCTGCTGAACCTGGCTTCAGGCAAAAGTTCTTCATTCCTGTACAGTTGTTGTAAAGAATGTATGACAAGTTCCCATGGACCTAAAACCTCAGTGTTTGTATTTGTAGACAGGGATTCATGCAAATTAACCAGAAATGGTATACATAATATGGGGAAGGAAAAAAGTGTTACATTTTTAAAATTTATTTCTCAGTAGTTAGCTGTATTCAATCAAGAGAAGAGAGCTTAGTAAGTGCATGCACACTGCACAGTAACACATTCTTTTCTGTAGTGGGAGTGTGTGTATGTGTGTGTTTTTTGTTGTTTGTTTTGTGGTCAGTCGTAGGACTTGAACTCTGGGCTTGCGTGCTGTCCCTGAACTCTTCAACTCAAGGTGAGCACTCTACCACTTGAGCCACAGCGCCACTTCGGGTCTTCTAGTGGTTTATTGGAGATAAGATTCTCACAGACTTTCCTGCCCAGGTTGGCTTTGAGCCATGATCCTTAGATCTCAGACTCCTGAGTAGCTAGGATTACAGGGGTGAGCCACTGGCGCCTGGCAGGAATATGTTTTAAGACACACCCATACCCCTAGTTGATACCTAAAACCATGGGTAGATATGAATTTCATATTCGATGCCCTTTTCCCTACACATCCCTACACGTATCTCTAATAAAGTTGACTCTATAAGTAAGGTCCAAAAATAGCCACAATACAGTGATTATAACCTTGTATTGGAAACAAATTTCATGAGTCACTGCTATTGACTATTAGGGTTATTAAGCTTATTGTGGGTTAGCTGAAAACAAGTCTTGTAATACTTTTACTTTTATCTGATAACAGAAAGTGATTAAGTGACACATTTCTTTGTAGTGCAGAAATGCTAGACAAAGGGAAAACTTATACTTTAAATCAGTGCCAAAGATGTCATGAGCTTTGATCCTGCTAATCCCTATTTATCTTATGAATTGTTTGTTTCTGGATTTTTGACTTAATATTTGTAGATCATTGTTCATAACATGTTATATCTGTAGTGGAATAAATAAATACACACAGTTATGTATTCTTATGGTATATACTAGATGGTATGTATATAGAAGAGATTAAAGATCTATTAAAATTATTTACTTATTTATATAGAGAAGACAGTGTTAAGACTGTTGAATATCATTTAGTTGATTTCCAAACTGGAAGTGATTCATTCTTTTCTTACTTGTTATTGAAGGAAGTATGTTAGGAAATTTTATAAAAGGTAATTCACATGGTTAAAAATGTTCATTTCATTTCTGTTCATTTTTAATGAAAATACCAGCATTGATAATAATTTTTATACATTTTTAGTAGTATATATCAGCATACACATGTAGTGTTTATAAAACAAAGCTGAATTCATTCTCCATAATGACCATAAACTGCTTTTCAAGAAAAAACATTACGTCGTTCTTTTGACATATTATTTTCTAGTGTATGTCCACAAATTTAGTTTACGTGTTTCTTTCACTGAAAATGTTATTCCTCATCTTTATTGAAATGTAATTAATTTTCACTGTCTTTAAGTTGTTGTTCAGCAGGCTTTCAGTTCATCATTTCAGTCTATGAATACAAAACATCTTGATCAGCTTCACCCCTTTCAGAATTCGTCCTCATCTCTACCAGCCCCACTCACCTCCCATTTTACCTGGTTACATTTTCATATATGCCCATTGAATATTTTAAATGGATTCACTCAGGGTAATTGGTCCCAGTGATATATTACTTTACAACTTTGCTTTCATTTTATTATATAGCTCTTTCAAGGTCTTCTAAGGCAGATAATTAGAAAAGCGTTTCTTTGCAATGTGTTCTGAGTTTGTGGGAGTTTACATCGTCTAAACAAATCATTGGTTCATTTAAAGTTCTGAACATACGGGAAGTCTCAAAAAAGGAAAGTTAACCGCATTTACTATTGCTATTGTCCCTTTGCCACACCAATAAAACACAACTATTTTGGAATATTTGCTTTTGCTTTTGTGGTCTAAATTTTAACACTTTTTCTTCTTTCCATGTCTTAACTAACTTGACAGTTTCTATTAGCCAAAATGTATACAATATTCGTCAAAAGCCAAGTATCATAGACTCATGCCTGTAATCTAAGATACTCATGCAAATGAAATCTGAGGATTGCTATTCAAAGCCACTTAGGGCATATAAATACAAGAAACTCTTATTTCTACTTAAACAGTCAAAAGCTAGATGTGGAGATGTGATTCAAGTGGTAAATTTCCAGCTTTGAGTGAGAAAACTAAAGAACAGTGCTCATGCCTCTTTAAGGAAATATAGGTATATACATAAACATATATATATATTTGATCTTTTAAAAATTATCCTATATGTCTTTAATAATCCTCAAATTTTTGCAATTAACAAAGTACAATGTAAGCAAATAAAAAATTGTTTAAATGCATAATTCACAACAGCCTTTTCATAAAGTGATTAACAACTTAATATATAACAATTGGCCATGCAGCAGGAATAAGGAAAATTTGGATTGAAAAGTTGGTGGTGTCTTTTGTTAGTCTTAAAATGCTGACAGGTCATTACCCCTGTCGGCTAGTTTCTATCTCAAAAACTGGAGGCCCTAGATGTTTGGAGTAATGAGTATGAAAATTGTTGGGAAGCCTACCATACTTCTTTTGTGGTATAAAGTGCTATTAAGATGCCATCTGATGATATTTAGAGGCAGCACTTTTGGGGGATGGTATAGATTTCCTGCTGGATTCTGTTCATTTGCACAGTTAGCATTGGCTACAACTGAGGGAACAATCATTCTTCTTATTCAGTTTCCGTAGATTGTACTTTTGGTCTTTGCTCAAATATTGCCAACTCTCATTGGCTTCCTGGAGTTCTTAAAACAATAGTGCCGATTCTGCAGGAAACAATGAGGATACTGCTACTCAAGTATCTTTATTCCAAATTCCAGTATTCTTTAAATCAACATTTGGAATTAATTCTCATTTTTTTTCCTCTTCCAATGCTTTTTGGCTATCCAAAAGTTTGAATAAAGAGAGGATTTGTGTATCATTTAAAGAATGAACAAGGTTCATGAGGTTTGGGGATAAATATATTATGAACAAAGTATTGAGTAAGTGTAAGTAGCCAATCCCCTGATGTGCAAGGAACCAATTAACTAAGTTTAGAAATCTCACTTCATTAGCATTTGATGCCTTCTTCACTGTGTAAAACCAAATTTATATTAATTTCAAAATAAGTAGCATATGAAGTTAATCAGTCTTCATCTTTTTCCATGATGGGGTAAATGTAGTTAACACTGCTGAATGGAGAGTTATTTAGTACAATTTTCTTACATTTTTTCAAAGTTATAATCAGCATAAGCTTTGTTAAACTTCTGCTAGTTCTTGTTCTAAACAAAGACATAATAGGCTCTAATAAAGTCATAGAGAAAGAGTGACTGTTGGATACTTTTTCTTAAACACTTTTCTTAATTGTGTGAAATGAGTATAAAATAAAAAAATCAATGATTATTATTCTCTCAGTTGTTTTATTTTCCAAAGACTGACAATTAGTTTTTATTATTTGACCAGTAATAAAAATTCTGTAGTTTAGAAGCTATCATCTAATATATTTGTGCTGTTTTTTTCTAGCCTACAAATTACCACAATGAATAGTTTCTCATGAAATATGACAAATATTTTCATATTGAAGACTGAGAAATGCTTAAGGTATTTGTGTAACTATATTCTAGAAGCCAGATACTGAGGTGTTTCACACCTGTAATTCTAGCCACTCAATTGGCTGAATTTTTAATGATTATAATTCCAAGCCACTCCAGGTAAACAAAACTGTGAGACACTTATCTCCAACAAACCAGTGAAAAAGGAAGAAATTGAAGTGTGGCTGTGGTGGTAGAGCAGGATCTCAAAGTCCAGCTTTCAAGCCCCAATAGCAGTATAAAAATGAATAGGAATATTCAAGTCTAGAGGGAATAAATATTTTTTGAAATATTTTATATTATGTAATTTAATAAGAATCTGAGTACAAAGACAAATGTAACGATTAGGAATAGAAGCTATCTCTTCTATATGACTATTTTAATTAATTAAAACAACATTTTCCCGAAAGAAGGACATGGAAACCTAAAGAATTGTGAAAGAACTCTTAGGAATTTAGCAGTAGTTTAATACCATATTCTTATTTATATTAAAACAAAAATAGAAAAAGGTACATTAGTGAGATTAATTAACTATGCACTTAGCAAGTAAGCAATGTTTTTATGATATGATAATCAGATGAATTATAGCATCTTTGGAAGTGTGAGTATTTTGGTCTCAGCCCTCAGACTGATAGGCATCAGTAAAGGATTTCAGAACCAATTCTTGTGTATGGAGGACCAACAGTGTCAATTATTCTAGTTTTATATTTTAGCAAATGGGGAAGGACATTGGTGTTTGCATCAGTGTAGTAAAATTATCTAAAATTTAATATTTAGGAAAATTATTCAACATGATAGAAAATAACCTATCATAAGACTGAAGTCAGTACTGGGTTTATTTATTATATTTACTTTTTTGTCGTTCATCAGAAATAAGAGGGTCGTAGACTTTCCTGCCGGGGCTGGCTCTGAACTATGATCCTCAGATTTCAGCCTCCTGAGAATCTAGGATTACAGGTGTGAACCACCTGTGTCTGGTTTAGGGCTGGTTTTTATTAATCCAGGTTTAAACTAAGAGTATTGGGGATAGGAAAAAAGTAGAATGGATGGGAATTGGAGATGACAGCACTTGGTGAATGTTCCATTCTTTTTTTTTTTAAGAGAAAGATTAGAATAACTTACTTAGGAATTTTAGCTCTGAAAACTATCCTCTAAATAGTGATGGTGAACTGATGAAATTTAAGATACAAAGAAAAGGAGAAGATCAATACAAGGAGGCTTTTAAAGCTCTCGTGGGAGGCTTGTATTGATGTGGCTGAGAAAATTCTGCCCATCTATTATTTTAAATATTATTCATTCATAATTATATATATATATATATATATGGTAAAGTTACTCTAAGCATTCAGATAGCTTTGAGGGGTTATGTGCTTATTTGTGTATTTACAGAAATGTTTCATTTTATTAGCTAATATTGTTTAAGTTTGTAAAAACTTAAAATACTCACACATAGTGAAAACACCATTAACTAATCTTTCATCATTAAACAGTGTCATTTATAGTTTAGACCAGGGATAAAAAGAAAATATGGAAGCTCTTGATGGTACCTACCTTCTATTGTTATCTATCATATAACCACCATTAATAAAATAATTTCAAATTAAAATATGCTTTTAAAACTTTGGTTAATATGAATGCTTATTATAATTTTCTATAAATATATTCCAATAGTGTATATTATTAAAAAAAGATAATTATATACTCAATTAGAATTTCTTAGCATAATTGTGATTGTCACACAAAAATTATTTCTAGCCAACTAAGTCAAAATAATGGACTAGAGTATATTTCCTGAGATGTAAATACAATCCCTTAACATCACTTTCACAATACTATTTAAAAAATCTAAAATGAATAAAATAAAAATAAAAATATTGTAAATGTTGACATCAAGAAATAAACTCATGAGGAATTTCTCAAGATCCCTGGACATAAACGATATGCAAATCAAAACAAAATTGAGATTCCATCTCACTCCAGTTAGATTGGCCAACAAGGAGAATTTGAACAATGACAAATGGTACTAGAGATGTGGAAAAGGAACCTTATTGCACTGTTGGTGTAAACTAGTACGATCACTTTAGATGGTGGTTTGTAGATTCCTCAATGTGTGTGTGTGTGTGTGTGTGTGTGTGTGTGTGTAAACATAGATCTTCCTTGTGACCCAGCTATATACCCAGCTATACTGGGCAATTACCTACAACATTACAAGTTAGGATATTGTAAAGACACTTAAACACATCCATATTCATTGCTGCACTATTCACAATAGCCAACCTATTGAAACAGTTCAGATGCCCTGAAATGAATGTGTGGTACTAAATGCAAAGGAATTTTACTCACACATTAGAAAGAAAGATATTATGTAATTTGAAAGGAAATGAATTGACCTAAATCATCTTACATGAGGTAAGCATCTGAGAACAAACAGCAGTTATTTTTCTCATATATGAAAGCTAGATCTAAAACTTAAATAGAAATGGCAACTTATACTGGGGTTTATGCATGTGCGCATGAACAAAAAGACTGAAGGAAGTTAAAATTATGGGAGGAACCCAAGGGTGTAACTCCTCTGAACAGCTAAAATACAACTTTCCAAAACAAATTCCAGGAAATGGCAACATTATTCATTATTTTTTGTTTTTTTAGTTTCATCTATTGTTGTTGGTCTCTTTTTTACATGGATAAAAATGAGGGCACAATAATAGAGACAGCAAGAGTGAACAAATGCAGATATGGTAATCAATATACACAAGGTAGAAAATCAACAAAGGCACTCATGGACAGAGATGTGAGGGGGAAAATTATTTTACAACCAAGAAACCATTCATAGTTCAGGAACTTTAAGTTGTCAAATTGATCAGTGTTACCCCTTCCGTGTTCTCCTCTCCACTTAATCTCAACCTGTCCATCATCTCAAGTTTCTTAGTTCATTTTCAAATACACACTTTGAATATCATGACTGTATCTGCCAACCATTCCTCTTACATTTGTCTCCTCCTCCCATACGGTCTACATTTTGTATTTATTTATTTATTTTTACAATATATTAGGGGAGTCATACAGTGAAAATGAATGATTATTTAATACCTAATCAGGACAGACAATACATGTCATCTCAGACTTTGCTCCCTTTTGCAGTGCAGAGTGCTTTATGATTGGCATGTAGCTCTAGTGAGTTTTGCCTGAATGGCAGTTGTCAACCATCAGTAGACCATATGCTGTGATGGAAAAAGCTACTGTCAGCTGCCAGTGGGCCATCTGGATAATGCATACTAAATAGTCTGAAGCTTACTCAGTTGTACTGGTGAGAGCCAGTAGCTCCTGGATTTGGTTTGTAAACCTCTACCCAAAACCTCTGTGTGCCCTTAGCAGTTAGGTCTCTCTGTTGTATGTATAAAACAAGGCTATTTTTCTGGGCACTATATGTTATATTCACAATTAGTAAGACATAGGTTTATAGGTTTCAGAGTGAAACTGCTGTAGTCTATATATTTGAATGATAGCTAGCCATCTTTTATCTGGAACAAATTCATACATCCAATGATCATATGAATACTAGCCAACTTATGATACGGATGTCTATATATCATTATAGATATTAAACAAAATGTTATTGATAGCAAATTTTCTTATTGAATCTCTGATTTTTTATGCTTCACAAACAAGTAATATATAACAATATAGTTAATAAAATGTAGCAACACTAAAAATATTTCTTTTAAGTGATAATGCAGAGCTTTGTTGCAAAGTCTTCTTTTAAAACTCAGCTAATTTTCATAGCATTGATAGATTTGGGTATGTTTGTCATTTTTCTGTCTAAACATAAGTTTAAGAAATATGCCTGGCATTAAAATTCATGGCACTTAGAAGTATCACTGCTCTTTACCAACTTATGCCTATGTATGCAGAAGGAGAATATCAGCTTGGGTGAAGCTTTTGGCTAGAGGATGGTTCAACCCACTATGCCAAAGTGTAATTTTTAATCATCTTCTCTGCTCCTAAGAAAACTATAATCTGCTTAGGATAATTATAAAGATGACTATAAGGATGAAATGTGCAGCATCTGAAAAGCTGGCCATCATGTTGCAATTGATACATAATCCCAGTTATCCCTGCAGCTGGGCAGCCATCTATCTATCTGCCAGGATCCAGTGGCATAGCTGTCCTCCTTAACTCAAAATTGACCTGTGCAAAACAGGCAAAAAGAAGCGGTATAAACTGTGGACTTTGAATAAGCCTATGCTGTTTTCACAGAAAAAGCTTTGTTACTTGGAGCAATAGTATTTTTGTGGATTTACTAAAAAAATACCTATTTTAATAAAATTATCAAGAAAATACACACAAAGCAAAGAAGTGCAACAAAAATATGGGCTTCATACCAACAAAAGGAGATTACTCACAACAATGAGCTTGCTCATGAAATGAGACTGATTACCTAAAACTTGAAGCTTTATTTCATACTCTTTTTGAAGATGAATTTTGCAATTATCAAAATGTTTATTTTTTTAAATAATAATAACAAGCTAAGATAGAGAAAGAAGTATCAATATGCAGTACGCAATATACATTTATCTATACAGTATTGACATTATTGCCTATTAAGAAAGTGTAAAGTCTAGGGTTATCCATATGTAAAATATGAATATTTTAGTGGTATTTGTAATTATGAATATATAAATATAGAAACATGCTCTTCTATATGTATATGTGTATGCATGCATATATATATGCTTGAATATGCATTAGCAAAAGAATAGTATAACACAATAAGCAAAAAGTAAATAAAAGTTGTATATGAATTTTGATTATGACATGTACAGCATGTGTTTTAATATATTTCCAAATAATTGAGTCAGACTGCTATTAGTTTAATTAAATTTCTTACACCTTCTTGATTAGACAGCTAGTGTAATGACATCTTCCACACTTGGAGCTGTGAAATGTGGCTCATTTTAGATATCTGTAAAAGAGGAGGAAAATGTAAATCCAATGAACATCTCAGCAGACTACAAACCAATTTTTATGTTTCACTTAGGGGGAATAAAAACAGCACAATACAGAGGTAATTAGCATGTTGTTTAGAAGAAGTTAACTATAAGCCTTATATAATTGACCATAAAATGGACAAAATTTGTCCACTGTAGGGACAAACCTCAGTGTTTAAAGATGAAGCCTTGGGAATTTGCACTGTAATTTAGCAAGTATCAGTATTGTAAAGGCAAACAAACTGAATGTTCTAGTGACTTTGATAGGGAATACAAGAAACAAATGCTCATGTAATATGTTCTGAACTCCAGGAAAGACCAGGGATAAAACATGCTTTAGTACTTCAGTAATTCCCTTACAAAACAAATATTTGAATAATTCTAATGAGCTAACTGTAGGCTGCCAGAAATTTCAGCAGCCATTTTTTTATTTACTTGACAATTATCATTGGCCTCTAGACTTTATTCATAGAATAAACGAGAACATTGTTTTGTATTAAAAATTATTTTAAGGAGTTACCTTTCAACAAAGTAATATAAATACAATGAATCTTGGCCTAAGATTCTTATAAAAACACTTCTCTTTATATCATTGTAGATTACCCAAATTTCTCTGTAAAGCACCAAAGTCTCTGGAAACATATTCCATTTTCATTAGAGAATTCAGAATTCACTTTGTCTTTAGATTTTTATCTTAGAATGAAAGATTAAGAAAGATCCTATGACACATAATTTCCTACTGCTTTAGATGAGATGAGAATATTTATGCAATCATTCATATTTGATAAAAATATTATTAGGGAATAAGAATCAGTATGCTGTCACACAGCATACTGCTGTGTAACCAGCAATGATAAACCAGTAATATCTCTTATATTTTCACTTCCAAGTAGGTTTTGACTTCAGCCTACAAAAGAAAATGTAATAGTGAATATTTGGTACATAATTCATTCTAGTGGGGGTTATTTACTTTTTGTGAAGATTAAATACCCACTCACTGACTCTGTGTTCCAAACCTCTGGGCCTATGCACTACATAATATGGTGTTTTGATTTTCCTCATTACCCATGTGTCCTATGTAGGACAGGCAATATAGAGGACAGGCAAGTGTCAAGAAAGAATCTACATTGAGAATGTCCTCCTTTGCTAATGTGTTCTATTTGGAGAAAATTTGTAGTTTTCAACTCTTCTTACTCACATTGTTAGTGAAGATTTCTATTGTAAATGAGGGCCACAGAGACTCATTTGTGGTGAGCATTGCTATTGAGTGAATAATAATTTTGAACAGTTAAAAATGTAATAGCATATCTTGTAATATCTAAAAAAGTAAAAAGAGCACTATGAAGATATACATGTATGGTTATTTTGATTTAGATATTATATTTACCAATGCTAATTACATTAAAACTATGCACAACGGACTACTAGCTTAATAGATAGACATAGTACTGTAATGATAATGTCTATTCATTATTCTCCATTAATAACTACATATGATAATGATGCTGCAGTTAATTTTGCATTTTGAAATTTCCAAGTGTAGGACTTAATTCAAAATTTTCTTAATGTACTGTGTCTTTGCACATTCAAAACAATACTTCTTCAGTCACAGGTGCAGCTTTAGGCAATTAGATTAGATTCTGAGGTAGAATATCTCTCTTATCAGGGCTTTTTAGCGAGAGCTTAAGACATGAAAATTTAACATTTAATCAAAATTTAAAGATGAAACCAAAAGTGAAATTGACAGCAAAGTAATTGAAGATTCCAATTATTCCCTCAAATCAAGAGGCTCATTTCAAACCATAAACCATAAACTATAACTTTCAATTTATGCTTCCTATGTACTCAAACTATGAAATGGAATACAATTTTTAAGTGTGAGTAAATTTACTTTCAGATATTTTAACACATTTTACTTCTTTCATGCTTTAAACAAGTTGATGTTAGGAAAATGAACCCTAAGATATGTATTCAAATTTTTTTTTCTTTCAGGTGATTGTTTATAACACATTTATAAGATGATTTCTTTGTTGCTTTGTATGTCCCTCCCCCATGGTATAACCCCTGCTTTCACTGTATTTGAGATTGGTATAATTTGTGGAGGGGATGGGAAAAAACAAATCGTTTAACTAGGGATACAGGTGGACCCATTGCAACAATGAGATGTACAAGTCGTTATGTGGAAAAACGAACTTTACAACTTTGGTTGGGAGGGGAGGAGGATTGGGTGGAGGGATGGGGGAGGATCAGAAACGATGGGAAGGGGAAATAAAGGAGGAGGCTACAATGCTTGATAAGAAATGTACTCATTATCTTGCCCATGTAAATGTAACCCCTCTATACAGTATTTTCACAATAAAAAATAGAAAAAAAACAATTATTTTGTCTCTACATTTGAAGGAAGATCTTTGAAAAATATCACTAGATAAGATAATGGTACTTATAAAAAAGCAATTATATAGTTTGCTTTAATTCATACAAGATACCCAAAGTAGTGAGAGACAAGACAGAAGGATGCCCCGGCATCTAACTATAAAATATGACCATGATCTCTTTTAGTACAGGGATTGATTAATATACATTTTTCAGTCTCAGTACCTGAAGCACTGTTGGTGCCTAGTGAATATTTCTGTTGAGAACATTTTTATACTTCTTAAATCACTCTTTATATCATATTATACTATTGTATCTGGAACAACTTTTCTATGTAGACACAGTGTTTTTTAATAATAATAAATGTATTATTTTATTGTCAGTAAGAATAAGATTAGTCAAAGCATGGAAAAATGAAGCAAAAATATAGTAATTAAAATAATAGAAAACAGTGGAGCAACCAATAAGAAGGTACAACAAAAATTAAGTGAAGAAAACAGCAAGTTTCTACTATCATATTGGTAAATTGAAGGAAAGTTCAGAAACTACCTCTGCAACTCTTGACTATGTAAAATGATACTTCTCTGATCTATGCTTTAGAATGTCTTATGGATGTAGTGCTTAGATACAGAACTAAACAAACTGATTCAAATAGGAGTGAATAACTCCATTGCTATAATTTAAAATGCCTTGCAATCATTTAAAAAATATTAAAAATAAAAAATAAAGAAATGCAGGTGGTATTTATTCTTGTCATTAGTTTTATCACCAAAGTATTTAACCAAAAACTATTTTCTTCTCTTTTGTTATTATGTGGTCTATATATGCATATGTGTATAATAAGGCCTTTCTTTTAAAAATTGCAAGACATGCATAGTTGTGTCCTGGAGGGATCAAGAAGAAAGGAAAGAAAGATGTTATTCTATGAATGGCAAGATCACTAGTTGTTAACCTCTTTCTGTAGTCTGTTAATTAGAACTGTCTTCCTAAAGTTGAAAAATTGGTTGTAGATGGTAATTACAAGTTGGCCCTCCTAGATGAAGAGATGAAGTAAATACTCTAACATAAATTAAAACATAAAAATAATAAATATAAATAATAACTTTTCATTATAATAACTGTTAAAATGGAGGAAAACCTCACATTAATTCTGATAGGAGAAGATTCCCACTGAACATGTTTTTAAGGTGTTTAAGTCACAGAGACACACATTTTAAATGAATGATCAAATGTAGGTCAAACTTGTTGAACATTTGATTTATAAGACCTTTAATAAATAAAGACACTCGAATCAACTGGAGATAGGTCTATAAGTTGATGTTAGTTGTAGAAAAACAAAACAAGAGATGAGTTTTCTCATAATACTATAGTTCTTACTTCATACATCTTGATTTAGCCCAGCTAAGTAATTATTTGTATTTTAAATGCCTAATAAAGAATTAAATGACCTACAATCTAGCTATCCATGAGGTTAAGATCTGAGAACCAAGGTTACAAGCCTGGGAAGGAAGACAATGAGACTCTTATCTCCAATCAACCACCAAGAAGCTAGAAATATAAATGTGCATCAAATGCTTATGTGCCAGCCTTATAAGAAAAATAAATAAATAAAGTTCAGGGGCAATGCCCAAGGCCTAAATACATGACCTGGCACATAAAAAAGCAAACAAATAAAAAAATGAAACATTGATGATGCAAAGTATTAAATACTCTAAGAAGGCTTTTTTTTTCTACCTTACAATCACTGATAACACTTATAAAGTATTTCTTTGACTCTTACCAATTATGTTAGATTCTAAATCCAAATTAATTACATTTCATGCAGTGGAAGAGTTTGTAGAATTTCTGCCACATTGTGATAATTCCCTGAGAAATTATATATCAAATGATAATATGAAATAATTTGAAAATTAAAAATGCACTGATTCTATATGGCAATAAATGTAATGATAACTATTAAAATATATATTCAATCAGGAGCTTTATTGTGATTACCATAACATTTATTTGTGATCTGAAAAAAATTATATATAAATTGAAAATGACATATAGTTTATAAATCTTATTTCCCTTATATCAGAACTATGCTTAGGCTTAGAATTTGAATGTTACATGATCAGAAACTAAATTATTTATTTTATAGCATATCCATATTTTATATTATATTTTTACAGTAGATTTTTATAGTATATCTTTAAAATATACAACATATTATAATAGTAGATATTATGGTACTTAAGAAATTAATATATCCATCATCTCACATAGTTATATTTATTTCTAATTATGTTTAAATTATTAAGGCTGTTGTAAATGGACACTTCTTATACTGTTGATATTTTCAATTTTCTGAAGCCTAAATAAGCAAAATCCCTATGAGAAAAGATTCCTCTATTTGCTTTACTAGAATATGGTTTTTGATGTAGATTCCTATTTTGTCCTCTAGAAATTCTATTCAATATAGTTATAAGTAGGATCCAGGGATCTTTATTTTTTATAAATGTGTCAGATTGAACCTCATTCAGGTGTATAAAGAAATGGTACTGAGTAAGAAAAGAAGTCAAACAAATAAACTTTGAAAAGTGATGTTTTGGAAAATAATGAAATTTATGCTGCAGCAGCTCAAGAAGTTTCCAGTGTCATCCCTTGGGGTACAGGGGTGGACATATTAGAGCTCAAATATACATTTTCATCTACATTAACAAATAAGCAAATGAACTTTGGTAGTAACTGCTTTTCAGATCATCATTTTCACAGACAATGAGTCTCTTGTTAGACAGCTCCACATCACGGGTAGACTGGAAATCCACATGTTAGCATCAGGTATAAGATCTACAGCCTGACATGTCTCATTTGAATCCTGGGTCTAGTAAAAATAATAACCGAGTTCTTTGAGTTGTCTGTCTCTTTTCTTCTCATCTTTGAGACAGGATTCATCTCTCCTACTTCCTGATGCCACAGAAAAGACTAAATGAGTTAATGTATACAAATTATTCAGAACAGCATTCCACAAGTAGTGAAACCCTCCAAAAGAGGGCTTTTCTATTTCAATTATTTTGTGACTTATTTTGTCATGATTATTACCATGATTTGGTCATCATACCATGTGCTCTGTGCCTTTGGCTTGTGCCTGGTGTGTTAATCAGGAGGTTGAGATGATTAAATCCAGACACTCCAGCTCCAATTATTCAGCACAAAAGTTAACTGGGGAAGTGACTCAAGTGTTAGACCACCAGGCCTGAGGAAATAAAGCAAGTGTGAGCATCAGGACCTGAGTTCAATCGCAGTTATTATCTCTATCAACACATGCCATAAAAAAATTACACAATGCAAGGAGGTTGAAAGTAGTACCATTTATGGGTTTTTAAAGAATCAATTTCCATGTAAATTAGCCATAAAAATATCACATAATGCAAGGAGGTTGAAAATAGTACTCTGTGATTTTTTAAAATAGTCACTTAATTTCCATGTAAACTAGCTTACTTATAATGGTTATTTTGTTGTGATGCTATGAGAGTGTTTAGTGAGTAAACCTTAAACTGTAGAATTATCTAATTTCAACTGAAGTATTATTAGATAAATTAATAGAGGACTTTAAAATATTAATCAAAAGAAGTTTCAAGTTGGACAGAATGAAAACAAAGGAACTAAAAAAAATTCGGCATGGAATGAAGCTTACCAACATAAAAAGTAAATCTAATCAGTGCCATTTGATGAAGTAATAATAACAAAGAGGTCAGTCTAGGTCTTTTCAGAAATTATTAAAAATACTACTAAAATATTGATTTATATTCAGGATTATAAATTGGATTTGTATGTACTATTAAATATATGTGTATAAATATATAGAGGGAGATATCAAAGTGTAAATTATATCCACCTCTATTTGCTAATGAAAATATAAACTTATTGAAATAAGGTTGCATTAAAATATTGCCATTTTAATTTGTGTGTGTTTGTTATTGTAGCCAACGATAATATTAAATTCTCAGTCTGCCAATTGCTGGAACTATAGGTATGTTACCAATCCTAGTTCTGTTCATTTTTTTCATAATGAATGGATTTTTTATTTTTAAAAAAAGAGGAAAAGAAAACATTTCATTTTGTAGAATAGTGAACATTGTTAATATCAGACTCAAGAGAGTGAATTAAGAACAGAACAGGCTTAGTGTCAAAGAAGTCAAAATTAGGGCTTGAAAGGAAATGTGTTCTTTCTTATTGAGTGCTAGTAAGCTACTATAAAATTTGAGGCTAGAATTTAACGTAATTGTCATTTATAAAGTACACACAAATAGATCCTTTATTACTATAAAATCTTACATCAAAACCAAGATAGATTTTATACTCAAAATTATTCTGTATGATGTGAAGTAACTGTCTCACCAACAGAACCAGGCTTAATGCTGCCTTTTGCTATCTATTCTGAATCCAAATAGTTAATTCTGTATTAAGAAGAGAAGTTCAGAGAAAGTATGCCAGGTAGAGCATGCAAATGTAGGTAGAGAATACTTCCAAACAGCACCCAGGTCTAAGCCTGGTCTCCTACTTGTCACCAAAGAAGAAAATGTGAAACAAAACAAAACAAAAAATAACTTCCAGGAAGGCTTGAGACACTTATCTCTGCCCTTATACCATGAGCCTCTGTGATCTGTTAGACCACTTGAGTCTTAGCAGCAACTTGCTTTCTTCTTAATTTTAGTACTATTTTTTTCCTTCTGATTCCTTTCCTTTTCCTGCAATGAACCTCCTAAAGTGAGTGGGAGAAAAGGAGAGAAAACTTCAATAAGTAAATAATAACAAGTACTATAATCCACAGGTATGTTAGGTGATGAACACTGTCAAAAAGAAGATGGGAAAGGTGTGTAGGGGTGTGTGTGTGTGTGTGTGTGTGTGTGTGTGTGTGTGTGTGTGTGTGTGTGTGTGTGTGTGTGTGTGTGTGTGTGTGTGTGTGTGTGTGTGTGTGTGTGTGTGTGTGTGTGTGTGTGTGAAAAACTGTATTTTAAATTGTCTAGTAAAGAATGGCCAATTTCAGTGAAGACATCTCTCACAGTTGAAGACTTCTTTCTTTTTTAATTAACTAAGAGCAATGGGATACTTAAAATGTACACCAAGGGCACAGCTTCCATGTTTTTCTTCTGAAATTATTTCAAATAGTACATTGTGCAGCAAATAAGACAAATGTATTTATCTAGAGTTAGATACTAGTACTTTCTAGCTGAATTAATATATGTAAAGCTTTCAGCATGGAAGAACTTCAAAGATTTATAATTATACCATTATTATACTTTCTGATGTTTTCATCACCTTTGAAAACAATGGCAAGTACTATACATCTCATCCTATGCTGTATTGTTAATAGAAAACAATCCACATTATTAAATCATTTGTCTTTCTTGGTTTCTTTTCTGTTTATTTTCCTGTTTTCTCTGCTTCAGAAAATGTCATTAACTAATTTCTTCAACTCCATAAATAAGTAAAATGATGTATTCACAACGTAAATGTTTTAAAGCTTGAAAAAAGAGAAATCATGTAGTCATTTAATAGAGTCCTGAAGATATGTTTAAACTGGAGAGCTGCTAGCAAACTAATAGAAGATTTGAATATGCAAACAGTGGAGACCAAAGCTTCTTTCACTAATTGAGATTCAGTTCCTGTTGGCTCTACCCAGAGCTGCTTGTCTTGGGTCCCAGAAATCCCATATATCCTTATGGAGTCTTTGAATGTTCTCTGCTATTTCTATTATTAACTAACAACATGCATTACCAAATGTTTCATAATCTAAATTTATGCTTTCATGTATCAGTTTTGATATGTAGGTTTTTATAATGCACATAAATAACATGATGTTTATTATTAACTCTAGGATTTAGTTACAATGTACAAATCAGAATAACTTAACAACATGGCATCATGCATGTTATAAGAGTTGTTAGCTATGCTCAAACACTGAATAAAGTTATTACAAAACAGCCCAAGGACCTGAGGTTCCAAACAAATTAGCACATATTTCAAGGATCACTTTGAGATCTCAAGGAAGAGGTAAATAAAAAAATCCAACAAAATGACAAGATATCCACAAAATTATCAACTATAAATTTTAATAAGAAAAAATATGATAGAATGAGTTTTGTTGATTTTGATTTTCTTACTAGAGCTTGATTGGTGTGGGCAAACTGTCCACATTCCTGTAACTTCATTCCTTCTATAAGACTAATTATTGCTTCATATCTGAAATGTAATAAAAATAATGAAATGAATGTGGTGAGAGAAGAGACATCTACTCTTACCAGATTTTCTCTCCATAGCCTGTCACTCTTTTATTTTCTTTCTGCTTTATTGTAACAGTAATGAACAGAGGGTTACATTTATGTAAGTAGGGCAATGAGTATCTTTCTTTTTAAACACTGTCACTCCCCACCCTCATTTTCTGCCCTTTGCCCCATTTGGAGGAAATAGAAAGACGTGGCAAAAATTATATTAAATGAAGTAAGCCAGGCCCAAAGAAGAGTACATTGTATGTTTTCCCTTACTTGTAATAACTAGAATATGTCTATGATATTCTTAACAGGGGATCACAATAGCCCAATTGCTAAGTGTCTAGGACCATATATATAATGAAGTATATCAAAATAAACCCCAAGAATTGGGAAAAAAAGTTCTTGTTATATACTGTATGTAGTTATTTCTATCTTTTTCTGTTTTAGTTTTCTGTACCCTCTGTCTGGTATATAAGTTTATTTGATTGAGGGAAGGGAGGGGGAATCACAGAAACAGCAGGACAAAGGATGAATTAATGCAACAATGATATTCACTCGACACTATATTGGAGTAAGGAGCAGTGTCTGTCTTTAAGAATACCATTTTAGGAAGTGGCGCTGTGGCTCAAGTGGTAGAGCACTCGCCTTGAGCTGAAGAGCTGAGGGACAGCGCCCAGGCCCAGAGTTCAAGCCCCACGACCGACAAAAAAAAAAAAAAGAAAAAGAATACCATTTTAATGGAAGGATTTAGAAAAAAGCATATTAAGTGAAGTAAACCCAGACCCAAAGAAATATAGGCTCTATGGTTTCCTTCATTTGAAATAATTATATATATATATATATATATATATATATATATATATATGTATGTATGTATGTATGTATCTAGGATAGTCCTAGCAGAGAATCACAATAGGTCAAGAACTATGTACATATGCTGAACTAATGCAAAAGTGATACAAGATACTATGTTGGAAATGATGTTTAAGGAAGGGAGGGGAGTTAAGGGAGTGGAGGGAAAGCAGGAGAAAAATGAGGGAGAGGTAAACAATGTTTGACAATAATTGTACTCATTTCCATACTTATGTATGTACATCACCTTTACAAGAATAGAAAAAGAATACCATTTTAATGGGAAGATAATGGTGAAAACCTTAAGCTTTTTTCAAGAACTCTTTTATAAAAGTATGTAAATCAAACAATTGTCTCCATTTCAAGACTAATAGACCTTTTCCTCAAAAACCATTGGTTCAGGATATTAGATTTTTTGCCCAATATTTACTTAGACTTGTATGGAAAAATATCCACTTGAAGTCTGATTCCAGACTTAATACAGCTTGATATTGTCCTCCTGACAAGATAATCCAAAGTCTGTGTCAAGATAATGATCGCTTTTAGCACAGGAAGGACAATAAACTAGAAAACAACATTTCATGTGCTAATTTTTGTTTACTGGGTGACTTGATTTCTCAGAATTATTAAGGAGCTTATATCTGACTGTATTAATTTCTCCTTAGTATCTTGCTTTAACTTAAGCTATTCTTTTTTTCATATCTTTCATTTTTAAAATCAAGCTGTATTTTAAGTTACTTTCCCAGCAAAAGTTCTATTTCCACATGCTTCTTTAGTATTTTATTCTCTTCTTCAATATTTGCCTTTCATTTTAAGATTGCTCATCATGTTCCTTCTTATTTCAGAATTGTAAAACACTACTAAACATTTCTTTATGTTTCCAGAAAGGTCTTTCTTTTCCCCCTATATTAATTTTCAAATTTCATTCCAATAAAGCAGTCTGATTTAAAGAAGTGGTAAGTTTTAGATATGTGTAGCCTTTACCCCCATCCATCAGCTATTTCTGTTTGTTGCCCGAATTGTGTCTACCACCTTCACTTTAATTTTTTTTTTTGGGGGGGGGTCCAGTCATGGGGCCTGAACTCTGGGCCTGGGCGCTGTCCCTCAGCTCTTCAGCTCAAGGCTAGCTCTCTACCACTTGAGCCACAGCGCCACTTCCAGCTTTCTTTTTGCTTATGTGGTGCTGAAGAATCGAACCCAGGGCCTCAGGCATGCAAGGCAAGCGCTCTACCACTGAGCCACCTTCCCAGCCCCTCATTTAATTTTTGTAATGTCTTCCTGATTATGTCCTTATACCTTTTTGTGAAAATAACCACCTGTCTCCTTTCTAAAATTCCCTTTTACTTAGATATGTCTTCTTGTTCAAAATAACTATTGCATTATCTTCTTTCTCAAAAAGAATTACAGAAGGAAAAAAATCTAAATTGTGTACTTCCTCATGTTTTCACCAATAATTGACTTTTTAATTTGCAATTTGATTTCAGATCTCTGTACCCTACAATATCTCCTTTCAAAGATAACTGATAGTTTCAAGGTGTCTCTCATTAGGGAATATTTCCTTATCTTTAAGAATACCATCAAAAGTATAACCTTTCAATTGTAAGATAATTAGAAAGTTTGGTGATGGTGGGGGAACTAAAGTATGACTCCTGTGTTTCTGACTTGGAGGAGATTTTAAAAATTGCTATAAAACTAGAATAATCAAGAGTTGTCTCAGGTACTGGTGACAAATACTTGTAATCCTAGGTACTCAGGAGCGAGAATAGCTTCACGGTTTGAAGTCAGCATAGGCAGAAAACTCCATGAGACTTTTGTTTCCAATTAACTACTCAAAAACCAGAAGTGGAGCTATGACTCAAAATGGAAGAGCTCTAGTCTTGACCAAAAAATCTCAGGGACAGCACCCAGGCCCTAAGTTCAAGCTCCACAATCAAGAAAATCAATCAATCAATAAAAAGAGTTGTCAGTGCTTATGGCACAGGTTTCTACAGAAGTACTTCATCATACTGACAACTATCCCTAGTTATGTCGATTTTCCTTGTAAGTTTTAGAATAACTTCAATATCCATATATCTGTCGATTGGGATTTTTATTGTGTTTAAACTTTAGTTCATTAAGGACATCTTACAATGAAACTTCCAGTCTATGAACATAATATGTCTCTCCAAGGTTTTTCAAAGATATTCTTTAATATCTATTATCAGCAGTGTTTTGTAATTTTTGGCATATGATAGCTGTATTCATTTTGTTATATTTTATGTCTATGTACTTTATTGTAAATTGTATTGCCATTTAAAAAACTCAATCTCCTAATTGTTTATTGATGGTAGATTAAAAAAACATATTTTAATGTGTTAAAAGAAAGAACACCAATATCTAAAACTTAAACATAAATCTGTTATCCAAATTTAACTTAGGGAATTTTTCTTTTATTTGTCATACATTTTGTAGTATCTGTGGCACCTCAGAAAGAGTTACAAAGAGAAGAGAAGGAAGGGGAGAATAAAAAGGAGGAGAGGAAAAATGGAGGGAAGGGAAAGAGGTAGGGAAAGGGAGAAGAGGGCAGGGGAGGAAAGGGAAGAAGAGGACATGGGAGGACAGGGGAGGACAGGAGAGGCCAAAGCTAAGCTAAAAGCAAATAAAGAGTAGCTACCAAAAGTGTCAGCTCATGTGCTTGGGTATATAATTCAGGGCATACTATAAAGCTTTTTATTATTTATTTATTTATTTCTTCATTTTTTAATGGTGAAAATACCATACAGAGGGGTTACAATTACACGAGTAAGGTAATGAGTACATTTCTTATCAAGAATTGTTTCCTGTTCCTTTTTACCCCTTCCCATCTCCATCTGTCCCCACCATCTTCCCCTACCCCTACATCCCCTTTGCCAAAGTTGTAAAGTTCATTTTTCAACATAAGGTCTTGTATATCTCATTGTAGCAATGGGCCGACTGTATCCCTATTTAAATGATTTGTTTTTACCCTTCCCCTCCACAAATTATACCAACATCAAATACAGTGAAAACAAGGTTATACCGTGGTGGAGAGACATACAAAGCAACAAAGAAATATCTTATAAATATGTTAGAAACAATAACAAGAAAGAAAAAAACGTTTGAGTCCTTATCTTGGGGTTCATTTTGCCTAACATCAACTTATCTGACCGTTTCTGCTTGACTCAAACATATACTAGTTATTGCAAATAAGGGAAACCATGGGACCTATGTTTCTTTGGGACTGGCTTACTTCACTTAATATAATTTTTTCCAAGTCTTTCCATTTCCTAACAAATGGGGCAATTCATATGGAACAATAAAAGACCCTGCTTAGCAAAAATGATTCTTAACAGAAAGAACAGTGCTAGAGGAATATCAATACTAAATTTCAAACTCTACTACAAAGCCATAGTAATCAAAACAGCTTGGTACTGGCACAAGAACAGACCTCAGGACCAATGGAATAGAATTGAAAACCCAGAAATGTACCCACAGACCTATAACCATCTAATCTTCGATAAGGGAACTAAAAAATAATAGAATGGAAGAAAGACAGTCTCTTCAGTAAATGGTGCTGGCAAAATTGGTTAATTACTTGTAGAAAACTAAACCTAGATCCTTACATATCACCCTGTACCAGAATCAACTCCAGATGGTTCAATTTTTTATATTTTTATTTTTGTATTTTTTTTAATTGTAAACATGCTGTACAGAGAGCTTAAAGTTACATGAGCAAGGTAATGAGTACATCTACTGAGCATTGGTGCCTCTCCTTTGTTTTCCCTCTACCATCCCTTCCCTCCCTGCTCCCCCCCAACCACAGAAGTTGTAAAGTTCATTTCATTGTAACAGTCAGTGTGTCATCCTATGAAGCTTTTTAATTTGTTTGTAGAAGCCAACAAGAGAGGAGGCCTGGGATATAATATATAATATATATACATATATATATATACACATATGTATGTATATATACACATAATCTTTAAGTAGTTGTACAAAGGAGGTACCATTTAACAAATATAAAAGAGTCATTAAAACTTTTGTGAATCAAACAACATATTCTTACCAGCTATGATAAAAGATGGACACATATTTTAATAGAAACATGAGAACAGCGTGTGGTGAAAGATGTATCAAATAAAATAGTCTCATTCCTGGAGGAATTTGCAGTTTATTAATTCACTCATTCATGTTATAACATTGTTTTCAGAATAAATGCCTGAAATATGTTTTACTTTAATCATTTGATTTGAAAAGGTGGAGCTAGATCACAGCCTTTCTTCTATGTTAAGAATGGATCTTTAAATTCCCCTTCGGATTCAAACCTTATTCAAGATCTTTTGCATTTACTCTACAATTTCAATAAACAGGATGTGGCAGGCAATGTACACTTGTCTTTAAAAGAAGGGAAAAGGAGCATAGGATCTCTACGACTTCTGGCATTAGTTTCTACTTCAACTTGCTTTCTCTTGTAATTTTCTGTAAGCCTTTCCTAATCATTCTTGTTTTGGGCTTAGGAGATACCACACAGTTTGAGGCCAGAAATTTGCAACATATTAATAATGTATAGGATATATGCATTATATGCATGTAGTTTGTTTACTGCTATCAATCTCAAAATGTGTATCTCAAAGCCAATATATATTTTATATATAAGCAATTAATGTATGTGTTGGGAAATAACTGTTTCAGCACCAAAAGTAGGCTTAATGCTGTCCTTGCCTATTGATTACTACTTAGAAGAGAAGTTCTGGATAAGCTATATAGTAAAAAAGAGCCAGAAGAAAGCTATTCATTTTAGTATCACAGCTTGTAAGTGCCATTAGCACTTCACAAAAGCAAGAGCAAAAGATCATAGATCTTACCCTCCTAAGGCAGAATTCTATCTCACTATTTTTCATATGAATACCTCATCTACCTTTCCTTCACTCCCTCCCTCCCTTCCTCATTTCCATCCTTCTTTCTTTGCCTCTCCCTTTCTTCTTTTTCTTTTGTTTAAATAAAAAGAATGTCTTTCTTCAGAATTGGTGTTGGATTTAGTGAATTAATTCTCTAATATTCTACCAGTTCTAGTAAGTTATTAGTTTCAGTTAAGTTTCTAATTTTTTTCCTGTAAATGTTTATTTATTTATTTATTATTTGTGAAGTGGTGGAGGAAACAAAGACTCTATACTTGAAATTGTGCTGCTGCCTTTCCTCTCTGACTCCTCCTCCTCCCTCTTCTTTCTCTTCCTCCTCCTCTTTCTTCTTGCAATAGGGCTATTTTCTATTATAAGTTATAATTTAATAGTAAAGGTATAAAAAATCTTCAGTAAAATAATAGCTGAGAACTCCCCCACTCTTAAGAGAGAAAATCTCACCTGCTCAACAGAAGCATATAGAACCCCCAGTAGATTGGATCCAAGAAGAAACACTTCTAGACACATCATAGTAAAAATATGAGATGTGGATAGCAAGGAACTGATTTTAAATGCCACAAAATTACAGATAGAGCTATATTACAATGGAAAGAAAATTAGAATCACCCCAGAGCTCTCCACACAAACCCTCAATACAAGGAGAGCTTGGAATAATATAATCTAATTACTCATGTTCAGCAACTGCGAACCCAAATTGACCTGCTGAGTGAAGTTATCATTTAAATTAGGTTATGAAACCAAAAACTTCCATGACAAACAAAAATTAGAGGAATCCATGATCACTAAATCAGCATTACAAAGAATTCTGAAAGGAGGAATGCAATCTGAAATAAAAAAAAATATATCACACAAAAATCACTAGATAAATTTAGTAAACACAGGACAAGGAAAATATACAAGAAACTAAGCAAATGGCAGGAGACATGATACATTTCTTTATAATAACTCTATATTTTTATGGACGCAATTCTCTAATCAAAAGAAGAATAGCAGATTGGATCAAAAAACAGATATATCCAAAATTTGCATTCTGTTTTAGAGTATATTTGAATTGATTAAAGTTTCCACTAATTATGATTATTCTCCGATCTTAGATAAAAGAATTCAGCTACAGACCTTTTTACAAAAGAACTTATCCTTAAATCTAAGCAACTGCCAAGAACATCATAAAGACCATCAAACTAACTTACAATAGATCTCACTCTTTAAAAAGAATTGTGTCAAAATTATGGCTTAATTTGAAAGACATACCCTGTATACATAGATGTATTACAATATGACTAGAATTACACAGAGATGTACAAGAAGAACTCAGAGGCATAATATCAGCAGTAATAATTTGGTCTTCAGTATTTCTTAATAAGACTTGAACTTTATTCTTTATTTCTAGTATGTATATATTTGTTTATAAGTGGTAAGATATGATAAAATGGCACTGTATGAAAATTAGTAGGATCTTGATAGGAAGAATATAGAAATTGTAGAACTGAATATAGCTTATTAATAGTTGTGAATAAATTTCTAAACTTCATAAAATGTAGAAATGTGTTCATTCTTTTAAGATTTTCATTAGGATTTATTTTATCCAAAATATTTCTATGATTTTGTGTGTGTGCATATGTGTGCATGTGTTTGCCAGTTATGGGTTTGAACTCAGGACCTGGGTTTTGTCTTTAGCTTTTTTGCTCAAGGCTTGTACTCTTCTGCTTGAACAACAATTCTATTTCAGGCTTTTTACTAGTTATTGAAGATAAGAGTCTCACAAAGGTTTCTGTTTAGCTGATTTCAAATCAGGATCTTCAGATCTCAGCCTCCTGAGTATGTGGAATTATAGGCATGAGCCACTTGCACCGAGTATAGGTTATTCATAACTGGGTTTATAAATATTTTGTGCAAAGGATTAAAAATATTTTGAGAATCATAGTCAAATTACGGTTGATTTCATATATTCTTTGTGTGTTTCTGGTTTGTCTTTATTTTTATAAGAAGGCCCTTCTTACCATGGTTTCAGTATGAAAAGAGACAGGATAATTTGGACCATCAGCTAATTTATTGGCCTCTTCACCACAGTCTTATGTTTAATTCAACTTCAGAGTATTGCTTAGAGCATGTCTATGGAGTGACTTTGTAGTGAAAGCACTTTCTAAATGTTAATTAACATGAACATAATGATATCTAAAGCATATTGAACACTGAACTTTCCAGACATTTAACATTATTTCTGAAATTCTTATAATGATCTAACATACAATAACTCATAAGGGAACAATGAATCTTGGAAAGGCTAAGTACCCTACCCAAGTGGGAGAACCAAAAATTAAACCTGAATCATTAGGCAATTAATGCAGTCACTAGCATACAAATAAGAGAAAGATCAGCTACGTTTCTTCATGGGAACCCTATTTCATGACAGGAAATGTAAAATGCTTAAAAAAAAGAGAACTGCTTATTTTCAAGCAAAACACTAGAAGTATTATGCTAAGAAGCTTGTAATATAATGAACCTAAAATTTGTTTTTCATATTACTCAACTACTAACTACATTGATAATGACATTATAGGTCCTTGTTTCCAATATATTATCTTTGAAAGGCTCTCTCTGCCTTAGGATGATTTGTTTTTCCTTTTTTAAATATTATCAATAAGTTATCGCACATGGAAGTTAATTCCAAAGTTCACATGACATGTAGCATTTTGCTAAGGAGAGTAGAGACTAGAACAAGCATGATTGAGCTCAAAAATATATTCTTGAGAGAGACACCAAAATACCTCGCTTGGGGAAGCTTCATTCTTGTTCTAAAAGTAATTATACAAGACTACATCTCTGACTAGAATTACTTGTTCTTAAAGACATAGTAATTATGCAGAAAAGCGCATGAAACACAAGGTTAAGACATTAAGGCACATAAATTAATGGAAAAGGAGATTAAAACAGAACTAAAATTATTCCTGTTACCTATTTTAGTTAAAAATCTACCTGAAAACAAATTCATATAAAAGTATTAAAAGATCTCCTCAAATACACAGATCATTTTAGGAAAAAAATAATTTCATTCAACTTAGGGATTCATCATCATCATTAAAATGAAATATTCAATTCTTTTATAATACTTTGTTATATGGATAGGTGAGATATATGAAACATACTAGACTTCACAAAAGATACAGATGAAACTGACATTGAAAAATCGACAGTACTATTCATGAGCTACTCCTAAAGAAAAGGCTTACTGAAAGTTGTAATTTATATCTATTTTATGCCACTAACATTTACAAAGAATAATGTTTTGTAATTTTTCCTAGCACAAATAGAACTTTTCCCCCTCATTTAACTACAAAGTTATTACTTTCCTATAAGGGAATCAATGTCGACTAAAGAATTGCAAATTCATGAAAATTTTTTAATAAAATAAAAAGCTTATGAATTTAGGAATAAAATTTTCATTTACTCAAGGAAAACTCTTGGATTGTTTGAAAGAATACTGAGATGCTTTTATGACTTTTATTGGGCAAATTATTTAATCATTTTAGTAAATATACCATGTATTTCAAACATTATTTCTTCTATGATTAGAGTAGATGGAATTAAAGAAAAGCCCAAGGAGGGGATGGGGGTTTAGCCCAGTGGAAGGTCGCCCGGCTCGCACAAGGCCCTGGGTTTGGTCCTCAGCCCTGGGGGAAAAAAAAAAAGAAAGTCCAAGGATATATAATTTCTGAAGACAATTGAAACATTCTAACAAATTTCTTAGCTTAGTACTAATGGTAAACTTTTCCTTCAGTTATTATGCTATGATTGTTTCAAATTTATAGTTTACATCTTCATATAGTATACTAACATGGTCCATTTGAACAATAATTTTATTTTATTTGGTAAAAAGTAAGTTAAAATTAAGTGATTCTTCAGTAATACTGTTGACATTTATCTAGATATTTTATGTAGCAGAAGTTTATATAATTAAAATCCTTGATGAGGAGAGCTGGTAATTGAAATACCTGTTTCATGGACATTGGAATGAACAGTGAACAGTGAACAGATAAATCATGGCTGTGGTCTGATGATTTCTGTAAAGAGAAAAGGGGACATTGGATATTCAGGTTTACTATAAAAGTTGGCTGAATGCAACCAGCTATAGCTGGGTTACACCACTTGTCTCTTGTCATTTTCTCTACCAGAGGATACTATGAGACTGTGAAATCAAAACGGACTCAATGAACATCTTTACTCTAAGAACGTTCAAATCCTATACACAATCTTTTCCCATGCCCACACATACCGATGTGAGAAAGTTGACTGTCAGTTTTGATTTTATGCTGCTCAAACTGAAAGCACTCTTAGAAAAGATTGAAATACACATGCTAAGAGTGAAAATTCTCTCCCACAGATATTTACAGCTAAAGTTAAGGTGTGTGTACATACCATTAATGTTCAAAACTAGCTGCAGATGTTTTGTTTTGCCTAGCATATTATTCTTATAACACACCATAAAATACTGTTATTCAAATTAATTGTAAGAATAGTTATTTTTCTAATTTCTAGAATGTTGTCACCATATACATAGAATATAGACCTTTACCTTTATTGTTCCTCGAGTAATGTAGACAAGGCACTAATAATTTTTTTTATCATCTTTCAACCATTTTTAACCATTTTTGGTTTCAATAGTACTGGGGTTTGGTCCCAGGACTTCATGTTTACTAGACAAGCACTCTACTGCTTGACCATAATTCCAGTGAACTTTTTACCACTTTTATAAATACAATATTATCCATTTTTTTTAGTTTGTGTCATCTAATTCTAAAATAAAATTAGCTTATATGATAACTATAAAGACACAGCTAGCAGAACAAGAAAAATATAATAAAATTTACTTGTTTTATATTAGCATGCCACTGGCTGGCATGAAGCTCTTTAATATACATTACTTCTAAGTAGCCTTCATCTTTCATCTTTTGTTCAAGAGGGGGTAACAAGTTTGACAAGAAATTTACCCCCTAACTTACGTATATTAGTGTAACCCCTCTGTATATCACCTCGAAATAAAATTTTATAAATGAAAAGGAAAGAAATAATTGCATCAATAAATGAAAACTCATTTACTTAAAGAATTATTGATATGAATAATGGTTATAGTGAATAGATTTCAAGCATACTCCATGAATAAGTCTTAAAATAATCACAAAATAACATAGGTTGATATAATTAGCATCATTGTAGTATATATCAACAAAAGAGTCACTTCTGTGTATTTCTGTTAACAGGCAATTGTTTCAATATAATGTGGATACAATTTGACGCCTTTGGAATTCATCTAAAGTGTTACAATCAAGCCTTATTTTTATTATTGTGTTTATTTTTATAATTTACTAGTTGTATTTTAAATCCCCTCCTTTCATCATTAAACACAATTGTAGGAGCAAAGAGCTGATTGAGAATGTTTTGATCCAGATAATCAAGAAATAATAACCTATTAATATCATATATTTTACTTCATTTTGTTGAGATTTAACTATAATTTATATATTTTATGATACACTATGTTTTCCTCTAACTTTTCTCCTGTTATTCATATACATTCATATACATATATGTGTATACGTATATATATATATATATATATATATATATATATATATAGTAAAGATACTGTACAGAGGGGTTACAGTTACATGAGTAAGGTTATGAGTCCATTTCCTATTGAGCATTGTTATCCCTCCTTTCTTTTTTCCCTTTCATCCCTTTCCTCCACACTTTCCCAACTCCTCCCACTCCCTCAAAGTCGTAAAGTTCCTTTTCAGCATACTGTTTTGTACATCTCATTGTTACAATGGGTCATCTTGTAACTTTATTTCAGCATTTTGTTATTTCCCTTCCTCTCCCCAAATCAGAAAAAAATGTATATACAAGATGCAGGATGGTTTCCCTTATTTGCAATATCTAGTATATGTCTGAGTCAAGCACAAAAGATCAGATAAGGTGATATTAGGGAAATGAACCGTAAGATATGTATTCAAATGTTTTTATCTCTTTCATGAGATTGTTTCTAACACATTTATAAGATTATTTCTTTGTTGCTTTGTATGTCCCTCCCCCACAGTATAACCCCTGCTTTCACTGTATTTGATGTCGGTATAATTTGTGGAGGGGAAGGGGAAAAACAAATCGTTTAACTAGGGATACAGGTGGACCCACTGCAACAATGAGATGTACAAGTCGTTATGTCGAAAAACGAACTTTACAACTTTGATGTGAGGGTAGGGGGGAAGCAGGAAGGATTGGGTGGGGGGGGCGGGGTAAGGAGAAGATGAGAAGTGATGGGAAGGTGAAACAAAGGAGGAGGCTACAATGCTTGATAAGAAATGTACTCATTATCTTGCCCATGTAATTGTAACCCCTCTGTACAGTATTTTCACAATAAAATATATAAATTTAAAAAAAGATGCAGGACACCGGAATCAAATACAGTGACAACAGGGGTTATCTTGTTATTCTTATTGAAAATGTTTAATGTTATTTTTTGTTGTTGTTTTGTCAGTCATGGGGCTTGAACTCTGTGCTTGGGTGCTATTCCTCAGCTCTTCAGCTCAAGGTTAGAGCTCTACCACCTGAGCTACAGCGCCACTTCCAGTTTTCTGGTGGTTTTATTGGAGATAAGAGTCTCACAGACTTTTCCTGCCCCCGCTGGCTTTGAACCACGACCCTCAGATCTCAGCCTGCTGAGTAGCAAGTATTACAGGCATGATCCACTGGCACCCAGCTTTTTTTTTTTTTTTGTAGTCATAAACTATTTTTTTGTGTGTGTAAAAATACCCTACAGAACTGTTACAATTACATGAGCAAGGTAATGAGTACATTTCTTATCAAGCATTGTTGACTCCTCCTTTGTTTCCCCTTACCATCCCTCCCATCTCCCCCTCTCCGACCCCCCCTCCAGTCACCCCACCCCGTCCCTCCGCCCTACCCCCACACCAAAGTTGTAAAGTTTGTTTTTCAACATATAGTCTTGTCCCTCCCCCACGGTATAAACCCTGTTTTCACTGTATTTGATGTTGGTATAATTTGTGGAGGGGAAGGGAAAAAACAAATTATTTAAATAGGGATACAGGTGGACCCACAGCTTTTTGTAAAATGTATTTTTATTTTCTCTATTCTAGGCCCTGAAAGTACTTTTCTGGCTAATGGATAGTTAATAGATTTCTAGGAAGTAAAAGTTAACATCCCAGTAACTGGCACTTAAGCAAGAAGACTGTTTTAAAGTAAAACGTACCTTGTTATAGGACCATCATCAAATAGATATATGGCAGCATTGGAAGGCCTTAAGTCCCCGCCAAGTTCTCACCACCAAAATAGTGGTCTGGCATCTTGACATGGATATCCAAGTGCTGACCCCAATTTCTTATTTGTAAGATTGATTTTATAGTTTCTTTAATGCTTGCCTGCCAGATATCTATCTATCTATCTATCTATCTATCTATCTATCTATCTATCTATCTATCTATCTATCTATGCCAGTGACCAGTTAACTCATTGATCTAAGTGTGTGATTACTGTTCTGAGTGATCACAAGCTACCAGAGAGGGTAAAGTTAGGTCACTCTGAAACAGGCTCTTGCCATTACTACATGGACTTGTGCTGATAGATATTGCTATCAGCCAGGGCATTTTGCCAAGTTCTAGGATGTTAAATTGGCATACAAAAGTGACTTATGTTCAAGTAATTGTAACCCCTCTGTACGGTATTTTCACAATTTAAAAAAAGTAACTTATGTTCAAGATTTAATGCCTAATAGTAAAAGACTTTAATGTACTGTTTTATTCTAATGACAAACTGGCATATGACAATTTTTGGAATTTTGCAATCAGCAATTACTTCTTGTTTATGTTCATTGGTTGAATATTTTAACTTGAAATGGTTTAACTTAAAGCTGCATTTATAAGTAAACATCTCTTGTGGGCTATGATCATTTCAACTGCTGAATTACATAATTAAGTATAAGTATACACTTTTGAAAAATATAGACTGAAAATTAATATAATTAAAATTAAGAATTCACCCAATAACTTTATCTCTTTTTCAGTAGATTTTAAACTGCTTTGGAAAGTAATGTGAAAATTTCGAACTTCCCCTCAAAAGTGTTTACAATTTCCTTTCAATCTGTCTCTATCTCTTCCTTTGTCTTTGTTTCTATGTCTCCGTCCAACTTTTTCTCTCACTCTGTTCCTCCCTCTCATTTTTTCCTTTTTCTTTCAGTTTTATTTAATTGTAAAGACGCTGTATAGAGGGGTTATAGTTATATGAGTAAGGCAATATGTACATTTCTTGTCCCTCTCTCTTGTTTTTCTAATAGATCTTAATTTTTCTTGAAATTTGAAATAAATTTTGCTAAAGTACAACTCTGTATCTACACACATTCCTTTTTTTTTTTTTAACTCTGGGCCTGGGCACTGTCCTTCAGCTCTTCAGCTCAAGGTTAGTGCTCTACCACTTGAGCCACAGAGCCACTTCTTTCTTATTGGAGGTAAGAGTCTCACAGACTTTCATACCGTGATCCTCAGATCTCAGCCTCTTTAGTTTCTAGGATTACAGGCATAAGGCACTGGCACCCAGCCTATCTACACACATTCTGCAGAACATATGAATCAATATCCATGGTATCAATATCTGTTACCAGATTGGTGTAGTTGTTATAATTGCTGAACGTAAGTTAATACATATGCAGTTATATAGTCTATGACTGATAATAGAAGTAACCTTTGAATTTTGTATTTTAATGAGCTTTGAAACTTAAATAATTACATGTAGGCATAATTACATTATCACTATATTTTCACTGCCTGAAAGAGGCTCTGTGCCCTGATACTTCATTCTTTCCTGTCCTCAGTGCAGATTTAACTTCTCTATAGACTTCTCCTTTCCTGAATACCATACAGGTGGAATCAAAGTATGGGGATTTTTCAGATTGGATTTCACCAAGAAACTCTATTTAATTTCTGTCAAATATGTTTTAATGGATGGATAGCTTGTTTTGTTTTAATACTAAATAATATTTTAATTTTCAAGTTGATTACAGAGAGATAACAGTTACATAAGTAAGGTAATAAGTAATTTTTGTTGAACTTGTTACCCCTTCCCTCATTTTTCTTCTACTTTCCCTTCCCCCAAAGTTGTACAGATCATTTCCAACATATTGTCTTGTGAATATCACTGTTGCAAAGGTTCTCCACTTGTCCTATGTCTCACCATTCTGTTCCCCTTCCCTTCCCTATTTCAAATAAACTTATATCTAATACCAGAGTTTGAAAATCAAATACAGTGACAAAAGAGGATATAGCATAGGGGAAAGAACATACAAAAGAAACAAAACATCAGATAGTACATTAAAGAAAACCTGTTGTATCCATGTCTTGGAGTTCATTTTGCTTAGTATCATCTTATATGGTCATATGTACATAGCTATTGAGCTATTCTGTTCATCTGCTAGGATTATCCTAGATGTATACTAATTATTGCAAATAAGGGAAAACATGGGACCTAAGTTTCTTTGGATATGGCTTACTTCACTTAATATGATTTTTCCCAACTCTTTCTATTTCCTTACAAATAGGGTGCCATCATTCTTTCTGATGGAAGCATAGACTGGGTCAACAAAATGTGGTGTATCTTAATAATACACCTGTATGTGCACTTAATTTTTTCGTTCACGTAGCAAAAGACACATGATTGCCTCCATATTTTAATCATTATTAATGAATCTTCCATAAATACCCATTACAGAGATTTGTGATCATACATAGAAGCATCTCATTTGTTTGGGTAAATACTAAGACACATACTTGATAGATCATATGGACAAAGTGAGCATGTTTTGAGAAATTGCCAGTGTGAATGATTTGCCCTTAGACTAACAATGGAAAAATAATCTTTTCAACACTCTGACCAGCATATTGTGTTAGATTTGACCCAGGATAATAGGTGTAAAGTTGTACCCTCTTTAAAAAATATTCTATATTCAAAATATTTTAAATTGAAACAAACCTGAGGTAACTGACTTTAGTTCCATTGTTTTTTATTATGTTCCCTAGTGTCTCTCTATTAGTAAACCTTTAAGCATCTCTATACTCCCATACCCTGTTTATGACAATGCATAATTATATGACTGTATGAGAACTACATAGGTTGTTGGGGATTTTAGGATCAGAATCTAGTTCTCAACCAGTTTTCTTGGTAGTATCTAAGTGTCTGAATGTGTGGAGTCATTAATACAGTAAAGGAAGGACCGCAGTTCAAAAAGATATAATTGCTAGGTAGAAAATGTAATGACTTTAAGCCTGCTTCATTGGTTCTGAGGAAATAAACTGAATTTTAAGAAAATAGAGACTTTGATATTCTTTCCAAATACAAAAATTGAAAACACTAGAAAATTCAGTTTCAATAAGCAGATGGTTTTAAGGTAGATTGGGAATTGTCAAAGACAGTTTAGATAAGGTTGGGAGCAATGATTTTTCAACCTTAGCTGAGAAAGCTAACAAAATATTTCACTTATTTGGTTTAGTTTACTTATATAAATTCAGTGAACAATAATAAATATATTCTTGTTAGGGGCAATAATTTACAAATTTCATGTTTGTGTATCTTGAATTCAATGAAAAATTATTGCAATGTAACTTTTACCATAGCTTGTTTTCAAAATATGCACTAAAGAAAAACATTGTGCCAGGGGCTGGTGATTCATGCCTATGATCCTAGCTACTCAGGAGGCTGAGATCTGAGGATCACAGTTCAAAGCCAGCCAGGTCAGGGAAACTTGTAAGACTCTTATCTCCAATTAACAAGGGAAAGCCAGAAGTGGCACTATAGCTCAAAGTGGTAGAATGCTAACTTGAGTGTAAAGTCTCAGGGACAGCTCTTAGGCCCTGTGTTCAAGACCTACAACCAACAAAAATACAAAAAAAAAAAAAAGAAAGAAAAAGAAAAAAATTGCATATATACCATTTGAACATATTAAAAGTTAAAAATACAATCTGATGCCCAGGGGACATGAAAAGATATTCACAATATGTTCTGGTTAGGATTGTAAGAAAAATTGCCTTTCAAATTATATCTAGTAATTGGGATATTATTCATGTTGCAGTCCCAAAGAATAGGTGTAAAATAATTTTATCAGTCCTGTTAATATAGTACAGAATATTTTCATGTATGTACACTTAAGTATTTACTACATGAGCATTTTAATTAGTTAATCTAAGAATATCTAATTTATATTTAGATAGTTATTGCTTTACAGAGTAAGTAGCTGGCCTTTTATCTGCTCTGTAGGGAAATAGAAAAGTATTTCCTACTTTCAGCCTTTTCTTTTGAATTTTCCTCCTCTCAAGTATAATTATTTTATGAATGTTTGATGTTAGAATTAATGAATATTTTTATTAACTGATTTTAGGTTTGGATTCCCATTAGGTAATTTTTCCTAGTGTTATATGTCTGGAGGATGATACATTTTGACATAAATTTTATATTTTAAGAAGTAAATAAACTGGTGAAATATATTCCTAGATGAAGATTTATGAAAATGAGAACTTGGTTCATGTTCAAGGACTAGAGAAACTAGGATATGTGCTCACGATATCATGTAATTTGGCGGAGGGGGGCGGGGGAAGGCAGGACACAGGCGAAATTTCCATTACGAAATTACTCTCAATATCAAATTTAAGCATATTTAAACAAATAAGTAATTTTACATCATACTTTTTTTCTCTTAAACTCATTACCTGGGTATGATCCCTGAGCCTCATGGTGCTCAATTCTAGCACTCTACCAATTAAGTTGTAGCACCACTTCTGGCTTTTTCTGAGTAGTTTATTGGAGATAAGAGTTTCATGGATTTTCCTGCCTGGCTGGCTTCAAATCATGATCCTCAGATCTAAGCCTCCTGGTTATCACCCATCTAAGAAGTTTTATTTTCTAATCCTCCCCATTCATGATATTTTAATGCCTTAAAAAGTATTTTATAGTAAACATATGATCACTGTCCATATTCTGACTTTTCTGGAAAGCAAAATTCATATCAAGATGTTTTTCATCCCAAAGCACCAACTTCATCACTATGCGTATGGCTCAGTACACGCAGGGAGAGCATATCCTAGACTCTCACGGGACATTTTTGTCTGCTTGATAGATATAACATTTTGATAATACTTCACATAACTTCCTGCAGGTAAAATAGAAGCTAGCCCCTGTCCTTGAGAATTTTATTATTTCTAGAGTTGGTACTGCTGTATTAAGAAGAAATAAACTAGTGTAGTTCTAGGTGCAAAAACGATAGTTTGGACAAAAGTGAACAAATCAGGGTAGACGGTGGCTGCTTTCAGTTAGAAAAATAAAGCAACATGCAATGTAAAAATCTGGATCTGGATCTCAAAACACATGGTAGCCCAAAAATACTCATAATTGGAGTCTGGTAAAACATAGGATAGAACAGTAGACATATGTTCAGGAGTATAAAAGCTAAGAGAAGCGAAGCCCCTATATTGTTAGGTATCTAATTGACTCAAATGATAAGTGGTGGTTTTATTCAATATATAAATTAAATATTAGGCCTAAGAAAATGGGAACAATAGGTTTTTCTTGGATTTCACCTTTATTAGAAATTACTTTGTGGGGAAATAATCACAGGTGTAGCAGATATTGAGGATGCCTAAGCATGAAGAAAGTATCGATTAGAGAAATTGAAGCATCTGTGAAATAATCTCAGATACTGAACCAACCTTTAGCCTTTCAGTTAACAATGGCTATGAAGAGGAAAAAAGTATATACAATTCCATTAAAACTCAGCAAAAGCTAATCAGGTAAGAAGATGGAAGTATCATTATTTGATTTTGTAATGTAGGCTTAAAGTTAATTAGATGTGGAAAACCAGTTGAAATTTGAGTTTCTTACTTTGCAAATTCTGATTTACAAACTTTTACAGATTTCATTCATTCTATTTTTTCACTTTGGTCTTTCCTGAGAGTGCAGTTTTTTGTTTTTTGTTTTTTGGGTTTTTGTTGGTTGGTCATGTGGCTTGAACTCTGGGCCTGGGAGCTGTCCCTCAGCCCTTCAGCTCAAGGCTAATGCTCTACCACTTGATCCACAGTGCCACTTCTGGTTTTCTGGTGTTTTATTGGAGATAAGAGTCTCATGGACTTTCCTACCCAGCCTGTCTTTGAACCCATCCTCAGATCTCCGCTTCCTGAGTAGCTAAGATTAAAGATGTAAGCCACCAGCACCCGGCCCTTTAAATGCATTTTAATGCTTTATTAGCTGGACAGTATTAGATGCAGTTTAATTCTTAATAATTTTTAGAAACAAGAATTACATTATTTTAAAGAAATATGTCAACAAAATAGCTGAGACAGTGGTCTATACAATGTGTTTTAGACTAATCTGGTCTACATAACAAGTTATGCTAAGTGAAATGAGTCAGGCCCAAAGAGACAACAGATCCTTGTTTTCCCTATATGTAGACACTAAATTTAGCTTACATACTTTTGGTTGGGATGCAAGTATATACAAATGTATTCACTGAAATATGGTAGATTCAAGGGAGATTTCAAATAATGTAATTCCGAAGAAGGGCAAAATCAAAGTTAAGCAAAATTCAACATCAGTAACTATGTGCTCACAAGAGATGGAGTGAGGGCAAGGGGAACGGTATAAACAAATGAAGAGGAGGAAAGGGGAAAATGCAGACAAGAATCCAATGTATACATTACAAATTAAAAAAAGAATTGAGAAAGAGGTTGGTAGGAATGTTGAAAAGGGTAGGGTTGATCAAGGTATATTGTATTCAAAAACTGCTTTGTTAAACTGCAAATTCTTTCTTTATACAACTAGTTAAAGATAATTAAAAATAAAATATCCTGTCAAAACAAAAAAACAAAATAAAACAGAACAAAAGCCATGAATATTGTTTGAACAACTTTCTCTAAGTATTTAATATGTATTGTCTCATTCCTGTGACAGTCATTCTTTGAGAAGTGAGAAGACTAAATGAAAGAAGGTACTTTAATGGTCTTGCCCCAAAGCATGAGTAGAATATGAATGTTGATAAAAATAGGAAATAGCTACTCTTCCTGGGTTCTGAGATTACACAATCACTGTATCATACTTTTCCCCTATGTAATAGGAAATAACTTTGTCCCCTAAAAATGTAATTTTTTAGAAAATGACAAAATAAAAATGTGATGGCAATGTCAAATGAGTAATGATAGATGTCTCCAAGTGCTGAGAGGTTAAATCTAAATTCTCTTCACTGATGTACAAGGCCTTTGGCATTCTAATAAAACTGACTGCTTAAATGATGCATGCCCTGCTCAGATTCTTCTCTTCCTATCGTTTGTAGGTCTCAATGTAGAAGCACTGAACTATTTTCAGTTCTTCAAACATAACGTGTTCTTTCTTACATTCCCACTGACTGGGATATGATTTTCCCACATTTCATCTGGATGAACATTCCTTCTGATTTTTCAGAACTTTTCAGACACCTCCTCTCCAGAATCTTGCCAGAATAAGCACCCCATCAAGATACAGTTGATCTCTTCCTTTTATGTTCCTTTTGCCTATTTTAAGTGAAAAATATTGTAAGTAAATATTCTTACCCCAGGATGTGAATATTTCCATGAGACTAGTTGTATGTAATTACTCTTTTTTTTTCTTAGTACATTGTTGGAATTTTAAATATTTCTTGCACTAAATAACAATTATTATTTTAGTTCCAGTGAAAAGAAAAATGTACATTTCAAATGTAGTTATTTATTTTTGCTTTAAATCACTACAAAGTTTCCTCTGAATGATAGCATAAGTTTTAAAACCACTAGATATACAAACGTCTAATAAATAGTTGACATTTTAATGATAAAAGCAGGCACCTTTTTCCTATTATATCAGAAATAGTCTTATTTTATATTTGCTTGTACTTTCCTAATTTGCAGTTCTTAAAATTGAGAATTATGTCTTCAGTTTTCCTAAGCATTAGTCTTAACATGTATGTATGTATGTATGTATGTATATATGTATGTATGTATGTATGTATCTCTCTTTCTCTCTCTATATATATATGTCATTTATATTCTGTCCTATCCCTTGACAATCATTCTGTGTTTTAAATATTCTTTATAATGGGCAATCATTTTTAACCACATTAGAAATGATACTCTGAAAAGGGAGGCACTGAAAAAGTCTGACATTTGGAATTTCCCTTGTGCTACAAACAACATTGAGAGTTTTCTGTCTGGGGGAGCATAAGGAAACACTTTTGCCCCTCTTCATCAAAAAATAAAAAATAAAAAGCCATATTACCATCCCCTGGTATTCATTTTGATAAATATTACTTTATTTGTTCAAAAGAGTTACATCTTTATATTGTTCCTCAAGTAAGTATACCCTCCTTTCATTGATGTGTACATGCATTGAACCCTGCATATGTTATCATACCTACTTGTATTTTAGATCTAGTTTCTGCATATGAGAGAAAACATGAGCCATTTTCACTCTGAGCCTGTTTTACTTCACTTAACATGATTTGCTCTAGATATATCCATTTCCCAACAAATGGCATTTTTTTTCTAATGGATGAGTAAAATTCCATTGTGTGTATCTATCACGTTTCCTTGACCCACTAATTGGTTTATAGCATCTGGCCTTTTTTCCATAGCTTGGCTATTCTGAATAGTGCAGCAATGAATATGGATGTGCAAATGTCTTTACCATATCCTAATTTGTAATGTCTTAGGCAGACGTCCAAGACTGGTATGGCTGGATCATAGGGATTGTAGGATCTTAGTTGCTACAGAGAAGGCTGAGATCTCAAGATTATTTTAAAGCCAGCTTGGGCAGGAAAATATGGAAGACTCTTAACTACAATTAAGCAGCAAAAAGATAGAAATGGAGCTGTGGCTCAAGAGATACAGCATCAGCCTTCAGAAAAATTTTCAGGAACAGCCATCAGACCTGAGTTCAAGCCTCAGGACCAGTCCTCCTGCAGACACAAAGAAAGAAATAACAATCTTTGGCTCAGATAATCCTAAGTACCAGTTATGGTTTTCTAGCAGTATATTCTTGGATATGTTTTTATTATACAACTAAGGATATAGACAAATCAGCCAAAAGATAAGATTCATTGGGAAGAGTCCAGGATAAGTCTATCAGTCTTCTCCCTGTGGACATATGGGCAGTGCTAGATCTTCTTAGTATCTTAGTATCTTCTTAGTATCTATGGGAAGTACTACACATGGAGTATTTCCAACAAGGGAAATTCATCCAAGCCTCTTATACAGAGTGTTTATTAAGACCTAGTCATATGTACCTAGTTAACTACTTCTGTGCCTTAGTTAGTTTTTGTTCATCTGAATTAGAACTCTTGTGGTGTTTCTCAAATCTTATACAACATATCACATTTTCAGCATAGGCTAATGCTGTGTTGTAGCCAAAACTCCCAAAGGAGTAAATTTCAGCCAACAATCCAAGGCCTGGTGATATCTTAAAGGAGCCAATGGCAATGGCCAAATTTCTATGTAAATAAGGATAATATGTTACTATAAATGACTCAAAATACCTTTGGATTAGTGCAGCTGGTTAAGTGAAAATTGAAAGAAATAATAAGATCCACTTAAGGATTAATCTTTTATTAAGGCCTCATTGATACTCATTTTAACTAAAACCACAGATAACAATAGTGTCATGAAAGTATAAATCCATATTCGTAAGTAAGAAACTAATATATAAGCAGTTGAAAGAAAAATATTTATTACAAATTGATAATTATTTTTGCCATTTCTGGCATATGTTTCCTTCACATCAAAACTCCTAGGCTGAATATGAGAACTGAAACACAAGAACTGGAAAAAGCCCAACTCATGCCTGGAGCACACTTTTCCCTATAATTACAAGGCACAACAAGAAAGGTGTCCAAACAGAATGGGATTATGATTTCTATCTACATGTAATTTTCGACTCTGGAATAAGAGTAAGATTTATAAGCTACCTCTGAAAGCTAAATCCAAAATCTAATGGAAGATGGCTTTTAGAGCCCTCTGACTTCACACATTTACTCAATTTCCTTATAACTAACATCAGAGAATAAAATTTGGGGATGATAATCCATAACCTTTTTAAGGAATAGACACCCACATTATTCATGAGGCTTTACTACTTGCAATATTTACTTGATTATAACTTACATATCTTATTAGAGAGGCAATCAAAAAAAAGCTATAAAATGTAATTTTGCTCTCAGAGATAGAAGAATAGTAGAAAATGTGTACTAATAGAGGTAATATATACAATCTTACCTCCTTCTATTGAGTATGTACTTTGTTTAAGCTAATTTGTTTAAACTGTTCCTATTAAGGTTAAAATTTTGTCATAATAGTTTTGTAACTAACAATATTACCCTTATTGTTTTACATTTCTCTTACACTCACTGCAATGACAGAAAATATCGAGGTCAGAATTATAACAGGTTGGCAACAGCTCAATAATAATATGACTAGGTAACAAGTACAAAGTTTTCATGCCCTAGTTACTTACTGGGCCATTTGTATCTTTTTTAGACTGTAGCAGGAAATGTGTAAGGAATGTGATGTTACCGTGTCCATTATACATTAAGGAAAACTACAACCTTGCAAAAGTGACTTTTCTCAAGTCATATGAGTCTTACCTAGTAGATCTGTGGTGCAAACACAAGGGAGGTTATTTTTTGTATTGGGGGGGTTGGACATTTTTATTATTTTTCTGCCTGTCCTCTTTGTACCCTAATACAAATAGAGAGCAATAGCAAGCTGGTAGTTTATATAGAAGAGTGGAACATTTCTTGGATCACAGTTATTCATTGCTGTTGTTTAGATGATATGTATTTCCAAGCTGCTTTCAAGATAGCCCCCATGCCTTCTTGTAGTTTTCCCAGATGTGAGCTAGATATGTGAACTGCTACTGTCAGAGAAATAGTTTGGCTGGATGTATTGAGAGCCTGATTCCAGGGCCTAAGTATGAGGGAGGTGCCTGCAGTGTTAGCTATGTAATTTTGTTCACCGCTCCCTTCAATCTATGCCTGCCTCCCCACTGGGCCAATTTATACTGCAGTGTAAAGTAATGAACAGTTACAGTGTCCCTGGGGAAAATCAGCAAGTTTTACTCAGTATTGCATTACAGACAATTGTTATGTATACTTCCCATTAGTCAGGTTGAACAGACATAAATGAAATCCACTGTTATTTCCCAAATCTCATTAAGACATCACTTTTCCCTTATTTCCACCAAATCGTTCACTAGGTGGCTAACAGGTAACTGGATAGATTGATTTCAGTTTCCCTGTCTCTGTAATTCTTTCCCCAGAATCTGGCAGAGAGATTAATGGGATTAAAGCTGCTTTTGCAAGAATTGGCAGTCTAGTAGAAGTTGGGTGATGATTAATAATTTAGATAATTAGATTTAACTAACCGACATGTTTTACAACATACCCCAATAGTCTGATTCCAATAGATAGATAGATGTTGAAGAATTACATGGTCTGTGGCCCAGGAAGCTCATTCAACCTCTCCAGTTTCCTCTGCCCTCAAGGCATATAGCTGATTTCTCTACCTTCATTGGACTATAGAGAAATGAACAAAAATAACCTGCCCATTTTGGGCATAAAATACAGAAATTCTGATCAACTCATTAGATTAAACAAGTTTTTGTAAACTTATTATTTGGGAGAAACAATCAACCTTTTATTATGAAAAATGAAAATAGAATGGAGGCATCACTGAACACTTTTGAAGATATCTCAGGATGGGAGACCAGCAGGCTCATGAGTGACTGTATAAAAAAGTGGTGTGTTTGCATTTCACATATGTATTTTCAACAGTTTCACCCCTATCAGTTCTGGGAAAAAAAGCAAAGGAAGATTTCTATATCCAAATATAATGATCTGGAGAGGAAAATTCATTTAGTACTCTAGGGTTAGCCCATGTAAACAACTGTGATGAATTTGACAATGAAAATCTTACCTCCATCTTACATGATCTTCAAATGAATGAATGAATGAATGATTGAATGAATGAATGAATATGGTAAACATGAAATAGAAATAAAACTTCTAACGTCTATCCATGTCGTACGGCAAACTACGAACTTTACCAGAAGTCCAGTGTGGTATTATTTGTATAACGGGATTGTGGGAAGTCTCTAACACATATAGCTCCTTCTCAATTACCTTGAGGCCTTAGCATTCTATAGACCCCACCATGAGTCATCGTGTTACATACCAGGTCCTGCCTACTCCTCCCTGAGCACATCAAGGTATTTGCTCCATCTTTTCTCTTCCAGCAAATATCTGTAGCTCCCCAACAATACAGTCTCTTACACACCTGGGCTTTGACAATGTTATACCTGTGGAAAATCATGTTTCTAGCTCTCTAGTGAACTGCTCATCCAGCCTCACATTAGACATCTTCTCCTTGAAGAAGTCAGAGCTCTTATCTCTGCATCCCCTTGAGAACATTTTCACCCTTATTGATATGGCATACCTCTATTTCCACAGTGTAATCTGGAGACAGTTTTTGGGTTTTGTGTTATTATTTTTTTTGCCTGTCCTGAAGCTAGAACTCGTCCTAGGCACTGTCCCTGAGCTTCTTTTGCTCAAGGTTAGCACTCTACCACTTGAGCCACAGTGGCACTTTTGTTTTTTGCTGTTTATGTGAGGAATTGAACCTGGAGCTTCATGCATACCAGGCAAATATGGTATCACAAAGTCACATTCCCACCCCAGTACATTTCTTTTTGAACAGTGTTGCCACTTCCTCATTTTCTTCCACTTTCTCTCCCTCTCATCCTGACTCTCCTTCCCTGCAAATTGCAATGTTCATTTCCAACACAGTGTCTCCTGAGTATGGCTATTGCTTTGGTTCACCCTTTGTCCATTATCTCACCATTTTGTGATTGCCCTTCCCTTCCCCAAATCAGATAAATCTATATAAAAGACAAAGGGTACCAAATTAAAAAACAATGACAATACAGGATAAACCAAAGGAAAAGAAATGAAGAAAAAAAACTTCACATGGCATATTTAAACAAGTTAAAAAAAATAAAGTAACCAATATTGTACCAAGAATTTGATTTCTAGAAATAGCGTATGTGTACCACCTTCTTAGAAAATTGACCTGACCTTTATGTACTGGTGATTTAATTGCTACTTGGATATAGGTTTTAGTCCTGATTCAGTTTTTACTATGTGCTAGAAAATGTACTGTATATTGGTGATGCAACTGTAACCAAATAAATATAGGCTTACAGAATTTACATTCCAGAAAAGTAAACACATAGAGAAATGCAGAAATTTTAAAATGCATTGTTGAAAAATGCAGTGAAGAAGAGAATGAATCCTGTTGGAAAGAGAGGCATTACAGATTTCTGGGAAGGCTTTTCTAGCATGTGGCAATTTGATCAGAGGCTGAAATGAAGCAGATGTGTGATCCCTGTAATAATCTAGAGGAAAACATCTGTGACAAAAGATAAGTGAGTTAAATATTTCACATAGCATATGTGACAATGAAATGCTATTTCAATAATCTCATAGTCTATAAAATAACCATGAGTGAGATTGTAATAAAGGTTTTGGATCGAGCTAAAGGTCATAGAAAGGAGTCAAAATTTGGGCCAAGGAATATAGGCCCAGAGACACTCTGATTACTCAGTAGAGTCCATTCTTTAAGGTGACAATGGAACTAAACAAGAATCAGATATCTAGCTGGTCAATAACACTGAACTGGAAGAAGGTTATAGCTAGAATATTGAGAGAAGTGGCCAAAAAAACCCCAAAATATAATTTAAAGGAACTTTGCTCACAGGAATTTAATGTTGAGAATATAAGCAGTCATAATTTCTTTTTTTAAATTTTTATTGTGAAAATACTGTACAGAGGGGTTACAATTACAAGGGCAAGATAATGAGTACATTTCTTATCAAGCATTGTAGCCTCCTCCTTTGTTTCCCCTTCCCATCCCTTCCCAGCCTCCCCCTGCCCTCCCACCAAATCCTCCCTCCCCCAACCAAAGTTGTAAAGTTCGTTTTCGACATAACAACTTGTACTTCTCATTGTTGCAATGGGTCCACCTGTATCCTTATTTAAACTAACACATTTATAAGATTATTTCTTGGTTGCTTTGTATGTCCCTCCCCCATAGTATAACCCCTGCTTTCACTGTATTTGATGTCGGTATAATTTGTGGAAGGGAAGGGGAAAAACAAGTCGTTTAAATAAGGATGCAGTCATAATTTCTTAGCTGTAAGGAAAGGAAAGAGCCCCTGGTAGGGACTGTCCTGGAAGCAGATAGATAGATAGATAGATAGATAGATAGATAGATAGATAGATAGATAGATAGATAGATAGATAGATAGATAGATAGATAGATAGATAGATAGATAGATAGATTTATCTGATATATATATATATATATATATATATATATGGAGAGAAAGAGAGATACAATGTCTAGGTAATATGTGGAGATTTTCTGTATTAAGACTAAGCTGTTAGCATTCTCTTAAGAAGGCATAAAATAAATATTGTAACAGAAAATAACGTCATGTGAGATTTCTCTATGATTAGGATGTGTAAAAACAACATAAATAGCAATTCTCTGATAAGTCATTCCTAACCTACAGTTTACCTAGGTAAGAATTTTCTGTCACTGCAGAATCAAACAATTGTTGTCAATTGGCTGATCACTGGTTTGAGGCAATGACATTGGTTTTAGGACCAAAGCCCAATAGTGAAAACCATATTAAATGTCTCATCAATACATAGACTTATAGTGTTAAGTCTAGGAGCTTTGGACATGGATCATGTGAATACTGCCGATGAAAACAAGCTTTGGAAGTCAGTCTATTCCAAACAATTGTCCCAAGAAGTCATAGTTTCAAAGACCTCCTTTGTTTTTCAAGGAGAAAATTGTGTTCACATCACAGAGATTAAGGCCAATGTGAAATGTGAAAGAGATTACTTTGTCATTTTTCCAAGTACTTCTGTTAAGCTTCCTGGTAACTCACTACTCTAGGTACAGTATATGCAGTCATTAGAAGTTGCTTATTGTTATAGCTAACTCTTTGGCAGACATAATCCTTCTAATAGTTTTCAACAAGTCTTCAGTTGCTTCTACCACTTCCACAGAAAATCAAATATTCATGGATTATTGCTATCCCAGAGAGGAAAGATGATAATGCCTAACTGAGCCTAATTTGGATTTCAAATCTTCATATGATATATTTTTATAGCAATGTGGAATTATATAGTAAAAGTGACAATCTTGACAGAATCTAAGATTAAATTCTGTGATCTGAGTATAAAGCTTATAACTATTGTAAATGTTTATATCCCTACTTGTAATGATAAAATAATGGAAATAGTCAGTGTATAAAATAATAACTTGCATAGGATAAATTTATAAACTGCTTAATGCAGAGTCCTTTACACATCGAACTACACACACACACACACACACACACACACACACACACACACATATAATACATGTTTACTCTTGAATTATTTTCTAAAATACAGGAAAAATCTAAAGGAAAAGAGAAAACATTATTTGATATTGGCAGTGTCCTCATTGTAAATTCTATGGAACTACTTAGTAATAAAATTAAGAAAACCAGCCATTGTCTGCAATAATGTATTCCAAGTTTTCTTCTTCCCAAATTAGCTTCAGAGTCACATGAAAGAACCTGGAATCAACATCTGTTCAAACCTTACAACAGGACTAGAGACATGGCTGAAGTGCTCGTGTACCTAACTGGCATGATATGCACAATGGATATGTAAAAACTGAAACTCTTTGTGTAAATAATACACAATAGAATATCAGCTTAACTTTAAAAAGAATATTAAATCTTCATAGGGAAAATGAAAACCTAATATGAAAATGTTTTCTCAAGTGGTATATTGATTATAAAGATGTGGAGTTGGAGATAGGTATAATGCAAAAACAAAAAAAGGAAAGAAAAGGATGTGATTTTAGAGTAGGGTTTAAGATTATGTACTATGATTTTAATTGCAAAACTTCCAACCATCTGAATGTTGATTTCTTTATCTGTAATTCAGATATAGGTACATATGGTGCAATACATTTGATATAATGTATAGAAAATACTTTGTCCTTTGTAAACACTATGAAAGGGTTTCTGAAGACCTCTTTGATTTTATATGAAAAAAGGGAACCAGTAAAGGTGATTCTAAATTTGAATGTGTGGATACTGCCAAAGCAAATACACATTAGTTGAATTAGATGTTTCAAAAACTAGTTTATAATGTTCAATTGAAACAGCATTATGATAAGAGATCGTTTTAATTTCTAAAATGACAGATTTATTCCTAGGCTGTAATTCTCACACTGGGAGCATTTCATTGTGTCAATAATATTTAAACGAGTTGCTATTTGTAAAGCTTTTGTTGTTACAGCCCAGAATAATATGTGAAAAAACATGATTATATGGTTATCAGTCTATTTAATAGGGTTTATAGCCTCTATGTACACATAACAGCTGCTGGATCAAGCCCTCAATTAATTTTACATAACAGGAGCAATTTTACACCATTACTTGAAATTCTTTGGCCATAATCCATTTTTCTGACATAAACATATGGGCCAAAAATCACAAGAAATGATGACTCCAATGAGATTCTCTAAATAAATAATTATAAAAAGTTAATATATTTTTCTAGCTCAAACATTTCAGCTCCTATATTGTCTTATTTGATGAACAAAAATTATTTTTATATGGCTCATACTTACTATTATTAGAGTTGACACTTACTGAGTTGTCACCAAATTCCAGTCTCTTATTTCAATGGAATTACCTTCTCTTTCTCTTCAGACTATATAAAGAATAGATTCCAATTTTGCCAGGAGGAACAACACTTAACAAGGTTAATAACCTGAGCAGGGTTGCAATGACCAACCAGTGGGACTCAAATGCAGATTGGCTTGTGTCTTAAGTAATTTTCTTAATCAAAGAGCCTCTGCTTTCTTTTTCTTATTATTCAATATATTTATCAAAGCTATAGTCAGTGGAAATTTTTATAAGCAACTATAATTATAAATTACCTCAAAATGCACATATGTTTATTAGTGGCAGTAATTAGTAACATCATTTTGGCAACATCAGCTATTTCTTTTGCTAATTATCCATTTAGACATTCAGTCTATAAGTATTCATTAAGCACCTACTACAGTCAAGTTTCTGCTTGAATTGACATACTTAGTCACTCCTCCTGCCAAGAAATGCAGACGTGTATTCCCTAGTCAGGAAGCATATTTCTTTGTAATCATTTTATCTCAGGATGTACTTCCTTCCCCTGTAGGAAGAGACTCATTATAATTGAGTCCAGATTCTATATATAGCAAATATCTAAGATTCTTTAATCACACTATTCTGTCTCCTTATTTATTTTCTTGAAAACTACCATATTAAGCATCTACCATATTGCATTGCAAATTCTATTTATTTATGCAACTCCAATTTTAGTCTATATATCTGTTAAGGGAAGACAGAGGCTCTTATTTACCATGTTTTCAGTATGTGTGTATTACAGATGTATTAGGTGGATGAAGTTGTCTGTATGACTTAATGAATGAATGACTGAACAAATGAATGGGTCGGTGAGTAAATGAATGAAATTCCCTGTTTACTGCAGAGAATTTAAGAAATTTTTTGAAGTTTACTCTATTCACAGGGTATCAGCATGGACTAGCACAGGTAGAACTGACAGACATGGGCGTAAGCTGTCATGCAACGTGAGTCTTTTTGAGGCATCAACCTGCCGTGTGCCAGACTCAAAGGATAAACTATAATGATACAAAGTATAGTTAAGCAACAGGCTTTATAAGTAGAATTTAATATTCAGAGCTCAGTAAGAGTAAAATTCCTAAGGCCATCTTTCATATGATTCCCAGAGAGGTGGATGAGGCAGAGCCCTCCCAGAACACCTACTTTCTTGAGTCCAGTCATTTCCTGTCAACTTCAGTGTGGGATATTACTGAGGATTCAGATTCATGCTTTTAGAGGCTGACTGAATCCTGGCATATACATTTTCTCAACAAACCTACTGCTTAATCTGTATTTGCTGTACTGTCTAACTGGTAGACCACAACATGCCTACCTTTTAAGATATTAAGAAAAAAATTAACTCACGTCACTTCAACAACCATAGGCATTGTGGGAGACTGCACAGAGTTTGAGAATCACAAAGATCCCTGTTGTTGTTATAATAAATTTTATAAACTTGTTTGCTTAAGATAGCATTCTTATCTTAGATTTCATGAAATCAGAAGACCCAAATGGATCTCAGTGAAATAAAATCAGGCGCAGAAGGGCCATGTTTGTTTCTTGAGATCCATATGCATTCTTTTTCTTTAATCACCTTCTGGAGACTACTACACGTATAGGTTCCTAGCCTCCTCCCTCTTCAAGGCTGCAATGACAGATGAAGTTTTCTGTCACATCAATCTCACAGTGACACTCCTACCTTTCTCTTCCATTTTTTAATGATCTTCAAGATGACATCAAACCAATGTGGATAATTTTCTATGAAGTTCTAGTGATTAATTTTATATGCAGCTTTAATCTCCTTTATACTTCTATAATATATTCAGACATTTCAGGAAACTAACACAAAATTCTCTCTCTCTGTCTCTCTCTATCTGTCTCTTTGATTCTGTCTCTCTGTCTCTGTCTGTCTGTCTGTCTGTCTGTCTGTCTGTCTGTCTGTCTGTCTGTCTGTCTGTCTGTCTGTCTGTCTCTCTCTCTCTCTCTCTCTCTCTCTCTCTCTGTCTCTCTCTCACTCCTTTTCTATGCTACTTTTGTTTGTTGTGTCCTGACTCTCCTTCCTTGTTTCAGAGCTTTGGTTTTCAGACTATCGGGACAGCAAAATGACTAGCAGCAGTAAATAACTACAATCCCTTAGATTCCCAATTAGCTAGGGAGAAGAAAGTTTTCTTCCTACTTATAGTGTGAACTTGGATGGTGGACCTATAGTTTTCTGATTTGTTTTATGTTCACAGTCTCTGTGGGCAACAAATTGCAGTGCTTTGTGTCCTCCAGCCCAAGTCATGCCCTCAAACCCATGAGACACAGATGAAAGATGGAAAAAAAGATGCACATAGAAAAAAGGGTTCCCCAGGATACTAATTACACTTGAAAAACAAAGAAAAGACCCAAACATCCATTACAAAGAAATGTGGATCTGGGGAAGTGAGTTCTTTCTATAGAGAAGAAAAAAAAATGTCTAAATGTCTGTTGGAACAAAATAGCATCTATCTGAATATGTTTTCTGGTGCATTTTCTACCCAAGATGTCAGGTATATACAATCATCCTAAAATTTGAGTCTTGAGTATGTCTCCCAATATTTTATCTTACCTATATGATTTTTTAAAATTGGACAATAGAAGACACTTGCTAAATTTAAAAAAATCATTGACTCTAACAGTTCAAAGAGTAAATGAATTCAACATGTAATTAAACTCATTTCATAGGTAAATTATGGTATTGACTTGGAGAGAAATTAGTTATGTAAAGATGGTATTATAGGAAAACAGAATAGGTGATTTTTTTTTGCCAAATATGTTTGATGTAAAAATAATTAATTCTCTATGGTGATCATATGATGTGTTGACCTAAGCTTTGCTTTAAAAAGAAAATATGCTCACATTATTGACTACCCATCACTGCCACAAGAGACTTTCATAATGGTCATTTCCTTAGCAATAACCATCCCTGTGTCAAGCATTAAGCCACTGATTTCTATATTTGCAGTTTGCCCTTTACAATAAACCATAACTGAAGCATTATTTATATTTTATAACTGAATGAACTGAAGCTGAGAGAGATTAATTTGCTTAAAACCACAGAGCATTTAAGTGCAAGTCAGGTTTCTCTGAAAAAAATCCCTTCATCTTCGGTAACAATGATATGCTCTTAAAAAAAAAAAAGTGAGTACAAACAGAGCTTACACTCTTCTAATCTACTTAACCATCACTTAAAGTACCCTCTTTTGTTTTGGTCCTTCAGCATATAGTTATATTTTTGCTGAATAAGTTAATGAGATACATTATGTTTATATCATTCGAAGACATGAGCATCCCCACTGTGAAGAACACATTTAAGAAGCTCCAGGAAAAAAATTAGATGCTAATTCTTCTTAAGGAGCTTAAATTTTAGTGGAAAAATTAAGATATATAAAGACTGCTAAGATACAAACACAGCAGAAGAATGTATCTGATATTTTCCAAGTGAAAATAAAAAAATATATTAAAAAGAAAAAAAATAAGGCAGTTACCAATTGGTACTTGTAACACTACCTATTTAGGAGGCTGAGAACTGAGAATGGAGATTCAAACCCAGACCAGGTGGAGAGTCCATGACACTCCAATTAATCATGAAAAAGCTGGAAATATAACTGTGGATCATGTGATAAAGGGCCAGATTTGAGAAAAGCTAAAGTAAAATACTCAGGCCCAGAATTCAAGACTTGCTGAGTTCAAGTGCTGGCTAAAACACACACACACACACACACACACACACACACACACACACACACACACACACGCACACACACACACACACACACACACACACACACACACACACACACACACACACACACACACGAATGAATGCACTGATGGTTAAATTATAAAATATGTAATATTCCAGGGTGTAAAAATGAGAACGAGGACTGTTCTAGGTCAAAGTAATCCCTGACAAAAAATAACAACCAGTGCAGGAAGATACAGAAGAGAGAGCAGCATTGTGAGAGATTTCTTACATGAACACAAGGCACAAAGATGTTTGAGGCTAAGACAATCTTTCAGTCCTCATGAGATGTCACATGTAGAACTCAGAGTTTAAGTATAAGTTGTGTTTTAAAAAATAACTGATTTAATACTTTATTAAAATGATTGTCTTTTTGAATTACTTAAAGTTCAGCGTCATCCCATTAAGATGTAGCAACATCCTTTTATTCTGAGAAATTATATTCTATATATTTTCACTGTGTATAAATTTGTATCTTATATGCTTAAAGGGATTTTTGCTTTTTAAACATATTTTTTATTGTAAAGATACTGTACAAAGGGGTTACAGTTACATGAGTAAGGTAATGAGTACATTTCCTATGGATCATTGTTAACCCCTCCTTTGTTTTCCCCCTACCATCCCTTCCCTCCCCACCTCCCCAACTCCTGCCTCCCCAGCCCCGAAGTCGTAAGTTCATTTTCAACATGCTGTCTTGTACATCTCATTGCTACAATGGGTCATACTGTATCCTTATTTCAGCTTTTCGTTATTTCCCTTCCCCTCCTCAAATCAGAAAAAAGATATATTTACATATATATATATACATATATATATATATTTTTTTTTTTGCAGGGCACTTGAATCAAATACAGTGAAAACAGGAGTTATACCATGGGGGAAGAACATATAAGAGAAACCAAAATCCCATAGTACATTATAAGTACATTAAAAACAACAGCAACAAAGATAAAACCTCTTGTATCCCTATCTTGGGGTTCATTTCCCTTAGTATCATCTTATATGGTCACATGTACATAGCTTATGACCTTTTCTGCCTGTCCTAAAAATAAACTAGTTATTATAAATAATTGAAACCAGAGACCTATATTTTTGGACCATGCTTAACTTCACTTATTTTTTCCCATGTCTTTCCATTTCTTAACAAATGGGGTGGTGCCATTCTTTCTGAGGTTCCTCAAGACTCCACATAGAACTTTCCTATGACCCAGCAATCCCACTTTTGGCCATTTACCCAAACAATCACAAACAAGGCCATACTAAAGCTATCCGCAAACTATGTTTATTGCAGCTTTATTCACCATAACTAATATATGGAACCAATCCAGATGCCCATCAGTAGATGAATGGATCAAGAAAATGTGGTACATATATACAATGGAATTCTATGCCTTCTTCAGAAATGATTTTTGCTTTTATAACTACCTTGATTCACAACAAAAAGAAATGACCATTTTCTGAGTGTTTTGTTTGGTAAGCTAGCTTTCCTGATCTGCTTATTATATATTGAATGCATGTAATAAAATGTTATACTATACACCATAAATGCACACAACTAACATGTCAATTACAGTAACTAGATATTTAAAGGTCAAAGAAATTATTTTGACAAAATTTCATATTTCTTTATACTACTCTTTAGTTCATTATTCTTTGGTTTATAATTACTCCTTCATTTCTAGGAAATTATAAGGATCTTTATTACATCGTTTAAGTTTGATGCTGTCATTTCTACTTTGCAGTTCTATAAGAATGTAAATTTCAGAATATAAGAAAACTATAACCAATTCTAGGAAGTTATATCCTGCAGACTTATCGTAGGGATCATGATTTACTGTTTGGTAATTTTTTTATTAATAAGTATTTTATTGTGAAAATACGGTACAGAGGGGTTACAATTACATGAGCAAGGTAATGAGTACATTTCTTATCAAGTATTGTTGCCTCCTCCTTTGTTTTTCCCTTATCTTCCCTGTCCTCTAATCTCCATTACTACATTCCCACCACCAACAAAGTTGTAAAGTTCAATTTTTGACATAGCATTTGTACATTTCATTGTTGCAATGGGTCAGTTTGTTTTTTCCCTTCCCCTCCCAAATTATACCAACATCAAACACACTGAAAACAGGGGTTATACCATGGGGGAGGGACATACAAAAACAAAAAACAAAAAAAAACCTTATAAATAAATATGTTAGAAACAATAGCAAGAAAGAAAAACTACTTGAGTCCTTATCTTGGAGTTCATTTTGCCTAACATCAACTTATCTGACCTTTTCTGCTTGTCTCAGACATATACTAGTTATTACAAATAAGGGAAATCATGGAACCTATGTTTCTTTGGGCCTGGCTTACTTCACTTAATATAAATTCCAAGCCTTTCCATTTCCTAACAAATGAGGCAATGTCATTATTTCTGGTGGAGGCATAGAATTCCATAGTGTATATATACCACATTTTCTTGATCCATTCATCTACTGAGGGCATCTGGGTTGGTTCTATATCTTAGCTATGGTAAATAATGCTGCAATAAACATAGTTGTGCTGGTAGCTTTAGTATGGTCTTGTTTGTGACCATTCAGGTAAATGCCCAAAAGTGGGATTGTGGGTCATAGGGGAGCTCTATGTGGAGTCTTTTGAGAAACCAGCCTGGTAATTATTTTGAAATGAACTTTTTAAAGATTCCTTGGTGATGTACAGAGGGGTTACAGTTACATATGTAAGGTAGTGATTTCATTTCTTATCACCTTGACAATATAATTATATTAAGTGAAGTAAGCCAGGCCCAAAGAAACATAGGTCCCATGGTTTCCCTTATTTGCAATATCTAGTATATGTATGAGTCAAGCGGAAAAGGTCAGATAATGTGATGTCAGGAAAATGAACCCTTAGATATGTATTTTAATGTTTTTCTCTTTCATGCATGTGTTTATAAAGCATTTATAAGATTATCTCTTTGTTGCTTTGTATGTCCCTCCCCCACAGTATAACCCTGCTTTCACTATATTTGATGTCAGTATAACTTGTGGAGGAGATGGGGAAAAACCAGTTGTTTAAGGATACAGGTGGACCTGTTGCAACAATGAGAAGTACAACTTGTCATGTCCAAAACGAGCTTTACAACGTCAGTGCGGGGGGGGGGGGGAAGGGGGGGAAAGGAGAAGAATTGGGATTGGGGGAGAGGGGGGAGGCTGGGAAGGGATGTGAAGGGTAAACCAAAGGAGGAGACTGCAATGCTTGGTAAGAAATGTACGCATTATCCTGCCCATGTAATTGTAAACCTTCTGTACAGTATGTTCACAAATAAAATTAAATTTAAAAAAATTTTAACAAGAATAAAAAATATTAAAATTTAAGCTAGTGGCTCATGCCTGAATCCTAGCTACTCAGAGGCTGAGATCTGAGGATCACAGGTCAAAGTCAGCCCAGGCAGGAAAGGCAATGAGACTCTTATCTCCAACAAACCCCCAGAAAACTGAAGTGACATTGTGGCTCACTTGGAAGAGCACTAGACTTGAACTGTGGAGCTGAGGCACAGCACCCAGGCATAGAGTTCAAGCCCCAGAACCGACTGTCTAAATAAATAAAATTTAAGAAAAAGATTACACATTGTCAGTGTACAGGAAGGTGACTGATTTTTATGGGTTGATTTTGTATCCTGCTACTTTGCTGAGGTGGTTTATAATTATATAAAATAAAAATAAAATATACAAAAATAAATATTTAGGAATTAACCTAACCAAAGCTGCAAAAGAACTTTTTAATGAAAACTATAAAAACTTAAAGAAATTACAGAGGTCACCAGGAAATAGAAAGACCTTCCATGCTCTTGGATAGACTTAATATAGTGAAAATGGCCATACTGCCAAAATTAATATACAAATTCAATGCAATTCCTATTAAAATCCCAATGATGTATATTTCTGAAATTCAGAAAACAGTCAAAAATTCATATGGAACAACAAAAGACCTAGAATAGCCAAAACAATTCTAGGCAAAAAAGACAATATGGGAGGGATCTCAATGCAGAACTTCCAACTCTACTATAGAGCTATAGTAACAAAGACAGCATGGTACTGGCACAAAACAGACTCGAAGACCAATGGGATAGAATAGAGGATCCAGAAATAAAACCACACACCTATAGTCAGCTGATATTTGACAAAGGAACCAAAGACATACAGTGGAAGAAACACAGCCTCTTCAACTACTGGTGCTGGGAAAACTGGGTAGCCACATGCAGAAAACTAAAAGTGGACCCCAGCCTATCACCATGCAACAACATCAACTCAAAATGGATTAAAGACCTTAACAACAAATATGAATCTCTGAAACTACTGTGGGACAGAGTAGGAGAGACACTTGAACTTATAGGCACAGGAAGGAACTTCCTGAACAGAGTCCCATGGTCACAACAAATTGGAGAGAGATTTGACAAATGGGACTACCTTGACAAATGGGACTACAGTTAAAGCTATAGCAACCAAACTAGAAAGATAACCAACTAACTGGGAAAAATATTTACCAGCAATATATCAGACAAGGGGTTAATATCCAGTACATACAGGGAACTCAATAAATTATTCCCTCCCAAATCTAACAAACCAATTACTAAATGGGCAAGGGAACTAAAGAGAGACTTCTCAGAAGAAGAGATAAAAATGGCAAAGAAACATATTTGGAAATGTTCACCATCCCTGGTTGTAAAGGAACTGCAAATAAAGACAACCTTGAGATACCACCTTTCCCCAGAATGGCCCACATCCTAAAGTCAGCCAATGACAAATGCTGGAGGGAATGTGGAGAAAGAGGAACCCTATTACCCTGCTGGTGGGAATGTACACTTTTACAACCACTTTGGAAAGCAGTCTGGAAGGTCCTCAGAAAGCTAAATATTGACCTCCCCTATGACCCAGCCATACCACTTCTAGGCATCTATCCTGAATAACAGCAACCAGTATACAAGGACACACACACCTCCATGTTTATTTCAACACTGTTCACAATAGCCAGGATATAGAAACAACCCAGATGTACTGCCACAGATGAAAGGATCCAAAAATTGTGGTATCTATACACAATGGAATATTATGCAGCCATTAGAAAGGGCAAAATAATGGCATTTGCAGAGAAATGTATGGAGCTAGAAAAAAATCATGTTAAACGAGGTAAGCAAAGAGCAAAGAGACAAATGGCACATGGTCTCCCTGATAAGTGGATTTTAAATCCAAAATGTAAGGTGGTACAACAAAATTAACAAGGTTAAAGAAACAAAGGACTTCCACTCATCTGGTCAAATCACTAGTAAATAACCCCATGCTGCTGATCACATATATGGTATATATGTGCACACTGGAGAGAAACCAAGAGAAGGTCACAGACCTAGAGAGAATCAGGGAAAAACATGAAAGAGCGGGACCCATCAGCTGCACTGGACATTGATCAAAATGAACTAAGCAACTCAATAGCAGCGATGGGAGGGAGGGAACAAGTGGGAAAGAGGGAACAGCTGACGTTATGCAAAGCAAAAGAAATGTATGTATCACTCAATGTGGAAGAAATAACTGTATTGTCAAACCTCATAGAATACATACATGTTATAGACCATGATAGACAACTTGCCCCATGAAAGTTAGAATGTGCTTGTGACTTTAACTAAGCATCACTATCCCACAATACTGTGAAATTTGGAAAATTATGTAATCACTTAATCACAATAAAGAATTTGAAAAAAAGAAAAAGATTACACAAAAAGAAAGTTTAGTTAATAAAGAAAATTCAGTATCCAAATAAGAAAAAAGATTCCTTGGGGTTAATAATCATATTCTCTCTCCTCTTCCTTCTCCTCCTGGTGATGTTCTTCTTTCCCTCCTTCCTCTTCCATCTCCTCCTCTTCATTTATTTGGCATTCTAATTTTTTTGACTTTTTATTGTTTTATGTTTCTTTTTATTTTTGAGTGAATATACATTTTATTGGCAAGGTGATGTACAGAGAGCTTACAGTTAAGTAAGGTTAATAAGTTTTGAATTCAATGAGTTTTTTGTTCACTGGACAGAGTCTATATCACTTGAGCAACACCTCAAGCCTTTTTGTATTTTTTGTTTTTGTTAGGTAGGGTCTAGCTTTTGCCTATGTTGGCCTGCACGATGGTCCTTCCATAGTAATTAGATAATAGGTATTTTCTATTGTACTCAGCATTTTAGTGATTGATATGTGTTTTTGTAAACTTTTTTTTTATTATGTTAAGGTGCAAAATGCAGTCCTAATCTTAACCTCTCAAGTAGCTGGAATTATAGACATGAGCCAATGTTTCCCAGCTTGTGGTTAAAGTCTCTCTTTTGCTTATGTTATAGTGATATTTGTTGATAGTCCCATTTCTATGTTGCTAACGGCTGAAGCTCTATGTTTCTATTATGCTGACTTCTAAGTAGAGCTAACCATTGGAAGGTCTGTGTACCTTCTGAAGTGTACAGAATGATTATTACCTAAATCTTGTTACTAATGATTTTATGTTGTCCTATTTGATGGAGTGACTCATCAATGGTGCAGATAAGGCTCTACCACTTGAGCCACAGCACCACTTCCTTCTTATCTCCTTTACCTTTCTTTGCTACTAACAATGCAGATCAATGCTGATGGACAAGGCTTATATTTCACCTCATATGGAATGGGCTAAAGTTATGGAACACGTTTCAATTTACACACCCAGTTATTCTCTTCCACTTTGGCCACTTTCCCTGCCCCAAATTTTTTCTGGTTATTTCAGAAAGAGTTTTGTGGACTTTTCTTCCTAGGTTGGCCTTGAACCAAGATCTTCCACATTAGCCTCTTGTGTAGACAAAATTACAGTAATGAGCCATAGGAACCTGATGTATTTTTTTTTCTTTTTGTCATGGAGCTTGAACTCTGGGCCTGGGCACTGTCCCTCAGCTATTCAACTCAAGGCTAGCATTTTACCACTTGAGCCATAGTGCCACTTCCAATTTTCTGAATGGTTTATTGGAGATAAGAGTCTCACAACCTTTCCTTCCCAGGCTGGCTTTGAACGGCCATCCTCAGATTTCAGCCTCCTGAGTAGCTAGGATTACAGGTGTGAGCCACCAGCACCCATCTTTGATGTGATATTCTCTTAATATGAATCATTTTTCTATGATATATATATATAAGCATTAATCTTAGATAAGTATTTTAATCCAAGTAAGTTGTGTGTTTCACATAGGACAAGCACTATGTGTTTCACTTAGGAAATCATGATTTGTACTTTATTCCCTTGTGCTACACAAAGTCATGAACAACCAGTTCAGATTGAGTTTCAAGAGTATATGTCTGAGGGCTGGGAAGGTGGCTCAGTGGTAGAGCGCTTGCCTTGCATGCCTGAGGCCCTGGGTTTGATTCCTTAGTACCACATAAGCAAAAAGAAAAAAGCCAGAAGTGGTGCTGTGGCTCAAGTGGTAGAGCACTACCTTGAGCTGAAGAGCTGAGGGAGAGTACCCAGGCTCAGAGTTCAGGCCCCACGACCGGAACCCCCCCCCCCCAAAAAAAAAGAGTATATGTCTGAGTCAAGCAGAAAAGGTCAGATAAGTTGATGTTAGGGGAATGAACTCCAAGATAAGTATTCAAATTTTTTTCCTTTCATGCAATTGTTTCTAACATATTTATAAGATAATTTCTATGTTGCTTTGAATGTCTCTCCCCCACAGTTTAACCCCTGCTTTCACTGTATTTGATGTCGGTATAATTTGTGGAGGGGAAGGGCAAAAACAAATCGTTTAACTAGGCATACAGGTGGACCCATTGCAACAATGAGATGAACAAGTCGTTATGTTGAAAAACAAACTTTAGAACTTTGGGGGGGGATCAGGTGGGGGGAAGGAGAGGGGAGTATGGGAAGGAATGGGAAGGAGAAACAAAGAGGAGGCAACAATGCTTGATAAGAAATGTACTCGTTATCTTGCCCATGTAATTGTAACTCCTCTGTACGGTATTCTCACAATTAAAAAAAAGAATTCTTCATATAAAAATCACATTCTCTTGTGGAAATAAAATGACTAATGACTATCAATTCTAGAATCTACAAGCTTTATTTAGACAATTATAGTGCAGAAACACTACAGTAAATAGAAAAACACGAATATTAAGTAACTAGAGATAATTTAATGGAGCTGTATGTATATGTATATTCAGTTTGTTAGCTGTCAGTGTCCAAGAGAAAGAACATAGCTAGATATGTGAAAGAAAATATCTTTGAATAAAAGACTTAAAGAAGGAGCTTTGTTGCAAACATGAAGGTTTTTGTTTAGTCTCTGAAATTAAAGCACAGGGTTAGATTTTATATATTAGGGCCATCAATTTTGCATCATTATAAAGAATCAAAGCTACCAAAACTAAGATGTTAAAGCAAGTAGAAAACAGAAATTATGCTAGAAAGTTTAGTGAAGGAGGAGAATATTTTTAAATGTACAGGATTTTTACATGTTCACCAGGAACATTATGCATTATTTCTTCAGATGAGCTATATAGAAACAGTAATTTTATGAGTTTAATATGTAACAAAGTGGCACTATCAAAAGTGCTCTTTTGATAAATCATTTTATTATCATTTTATTTTTAGTTTCATTAAGAGACCTAAGAAGTAATGATGATTATCACTCAATAACTCCTCTGGCAAAATGTTGACACATTAAAATAAAACATTATGCATGCTGATCATATGCCAATATAATATTTAAAGAGCTCACAGAACCAAAGAATCCATACAAAACCACTTTGTATGAGCTACATAACTTCCTAGTTTCCTGACAGAGAAATGGAGAGAAGTTAAGTGACTTCTCTTCAGTGCTAATGTATGCTGGTCTTTTGTAGCAAAATTAAATTAACAAACTGAAAATAGACACCATGTCTCACAGATTTAAGAACCTCAGGAGAATGAAATGCTGGATCATACTCTGAGAACAACTGTGCTTAAGCTCTCTAAAAGCCTGTTTGTCCCATTTTACCATAATGGAAGTGTGATGGTGTAACAAGGAGGTTGGCTAGAGTCAAGTGCTTTGTTGAAGACTTCTACAGTTTAGAAATGTTGATGGTGGCTTACAGAGGGAATTTTGTGGCTAAATGAATTCTTGCTACTGCTACTAAACCTTTGTATGTTGCCTAGGCAACAATAATTCTTTAAAAAGGAAGTGCTTTACAACCAATGAAGTAAGATTCATTTAAAAGCTGATATATGGCCAGACAATCTAACTAAGAAAATAACAAATCAGTTACTCTCCATAATATCAAAGTGGGAACTCTTAAAAGTAAAATACAGTGATGTTTCATTTCTTTTTGTATTTTTATACTTTGATATTTACTTTATTTAATACCTTAAGTTTATAATTATCAAGTTGAACTAACTACTAATCACTTTCTATTTTAAGGCCTGTGTGTGTGTGTGTGTGTTTAAAATGCTATTCCATATGTCAATTCTCTTTGGAGTAACAATCTAAGTGTGAAATCTACCTGAGAAAATCTATCACAATGTGTGAAGTACATTTTTTTTCATTTTAAAGTACATTTTAAAATGATAAAACTATGCTGATCTTGTGATAATGGACTACTAAAATTGACTTCAGTAGACATAGCAGAGATTATCCGGAAATCAGATTATGAAGTTTGTGGGCATATTTATTTATTTAAACTAGGGTAGAGGATATAGAAATAATATGACTATATATATACATTTTAATGTTTACTGTTTTATGAGCAACTACTAGTAAATCTTTTCATATTGAATTTCAGAATATGGCACTTATTTTTGAATTGCATAAAATGCCTAAATTAAATTGTATTGGGCCTGACTTTCCTTTAGAATGAAGACTTGTGGTATGCATGATGATAATAGATTTCTTTCCAGTGAGTGATTAAAAAAAATAAGTGCTAGGGAAATTTTGGTGCCTACTCATGGGTATCTTTGTCAGCGACTAAATTTTCAGGGCCCTTCTCAACCTTTCTTATGTAAGACACTTAAAAATATAAATCTTAAAATTCAATAGGATACAGGTAAAGGTGAAATCAGGTTCAAAATTATCTTGCTCTCATCTTTTATCATTTGAGATTCATATTGAATCAGAACACATGGGGCACATTTTGTTCTGATGGTTCATTGATTTCTGGTTCATCCATAAAAGTCTCGTTTGCAGAGCAAAGCTTTCTAAGAAAGATTGTTCTTATTTTATTGATATGCTTTCAGAAACAAACCATTTTTTATGTTTATTTCTGTTTCTCTTTAAATATGTATTAGATATTGAATTGACAGGATAGCTTTATTGAAAAAGTCAGAAGGAAGAAGGAGAGAGGAAAGGAAGGGAGAGAGAAGTAGAAGGAAATAGGTACAAAGCAAGAACAAAAGTAAGGAAAGGTAGGTTATACTTTCCACAAAGATGGAAATACTTAGATTTAATAAATACAGATATATGTTTTCTCCATAAAAATACACAGCTACACACAGATAGAAGTAGCTAGATAAATTTATGAGAAATTTACCACCAAAGCCAAACTATATTAGGTTCTTCTAACAATCACCATATTAAAGAAGATATTACAATGTTTGAGTGATATTTTTTAAATAATGCTAAATATAGAATATGTAGTTCTCTAATTTAAACTCAGTAACATTTTAATTATAAAATAAATTGTGTGGTCACAAAAATGTTCTTCTTTATAGAAGTATGTTGAGTAGCATACAGGTAATCTCAGGAAAGTTGAAATATAACAATTACACTTGACCTAATTGAACCTAAGAAATCACGTTGTTCTTGGCAGTGATGGCTCACACTTATAATCCTATATACTCAGGATAATGAGATTTGAGAATTTCTATATCTAGACCAGAAAGACAAATTTGAGAGAATCTTACCTTCAGTTAAACAGCAAAATACTAAAAATGGAGGTATGGCTCATTTGGTAGAGCATCAGCCATTAGAGGAAAAGACAAACAAGACTATGAGACTCAAATTCCAGTATACAATCACATATTTTGAGTTTTTATTTAAAAATATTTTATTTTATTGTAAAGATGATGTACAGAGGGTTTACAGTTACATAAGTAAGTTAATGAATATATTTCATGTGGACTAGTGTTCCCTCATTCTCTCCACTTTTCCTCCCCCCAAAAATCCCCTCTTTCCCAAGTTGTAAAGTTCATTTCCAACAAAATGTCTTGTGAGTATCACTGTTGCATTGGTTTACCCTTGCCCTTTTTCTCACAATTTTGTAATTCTCCTTTCCTTTCCCAAATCAGATAAATGTACATGCAAGACACAAGGTACTAAAATCAAAAACAGTGACCATAGGGGATAAACCAAAGGGGAAAAAATGAAAAAAAAAAGATAATAATCAAAGTAAATTGGAAAATCATCTAACTTGGCCTTGAATAGCTATTAAAAAGAAATAGTGTTGCTGGTGCTGGTGGCTTACACCAGTAAATTTAGCTACTCAAGAGGCTGAGTATTGTGGTTTAAAGCCACTAACAGCAAGATATTCCATGAACCTTAAATCTTCAGTTAAGCAGCCAAACTAGAAGTGTAATTATGGCTCAAGTGGCAGAGCACCAACCTTAAACAAAAAAGCCAAGCAAGCATATAAGGCTTTAATTCAAGCCCCAAATACTAGCATGTGCACACACACACACACACACACACACACACACACACGCACACACACACACATTCACACACACACACACAAATACACACACAGAAACTTAGTTGGCTACAGTACTCTGTTAAGAAAAATATAAGAATCATCTATGTCTTAATATGAGTAATAGGGGATTTTCCAAAAATAACTGAGTTTATTTTTACCTTATTAATATGAAACTAATTGTCTTTCTGTTATACTTTTATTACTTCCAAATTTACAAGGACTTTTAACCTTCTTTCTAGGAAGCATGCAAGCAAGTATAATAGCAATGCATGTATTCAATACATTACCATTATTTTTTCATTAGCCGTCTTTGTTCCATAATTTCCTCTTGGTCTCATTTCAATATGCTGTGTATATCAGTTTCTATACTAATCAGAATGGACCATAATAGCTGCATTGTCCATACCCAAGGCTCCCCAAATTAATGCAGCAGGAAAATAAGCAGCATGCAGGTGACATACTGGCAATTAATATTGTATAATAAGTCATGGCATCATTCATTGTAACTCTCTGTATAGTAGCCATAAGAAGTCTCATAGCCATTTCTTAACCATAAAAGGTATGCTGAAAATCGTTGGTGAACATGTGAAATGTTAGGTAAAGGCACTTTTTCTTTGCTAGATTCTTATACATAGTAGATATACAGTCAAATATATTTGATCATAATAGTGTGTGCATAAAAGTGTATGGACATTATTAAAATAAGAGACAAAATATTAATGATGAAATCCTAGAGACTTACAAAGGAGGCTTTTTAAGTTAAACAGACTTGAAACAAACTAAGGATAAAATGCAAATTTCTTACAGGACATGATGAGCTAATCTCAATATTTAGGACAAATCTGACAAATCACCGCTCCATATCATGGACACTCTCTCCCTTAGATTTCTGGAGAGAATATGTGCGATTTTCAGAGTCACTTGGAAAGGAACCTCAAAGGTTTCCTGGTGATTCTATGATCACGTATCATAATTTCAAGTACTCTTCTCCTCTAAGGGAAAGTAACAAAGCAGAATTATTCATTGGGGATCATAATGATAAAATATTCACAGTTCCTATTAAAGCAATAATGTGCCAGTTTTTAAATTACTGAACTGTTCTGTTTGTTATTTCCAAGGGAATCTTATTAGCAAAGATAGAACACACTAACATAATTTTGCTCTGGGATTCATCACATGTCTGATTAGAGAGTATTTAAAAATACATTTCAGATATCTTCTCCTCACTTGCTATAAGCAGGTTGAAATGACAATTAAGTAGTCTCAGGGTTATTAAATTCAGAGGACCTGAAGGAATATTGTAACTTGTAAAATTAGCCCAGCTATGTGCATAATAATGTAGACAGTGAAAAGAAATAAAAGGATCAGAGTTATAGTTTTAAAATAGATCTAATTCTGTATGCATAGAATTATCCCCTAAAGAATTCTGCATATAATTTTTATTACTCAATATCACTATGGTCCAGCAATACAATAATGCAAGTCCAGTATTCCTTAGCAACTTGGGCTCTTGCCCAAGGATGGCCCAGTTAGCATTCATCTGAAAATTTTCATTGCTGAGTACAAATTATGAATTGACTTATTTTTTCCTGTTTTTAAATACCATTTGTAAGTTCGGTCAGATTTATCTAAAAAACACAATCAGACATAAGCAACCACTTCTATGCATCTATAGTTCACATTTCAAAAGATCCTTTATCCAGTTTTAGTATTTTTTCAGCTTGATTCAATAATGTGAAATATACACTGCATATCTTGTTTCACCCAAAATTTCATAGTATTTTCAAATCATCTGGGGCAGGATGAATGATAAAATGTGGACATTTTAGTGTTCAGTACAGTTTTCACATAGTCATATGAACCAAGAGAAAATTTATTAAAAGATGAGTATCCTAGTTAGGAATTAAAAGGGTTAGTTTTTTTCCACCAATCAAATAGGTTTTTTCTCATAGTAGTCACAAGTCATACTTTACATCATTGCCTCTCACCATTCTTAAAAGGAAAGAAGAGGGTTGTGAGCCTGAGCAGGATTAAGTCTTTCAATTCTTCTCAATCTAAGCATGGATCTGACATCCAAATCCCACTTGTCTAATCAGAGAAGGAACCATCTTTGTAGCGAGTGGCATAGCAGTGCACAGGCCAGCATGCTTGTCTAGTGACACTGGTCTTTCTCTCCAAGTGTCTCATGAGATGTGTATTTTATGTAGCCAGATGGTCATGTCATGGTGTTTATCAATAGTAGCCCAGTATTTACAAGTACAATGAAACTCTTTATAACGCCACTCTACTAACATCTACCAGAGTTGTAATTCTACCATCACACCTCCCTGATTACCCAAACTTCTGCATTTAACTCTGTTCCACTCTACCCTTAGCTTGTAACATAACTCTTAATTCAAATGTGCTTTTGAGAAACAGAAACAGAAGCTTGTTGATGTCTATTTAGTTCATTAGATGACACAGGGCACTCAAGAGGATTTTCCTGATGACTCTTGATTCTACACAAATATTTCCCAGTATCTCACAGCTAAAGCTGTGAGATATTTTTACTAAATAAGACCTGCAAGTGTGTATATAAGCAGAGAAGTTTATAAGGAAAAGCAGACAAAAAGCTAGCCCCATAGCCCTACTGTGATTGATGTGAATTCATAAGCTTAGAGGATCATGATGATAATATAAATAACTGAAGTGGACCAAGAATATAAAATGTCATAATGAAGAGTACACTTTCTTGCTTCAGGGTCAATTACTACTTAGTTCTAGTCAGTTGTGGATCTGTGGAAATGGGCTTTACTTCCCAAATTGTCTGATTTTCATGCAATCTGAAAAATATGACAAAGCCAGAAAAAATATGATGTGTCTATTGAAAAAAAATACTGGAAAGGGAAAGAGCAAGAATAGGCAACCTGCATCAGGGATCATCAAGGGAAGTCTAGGCTAGGTAGAAGGCAGAAGCTCCTTATAACTCTATTCTGTCTTTGCATCATGGCTGTGGTTGAATAACATTGTATTACTCCTGAGCTAGTGTCCAGTCTTGGCTACTTATTTTACATATTTTTTTGTTTCACTTCACAGGGTAAAGTGGCAATCTAATTAGTGACTGATGCATATGCAGATGAGGCTAGTAAAATCCATTTGCATAAAGTCTAGAAGCAGTGAAGTACTTGGTAACAACAAAAAATAAATAAAAGATGCCAGTACCTATGTAAGAACTGAAGCCTAGAAAAGGTAAAAGAACACATAAATAGATTTTAGGTAAAGACTAAATTGAAATCAATTCACCAAATGAAATATTATATCTAACTCTAAATGGTGAGTGCTTTTATTAGGTTTACTCGCAGTCTAAATAGGTTAACTACATTCTTAAGCCAGTAGACTTATACTTTTTTATTGAATTTTTAATTGCATCCATTTTTATTATCTTTAACCAGTTGTACAAAGAGTTTACCATTAAAATGTCAGTTTGTGAATACAGTGCATCTTGATCTATGTCTCCCTTTCATCATTCACTCTTATCCCAGTCACTCCTACCCTTTTATTAAAGAATAAATGATTTGTGTATATATGTAATTTTACTCTTAGATCTACAATTTTTGTCATTTTTTACGATGAAAATTTTATGCCTATAAAGCCTCATTGTAACACTGATATATTGAAAACTAATGAAAGGACCAAAATTGTCATCTATTTTTCAACATGTTTGTAGTGACAATAAGGACAGAAGAGAACATAAGAAGATTCAGAATGGAAAAATAGGCTGAAATGCAAAAGAAAACAGCAGTGACCAAAACATTAATAAGAGCCAAATTGAATTCAAGATTAAAACCCCACAAGCATACAAGGTACTCTTTGGCTCACAAATAAGATGAGTTGCAATCCACATATTTGTCATTAATTCTTTGAAGTGCTAACTTGCATAATTCACATACTTACACAAAAGTTTCTGATAACAAAGGGAAAAAATTGACAGACACCTGAAGATGTGACATAGTTGTATTCTTCAAGATACCAGTCAAATGTCAAAAGCAAAGGAATAAGAAAAAATAACAAGCATACTTTAACATATAAATATGTGTTACTAATAAGGAAACATAGAAAGCTAGGCAATCAGAGATGACTTTAGTAAAGTAAATAACAATCTGTTTCAAAGCGGAAAATAAATATCGGTTTAATTCTTCTATCGTAGCCATACTTTACCATCTGTTACTGATTCTGTGGACTTTGGACTTCCTCTTACCTCTCACTTCCCACTGTGATGGGGGCTGTCTAAAGGCTGTGTCTTTAGCATCACCTTCTCCAGTAAAGATATCATTTGCTCATGCTCACTACTCAAGAGATAAAGTAATTTGCAGAACAGAATCAGAAATAAAAACAGAATCAGACCTTTCATATCAACACTAAAAAGACAGGTGAGAGGTATATGATTCTGGTATTTATATCACAAGCTCTCAAAATATCCCCTCCAAAATGATTTTAGTATAACTAAAATTGTATTCTCAGCCAGCTTTCTAATAACATAAAAGGATTGATTTCCTCTATGCTATAAGTCCGTATTTTATCTTATATCTATCTTTCTTAGGGAGCTGTACTGAAAATATTTTTAATGAAAAAAGTCATAAACAAGGAAAAGAAAGGGGTGATTTAGAAAACAGAGTATCTTTTGCAAGGAAGGAGAAAAAAATTTCAAGCTGATGACCATATGAGCCCTAGAAAGGCTCATTAGAGCTAGAGAAATAGAATTGTGGCAATCAGTTAAGGAAACTGTTTCAACATGATGTATATTTAAGGAGGAAAGAGAAGAGTTTTAAGTAGTATCACAAAATTCGATATTACACTTTTCAAAAGTAAGATGTAAGAAACAGCAAAACATGGAAGAAAATTCTTCAGAATAAAAGACTAATATACATTCTGACTTGGATAAAAGTAGACTTGTCCAACTGCAGCAGCATAAATATTCAAAAGTAACAAGACTTTTTAATATGACTATATTTATTGAAAAGACAAGAATGGTTTTTTGTGGATAAGAGTCAGAGCTTTGCTTGTTATTTATATTAGGTATTCAGTTAAAAACAGTCATGTACAGTTATCCCTCACTATATCACGGTTCACTTATTGTAGCTTCATCTATCGTAGTTAAAAAAAAAAAAGGAACAGACAAAAACGTAAATAGTGATCCCTCACCTACGTTCAAGAGAGCCCAAAAATAGGTAAAAATTCACAAAGTAGCAATAAGTGAACCTTGACATAGTGACAGGTGACTAATGGTGCTAGGAAAAATAAACTAAAATTTAAAATGAAGACAAGCACACGTGGCAGCCTAGGCTCATGCCTGTAATTCTAGCTATTCAGGAGACAGATCTGAGGAAGATGGTTTGAACCAGCTTGTGCAGAAAAGTTCATGAAACTCCCTTTTCCAGTTAAGCACCAAAAAGTGGAGTTATGCATTCAAGGGCTCAAAAAGTAGAGCACTAGCTTTGAACATAAAAGCTTAGGCACACATCCTAGGCCAGAGTTCAAAACTCAGGAAAGCAAGCACATATCCCTACATGTGTGCATGTGCGTGTGCACCCCCCCCACACATGTGAATAGTAGAAAATAGAATAGATTACCAGAGGATAGGGGGAAAAAATGAAGGCAGAAAAGTTTGAAAGAGGTTGTGATGAGAAGGAATAAATTTTAATATCTTACAGAACCAAATAGGGAAGAAAGGACTTAACAATATTTCAGTACAAAATAAATGGCAACAATTTAGTGGTAGACATGCTAATTATACTGATTTGTTCATTATATACTTTATACATATATGAAAACAACACAGCATACTGAACAAGTATATAAATAGGTCTCAATTTGTTTGTGTATGTACCATTCCTGGAATTGGAACTCAAGGCTGGAGCACTGTCCTTGAGCTTCTTTTGCTCAAGGCTATTGTTCTACACTTAATCTACAGAATGACTTCTGGACTTTTGGCAGTTTATTGGAGATAAAACTGGAATGAATGTTCCTGCCTGGGAAGGCGTTGAATTGTCATCCTCCCATCCATCTCTCATGTATCTTGGATTAGAGGTATGAGTCACTGCTTCATGGGTCACAATTATATTTTTTTTAATTTCAAAGAAAAATCTGTCTTGATGCTGGTACCTGTAATACTACTTATTCAGGAGTCTGAGATGCAATTGTCATGTTTTGAAGCCAACCTGGGCAGGTAATTTTGTGAGACACTAATCTGCAACTAACCATTAAAAAGGCAGGAATTGAAGTTGTGGCAAAAAACAAACTTCACAATTTTGTCTGGGGAAGGGAATTGGGGAGATGGGAAGGGATGGGAAGGGGAAACAAAGGAGGAGGCAACAATGCTTGATAAGAAATGTACTCATTACCTTGCCCATGTAACTGTAACCCCTCTGTATGGTATTTTGACAATAAAAATAAATTAAAAAAAGAGATAATGTGCTAACCCTGAGCACCAAAGCTCAGCGACTATGCCCAAAGACTGGTGCAAAAAAATAAAGGAAGAAAAGAAAAGGAAAAAAAGGAAGGATGAGAAAAAGCAAAGAAGGAAAGAAGAAAAGGGAGAGAAAGAAAAAAAGAAAAGAAACAAAGAAAAAAAGGAAAAGCAAAGAAAGGAAAAGGGAAGGAGGGAAGGAAGGAAGGAAGAAAGGAAAAAGAAAAGACAAAGACAAAAAACTATGGAAAATAACTCAATAATTTTATGTTGATTTTATGTTAGATATGATATTTTGGACATTTTTTCCAAGCAAATTATATTATAAAACCAAATTTTATCTAAAAATTGTATCAAAATATAACTGAGAAACATGGAGATATGTTAGAATAGGGGATCATTCTGGATTATTCTCTGCGTGGATATGATCCATTTTCAGTCCTTGAAAGTGTGTTCTTTTTTTTTTTTTTTGTCAGTTGTGGGGCTTGAACTTTGGGCCTAGGCACTGTCCCTCAGCTCTTCAGCTCAAGGCAAGCACTCTACCACTTGAGCCACAGTGCCACTTCCGGTTTTCTGGTGGTTTATTGGAGATAGACTTTCCTACCTGGACTGGCTTTGAATTGCCAGCCTCAGATCTCAGCCTCCTGAGTAGCTAGGATTATAGGCATGAGTCACCAGCACCCAGCTGTGTGTTCTTTTCTTAATAAACTTCCTGTCACTTTCAAAATCAAAATAAGAACAAAGAAAAATTACTGAAAACATAAATATAGCTATGGGAAGCATGATTTAGTCAGAATTAGGGGGAATGCTATTCCTTATCACAATTTTAACTTTTGAGTGTATTTGCATATCCAAGATAATAACTGAAATGTTTATAAGAGTGAAAAAATTTAATGCTAAGTCTAACAAACTGAAATACTCAGGGAAATAGCACATACCAATTCCTCAGCCCATTTATGAGGTGATTGATCAGAACAAAAGCTATTATATATGTGTATTGATCATCTTTCCCCCATTTTATTATTATCTTTAAGTAGTTGTTCAAAGGCTTTGCCATTTAACAAAGCAGTTTATGAATTCAATATATCTTGGTCAATGTTACCCTTTCAACATTCACATTCATCCTTCTCCTACCCACCCCTTTCGTCACCTTCCTTAATTTTATGTATTGTTAATCTTAAAGTTTGTCAAAGCCAGAAGTCATAAGTAGTATGTATTCACCATTCATGGAATATCCTTGCTTTTTAGTAATTAACATTAAATTACTTAGTAATTAACACTAAATTGCTGATCACAAGATATTCTTTGAGGTTAGATGAGTAGATTTTACTTTGTCTATAGAAATTGACTGGGGTGTAATATTCAGTGTCATTGAACTATTGATTTGAACTATTGATTTCAGTGTATTTGAAAATTTTGTATAAATGTTCCTTCTGTTTAATATGTGGAATTTAAGGGAAAAATGTTTCGTTATGAGTTTGTCATTAAACAATAAACATTAGTGTGAGTTATTATTAAGCTAAAATCACAATAGCTCCTTACCCAAAATAATGTCTTATTCTTAGAATCTTTCATAGAAAATTAAATTAATACACTCACTCACAGTTCACATTTTTAGTTAGGACAAGAAAGAATTTTGCTAGAGAACATGTGTTGGGATAATTCATTTAATTGATTACTAGGATTAGTGCTTTTTTAATGAGAAGGGAAAATAAGTCAGGAGTTACAGAACATATGAAGTACAATGAAAATAAAGAATGTTCTGAAATATGAGACTTGACAATACTGTTGATAAGCAACATGGTGTGATGGCTGAAGTCTCTTTTTCATGACATGCTGTGCCATTCTGAATGCAGAAGCTCAGTCCGTGTTTTTGGTCTTTATCCGACTCAGTTTCAAAATCCTTCTACAAAGGATGTATTAGTATCTTAATCATAGCAAGCCTCTGAATATTTGCAGGGTGATATCTGTATCATAATTGAGTTACCTTTATTTAACTTCCTAATCCTGTCTTGCCATTTATCAACCATGTTATACATACTTTTTTCCTTTTTAATTTTTTTATTGTCTGTAAGTAATTGCACATAGGAAATATCATATAACAAAGCAGTTTATGAAGACAGTGCATCTTGATCAATGTCACCCCTTTCAATATTCTCAATCCCTTTAGACTCACACTTTCCCTTTTATTAATTTTATGATATATGCAATGAATTCTTCACTGGATTCTCCCCTCCCACCACCCTCATTGGTTTATCCTTCTCCCCTTGTCCCCAGTTCCATGTTGGGCATACCTATTTTCTAGTGTTGATTTCTTAGACTTTGGCTTTGTTTTTCTAAAAGATTATACTGTTTGAGCTCTCCATAGAGTCTATTATACTTCAATTAATTCATTTGAAACCACTTACATACTACCCTATGTGCATTTTTTATTGATTTATAGACAAATTCTGTCTACCACAAATGAAGGAAACATGAAGCCTTTGTTTTGGTCTGGCTCACTTCATTTAATATACTTTTTCCCAAGTCTTTCCATTTCCTTGTGAATGACATGATATCATACATAATAATAGATGAGGAAAATTCCATTTTGTATGTATGACACATTTTCTTGATTCATTAGTCCTTTGAGGGGCATATGAGCTAATTCCACAACTTGGCTATAGTGAATTATGCTTCAGTGAACATTGTTGTGCTAATGACTTTATGATAACCTCTTTTGTGTTCTATTGGATAAATACTCAAAAGTGAGATTGATTGCTAAGTCATGGGGTAGTCAACAAAATCTCAACAACATTCCTCAATGAGATAGAAAAACACACCAAAAATACATATGAAATAAAATTACATTAAATATAAAGAGCAATGCTTAGCAGGCAAAACAGTATTGAAGGAATAATAATATCAAATTTGATTACAAAGATATAGTAATGAAATCAGGAATATTGGTAGAAAAATAGGCCTGAGGACCAATATAACAGAAGACCCAGAAATGAACCCACAGACACACAAACTCATGTATTAAATTGATAAGGGAGTCAGAAACATATATAGCCTGGAAGAAAGACTGCCTTTTCAACAAATAGTGCTGGCAACCTGGTTATACAAATGCAAAAAGTGAAACTAGGTCTTTACATAGCACCCTGCACCACCATCAATTCAAAATGCTTCAAATATTTCAAGGAAACCATGAAACTATTACAATAAAGGGTAGGGGATCAGTATGGTTCCTGGACACAGGTAGAAACTTTCTAACAGGACAAATTAAGGGAAAAAAAAAAAACAGTTGATAAATGAAATTACACCAAACTTAAATGTTTCTACACAGCAAAGGATATAGATAACAGCAAAATAGGTCTCATAATGTGAGAAGATTTTTACAAGTTACACAATAGAAAAGACCTAATATCCAGAATATACTTGGAGCTCAAAATATTAAATGCTCAAAAATTAAATTCTGAGGGAAACAAACCAATTCATGGGGGAGAGGGGCTAAAGCCTTAAAGAGAAATTTCTCAGAAGTGGGAAAAATGACCAATAGATACATTCCACTGAAACCATTTAGAATGGGCATTATCAAGAAGGCAAACAACAAATGTTGGGGATAATGCTGGCAAAAGGGTCTCTAAAACACTGTTGGGTGGGAATGTAAACTTGTTCAACCACTCTGGAAAACAGTGTAGATGTTCCTCAGAAATAGTTTCTCTTTAAAATTTAGCTGGAAATATACATTTTATTCACTTGAAGAGAATGTGTTTGTTTGTTTTTGTTTGTTTGTTTTTGTTCTGTTTTCTTTTCATTTATAGGTCCTCAGACTTGCTAGGCAATGGTTCTTCCATTGAGTAACATTGAGCTACATCTCTAGGCCTGAAAAGAAATCTGATATGCTGTAGCTCACATAATGCTATTTTTCCTCCTGTTGGTTGTAGGACTTGAACTCTGGGCCTGGGCATTGTCCTTGAGGTCTTCATCTCAAGGGGAGCTTTCTACCACTGTAAGCTCCCTACCACTTGAGCCACAGCACTACTTCCAGTTTTCTGGTGGTTAATTAGGGATGAGAGTCTCATGGACTTTCCTTGCTTAGACTGGCTTTGAATTGAGATCCTCAGATCTCAGCCTCCTGAGTATCTAGGACTGCAGGCATGAGTCACCAGTACCAGGCCATAAAGCTATTCTTATGGAGTATATAGAAAATTAGTTTTGCATTTTTATATGTGATCCAGAATTCTTTGTCCTACTATAAATAGTGATTCGTAGAAAAAGAGGTTTAGGGGTCTGCCCATAACAGTAAGTAGTACTTAATATCAGTGGAATGATAGATAATCCTACCAGTTGTGGTTCTATCTTCACTGGCCTCTTTCTTACACATAATAACAGATGCTAGGATTTTCACAAGTATATCTTGTGCTTTTTACAATTATGTGAGTTCAGGTAAACATACTGAGAATGCATGAAAGCTCTCTCTCACTCTTGCTCTAGATATCCCTCTTTTCCATCTCCTCTTTTCCCTCTCCTCCTCTCGTCTTCTCCACTTCCTTTCTTTTTCCTCTTTTCCTCCCCTTCTCTTTCCTCTCACCTCCTTTCTACTCCACCTCTCCCACCCTTTCCCCTCTAGTCTCTCCACTGTGCCCTGGATGTTGCCACTACATGATTAAGGCAAAGATACTAATTTCTTGCTATAGGAGTTGAAACACACCTGCCACATTTCATATTTGTTCTTTTAGAAAATTACAACTGAAGAAAACATCAAGAGTAGAAGAATCTAAAGCATTAACATTGTGAAGGATTTTAGAAGTATTTCCTGAGACCCAAACCCTTTATTTTTATGGCAGGAAAAATGGATTCCAGAATGCAAAATACCTGAGTCTTAACACTTGGTGTTATATTTTCTATCATTTATTCTGATCAAGCAAAATTGGCAACACAAGGAGCCTAGCCCCAAAGCTAATACAACTGAAAGTAATAATCAAGTGAGGTAATACTGTCTTTTTTTTTTTTTTTTTTTTTACTGCTGAATCGTCTTTGATGGTTAATTATTTTTACATTCAAGTAGTCACTAATTTAATTAGGTTACTTAATGTTGACAAAGGGTCCTTCTATGAATCGGTACATTTCTGTAACATGATATGTCATATGTCTCTTAATTACCATTCCAAATTAGGCCTAACTTATGCCCAAGCTGAACTTTCTAATATTAATATGCTCATTTAACAAAGAAAAAGATCATGCTGAGTGTTTTTATTTTCTTCCCACAAGGCAAACTCATGCCTTCTGATGAAGACCTAACTTTTAGAGCACAAAAGCTCACCGATACTACTAAATTTACAACTCTACATTTTTTCTAATAACTTTTTAATCTTGCATTAAAGCTCTATATTATTTCTAGTAACTACTCTATTTGATTGCTTTAAATGAATCCTGTTGCATGGAATTCATTTCTGTGAGAGTGTTTACTATCAATCCAATCAATCCTTCCATGTATTTATTAACAAACAAACCGAAGAAAAACTGAATTATACTGATATATCATTTTATCTAGAAACCATAATCCTTTCCTAAGTCTGACATTATATATTTGTAGAAGATATTATTCAGTCTTTCTATCTCTAAAGCCATTTTGTGCATTTGCTCTTTTTTCCTTCATAGCATATAAATCAGTCACATACCTGGATGAAAATATAATATGGACAATAAAAATAATTGTTTTATTTTCTTTATTGTAGAGAATACTTATCAATATGATCTTACTTTGTGCTTGTTTATCAAGTTGAACATTTTCACTAATACAAGTTGTAATTTTAAGTCATTTCTTTATGTAGACATACCAGTAAATATTAAAGCCATGATTAAAACTAATAATGCTGTTCCAAACTGTTCACCAGCCATGGAATGGTATATCTTATCTGGAATAATCAAAATGGTCCTAGAAAATTAGATGTTCTTGAGCATTTGGGTAAATGCCCAGAAGTGGGATTGCTGAGTCATAGGGGAGCTCTATGTGGAGTCTTTTGAGGAACCTCCATACTGCTTTCCAAAGTGGTTGAACAAGTTTACACTCCCACCAACAATGCAGTAGGATACCCTTTTGGCAACATACCTTCCAATATCTGTTGTTATTAGAGTTGATTATAGCCATTCTAACTGAGGTGAGGTGGAATCTCAATGTTGTCTTGATTTGCATTTCTTTTTTAATATGTTTTTTATTGTAAAAATACTGTACAGAGGATTTAAAGTTACATGAGCAAGGTAATGAGTACATTTCCTGTCAAGCATTGTTAACTCCTCCTTTGTTTTCTCCCTACAATCCCTTCCCTCCCACTTCCATTCTTTTATGGCTAGAGTAGTTGAGCATTTCTTTATATGTCTGCTGACCATTCTTATTGCCTCTTCAGAGAAGTCTCTCTTTAAGTCTTTTTATTTTTATTTTTATTTTTTATTGTGAAAATACTGTACAGAGGGGTTACAATTATTTTAGCTCACTTGTTAGGGCAATTGTTTCTTTGAGGATTTGTGTTTGGATGACTCAATTTTTTGAGTTCTAAGTATATTCTAGATATGAGATGTTTGTCCATTGTATGGCTAGTGAAGCTCTTCTCCCAATCCGTAGGATTTCTATTGATCTTGCTAGCTATGTTCTTTGCATGCGGAAGCTCTGCAGTTTCACGCAATCCCATTTGTCCAACCTTTTTTGGATTTGTTGTGTTTCTGGATCTTTAGTAAGAATATTTCAGCCTGTGCCAAGGAGCCCTAGAGATTTTCTTATTTCTTCCTGTAATATTTTCAGGGTTTCTGCTTTTACTTCGAGGTCTTTGATCCATTTGGAGTTGATTCTGGTGCAATGTGATATATAAGGATCTAATTATTGTTTTCTACAGGTGTGTAACCAATCTTTCTTCCATTCTATATTTTTAGCTCCCTTATCAAATATTAGGCAGCTATAGGTCTGTGGGGTCATTTCTGGGTCTTTAGTTCTATCCCATTGGTCTTCAGGTCTATTTTTGGGCCAGAACCAAGTGAAATTACCTAGTCCCAAAGAAATTTAGGTCCCATGGTTTCCCTTATTTGCAATAACTAGTATAAATATAGCATAATCTTATCAGATGAACTGAAAAGCTCAAAAATCATGTACAAATGACCACATAAGATGATGCTAAGTGAAATGAATCCCAAGATATTGACACAAGAGGTCTGTCTGTATTGTTATTGCTTTAAATGTACCATGTGATTTTTTGTTGTTGTTTCTTTTCTATGTTTCTTCCCCTATTGTCACTGTACTTGATTTTAGTACCCTGCATCTTATATATACATATATCTAATCTGGGAGAAGAAGGGGAATAACAAAACACAGAAATAAGGACACAGTATGACCCTTTGCAACAAGGATACCCAGAGGACAAACTAAAATTTCATGGAGGGGGGGAGGCGGGAGGGGAGAGTGGGACAAGAAGGAGCGAAGGGAAGGGGTAACAATAATGGATAAGTAATGCACTCATTGCCTTACTCGTGAAACTCTAACCCCTCTATACACTATCTTAACAATAAAAAAGAAAGAAAATCAGATATTCTTAAATATATTTGATAAAGTGGCTAAAATATAAGATTTTTCCTTTGCTTCCTATTGATCTATCTTTTTCTTATTTTTTTATGTTTTCAGTTAGGACTTGCATTTCTTTTTTTTTTTAATTTAATTTAATTTTATTTGTGAACATACTGTACAGAGGAGTTACAATTACATGGGCAGGATAATGCATATATTTCTTACCAAGCATTGCAGCCTTCTCCTTTGTTTACCCTTCACATCCCTTCCCAGCCTCCCCCCTCACCCCCCAAATCCCGATCCTTCTCCTTCCCCCCCTTCCCCCCCCACCGACTTTGTAAAGCTCGTTTTGGACATGACAACTTGTACTTCTCATTGTTGCAACAGATCCACCTGTATCCTTAAACAACTGGTTTTTCCCCATCTCCAGGACTTGCATTTCTACTGATAAGTTGCTTACACTAATGGATAAACATCAAGTACTTTGGGTACACTAGTGGATAAACATCAAGTACTTGGGTTACATACTTCATTCTATTTAAGAAACAATATTGTAGGTGTGTTTCTGGAATGCCCATAAATTTGTACACTACCCCAGATTCTTGAATTTCCACAGACTGGCATAGCATCCCAGGAACAGTGGAAGGGATGAGCAAGGGTTGGTCATGCTCTTCCTGGTTGTAACTATGATATCTCCCAACAGAAAGATGAAAACGTTGTTGACCTTTGAAGTTTTTCAGGTAATCCATGAGGAAAAATTCAAACAGCTTAACCAAATTGACAGAGCTATGACTCACTGGATTTTCTCTTAAAATTCCCACTAAATATTTTAAACAAAACTTACTATCCATTCTTACTCTAGATGATTCTGAAAAAAGAGTTTGTTCCTCCATAGTGTAAGCCATTTCTATCTAGAGGTTCATGTGTCTGCTGCTTGCTTTTCGGCTTTATCTTCATGACTATATATATGTACACATGTAGATGTATATATGCATAATTTATAAATAACATGAACCAGATAGTTTACAACATATGGTGTATTTGGCAATGAAGTTTAAAACAAACAAACAACAACAAGAAAAACGCAGTGCCAAACATCAAACTTCTTTCTCCTTACTAATGACTATAACTGATTCATTCCTTGGAAAAGTTTTCAAAGATTATTTTATACAGCAACCTTTGTATTATCTTCAAGAAAATATATTTCATGAATTCAGTTTCATTAAAGAGAATCATGAGTCCTTAAAAATACTATTAAATAGATGAAAGTAATGATGAGCAGCAAGATAGGTAAAGTGTTCATAATCATTCAAGTGGAGTTATAATTATGGACTCTCATTACATCACTCATCTACCTTTGAATTTGCTTGTAAATTCTCATGATTACGATTATAAAATTATTCAAAATATAAAATGTGGCAATTTATATTTTTCTACACACATCAGAAAAAACACTTCTGTCTTACCTACTACTAATTGCTACTCTGTAACTCCCTACCTTGCTCATCTAAAGATAGGTAATAAAGATTTTTCTTGCATTTGTTCAAGAACTGATTACTCATCTCACCATTGCTACCTTTCCGGATATAGAATTTGAAACTCCAGGAATGGGTATTATTGTCCTAGTGCAAATATCAAACTGGTGCAGCATCTCCATCTAGAGGTTGATATAAGAACTTCAAACTTCCTTACCATGAGTCTTCCATATACACAAGCTTTCAAGTTTGAGAGGGCACAGCATTTTTTTATATGAATATGAAGAAAATAATCTGTTGCTGTTGGTTTTTCTCCATTTGTGTTTCTGGAAAGAGATCATAGCCCAAAGCAGGGACCACCTGTGTTTACAGATGACACAAAGAACCATAAATCACATAGTCCTCTATCAGCAGTACTCTAGCATGCCTCAGCCAAAGTTGAGCCTCCCACATGTCAGACAAACCACCTACAGCAGGACCACAGCAGTGGCAGTGTTTTTAACAGATTCTTGATAATGAGAGCTATGTTGAACTCAATGTGAATGACTTTTTCTCTCCCTCGCCCTCTCTTTGTTGTCATTCAATAGCTGACATCATTGTACAAACTCTTTATTCTCCTATCTGAATAAGCATGATTATGGGAATAAAGTAGAGGATATTTCAATAACAGATATAGCTACTAATGCATTTTATTCTAATTGTTATACTTGCTCTAAATACCATTCTTTTCTATCCAAAAGAAGATATCATTATCACAATACCACGTGAAAGTTAAATGCCATTTCACCATTTATTATATATACACATCATATATTACATGCCACTATTTATGATAATAACACTTTATCATTAACAACTGAATGGTTGTCTTAAAATATGGCAATAGATTATTTTGAGACAGTGTTTCACATATCTCAGATTCATAAGTAGCTCACATTGGTTGGAACTTAGGAGCCTCCTGCCTCCAACTCCCTAATGCTAGGATTACAAGCATGTGTCAGTGGCCAACCTTCAAGTAGACTTTTAAAATAGAAAATGATCTGTTAAATTAATTGTATATATTTACTTATTCAGTAAATGCCTAGTAAACTTTTCTTATGCACCAGAATCTGGTAAAAAAAAAAAAAAAAAAAAGGAATGATAGAAATTTATGGCTGGGAATGTGGCCTAGTGGTAGAGTGCTTGCCTAGCATGCATGAAGCCCTGGGTTCCATTCCTCAGTACCACATAAGCAGAAAAAGCTGGAAGTGGCGCTGTGGCTCAAGTGGTAGAGTGCTAACCGTGAGCACAGAGAGGCTCAAAGTCAGTGCCCAAGCCCTGAGTTCAAGCTCCAGGACTCAATACTTGGGAAGACAGGAAAATGTTTCCAAATATAAGGAAAGAATGAAATTTTTTAATGATTTCAAGCTAGAATTATGGAAAATCACAATCTAAAGAAAAGAAAGGGTATGTTAAGGCTGTAAAGAACATGATTTGTTGAAGGAAGCAACAAAGATAGCAGACGGAGAGAAGCAGTTGAGACAGAGAGAAGCACTTGAGACTATGTGTGTAGACATGCATTCTGAGGTTAAATCAGAAATGGCCTTTCATATCTTACAAAGTATTTTGGGCTTTAAGCTACAAACAGAGGGTGGGAAATGTAAAATTTTTATATGAAAAAAGAAATGATCTATTTTTTTCAAAGAACAAGCCTGCTGAAATGGGCAAAGAATAATTGGAAAATGATCATCAATATATGCTGGCAGCATTCCACAGTAGTCTAAAGGAGACATACTGAAGAGTTCATCTGATAGAGTATGCATAAGGCATAAATAATATTGATGAGTGTATAATTTTGTAAAATATTGAAAACAAAGTAGAAATTGTTGTGATTCCTGATTTTCCTAGATTACATAACAGATTGAAGTATTACAATCCAAAAGAGGATTACAATGCAGGAACATTTTTGTGAGGAGTCTAGTATGTACCTTATTGGTTCTAAAGTCAGTAGAAAGCCTAATAGATAAATGAAATAAATTTCTGAGATTCCATGAAGATAGATAAAATATATTACACAAGAGATCTTAGAGCAGGAGCTTGTTAAAAATTATAGAAATAGTAGATTTATATAAAAAGTATACTCAATGAAGATAATGTGAACCCAGAAACTAAGCTGAAAAAATATTATCAAACATTCGCATTAGGAATTTTGTTGCTCTGAATATTTTGTATCTTATTTTATGAAGCAAAATTCCATGGATTTGAATGGTAACTACATCATCAAATAGATGTGAGAATTTAAGTAAGGCATTTAACGTTGTTGTGGCTTGGTTTTATGACCTATCACATAGAAAGGAAATCAGAAACACCTCTTCACTGAAGTATAATGTATATTAAGCAGTTTAATATTCATGAAATACAACACTCTCTGGAACAAATTAAATGCAATAAGAATGTTTGCTAAATAAATGGTGATAACTATCTAAAAGGTTTTCAAAATCAATTGCAGGTGTCACAAGAACAAAATTAATATGAGCTTTACATTGAACAAAATTATAAAGGATCACTTTTCAAGTGGCTTGTTTTGAAACCAGCTATATCTTTAAAATCTGGAATGATAAATGAATTCAGAGATGGATTCCTTCTCCATCTTTGCATTCTAATCTTAACTGTAAGATAGCTTGACTTTTCAAACTGTTAAATATGTGTTTATTTGTGTTTAAGTCGTAGCAAAGGTCATAGGAAAAACATTGACAGTTGCAGATATCCAAACAAAACACCACAGAGTAAAGTTCAAAAATTTAACATGGCATGTGAGAATCATTCTGGTGGTAGTGAGAAATGCCACTCTGGTTTATTCTAAAATAATAGTAGCAGTGTAAATGCAATTATATAGAATATATTATTGTATATTATATAACTATAAATATATAACATATAGATATTTAATAACTATGTACAAATCTATATGATATAAATTTTATATGTAATATAGTTATGTTTAATATAGAATTTATATATAATATAGAATTAGCATATGTATGATGTGTATGGTATGTTAACATGAGGACAAATCATCTTCAGCTCTTCAATCTGTAAGTCACATCCATCAGTTTCATATCAGACTTTGGTCCACAAAGAGAAGTCCTTACACAAGTGATCTTAGTGCAGTCCACATAGGAGCTTGTTAAAAGGTTACATCCAACCCCTATAAATCACAATACACAAGCTTAACAAGCTTTATATTGGTTTTATATACACAATATAACAAGCTTCATGTTGGTTTTATAAATATTAACTTTTGAGAGCACCTGAATGAGGACATTTAGGAAACTTTAATTGTTTACCAATATAGCTACTGAAAAGAAAACATAAAACAACAACCAATCCTACTCTCCAGCTCTGCTTTGCATGGTTTTTGAAATAGACCTACTCATAAATATAAATATTAGGTTTCCAATTATTGCTTAAATATTTATTGAGAAGTTAATATTTGTACACCACTATTCTGGCTTGTAAATGTACAGTGATAGAAAAAAAATAAGACAAACTAATTTACTCAAGTTGTCATGAAATCTAAGGCAAATTCCTACTTAATAGCAAAGAGTTTAAAGGCAGACAGACTTGCCAGGTAGAACTTTGACATATTTAATTTCTGTGAGCTTGAGTTACGCATCTATTCCTCAATTCTTGCTTAGATTCTGAGTTCAAATTATATGGGTTCAAATTCTGAATTGCTGGCTTGAAACATACCACGCTTAATGTTTCTCAGATTCTTTTTCTGGTATATAAGAAAAATACTATTTTCTGCATCAGGGAATTATAAAGATCAATGGGATTGGTAGATACAAAATGCTCAGGGCAATGCCTGGCATAGCATAAGCTCTATATGAGTGTGAGTGATTCTTATTAATAGTTAACAAAATTTTGTTATTGGCATACCCTTGTTTTTCCCCTCAAGCAAGAATTTTGAGGAATTGTCTATAACATCACTGTATTCAGAAAGTCGATAATAAAGCAATCCATCGAAAGGTTGTATAGCATTTTTGTTAGCTAAATGGTTAAAATGCTGACTAAATGTTGGTAGAGATTGCTAGCTATGCTATTTTCTATTCTGGACTCAATTCTGGCAAGAAAATACTGATTTATTAATTCCATTTTTTTCACATGATCAGAGATAATTTTTCTTCTTCTGCACAGGGAAAATATGTGTGCCCATTGAATTGATGTTGAGTCTTGCTCATGTTCCAAGCTCATTTTCTTTGTTCCCTGCTCTTCACACGATAAATTTTATCAGGCTCGGTGCAGAAATTTAATTCCTGCTAACATTGGTTCCTTTTGTAACCATTCTACATATTTTAGTAAAAGTGGGAACCCTTCCTTTCAACTGTATAATGACATTCAAAACCTGACAATAATAATGAAACCAAATAAGGAATGACATCACAATGTTTTCTCAATAGTGGGGCTGTGCACAGTATTTTATTGTTTTTTTTTAACTCATGGAAGTAAATTTTATCAATTACATCACATTCTTTACTAAGTGTCCATACAGTTTATTTATCACCTACTTTGTGTTGAAATTATGAATCTGAAAAACCACCTAAGCTAAATATGTAGTGTATATAATTGCATACAAACTCACTATGCTCAGGACATAGTTTCCCAAAGTCCTGCTACATTTTCATCTTCCTACTCTTAGGGTGTTTATACATCAACACTAACACATAGAGGAATGCAGTTATCTCTCATTAAGCCAAAGAGCAGGAAGGATTGAAAATGTAAACCAAGCCAAGTGCTGGGGGCTCAAGCCCGTAATCCTAGATACTCAGAGGCTGAGATCAGAGAATCAATTTGAAGACAGCCTGGATGTCAGCTGAAACCCCTGTCTTAAATGAATCGGACAAAAGGTAGAAGTATACCAGTGCAAAGTGGTAGAGCACAAGCCTTGAGAAGAAAAGTCAAACAAAAGTTTGAAGGGCAGAAGTTAAACCCCAGCACTGGCAAAAAGAAAAGAAAGAAAGAAAAAAGTAAATAAATGTCTATTTTTTTTGAAAATGATGCTTTTTTAGTAAACAAATTTCATAAGTAGGTAATGAGATGATTTTTCAATGATCTAATAACAAACAAATGTTCAGAATTTCTTAGTTTTAATTTTAATCATAGTAATAATCCTGAAATCATGACACACAAGCCCTGTGAATGAAAGCTTTGTGGGGTTTCTTCAGTAATTTTGAGAACTATAGAAAGGTCCATAAACTGAAGTGATTGAAAGCACTTGTTCTCCATCATTTCCTCGGTCAGCTTGCAAAGAGTCAGAAATTACAATTTCCTATGTATTCATTTGGTCCACACACTCTGAATGTCCTCTATTTGAATGTTTCACATTTGTAGTATAGAAGGAAAGCAGAGAAAATAAAACATGGGATGCCCCCAGGGATCCAGTATCCTAATCACATGTCATTGGACTGGCATGCAAACATATAAGGCAATTAGATTTAGTAAACTAGAGTAATAAATTAGACAAGTGGATGATAATTGTGATAATTTCTCTGAAATGCTGAAACTCTCTGAACTTCAATACATTTTGTAAGGTTTTTATAAGGCAAATAAATGTGAAGAATCAAAGATATGTCATGCATATATATATATATATATATATATATATATGGGTGTGTCACAAAAATTGAATGGCTTATTATCCATGCTTTCAATATGGGTAAGCCATGAATATATTTGAATAGCTCCCTATGCATAGCACTATTTCTCTTCATAGAACTTGATACATGAACAAATAAATCTGGCAAAGAACATTGAGGCAATAAAATCTATAACCAGGGTTTGGCAAAGGATTAAAAACCAGTGTTCCACTGTAACGTTCAAAACAACATATGCAATTCTGCAATTTAGCAAATCATTACAATCTTCCAATCGCCTGCAATACTCCTGATTTGGAGATGCTATAGGGGTTATAATTACATCTCTATTTTTAATACCATATCATTACCCATTCCATTAATAAAGTGCATTGATAAAAATCACAGTATCCCCTAGTGCACACTAAAATTCTTAAGCAGAATATTTTATGCAAATTACTTATAAAGTTAATATATGTTAAGTATGTTTAATTATACTGCAGAATTTAGTTTGCTGCAGCGTACACAATTATTTTTAATTATAAAAACATATTTTAGAGATTTATATTCATCCTGTTCTACTGCAAGTTGATACTACATTCCATGCTTTATTCATGATTTCAAAAAATAAAGAAAATAGATTAATAATATATGACATATATTCTCATTATTGAAAAACATTATATTTCAATATTAGCATTTGTAGATATTTTAAAATGATCAAATATTCTTGCCTTATTTAAAATATATAGTTATTTGTTGGGTGCCGGTGGCTCACGCCTGTAATCCTAGCTACTCAGAAGGCTGAGATCTGAGGATCACGGTTCAAAGCCAGCTCAGGCAGGAAAGTCCGTGAAATTCTTATCTCCAATAAACCACTAGAAAATTCGAAGTGGCACTGTGGCTCAAGTGGTAGAGCGCTCTCCTTGAGCTGAAGAGCGCAGGGACAGCGCCCAAGCCCAGAGTTCAAGCCCCACTGCTGACCAAAAACAATAAATAAATAAAATAAAATAGTTATCATCAAGAGACTTTAAGGAAAGGGGAAAATAGATAAAAGTTATAAAACATTTATACTGAGGAGAAAAGGAAAATAAAGAGAAAGATAGCAACTTTCATTTTTATCTTAAATTCTTTATTAATTGGCTTTTAATCATATAGTATATGAAAAATGTCCATTAAAAAGTATAAGAAAATGTGTGCTCACATACACAATTTTATCCACATTCTTTTAGCTTCTTCATATTAATGATATTTTCATTTCTACAGGAAATTTGAACAAAGAGTGTTCAAGTCTCATAATATAAATAAACCTAAGAATTTCCAAATTTCTGGGGAAAAAAACATTCTTTGGTCCAATGCACATCATGATATGAATATATATATATATTCATATGGGCAATAAAATCATATCTGGGCCAAACATTTTAATAATACCAAAGCAATGATGTAACTTTCATGTCAACATTTGAATTTTCAAATGATATTTACATCTGCAAATACAAATAAAAAACTAACCCCTGGAAGTATATATTTTTTCATTTTTATTATGAAAATACTGTACAGAGGGGTTACAATTACATGGGCAGGAAGTATATATTTTTGAGACAATAATTAATACAGAATACAATATACTGCATGACAGGAAAATTATTATCTTCTGAAATAGTCACTTCATGATATATATTCTATTAAAAATATAGACTAAAGCACAGAATGAATTATGTTACCATACTAATTTAGGAGTTTTTAAAAATTGATAAACTTTTGGAAATAGGGTTGTATAGTTATTTGTATACATTTTTAGATTTGATGGATCTATATCCTTAATATAAATGACCTTTTATCTAAGGTAATATTCTTTGTTCAAAAATGATTCTGTGGTATGAATGTATCTATCCCAGTCAGTGTTTATTGCTTCTGATTTTGTCAAGGATACAAAAAAATATATTTGGTATTAAATCCTCAGTGCAATGGTTTAATATTTTTATATAACCTATAAACATCTTGCATACTTTAAATCATGTCTAAATAACTTATAATACATAACACAATGTTATTTCTATGTAAATATTCATAATGTATTGTCTTGGTACTAACAACAATATGTATCATATAAGTGTACAATGAACAAATTAAAATCAGCCTATTTTTATAACTAAATGTTTTTAGATAGGGTATTATTTTTATCATGATAGCAGTTGAAATGAATCTCATAATTCAATCATAGACAATGTAAGCACTTAGTAAGCAAATTTTACAAGTAAAAGAGTGAAAGTCTAGCCAGGCACTAATGGCTCATGCCTGTAATCCTAGATTCTTAGGAAGCTGAGATCTGACAATCATGGTTCAAAGCCAGCACAGGCAGGAAAATCTATGAGATGCTTATCAACAATTAAACACCAGAGTAAGTAGTGGAGTTATGGCTCAAGTTGGAAAGCACATTAAACAAAATGTGAAAAGCTAAGGGACTTTGAGCACACAGGCATTAACTTCAAACCCTAGGACCAACCCAAACAAAACACACACACACACACACACACACACACACACACACACACACACACACACACACACTAAAAATTTAAGGCAAATATGAAGTCCAATGTTTTTAAATGGTTTTAACTTGTCCTAATTAGTGAATAATGATATTCTATAAATAGAGTTTATAAGAGTAACTAATAAAATTAGCACATTTTTTATTTGCCATTAATACTCTCAAGTAGTTTAGCATATAAATTCTATTTTAGAATGAGTAGAAGTAGTTTATCTGTTTGAACAATTTTTGGATGAAAACAGTATCTTTAGATAGCTATAAATCTGTGTTAATACCATTTTCTTCTATCCTCTTTCCCAGTTATTGCTTTCTTGTAGGAGGGTTTGGTTTTTGTTGTTGTTGTTGGTGGTGGTGGTGTTTTAGATTTTTACTGCCGTGGATTGAATCCAGGGCTGTACACATGCTTCACAAATGCTCTAACATGGAGCTGTACCCCCACCCAATATCATATTTCTAATGAGGGTTTTCTTCATCCAGCCTAAAATATATATAGTGCTTTACGTACTACAGCAACTGGAAATGTGTCATTCCTGTTTAGTCAATGTAATCAATATTTCTATTTCAGTGCTTTGAGACGGAAAGTAACTTCCTAATTTTTACATGATTATGTCTTTTTTTGTTATTAATTTTTTCTTGTAAAAATGTTGTACAGAGGGCTTACAGTTGCATGAGTAGGGTAATGAGTAAATTTCATAGTGAGCATTGTTACCTCCTCCTTTATTTTCCCCCTACCATCACTTCCCTCCCAACCTCCCCAACTCCTCCCACCTTCGTTCCCCACCCGACATTGTAAAGTCCATTTTCAATATAGTGTCCTGTACATCTCGTCATCACAATGGGTCAGCCTGCATCCTCATTTAAGCAATCTGCAATATCCCTTCCCCTCCCCAAATTACAAAAATGTATATACAGGGTGCAGAGCACCAGCATCAAATCCAGTGAAAACAGGGGTTATACCATGAGGGAAGAGCATACAATAAAAACAAAAGAATCAGATTGTGTATTGTAAGTACATTAAAACACTAGCAAGAAAGAGAAAAAAAAATCATGTGTCCCTGTCTTGGGGTACATTTTGCTTAAGATTGTCTCATATGGTAGTATATACATAGCTTTTGACCTACTCTGCTTGTCCGAGACATGTACTAGTCATTGCAAACAAGGGAAACCATGGGACCTGTTTCTTTGGGACTATCTTACTTCACTTAATATGATTTTTTCCAAGTCTTTCCATTTCCTAACAAAAGAGGCATATAATTCGTGTGTGTGTGTGTGTGTGTGTGTGTGTGTGTGTGTGTGTGTGTGTGTGTGTGTGTGTGTGTGTGTGTGTGTGTGTGTATCACATTTTCTCGATCCATTCATCTACTGAGGGGCATCTGGGTTAGTTCCATATCTTAGCTATGGTAAATAATGCTGCCATAAACATGGTTGTGCTGGTAGCTTTGGTATGACCCTATTTGTGATCCTTTGGGTAGATGCCCAAAAGTGGGATTGCTGGGTCATAGGTGAGCTCTATGTGAGGTCTTTTGAGGAATCTCCACTGCTTTCCAGAGTGGTTGAACAAGTTGATGCTCACACCAACAATGCAGTAGGGTTCCCTTTTGGCCACATCTCCTCCAGCATCAGTTGTTATTAGATTTCTTGATTATAGCCATTCTAACTGGAGTGAGGTGGAATCTCAGTGTTGTCTTGATTTGCATTTCTTTTATGACTAGAGAGGTTGAGCATTTCTTCTTATGTCTATTGGCCATTCTTATTTCCACTTCAGAGAAGTTTCTTTTTAAGTCTTTGGCCCATTTATTAAGTGAGCAGTTGTTTCTTTTAGGATTTGTTGTTGGGGGGGATTTACTTTTTTAGTTCTAAGTATATTTTGGATATGAGACCCTTGTCCATTGTATAGCTAGTGAAGATCTTCTCCCAGTCCCTGGGCTTTCTGTTGATCTTGCTTGCTATGTCCTTTTCCTTACAGAAGCTCTGCAGTTTCATGCAATCCCGTTTGTTCAAACATTCTTTGATTTGTTGTGCTTCTGGGTCTCTATTAACAAAATTTTGGCCTATGCCAAATTGCCCTAGAGTTTCCCTTATTCATTCCTGTAATGATTTCATGGAGTCTACTTTTATTTTGAGGTCTTTGATCCATTTGGAGTTAATTCTGGTGCTATATGATATATACAGATCTAGTTTTAGTTTTCTACAAGTGTTTAACCAGTTTTGCCAGTACCACTTACTGAAAAGGCTGCCTTTCTTCCATTCTATTTCTTTAGCTCCCTTGTCAAAGATTAGGTGGCTATAGATCTGTGGGTTCATTTCTGGGTCTTCAGTCCTATTCCATTGGTCGTCAGGCATGTTCTTATGCCAGTACTAGGCTATTTTGATTATTAAGTCTTTGTAGTACAGTTTGAAGTTTAGAATTGATATTCCTTTAGCACTGTTCTTTCTACTAAGGATTGTTTTTGCTATTTGGGGTCTTTTATTGTTCCATATGAATTTTTGGATTGCTTCTTCTATTTCATTGAAGAATGAGGTTGGAATGTTGATAGGTATCACATTGAATTTGTAGATAGCCTTTGGCATTTTTATAGTGTTAATCCTCCCAATCCAGGAGCATGGGAGGTTTTTCGACTTGCTTACTTCTCCTTTAATTTCCTTTTTCACGTTTTTAAAGTTTTTGTCATACAGGTCCTTCACCTCTTTTGTTAAGTTAATTCCTAAGTATTTTATTTTTTGTGAGGCTATTACAAAAGCAATTGCTTTCCTAATTTCAGCCATGCTCTTCTCATTCTTGGCAGGAAAATACATACTTGTAAATTTCTGATATATAAATGGATAATACAAATTATTGATGAGACTGTTACATTTAAAAATATTTTTTCAGTAAATTCTTGCTTTAAAGAACTTACCCACAATTGAGAGAAAAACAAGATATAAAGCACAAAGACACATCCTTAAAAGATTTTACTCTCCAAAATCATAAATAATTCAAATTTATGTTTTTGACTTGAATTTAAAAACTGCAAATTAAATTTCAGTGACATTTGGACTGGAGTTTCTGCAAATTTTCATTGTGTAAATCTTATTGTATTTGTGAGAGGTTAAGAGAAGTCTTAAATCTTATTTTGTTTCCTTATTTAATTTCCATTGGTCATGGAGCTTGAACTCTGGCCCTGGGCACTATCCCTGAGCTCTTCAGTTCAAGGCTACACCTGAGCCAGAGCACCACTTCTAGTTTTCTGGTGGTTAATTAGAGATTAGAGTCTCATGGATGGTCCTGCCTGGGCTGGCTTTGAACTGTGATCCTCAGATCTCAGTCTCCCGTGTAGGTAGGATTACAGTTGTGAGCCACTGGCACCTGGCTAAGAGAAGTCTTAAATTTTAAAGAGCAAAATGTTATTGAGTCTCTATGTTTTCCTTCAAGTTATTCTCTACTAATTTACTCAAAATGCTTCCTTAGTGCTTGTTTACTTATCTTCCCTTGTCTCTTGAAATTCTCTTTTCACTTGAAGATGTTGGCAGGAGCAATGAGGGAGACTGTTGTGTTGGTGGTATAAAATATTAGAATTAAATAGTGCTTATTATAATGATGTAAACATTGTATTCAATTAATATTGATGACTGATAAGTGCTGTCAGGAAGTAGAGTAAACAAGTTGTGGTATATGCCAATTCTGGGAAAAGGAAAAGCTTCAATATTGTCATTAACAGATTCATCATCTTAGGGCAGTTGTGTCGAGTTTCGCACAAACTGGTTTCTGTGCATACATTACAACTAACTCAAGAGCACTAACATGACTACAGCTCCAATTCCACTATCTGATTCTAGGGAAAAGTTAATTTCAAATGACCTTGTAATATAGCTGATGATAGTGGAAATGATTTTTCTTTAAATGACTTTTATTTTGTACTCAGGTTATCTGTAATCTAGATGATATATTATTTGAAAATTGGCTTCTGGTTACTCAATGATTTTCTTAAAGAGAATATATGCATATATATATATATATATATATATATATATATATATATATAATTTAGCCCAAATATGTACCCTGTGTGGTTTATCATTTTATGAGGATTGCATTCAACTATACTCTGTTGAGTAAATCAATCTTTTTTTAATCCAAAAGCATCTAAATATCTTGCAGCATTTAAGGAACAGCCTGGTGGATATTATACAAGTGTAAAAATCTGAGAGCTAATACTGACTTCACTCATAATTCTACATGAAATAGGTTATGTCATATTTTCTTAACTCTACACTTAAGCCACTTGGATAATATATTTAAATATTATAGTGATTTGTAGAGTAATAGAAAACTGACCATTTGATTAGATTATGAGAAAGGGTTATGTTCAACTCCCCAAAATGCTGGGATAGGCAACACATCCAATTACATATGTTCTTGAAATCGTAAATACATACACACATATATAGCTATTACTTCTTGTGATTCATGTTTCATTACTTTAACATTACAGGTAAGACAATCATCTGTTTTATATGCAGTACCTCAAGTGCTCTGTCTAGAGAGGTGATGTAAAATTTCTACTTGGATAGCAATAAATCATGTTAATTCAGCTCTAGTCAAACAAATTATGGTAGGGGATGGCAGAAGAATAGGAATGAGGACAGTCAAAACCAACTATCCAGTGAACTGGACCAAGTGCTTCCAGCTTGGAAATGGGAACACAGAACAGCAGCAGTGTTTGGACATGTATAATCATCCATTGCTAAGAAAACAAGATAAAGTCATTTCATGTTTTTTTTTATTTCCATAGTCTTTTCTCACAACTTCAGTGAGCACAACTCAATTAGTTTCCAAGATGAGGTGAAAATGGGCTGTTTGCCAAAGGTTAATGAGGTAAAAAGTGGTTCTCATTGTGTCTTTAAGTGATGTTCAGCCCGATGAAATGAGAACTCACCTTATGTAGATCTATTTCTACCACATTCTATCCTGAAAACGAAGTTTAATGAGATGAGGATCACCTACCAAAGCCTCTAAAATTAATTGATGTCTATACTTAACACTGACCTGAAACTCACACTCCCTTGCAGGCTGCATTTTCCTGAAGAGACTTGGTGAACCAGCTGCGCAGTTCTGCATTAGCTACCCATATGCTCAGTACTATTTGGGAAATTAATATGTCTATTATTCTGTCCTGTCTGCACAGTCTTAACTTCTCAAAAGGCAGAAGAAAACAATAAATAAAGAAGAAAAGATTAGATTATTTTATTGTACAAATGTGAAATAAGATTTAAGGGATCCTTAATGTCACAAAAATGTTAAAATCCAAAATCTGGGATCCCCCCCCATCTGGATTGGCCCAATATCATTCCTGAGTAAATGATAACTTTTGATCCTAGCCCTACCAGTTAAAGGCTAAAGGTCTCAGCTATGAGTGAATCTCACATAGATATGCAGTAGTCCACAATTGCACCATCATTCCAACAGAATACTTCCCCACCCAAGGGGTGAGGAAGAGGTTCTGTTTGACAAATCTATTCTTCTTTCTCTAGAGAAGGTTTGCATGAATATTTCATCTATATCAAAGTGTAATTGTCCCCAAAAGAAACAGTCTGGTCATTGTTGACCTTGTAACAGGTACTGTGTAGGGCCAGGAAAAAACATGATTCATTGGTTTTAAACATGTTCAATACTTAGTCAACTCAATTTTCACATCAATGGAAGACATCTGAAATTTGCATAAGCTACTACAGAAGATGATTCAAAATAGTTTACAAATGAGTTGAAATATTTTTTCCTTCTACATCTTTGTTACAACTGTCATTTAATATTTAATGCCTTATATTTTACAATTTTTATACACATCATAATTATAAAGTGATTTTATGTGTAATGACTTTCATCTATGATGTTAGCATAGTAAGCCAGCTCACGTCAGCTCCTTAGAACTCACTTGTGACTTCTTGCTTCAAGATGATATCCATTTCTTCTTCCTTTGACACTAGCCCATTGTACTTTATTTTCCTAATAACTTTCAGCATTTTATGAATCTATGAATTTTTTTACCTCTGCAGAGAGCATGTAAAGTCCATCTGGTCGAATAACTACTACATCACATGTAACTTTGTCTTCTCATACTTGGTATGCACCAAGCACATCCTAAGAGCACATTCACCATTAGCTTAATGAATGGTTGTAGGAAGCAATGCATAGATAAATTTAATCTTAATTACTACTTTGGCAGATGGACTAAAAATTTTATTATCCCTTTTATAGACAATTTGATACCATATATTGAGTGAGGTCCCATTCAAACACTAATCATCATCCATATTGTGTCAAGTGACCCATTTTTAGTACCTCTGTTTTCTCATCTCTAAAGAAGGATTAATGACAATTTTTACACATATGACACTGTTTATAGAAAGAGCTAAGCACAAGTACAGAAGGAAAATAAATGCTTAAAGTTATTTTTATAAATAAGGCAAAAATTGTATTTTATTAATAAGTCAAATAAGACCTAAAATTATAGAAATTATCTCAAAGTACATCATTTAAAGTAAAGACAATACTGTAGGCCACAGAATTGTTTAGATGGCCTTACTCCCCAGATAACTTTTTTCTCTTTAATGACAACATTTAAGTACTGGTAAGGTTTTTCTTCTGCATCTTCCCAAACTGGTAATCTGAGGAGCTAGGAGAATAAAAGAATTTGCTCTCCGTATGTAAGTAGCAATTACATATTTTAAAATGTTAAACAATTTCTATTTCCCCATCACCTTCTCTATTCTGTGAACTTGTCCCTCCCCAAACTTAGTTGACTTTACCCATCAGCCCCAGCAAGAATAGTTCCTATTTCTGTTTTCACTATTTACGAGAGGAAGGATGTGATTGCTGAATTTGTTTTGTAGGAAAAGAATGTTAAAACTTACCCAATCTTACAGTAAGTTTCTGTGATTTGATAGCATACAAATCACATTTTCTGTTCCCTCTACTTTTTCCTTTCAGTTCAAGTCTTCATCATATTAAAGATGTACAAGTTTGTTCTCTGTGAAACAAACACATTCAATAATATGCTCTCAAGAATAAAAAATACTTCATCATTATTAAATATTTTAAGTATATAAAAATGACTAAGCATTTAAATGAATGTTTCTCCAATGAAAACACACAAATGGTGAATAAACACATAAAAAGTCACTCAGATCATTAGCAATTAGAGAAATTCTAAAACAAACAACAATGAATTAGGCATATTAGGCCCAATAAGATAGTTGAAATCACTTTTAAAAGAGACAATAACAGATGTTTATGAGGATGTTGAGAAATTGGAATTCTCATATGCATGTATTGCTTATGGGAACCTAAATGGTGCATTTACATTGGAAAACAGATTGGCAGTTTCTCTGAATACCAATTAAACACAGAATGATCATATTTTCACTCCTAAACATATAGCAACAAGAGAGGAAATATAGGCCCACAGATCTTGTACACAACTTGTCACAAATGCATAGCTGCATTTCTTTCGGGGTAGATGATTCTTTACGTTTCTACAGATTGCCTGTAATCTGCGAATCATTATTGGCTTCTTCCAATGAAAATGGCTGGTGGGTCTTTCATAGACACTAACATACTTATACTCCTTCTCTCTCCCAATACTAAGAACCCTGACTACTCTAGAAATTACTTGAATAATTCAGCAAAAGCCCCAAATCTCATTGAGATTTGTCATAATCACAGGCTCTGAGAAGTAAGGGCAGACACATTATTGCAGAGAAATTGTTGAGCCTCCAATGGATGCCTATTCTTATTTCATTGATATTTTTACCATTTTGATATGATTATATTACAATTAAGCCTGACTGATCACATTATAAGATGAAAATGAGTGTTAACCTATGTTTCATGTGTTTGAATAAATTAATTTTAAGTTGGTGACTCAAAATCTACAAAGAATTTTTACATAGACTGCCTTTCTGTATGTGTGTTCATATATATTTCCTACTTAGAAATCACTGATACTAATGCAGATAATGCAATTTGCCTCTGGGAATTAAGAATAGTTCAAAAATGTAGGTGTGTGTGTGTGTGTGTGTGTGAGAGAGAGAGAGAGAGTGAGAGTGTGTGTGTGTGTGTGTGTGTGTATGTGCGTGCGTGCATGCGCGCATATTTATGTGTGTGGATTCTGGTTAGTATAAATGTAATGTCTACTGTTTACTATTCTTTAGGAAAAATAGAAAATATTTGAAAATAAAGCTCTATGAAAACAGAACAACTATCTATGATTTATTTTAACCAGATCAGCTAACAAGTATATTTTAAAAGTAGGGGGTGATAAATTTTATTTATTTCTATGTTTTATCTAGGAAGGTTATAGTAAAAGGTCAAAGAGATCATACCTTTGTTTAGAGGTAAAGATTTTTGACAGATTGGTGTCATGTACAAGGGGTGGGACATGTCTTAGCATTGCTATTTTTGCTTACTACCACTGTTTCACATTATCACAATTCTGTGTGTAGTACCTTAAAAAATCTATTCCCTGACACATTTAACTTAAAAAATAGTTTTCCTACAAAGCTAAAAGCATTCATAATAAGAAAGTTTATTGACATATTAAACAAAATTTTAGATGTTTTATATTTAGAAACATTTTTATATTCACAGATTTTTAATAAGTGTATATTATTTTATTACTATATTTAATTAGTTGCACAAAGGAGCTACCATTTATCAAAGCAGGTTTTGAGCAAAATGTACTTTGATCAATGTCACTATTTTCAACATATTCACACATTCATCTCCTACCCAATTTTCTTAATTTTATAGAAATACATTGACTTTGTCACTACATTCTATTGATTATACAGTTTCATTGTGATATCTCCATATATTTTGATTTCATTTATCCCAAATATATTAGTTTTTTAGTGAATATCTGCTTGCCTTTCCATCCTATTTCAGTATTCAGTGGGATTTATTATGCTAATTTCATGTATATATTACATACATGATATAAATGAGTATACACATATATGTATATGTATACTATGTACACATCGTATATTTATGAGGTATTTTTACAATATTCCTCCCATCACCCTCTTCTCCCCTGTTCACTATTCCCCTCTCCACCCATCCACCTCACTTTTTAAATCATTTTGTGTTTCTGTTGCTCTTTATTTTACATGTAGGCAAAAGATGGTATTTGTCTTTCTGACTGCTTTCCTTGTTTAATATGATGTCCTCCATTGCTGACCATTTTCCTAAAAATTACACAATTTTATTCTTTTATATTGCTGAATAATATTACATTGCATATTTTCCAAGTTTTCTTTTTTAATTTTTCTAAAATTTTAATCTCAATAATTTTTATATTCATTAACTTTATTGTCATCATAGAGATGATGCATATGGAGATAAGGGAGCCATTTTTTTAATCCAATCTTTCTATATTGGCTGAGCACTGACTTCCTGGATGGGTAAATGTTTTCTAAGATCATTAGCAATGGATGAACTGGGGTTTGGCCAGGAAGTCATCTTTGTGTTCTCTACCTGTATGACTTAGTAGTAGAAGGAAGTTTTTTGTTTCATATTGTATAGTTCACTTTAATAAATAAACACATATTTACTGACTAAAAAATAAAGAATGGAGTATGGTGATATAGACCTGTAATTCCAGCTACTCAAGAGACAAAGATTGAGAGTACCATGATTGAAGGTGGGCCAGTAACTAACAATTAAATCAAATGCCATCTCAACAAGTAAGTGCATATGCCTTTTATCCCAGCTACTCAGGAGGTATTGGTAGAAGAAGCCTGATCCAAGGCCATGGGGAGGAAAATGCAAGACTATCTAAAAAATGACTAAAGGAAAAGAGGACTAACTAAGGATAGTGGCTCAAGTGGTAGAACACTTGGCAAACAAGCAAGTTAAAACCTTAGTTCAATCTCTGTGTTTAAACTCCAGTAGCACCAAAAGTATTTTTAAGAATTATTTAAGCATACACCTGAAAACAGGTGTATTAAGTGAAGTAAATCAAATCCAAGTACATGTTGGTTGCATGTTTTCTGTCATTTGTGGGAGCTGGAATGTGCCTATAAATCTATAAGTAAGCACATTGGGTGATAGCCAAATGGTTATAAATGAATTAATTGAAGTTTAATGGACTCTATGTAGAGAGCAAATCTTAAATTTATTTAGAAAGACTAAATCAAAACCCAACAAACTAAGTATTGGGATATGAGTACTTGAAAGAGGTGGGGAAGGCAAAGGGAGGGGAGGGAGAATGAAAAGGGAAAAGGAAAAGAATGTAGTCAAGAATGCAATATACTTACCACAGAATTGAGAAATATAAAGGAAGGAGTATGTTGAAGGAGGGTGAAGATGTTGAAGGGATGATACAGATCAAATTACAATATATACATAACTTGCTTTGTTAAATGGCAACAATTCAATACATAAGCTAAACATTAAGAAGGCAAGGGAAGGGGTGGGCTAGAAGCAGCGAGTGAGAATATTGTAAGGGGTGACGTTGGTAAAGACGCACTGTATTCATAAACTACTCTGTTGAACGGCAACTCCTTTCTACAACTAGTTAAAGTGAAATATTTTTAATGAACCTTAAGGAAAGATACCCAGAGGAAAAGTAAAATGTATCCAGTTTGAGATGACTGGACTTAGTCCCATTAAAAAGTAACAGTAGTCAAGAGTGTACAAAGAAGCTGGGTGCCTGTGGCTCCCACCTATAATCTAGCTACAAAGGACACCAAGATCTAAGGATCATATTTTGAAACCAGTCTGGCAGGAAAGTCCATGAGACTCTTATCTCCAATTATTTACAGAAAAAGCTGGAAGTGGCACTGTGGCTCTAAAGGTAGAATGTTCATCTTCAGCAGAGTGATAGTAGAGAGGAGAGAGATGGGGAGGGAAGGAGAGAAAGATTAGAAGGAAGATGAGGAACAGAGAGAGAGAGAGAGAAAGAGAGAGAGAGAGAGAGAGAGAGAGAGAGAGAGAGAGAGAGAGAGAGAGAGAGAGAGAGAGAGAGAGAGAGAGAGAGAGAGAGAGATTAGAAGGAAGAGGAAGAATCATGCTAGTGGTACCTGATTATAGAGCAGTGTGTTTTAGGAAAGAGGGTTGTCTTTTGGCACCATGCCACTGGACTTGGTTTCCTGGAAGATATCAACACTACTTATAAAATGGCTGTTTGTCCTAATGATATCACAGTTGTGATATCAACAAACAGAACTTTTTATTGCAATATTTCAAACAAAGCTATAATCCCACAAATGAACAAATCCAATATAAGTCAGAGTTGTATCAATTTCCATCAAGCCTATCTAAAGTCTGTGTGTTTACTGGATAATTATATTAACTTTAATTTTGGCCTTTGGTCATCTTCAACCTATTTGTTTCAGTGAATTTAACACAAAGACAAGAAATGAAAACATTTCCTACCCCTTCCCAGTTCAATGACAAGCATGGGAAAAACATATCCTTAGCTCTCATCTTAGGATGCATAGGAAATTGCTAAAGAAATGTTAAAGGATAATGACTTCTTTGTAGATTATTATTTAAACCTACCTATGCATCCATTTTATTTTTCTAAGCAAATGATGTCTGTCTTTTATCACTTACAATTTAAAATAAAACTAACTTTATAAAACTATAACATATGTATAGTCTCTCATATTAATTCATTAGATTATACACTGGAAAATACTTTCTCCTGATTTTATTTTATACTCCTCATGTTTTATGCATGACTCATTTCTTAAATATTTTGGACCAAGTAACTGACTGATTCATTAATGCATTTTAAACATGAATTGATTATCAAAATTAACCAGATATTGTAGACATGTAAAGGTAAATAAGTGTTATATTTGACTTTTAGAAAGCACAGTTACTGTTTATGATGGATTTAACCTAGAGCTAGGGTGTAGATTTTGCTTCTAATTCAGACTTCCATAGGCTCTCACCAATCACCAGGTTGAAACATTTATTGTAGCATTTCTAATTTATTCTAAATTTGTTAATTTATTCTAATTTGTTTTGATAGTTTTGCTTAAAATTTATCTATTTTTTGAATTTTACAAGGAAGATTTTAAAGTCAAATGGAAATTATAAAGTCACTATAAAATTATCAAAATTCTTTTTCATGTACAGATTGAGGTTGTTAGAAATATGCAATGATCTCATAACATATACAATAATTTTGAATTTTGTTAATTTTGAATTCAAGTAATAAATTTTCATTAAACATTTGCTATAAGTCATATCTAATGGAAGATTATTGACATTCATCAGTGTACAAATTTTTATTTAGACTTTTATTTAGACAAATTTCTTTTCTGGAAAAAGTAGAAAGAAAAATAAGATTCAGAAACATAAAGCTATATTATTGTATTTTAACAAGTATACAAGACTTATAATGTCACATAAAATACACATCAAATATTGAGTATCAAATGATTGGGAAGGCATGGTATGAGAGAGTTTTTATACAATTCTATTTTTTATTTGGCTTTTGTCAGGATACATATGTCATTTATATGATGCATGGCTGTTATATATCATAATGCAACTCAAAAGCAGGAACATTGTCTGTAGAATATTATTCTAAGAAAAAGTTAGCAAGACCTTGGGTGAAAAACAGTAAGTCAAAAGGCTAGAAATATTGCTCAAGTGTTAAGGTATTTGCCCTACCAAATTTGAACCTCTTAGCTCAATGACAAAAATAAGCTTAAAATTAGGGAAGTTTCTCTGAGGAAAAAAATCACATACTTTCAAGTGGTCATTGTCTCCCTTGCTGAATTTTAGACTCTTTGTCATTTTAATTATGCAAGTATATGCCTATGCTGGATGATAATTCAGTACATGAAATATGTAATGAACAAATTAGAGTTGTTAACATTCCCATCTCCAGAAATACTTCTTTTTTATTAACATGTAATTATTAAGCATTTATTTGTGATAAAATGTGACAATTCATTACATGTATATACTAAGTTTTGGTCAAATCAAGGTTACTAATATTTCTATCTCTTGATTCTTACTTTGTGTTTATTGACTCACATATCCTCTCTTCTAGTTATTATAAAATTTATAATAGTCTATTATGAACTATGGTCACACCACTGCAGAATTCCTTATTTTTTTTCACTTAAAAAATGTGTATTTAGTGGCTTTCTATCAAGAAATGTTACTAAGTAAAATCTGAATTAGAGAAAAACACTTATAAGGAAGTCTGTGAATTTAGTCAAGGATGGCTTAAATAAGTTTGCTTTAGTCTTTGACTATTTTGTCATTGATAATTATGTAGACAAGTGTTAGAATTTATAACACATAAAATACCACACTGGATAGAAGTTACCAATTAAGGCTACATCAAAACTTACTGTAGGATAACTGCATTTCTTTATTTGGAGCAATAATTTGCCCCATTTACAGGTTATTCAATTTTTTGAAATGTATATCCTGCTAGGTATTTTAACCTATAAATGAATTATCCATATGTATTTTTTATTGTTGTAACTATTTAGTACATACATCATTCTTTCTCTGATGATAAATCTTTCATTCTGAATTAATGTATATTTTATATTAAATGTATCGAAATATGAGAATTATAGAGAGAATTCTGAAATGATAAGTGCCATTAGAGTGATTATTTAAACATATGTCAAATTCTTCTCTATGATACTTCATTAAAAATGAGTAATATAATCTTGAATAAGGAAACAAGAAAGCAAAACTACTTGTTAGTTTTAAATGATACAGGGCAATTTCAAGGGTGCTCTCAGGAGGTGGGCAGTAGTCGATATGATCTTATGGACTCTTAATGAAACACATGTGAAGTCCATACTAATTAGCTTATAAGTCAGTCTGATACTCAAGTTTATTTGGGCTGGAAAGACTACCTACTGTCAAGCAATCAAGTACTAGCCCTTTAATTGCAATTTATTCCAACAAGCACAATTTATCGATCCTAGCATACACTTATGCCACAGCAGTATCATTATTTGACTTTATTTTAACAGCTTCAAAAGGTTACAAAGTAAGAAACCACTGAGAAAGAGACCATTAAAGATGCTAACATTGCTTCATGCTCTGTGCTGAGACTTGTTGAGACTTGTTAACTACATATGGAATTATATAAAATGTGACGACAAAAGAAAAAATGATATTTAGCTATTGATTTTGAGATTTCTTCCATCAAATATGATTTAATACCTACAAACCAGAATCCAAAGCCAGGCGGAGCATATTATATTCATTTTACATATAAGCAAAAGCTTAGAAAATTCAGTAAATTCCTATAACTATAATTGACAAAATATTTAAAAAAACACTTAATCCCAAAGCACATGTTTAATTTCTTGCACGATTTCTTGCAATATTTGGGTAAACTATCATATAATGTTGTGAATATCTTGACACATACTTTGATATTGAAATAGCAAAACTATATTTCATGCACATGAGGTTTCACCTAATAAGTCTTTAAAATGTGAAACCTCAAATAAGGGAAACCATGGGACCTATGTTTCTTTGGGCTTGGCTTACTTCACTTCATATAATTTTTTCCAAGTCTTTCCATTTCCTATCAAATGGGGCAATGTCTTTCTTTCTGATGGAGGCATAGAATTCCATTGTGCATATATACAACATTTTCTTGATCCATTCATCTACTGAAGGGCATCTGGGTTGGTTCCATATCTTAGCTATGGTAAATAATGCTGCAATAAACATAGTTGTGCTGGTAGCTTTAGTGTAGTCTTGTTTGTGATCATTTGGGTAAATGCCCAAAATATGTCTGAGACAAGCAGAAAAGGTCAGATAAGTTGATGTTAGGTGAAATTAACCCCAAGATAAGTATTCAAATGTTTTTTTTTCTTTCTTGTGATGGTTTCTAACATATTTATAAGATGATTTCTTTGTTGCTTTGTATGTGTCTCCCCCACGGTATAACCCTGCTTTCATTGTATTTCATGTTGGTATAATTTGTGGAGGGGAAGGGCAAAAATAAATCGTTTAAATAGGGATACAGGACCCAATGCAACAATGAGATGTACAAGTCATTATGTCGAAAAATGAACTTTACAACTTTGGCCAGGGGAGGGGGTGGGGTGTAGTGGGGTGGGATAGGGAGGTGGGGGATGTGGGGGATGGGAGATGGGAAGGATGGGAAGGGGAAACAAAGAGGAGGCAACAATGCTTGATAAGAAATGTACTCATTACCTTGCCCATGTAATTGTAACCTCTTGGTACGGTATTTTCACAACAACAAAATTTTGAAACCTCAAGGTCTATTCAACATTCATTTGTTCAATGTATTATCCTTAAATTACAAAAATGGTGTTGCTTCATTGAGCTATTAGTGTTAGGATTTTCAGTTAAGTAGACAGTTCCTGGCAAGATCTTTCTACAGCTGTAAAAAAAAAAATATATATATATATATATATATATATATATATATGTATATATATATGTATATCATCCAGAGAACCTAAAGTGGCTTCGATTTGGTATTTGTTTGAAATAATTTCTATATAGGCCTGAATAACTGGCTGGCTATATCAGCTCCTTATGAGTGCTCTGTCAAGCCTTGACTAAATTTACTGGCCTAAGGGAAAATACCAGAAGCAGGCTCTGGATTTGTGTTGTATCATTCAGAATATTTCAGTTTCTAATGCTTTCATTTTTTGGTGTTTCCATCATATTTCATTTATAGAATTAAATATAGTAATAAACTTTAGTTCGTTTGAAAACCATCAATTTAGTCCAATGTTCTCCTTTCTTTCAGGTGAAAAATGAAGAATCACAGAAGTGAAGGGCCTGTCTCCAAGTCACAGTACTAGTAAGTAATATCTGCAGCCCTAAACAGATCTATCATTAAGTTCAATTTATTGCATACTAATGATTTCTCATCACAGACAAAATATCTAAAGCTTATGAAACTCTAGGAGAGGAAGAAAGCTTAGGGGTAGAAATGAGTAGGGGCATTTCTGGTAATAGAGGATAGGGTAAACTATAGAAGATGTTGTTGTTGTGTATTGACTTCATCTGTTCAGTTCTATATAATCAATTTTGTACCTTGGAAAGTGATGGATGGACCAAATAGTGTGGAATTAAAAAATAAATAAATAAAAGAAGGTCATTGTCCTCCTTGAATAAAACTTGTTCATAGTGTATCCACGAGTAAAAAATAATGAGATCAAGTATACATAGTTAACTCTTTTTGTTAAAGATAATATGCTATGTCTCTCGTCTAGTAGTTTCCAGTATTCTAATTTCTACAGTAACTTTGAGGAAGATGCAATATTTATTTTTTCTCCTACTTGCTCTTTCCCTCAGCACTAGGGATTGAATCCAAGACCTCATGCATGATGGCAATTGGTCTACTATTTGAGTTAATCTGCCTGCCCTTTTGTATTTATTTTGTTTATGAAACAGGGTCTTTCTATCTTTTGCCCAGGTTAGTTTTGAACCATGAATCTTCTTTCTCTACCTCCAGAGAAGCTGGTGTTACAGTTACATCATCCCATGCCTGGCTTCAATTCTACTTTCTTCATAAATTCTAACTTAAAAACAATCATATCTTATTTTCATTTTGCCCATAGACTGTAAAAATCCCTGTCATATACAGAAGAGGATATAATGTATGCTCTTTTTTATTTTCTCTTATTTTTATTATTTTTCCTTAGATGAGAAAAATTTGAGAGAAAGAAAATTTCCCTTAATTTTTAAGTGTCATGTTTACCTAAAATTTGTACTTCAGAAAGGGAGAAAAACTGTAGTGGGTGCTTATTTTTGCTTTCAGACAAAACAAATAGGAAGAAGCTATTTTATCCTACAGCAGTTTCCTGGGATAACAAAGAGACAACAATAAAAAAGAGCCTTTGTAGAATTAAGAATTGTTTATAGTACAAAGGCTCAAAAATGAGCTGTTAGTTGTAGTACCTACTTTGGAAGGAAAGACCTTGAAAGCTTTCTGACCTAATACTAGGTAGCCAATAAAAGGCAACTCCTAATCCAGGAGAATATTGTCTTTTAATATGTCCCTCCATTAGTAAAGCTAGCCTTGAAATTCAGGTGCCAAACTCATTTTTATGCTTTCACAACTAAACAACAAAACTCAGTTGAATTAATACCCATGGATCTGACTCCAATGTTGTTTAATTTTTATCTCCATTTTATATGTGACCACAGTTCACTCTTGGAACTGTACTTTATTGAATTTATTTTATTTGCTCCATAACCTATATATCTGCTAAATTAACCCATTCTTTGTTGTATCTCTGCCCCAAGATAAGGACTCAAGTGTTTTTTTCTTTCTTGCAATTGTTTCTAACACATTTATAAGATGATTTCTTTGTTGTTTTGTATGTCTGCTTTGCTTTCTAAGAGAAAAATGTTCCTTTCTTCCTCTGCCCCACGTTTGCTATCCATCTCAAAAATTTACATTTGCCATTGGAGATCCTTTTGGCTAAATCAATATGTATCACCAGTTCAGATCTTCTAAGGAAGTAGTACTTTGATGTAGGCTATTCAAACAAATTCTATATATATAAAATTTGACATTTTGTTTGGTCAGGTGTGTGTAATGAAAAGATGAATTGAAGCTTGAGGTAAGACAATATTGTGCCTTTAATAAACATCATAAAGTCAAAACCTTGTAAGGGTTTAGAGAATATCTGTTACCCATGGTATATGTTTGGCATACAAAAAACAAGTATTTGGTGATATGCATTATTGGCTTCTGATAGTCACTTGCCTTTTTTTCTTTTTGCTTATAAAAGTACTACTAATTAGGGGTTATATTCATACAAATAGAAATCTAATGTTGAATTTTACATAACTATTCCAAGAATCAATTGTTGGCCTGCTTGGATATCAATTTTTAACCAAAAAGTTGAGTTTACACAGGGACTGGCTATAGCACACACTTTGCATATCTCTTGGTGGGGGATTGTGCTGAAAACTAGTGAATAATACGATGTTCTCAGAACTGTTTCCTGTCATGACTTGGATACTGCTAGAAAGACCCAGTAGTATTCCATTCATAGTTTCTTTTTATGCAATTCCTACTTGGTCTATGGATTCAAAATAGAATGAAGTTCATGTATTTAGAGATGATCTTATTTGTAACACTTCAATATCTCACATGATGGGGTTGAGTGAAAATGTTTATTATTTTCCCAGTAAGATCAGAGAATATACTTTCAGTACTATAAAAGTTTTAAGGAAACTTTTAACAGATTTTAATGAAAGGTATTATTGTATTGTGGGAGGCACTTAGGCATAGAGATTAAGAATATAGATTCTGGAAATATACAATATGGGTAAAAATGTGGGTTCTATTTATTTGACATTTGTGTGACCTTGAAAAAACTCTAAAATGTTTCTGTTACTATTTCTATCCCTGTAAAACATCTTTCACAAAATTCTACTAAGAATTAAGTGGGTACATGTAATTGTTCTGTCCTACTTTTGAGTACTTGTAAAGCTTTTTGTCTGCTGTATTAAATATTATTTGTATGTTATTACCTCTTTTACTAGTCTATCTATCTATCTATAGACCTGTCTAAACATCTCTACCAATTCATTGTAGCTCTAATTTTTGGAGAAGGTATAATAGAAAATTTATTTGGAATTAATACTAAAATATATACACATATATAATCAAACTCTCCATTCAAAGATTTGGCTCTTTATTACTTCATTGAATATCTGGAAATATTCCACCTCTGTTTTTATGGAATGGGTGTGTTCACTATTTCCAAATTCCAAATTCTCATTTTTCTTTACAATATAATAATTCTAATATAATTGCCCAGATTTCATTATTGGAATGTCTTTCCTATACTGTATGTTATCTTGTTGTCAAGTTTAAAACAAAGTTCCATTTTTTCCCCTGAATTTTATTCCCTCTTCCACTAACAACAACATAAATCCCTTCTCTTTTTCCTATTTTTTTAGTTATCTGCTTCATTTCTATCTGAAATAGACATAAAAAGTGTTTTGGCTTAATTTTCTTCAAACATATAACACCTATTTCTGCTGAACCTTGGTAGCTGTTTTCCTTCTTATGTTTAATTGGATCTGATTTTAAGGCAATGAAATATAGGTAGTTATGCATCTGGTTTTATGGCATTTGACAACTTCCCACACATGAATTTCCATGCCAGTTCCTTTCCTGTGATGATTTTGGAAAACTTAGAAAACCTGTACTCCACTAACTCTTTAACTTTCTCTTCCCTGAACTCTAACTACTATGATTCTCTTGTAATCAGTACTCTGGGATTTAGGCCTGGCTTTCACCCATTTAGCTAACCTTACAAGTGTTTTACACCAAAGTAGAAACCAAGCAATGGCTTGTGCCTCATTTTTCAGGAAGTTTTGCAGGAAGACCTACCTACACATGCTAAATTCTATTCATTTCAAAGCAGCTGAAATATGAGTTGATTTAAGATATATGAAGTGTGCTATTGACAAGACTAGAGATGCTGAAGCAAAAACTTTCATCAATAGTCTAAAGAAGTTACACAAGGTCCTGGTTTTTAGAAAGAGTTACCATTTTCTTCACTGGTGTAAGAGTTACCTTTTGTAAACTACTTTTTAGCAAAATTAAATGGAAGGTAAGAACCTAAATACTATTGGTCTTTCCAATTGGATATGCCTTGGCACACTAGTAACATCATCAAGCCACCTCTCCATACATCAAATATCAGAATGGATGAAGCAACATTGACAGATCATTATCACTCAGTGTCCATAGCCTGCATATTAGGTTAACTCTTGATACGCTTTCTCTTTGTTCACCCTTGTTTTTCACTGTCTATATTGTCCATTTGAATTTTCACAAATGCCGAGTGACACATATCCACCATTACAGCATTGTACGCTGTACTTCTGCTGTCCTACAACTGTTTGTGACTCATGATTTCGTCTTCCACATTTTTTGGAAGCCACTAAGTTTTAATTGGGTCTATCACTTCAACTCTCTGTCGAATATGCAGTTGCAGTCCAACAATATGAAACATTCTCAGGTTGGTTTCTTTACATAGTATTGCACATTTAAGAGTCTTTTGTGTTTTTTCATGGCTTGCAGCTCATTTCTTGGTGTTGAATGGTGTTCCATTTTCTGGCTATATTCCAGTTTATAGGTTCACTGGTGCTTTCAGACTTTAAAACTTGTAGATAAAGCTTCTGTTAGCCTCAGTATGTCATTCTCTAACCAAGGTTTCCACCTACTTTGGGCTATTAACAAAAAGTAAAATTTTTGGATTTTAAAGCAAGAAAATGGATAGACTTTTAAGAAACCACTAAGAAATCTTCTGAAAAGAATGGTAGATTTTAAACTCCTTTCAAAAGTGAGTGAGTTTCTGTTATTCCACATCATTTAAAGTATGTGTGAAACACTTTAGATTTTATATATTTTAATGCATCTGTTAATATCTAAACTGACATCTTGACAATATTGAGTCTCACTGTATATGACCATTGACTATCCCTATATTTACTTAGCTTTTTTATTAATCTTGTCACAATTTGCACAGCTTCTATCATATAGATCATGTAAATATATTGCAAGATTTAATTACAAGTACTAGTTGTGCATTAATGGAAAAATATCACTGTGATTCTATATTAAATTCCACTTATCATTGCAGTATAGAAGAATGATTGACTTTTAAGCCTCATACCCTAAAATTTTACTATTGCAGATGGTAGTTCCTGGAGTTCGGTTGTTGATTTATTTTTTTAAGATTGTCTCCATAGTTGAAATAAGTCTATTTCTTCCTTTCTAAAATATATAACCTTCCTTTTTCTTATGTCACTACATTACCAAGGACTTTCAGTGTAAATATGAAAAGAAGTAATGAGAAAAGGCAGCTCATCTTATTCCTGATCTTAGAATAAGACTTTTAGTTTTCTCCACATTAAGTGCATTGTTAACCATACATTTCTTATAGATATCCCTTATCATGAGAAAATTCTGGTGCATTTCTAGTTTAATGAAAGATTGTGTCATGAATGAGTGTTGGATCATATCAAGAGCTTTTTCTGCCTATTTTGATTGATGTGATCATGAGATTTTCCTCACATAATGTGTCAATGTGATGGAAAAGTGTACCTTTAAAAATTACACATCCACATATGGTCTAGTTCCTTAATAGTATTTTTGCTAACTAAATGGAATAATCAGAAGTTGGTTACACAACTATCTTTATAGAAACCTGGAGAGAACAAACCATAATTGTGTTGGAGTAGCATTAGACATACCAAAAGACGTGGTTCTAAGATTCATTTGTAAGAGCAATCCAAACAAAGGTTTACACAATAAAATGTAGAATTGCTATGGAAAATGAAATCCCAATGACCTTAGCACAATTTTAATCAGAGGATTAATAACTTTAGTAATATTCTTGCCAGGATTAAATGAAGTCTTCATGATTTTTCTTCCATGTGTGTAAGACATAGCTGGTAGGTAGGCTGAGTTTGAACTTCTTCCCCAATACATTACCTTTCAAATCAGAAGTAAATATTACTTTTTTGTATACCTTTGTATACCTTAGAATGCAGCAGACTAGACTTCATCAGAGCAGCCAATTAAATGACTAAGGGTACCTTTCTATGCTGTTTTCAGAAACAATTGTATCATTAAATTGCGAAAAATTGTGGTGTCAGCAGGAAATAGAGCAAATAACTGCCAATAGAAAAAATAGTATCTTTACAGATACTATGATGTCTTCCTGCCCTCCTTTTCCATGTTTACTGCTGAACAAGCCATAAACCCAATGTGAGAAACAAAGAAAGTGTGCAGGACCTGGATCCAGTCACCTCCCTTTCCAGAAGCCTGGCTCCTGACCCCACCAGTTCCCATTTGATAAAGTGGGAGAACTGTTCTAATCAATGCCTCAAAACTCAACTCCTGTGCCTCATTCTCTCGTATTGCTCTTCATTCATTGAACACTCTTTTTTTCTTTACACTTAAAAACTGATTTATTGATTCAGCAAATACCTGCTAAACTCCTGCTTTGTGCAATGCAAAATTCCAGGCTGTTAACATGTAAACCAATATATAGAGACTAAAAAAATTGTATCAGGAAATATGTTCTTAGGACTTGAACTCAGGACCTGCTATGGCTGAGCTTTTTTTCTTGTTCAAGGCTAGTGCTCTACCACTTGAGCCACAAGCTGGAAGTGGTTCCAGCTTTTTGGTGGTTTATCAGAGATAGAAATTTCACCAACTTTCTTGATTGGTCTGGCTTCAAACTGAGGTCCTCAAATATCAACCTCCTCAGTATCTAAGATTATCAACATGAGCCGCTTGTTCTTGGCCAGAGATCTTTTGTCTTTTACTCTCTGTGTGAACCTACAGCCAAGAAAATATTGATTTTTTTGTAATTAAGGCTCAAAACCTGTGGCCTCAATATAATTCATTGTATTTTACAGGGACCCAGATGTGATTATCTAAAAAATAATATTAAGGAGTGTGCCTTGGTCTCTGCAGGAGCACTGGGACCACTGCCCAGTGCTCATACTGGACCCCCTTGACAAGTTTGGCATTAGTTTGAGCTCTGGAAATTCATGTTCTGACACAAAGGACAGACAATGATTGATCACCTTCTATACTTCCTTCCTCAGGAGGTTTGGAAAAGGAAAAATAGCTTCTAACAGCCCCGCTTATACTTCTCCTGAATTTTCACCAATGGAATTCTTTTCTATTTAACTCAGCTAAGAAATGCTTTAATGTCATAAACTTCATGCAGCAACTCTAGATTTGGTTATGATTGTCCAGACAAAAAGAATCTCATTCAGTTCTTGCTATAAAGAATCTTCCATAGATTTGTGCAAAATAGTTAATTTTATTCAATTTGCTAGATATAAATATATTTGAAATTAATTCCAGTTATTATAAACCATTAAGAAAAATATGTGTGCAAATATTTATATTTTCTGTTTATGCCAAAGATATGTGAGACCACAAAATGATTAATATGATCAGCTCCCTTAATGCACAACCATTAGAGTAGTGAGCAGTTTATTTTTAACAGGGAACAGTTCCATTAGTGGTCAATAGAAATAATTGAACCTGATATTTTTTGTCAACTGAACTGTGAACTAGAAAATAGTAGATTGATGTCATGTATATATCTACACATATATCTCTATACTGTATATGTAATGTATGTGATATGTACACATAAAAATGTTTGTTTTCCTTGTGTTGAACATTTCATTGCCGAGAATCAGTATATTTGTCAGTCAAATTAATTAAATGTTATCATGGCTACAACAAAACTTTAAGGTGATTGGACAGGGGCTATAAGATTTTTTTGACCAAAGTATTTCTTGATGTGTTTGATTCTCAATATTTAACTGTATTCTAAACAAATTTTGCACACAAGTAATTTTTGTTACTTTAAGGAACTTGACATACAGTATTCAGTGAAATAGAATATCTATAACATAGAATAAAAATTGGTGTATGTTTTTAAAGTAAAACAAAACAACAAGGAATTTCATGAACCAGGATAGTGTATGTCTCCCTATTTAGAATATTAGAACATACACCAACATGTAGACATTTATTTAAATGATTAGGCTTTTATTGTAATAGAATTTGTAGGTGTATTTCATTGTCATAGTTTACATTTTCTAATGATTCAAAACATTTTTGGACTACTTTAACAGTTACTATGCTAATAACACCAACATGTAAGGCAACTTGAAAAAAAATATGTTTAGGAGAAAAACTGTAAGTCTTACTAATAAAAGATAAGGAAAATATAAGTTAAAAGTTTTATTAATTCTAAGTTCAATTTCTGTTTCATTACTAATGATTAATTTGGTCGTTGGAAGTATAAGTTCTACAAAGAACATCCATCTTTCTGATAAACCTCTCAAAAAACTTGCATTCTGAAGACAAATACCTTGGAAATTTGTATATGAATCTCCTTGTATAATCTAACAGCAGTACCAAAACTCAGTTCTGAGATTTTTCTTCGTCATTATAGTATATAATACCCATTAATTATCACCTTTATTTCAAAGTTCCCTACCAAGGTATTTTCAATTTTGTTTAGTTTATCCATTTGTTTGCACAAAGAATGTCAGATTAATGCTTTGCAAAATTTATCCACTTAAGTCTCTATAACAGCAGAGTCAGCATAGAAACACCTTTGTGAATATTAGCATCCTACCTGAAATACGTGTCAGCTTTTTATTAAGGAACAAGAAAATTGCTGAGACTAGCTGACAGCTTCCTTTATTTGGACTAAGATTTTTTTGACAAATTTTATGGCCAATATGATACATTTCTTTTCACTCCTTTTCTCTTCTTAGCTTTTCATTCATTTGTTCATTCATTTATTTTTGCTTAATGTAAAAGCAGACACATTTGTGAAAAAATTAGAAAAAAATTAAAAAAAAATAGAATTAGCAATTCAAAATCTAGAGTAGACAGCTTTGCTTTTTGGATATTTGTGAGATATAATCCTCAAAATGAAAACTAAATTAGCTAAGAGAAATTTCTATCTGTTGTATAAAAGTATCATTGAATTCTAGCTTATGGCTTTCATATTTATATTTCTAAACAAACATTTGTAAAACTATGCTTATTTTGTGAGATTTTTTATAAACACCAATAATCTATCCAATGATAAACTTTTAACACAATTTACCATTTAGTTGTTACCTTGAAAACTTAGCCAGCGATTACATTTATAGTTCCTGTGCCACCATGCTGGCCCCAGCTAGAGAACGTTTTCAGACAACATAGTATCAGTCTATCACATATTTAAATCTGGCTGGTCTTAGAGATTTACACTGAGATCTGGGAAAAATAAATAAAACAGAGAGATTGGAAAAAAAACTGTCTAGAAATAAAGAGAATAGAGAATGGAAGACTTGGGGGGAGGGCTTAATTGATAAAGAGATATGTACCACTGAAAAGAAACCACAAGCTTTGTACTGGGACAGCAGAATAAGATACCTTGAGGGCATTAGGAATTGTACATACCTCTCTCTTTCTATGCTACAGAGTGTAAGTTTGGAAACTTTCTTGAAAGATGTTTTTTTTTTTCTTGAGAAGAGATTCCCATTGGGTACCCTACTCAAGGAAGTATGTCCCCAGTTTCACTACCCACACACACTTAGTATAATGCAATCATAGTCCAAAGTAGTCAGCTAGAGCTTCACTTATGACAGGCTTTGCATAGTGCTGGTTCTATTCAAACTTAGGAGTCCGTGGAGGTTTTTATAAAAGAAGTCATGTGAGACCAGGCAATGTGAAGCTGGGTCAAGCTCCCTACAGAAAGACCATTAGTAGTTACAATGAAAATGCAAAATTGAAACCTAACTACAATATAGAATTTCCAGGATGTGGGAGATACACATGTGGGACATATGCTCAGAGGAGCCACAAATATTGAGTGAATGTTCCAAGAGAGAGACAATGTTAACTACAAACAAAACTGGGGATAACATCTTCCCTTGGAGCTGAGAACGTGATACCACTCATTTAAGATAGAAGATATGGAAGATACAGGATTTACTGTATAGTCGGTTGCATCTTAACACCACTCTCAGATGATTCAATGTGCAAAACACATAAAATTATAAACAATAAGAAGCACCAAGCTAGAATATTTTCTCTATTTTGCACTGTTTCATTGAAAGAAGGGAAGAGAGGAATCTATAGCATTCGACTCCTGATTGTCAGTTTTAACATATACTGGTGAAATAACATATCATTCATAAAATCAGAATCTCCTTTTCAATATCTGTAATACCAACTACAAAGTGTTGCTATGTACTAGTACCAATTACCTAGGAGATGAAAATCTCCTTCAGGATTATAATGGTAGTTAACCTAGGAAAATGTTAATGAGAACCCACATCTCAACAAATAAACAAGACAAGTTGAGTTACATCTATAATATCAGCTATGTGGAGGCATAGATAGCGAATCACAGACTTAGGCAAGACTAGGCAAAGAGTATAAGATTCTGTCTGAGAAATATTAAACCACCTCTTTTTAAAACAATGTTTGACAAGAAATGTGCTCATTACCTTACATATGTAACTGTAACTCCTCTGTACATAATCTTGATAATGAAATTAAATTTAGAAAAAGAAATGAAAAGAAATACCAAACCAAAAGAGTCTAAGAACATAGCACAAGTAATAAGCATATTTGCATAGCATAGCAAGTATGTAGCCCAGTGCCTCTAAAAATAAAAGGTGTTACGAACATCATCTAAATATACTTAAGAAACATATTTTTATATTAACTTATATACATCTTGCAAATCTTGAAATCAGATTTACCTGTTAAATTAATTTGAAAATCTTTAGAATTTTGCTGTTAGAATATCTTAGAATTTTTTTTTGGGGGGTCCAGTCGTGGGACCTGAACTCTGGGCCTGGGCGCTGTCCCTCAGCTCTTCAGCTCAAGGCCAGTGCTCTACCACTTGAGCCACAGCACCACTCCAGGCTTTTTTCTTTTGCTTATGTGGTGCTGAGGAATCGAACGCAGGGCCTCATGAATGCAAGGCAAACACTCTACCACTGAGCCACCTTCCCAGCCCGAATATCTTAGAAATTTTACATACAATTTAAAATCTAGAAGTATAGATCATGTTTTCAAAATGTGCTTTGACAACAAATATATGTAATTTCCTTGATTTAAGAAGATTTTCTCCAGGAATTTGCTCAATTCAGTGGAATATAGGGTTCTTGGAAAAATGCAATTAGAATCATAGAAACTAAGAGTTTTGGCTGGGTGCTGGTGGCTCACGCCTGTAATCCTAGCTACTTAGGAGGCTGAGATCTGAGGATCATGGTTCAAAGTCAGCCCAGAAAACTCCATGAGACTCTTATCTCCAATAAACCACTAGAAAGCTGGAAGTGGCTCTGTGGCTCAAGCAGTAGAGCCCTCTCCTTGAGCTGAAGAGCACAGGGACAGCACCTAGGCCCAGCATTCAAGCCCATGACAGACAAAAAAAAAAAAAAAGAAGAAGAAACTAAGCGTCCTCCTGCTGCATACCAAAATTAGCCCAGTTAATCCTGAAATCACTTCATTAACAGATGCACCAGACAGACAAACTGCATGCTCCTTTATAGGTTTCAATTTTGGCACAAACTATCAACCACACTGAAAATATTACCACTTCTCAATTGTTCTTAAATCAGATACATTATTGCATTACTTGCATTGAAAATGAATGAGATTGCGTACACTAAAGATTTCATGAGCTAAATTATGTGAAACGTTTGTTCTCACTACCATCATGAAAATATTTAAGATTTTTCTAAAACCTACACAGATTTTTATTCTAGTAAATGGAGGTGGTAGTAGAGAATTACATAATTTTTGTTATTTCTATGAGCGGATATTTATTGAAAGTTCCCACTTGTGAATGCTGTGTACCTTCTCTACGTAGAAGAGCCAATTGATTGAATTTCCACCTTCATAAGGAGTTCTAATTCTTTATAAATCTCGGAAAGTAACACCAGAAGTGTGAAGAACTTGTGAAGGGCTTGCTTTGTTATAAAAAGAATAATAAAAATAATAATCTCATATCAACCTGTTTAAACACTTGCAGCTCCTATTAATTCAATGAAAAGTAATTATCCCTTTTTATTTATCTTAAAATTCACCAAAGCTTTTAGAAAGTAGATGAGCTTCTGTTTTGTCTCTCAATAAAAGCTTTATTTATTTATTTTTTCATAAACTGCTCCTAAAGATTACACATAGAATGTTTTTCATGGGTCCACATGTTAAAGTCATTTTCCTATGATACTATTGAGAGGTGCTGAGCACTAAAATAAGTTGAGACTAGATAGATACCTTTTAGGTCATTGGGGGAGTGGCTTTTAAAAACATAAGGGTCCTAAGTACTTCGGGAATCATGAGCTGGATCAGTTTCTTCTGAGATATACTCCCACCATGATGCTCTGCCACAAGCCCCAAGTAATTGGGTCAACTGATCATAAACTAAAAGCTTGAAAATATAAAACCAAAATGAAACTTTTCTCTCTGTAAGTTATCTCAAAAAATGGAAAGCGGATTCCACTTGTTAGCTGTGGTAAATAATGCTGCAATGTACATAGTTGTGCCGATAGTTTTAACGTGGCCTTGGTCATTTAGGTAAATGCCTAGGAGTGGAGTTGCTGTCTCCTGGGAAAGCTCTTGAAATGAACTCCAAGATATGGAAACAAGAGGGTATTGTCATTGTTGTTGTTTTGTTTTAACATACTGTGTGAAGTTATTTTCTCTTTTCTTTTCTTTTTCCTCTTCAGTTTATCCCGTGCTGTCACTGTTTTAGATTTTTGGTCTGGTATATATGTTTATCTGATTTGGGAAAGGGAAGGGGAGCCCAGAAACAGTGGAACAAAGGACGAAGGATGAACCAATGCAACAGCGATACTCACAAAACACTATGCTGGAAATGAACTTTACAGAGGGAAGTGGAGTCAAGGGGAGGAAAATGGAAGAACAGAGGGAGAGGGTAACACTGTTCGACAAGAAATGCATTCATTTCCTTACTTATATAACTCCTCTGTATATCACCTTTACAACAAAACAAAATAATTTTAAAAAAAGAAATGGAATGCTAACACCTCTGCCTTAGTCCCTTTTAAGGTTTTGTATGTTTTGTGCTATTGGATGTAATGCACAGTGATCAGAATTAATATCCTATTTTCCTACTTTTAAAAATAATTCCAAATATTGATGTACATATCTTTCATTGAGACAAGATTAAAATCAGAACAAACCACTACTACTTATTGAACTAACATTCATTTTTGATATCAAATAACCAATTTCATTGTATTTTCAATGGACAAATAGTAACATTTTATTTTATGAAGTAAAATGTGATATTTTGATATGTGCAAACAGTATAGAATTATCAAACTAGGCAACGAATTATCAAACTAGGCAACTTAGCCTATTCATCAGTTCAATTATTTTATCAATTTCTTTTGCTGTATACAGAGTGGCTGGAAAGTCTAATCAAATGGTAATTCTGTGTTGAGTTTTCTAGATAATATCTCAAATGACTATCCTATATATACTAACATTATATATACTATTATATCTCAAAATGACTACTTTATATCACTAATAATATATGAATTCCATTTTCTATTCATTATGGCCAAGATTTTTTATATTTCATCTATTTAGATAATCAAAATAGCTAAACAAATATTATTGTGTTTTTAATTTATGTATCTAATGACTAGAGATATTGTGCATTTTTCATATATCTCTTGGCTATTAAATTTTTTTTGAAAAATAGTTTTTAATCATTGGACTAGTTTTAAATTGAATGTTTTCTTATTGACTAGCTTGATTTCATTTTTTATTCTCAATATTGTCTTATCTAATGTATCAATTGCAAATCTGTGATGGTCTTTTTATTTATTTATTTATTGTAAAGGTAATGTACAGAGGGGTTACAGTTACATGAGTAAGGTAATGAGTACATTTCTTTTCAGTTTTACCACTGCCACCACTAGTTGTAAAATTCATTTCCAACAAAGTGTCTTGTGTACATATGACCATATAAAATTATGCTAATTGACTTGAACTCCATGATATGGGATCAAGAGGACTTTGTTGGTTTCTTTTCTTTTTTAGTGTACTGTTGCAGGTTCTTTTTCTTTTTTTTATCCTTAGTTCCCCCCCCTCCAGCCCCAGGTTCATTCCCTGTAGTCACTGTTTTAGATTTTGATACCCATTGTCCTGTATAACAGTTTATCTGATTTAGGGGAAGGATGAGGAATCACAGAAATGGTCTTTTCATTTTATGAATTGATTCTTTTGTTATACAGAAGATACTTACTTTCCCATTTGTCCATTTTTGTAGTTATCACTGGGGCTTTAGGGTCAGGGCAGAGATATCTATGCTCAAATCAATGTCAAGGATCTTTTCCTTTTATGACTTCCCCTAGTGTTCTTATGAAATTCGTTGAAAGTCAATTGATTGTATGTATGTGAGTTTACTTATATTGTCTTTATCCCAGTTGTCTTTGCAAATAGTTTCATGCTAGTACAGTCTCATTTGATTGATAAAGTGATGCCTCATGTTTGGTGCTCTTAGTTAAATTGCTTTGCCTTTGTGGAATGGAAGTTTTATAAAATTCATAGGATTTTTTTTCAATGAGTAATGATATTGGAATTTTGGTAGAGTTGTGTGATTGTTGGTCACTTTGCTTTTCAAACAGCATTTCTTCTAATTCATGGACATGGTATATCTTTCCAATTATTTGTACCAGATTCAATTTCTTTCATTGGCATTGTATAGTCTTCAATAAACTGATGTTTTATTTATTCTTATGGTGTGTGTGTGTGTGTATTGCACAGGCACATGTTTTTCCTTCAGAAACTATTGTGACTAAAACTTATAAAACTTATAAAACTAATTTTATAGTTTGCATTTAGGGTATAGAAAATACTCAATTTTATAAGTTAATTTTTTTATTCTGAAACTTTACCAACTTTGATTATGAGTTCTGAGGATTTTTGGTGATTTTTTTTTTAGGTTTTCTGTGAGCCAGGCCCAAAGAAATACAGGCTATTTTCCTACATTTTTAATAATTAGTATATGTCTAGGAGAGTTTTAGCAGAGGATCACAATAGCTCAATAGATATGTACATATGACCTTATAAAATGATGCTAATCGAAAGGACCTCCAAATGACCAAGAAGGTATTTATTTTTTCTCTTAGTGTACTGTATGCAGTTATGTCTTTTAAAAATGTTTCCTTTGAAAGCAGGGGTTATACCATGGGGGAGGCACATACAAAGCAACAAAGAACTATTTTATAAATATGTTAGAAACAATTACATGAAAGAAAAAACATTTGAGTCCTTATCTTGGGGTTTATTTCACCTAACATCAACTTATCTGATCTTTTCTGCTTGTCTCAGACATATAGTAGTTATTGCAAATAAGGGAAAACATGGGACTTATGTTTCTTTGGGCCTGGCTGCTTTCACTGTATTTGATTTTGATATAATTTTTGGAGGGGAAGGGAAAAAACAAATCGTTTAAATATGGATACAGGTGGACCCATTGCTACAATGAGATGTACAAGTCGTTATGTCGAAAAACGAACTGTACAACTTTGGTGGTGGGAGGGAGGAGGGATGTGGAGGGGATGGGAAGGGATGGGAAGGGGAAACAAAGGAGGAGGCAACAATGCTTGATAAGAAATGTACTCATTATCTTGCCCATGTAATTGTAACCCCTCTGTATGGTAATTTCACAATAGCAAAAAAAAAAATGCTTCCTTTGATTTACCATCTGTTGTCCTTGTACTTGTACGTGCATGTGTGTGTGTGTGTGTGTGTGTGTGTGTGTGTGTGTGTGTGTGTTAATTTTGGTATCTTTTGTATTGTATATGCTTATCCCATTTGGGGATGAGAAGAGGGATCACAGAAACAGTGAGATAAGGGACAAAAGCTGAACCAACGCTGAACCAAAACAGTGATACTCACAAGACACTGTTGGAAATGAACTCTACAACTTTGTGGGGAGAAGACTCAGGGGGAGGGATAGTGGGAGAAAATGAGGGAAGGGGGTAACAGTTGTCAACAAGAATTGTATTCATTTCTTTACTTATGTATCTGTAGACCATCTGTACATCTCCTTTAAAATAATAATAATAATAAACCCAAAAGGATCATGTCAGTAAACACGTCGTCATTTCCTCTTTGATGTATTTTATTTTTGGCTCATTCCTAATTTCTCTGTTTAGTAGGCCCAGTACTAATATTGAGCAGAAGTGTAAATTTAGGAATCTGTCTTGTTCTTGATCTTAGAAGAAAAGCTTTGAACTTTTCACCATTGAATATGATGTTAGCTGGGAGCATGTCAGATATGGCCTTTACTGTGTTGAGAAATAATCATTAATAACCAAATGATTGAGAGTTGTATTATAAAATGATGTTGAATTTTGTCACCTTTTTCTCAATAGGAGCAAATCACCACTTTTGTCCTTCATTTAGTTAATATGGTGAATCACATCGATAATTGTAAATAAAAATAAATAAATTCACTTTCTTATGAAAAATGACTTTCATTGTACTACTAAATAGGATTTGTTGTTAAGTGTTTAAGAATTTTTGTATAAAAGTTCACCAGGGTTATTAGTCTGTAGTTTTCCTAGTTTTTCTTTGCTTTTGGTATGAAGGTATTGATAACCTATTTAGATTACATTAGAAATATATTTTCCTTTTCAGTTTTTGTTGGTAAAATCTTCAGAAAAAATAGTTATTAGCTTTTTTAAAGTTTAGCCTAAACTTAGATTTTCGGTGAGAGACTATAATTTCATTTGCATACCTTTTCCATAGATTTCATTAAAATAAAAGCAATACTTGAAAAAAGCAATACTTTGATTCAAAATCATAAGAGTAATTATGAATAAGTAATTTTGCAATAATGATGATTTCTACCAGACCATCTATCTGTCCTATCTACAGTTACTATTGTTAATAAATGTATTTTTATTGTGAAAATACTGTAAAGAGGGGTTACAATTATATGGGCAAGGTAATGAGTGCATTTCTTATCAAGCATTGTTGCCGCCTCCTTTGTTTCCCCTTCCCATCTCTTCCCATCTCCCCCTTTCCTCCCCACTCCCGCAACCACATCCCCCCCAGCCCTCCCTCCCCCCCCCCCCCCGGCAAAGTTGTAAAGTTAGTTTTTCGACATAACATCTTATACATCTTATTGTTGCAATGGGTCCACCTGTACCCCTATTTAAACAATTTGTTTTTTCCCTTCCCCTCCCCAAATTATAACAACATCAAATACAGTGCAAATGGGTTATACCTTAGTCTACCCTCATAAATACTGAATAAATAATTATTATAAATAATTCTTACAAGCATCCAGACAAGCAATCCCTTCCTTTAGATTGTTGGAACTCATCCATCCTTTCAAAGTCTATACCTCTCTTTCTTGATTCTTTAATGTGTATCTCAAATATAGTGATGGTGATATCAATGTCTAATTCAGTTTATGTGTTAATTGCTATCTTGTCTGCTTTCAAATTTATTTCTATATATTAATTTCTGTATATCTTATCCAAATAAAATATACATGTGGTTTGACATGAAGCTCATTGTAAATGATGATATACATCTGTCCTAGATATTAATCCTAAGTCACTCATAATTGTTTGCTTGATGTATTAACTCAGGATAATTGATAAAGCCATTGTTTAGATGTAAAACAGATTTCAGCATGAGTATGTCATGATCTGACTCAAATTAGAATGGGATTTCTAAAATGCAGCTTATTTTATATCCATCATCAGCTGACATTTGTTGTTTTGTGGACTTCTTGACTCTTATTTTTGCATGCAGTTAGAATGTGCCAGCATTGCAGTATTTTATCATTCAGAATCATCTTTATGGGCTTGTCAAGCATTAAACTGTCTGCAAGATGTTCATTTTCATGGTAGTGAAGAGTGCTTGCTGGTCTTTTGCAAACTGATCGAATATTTAATGGAGTTTTAATCTGAGCTTGTTGGAAACTAGTGTAATAACCCTCACATTGTTTGCTCAGAGCATAAATTTGCCTCACTCTGTCTTTTTTCTATGAATGTGTTTTCAATTTCTATGGCTTAATATTCACCACAAATTCCATTTTGACCATTATACATAAGATTTTAGTTACATTAATATGCATCTCTCAAGATCATTCATTGTCGATTTTGTGGCACATATATTTCAATGCCAAAATGAGTAAAATAAATATAACTTCAAGGTAAAAAATGCAACATAAATTTTGGGGGTATTTTTATTTTAAAGATGCTGTAGAGAGGAACTACAATTACAAGAGTAAAGTAATGAGTACATTTTTTGCTAAATATTGTTGCCCACTACTTTGTTTTTCTCCCATTATCCCTTCCCTCCCCAACTACCCACCCCCAAGTTGTAAAGTTCATTTCCCACATAGTGTCTTGTGAGTATTGTTGTTGCAATGGATCATCTTTTGTCCTTGTTTTGGCATTTTGTTTTTCTCCTTCCTTCCCCAAATTAGATTAGTGTATATACAAGACACCGGGTACCAGAATCAAAGACAATAATGGCCAAGGATAAATGAATAGAAAAAATGAATTAAATAAGAAGAAAGAACAATATACAGTACATTTTTGAAAACAAGGTCAACAACTAAAACATGACCTGTTGTTTCCATGCCTTGGAGTTCATTTCAATTAGCATCATTTTGTATGGTCATATTTATATAGGACTATCCTAGACGTATAAAAATTATTACAAATGAAGGAGGTTATGGAGCCTATGTTCCTTTGGGTCTGGCTTACTTTACTTAATATGATTTTTTCCAAGTCTTTCCATTTCCTTACGAAAGGGATGATGTCATTCTTTCTGATAGAAGCATAAAATTCCATGGTATATGTATACCACATTTTCTTGATCCATTCATCTGTTGAGGGGCATCTGGATTGGCTTCATATCTTAGCTATGGTAAATAATGCTTCAGTGAACATAGTTGTGCTGGTAGCTTTAATGTGGCCTTGCTTTTGATTAGTAGGATATAAATGCCCAGGATTGGGATTGCTTCATCACAGGGGAGTTCTATGTTTAATCTTTAGAGGAACGTCCATACTGCTTTCCAGAATGGTTGAACCAGCTTACATTCCCACCAACAATGGAATAGTGTTCCTTTTTGGCCATGTCTCTGCTAGCACCAGTTATTATTTGTTTTCTTGATAATAGCCATTCTAACTGGAGTGAGATGGAATCACAGTTTGGTTTTGATTTGCATTTCTTTTATGGCCAGTGATGTTGAACATTTCTTCATATATCTATTGGCCATTCTTATTTCCTCTCCAGAGAAGTCTCTTTTTTAATTTGTTCACCCATTTATTAATGGAGTGGTTGTTTCTTTGGAAATTTTTTACTAGGGGGTTTAATTTTTTGAGCTGTAGGTATATTTTTAATATGAGATTCTTTTCTGTTGTAGAGGCTTTCTATTTATTTTACTAGTTATGTCCTTTGCCATGCAAAAACTCTACAACTTAATGCAATCCCATTTATCTAGCCTTTCTTTGATTTGTTGTGTTTCTGGATCTATTATTTAGGAAGTTTTGATTGTATAATGTTTTGTACTAATCCTGGTAATGTGTGGGGAATCAGCTATTTTAGCTAGCCAGTTAGATCTTATTTATCTATGTAGTGTATAAAACTATACTGTTCGAGTGACAAATACAAAATTTCACACATACATATCATCCAATCTTATTTCTTTTAAATGTTTTAAAAGCAAATGTGAAATTCAAGTGGCATATCTATGTTTTACGCCTTTAAAATGCTCCATTGCTCTGCTCTGAAACAATGTCCATCTTCCAACAATCTGCACCACTCTGGTCTGTTTGCAGAATATTCCTATTTATCTTGTCTCTGACAAATCAAATTAAAGTTTTTATGGTTTCTTTCATGCTTCAAATTTCTCTCATTCTCTTTTCAATTCTGTTTCACCTATTTGTGGACAGTGATGCTCACTTTATCAAGTTTTTTTTTTTTCAGTCTTTCTTTGGCAATCAATGCTTGTGTCACTCTCCAGTTTGTGTTGCCACAGAGAATAGCTCTCTCATCTTCTTTTAGGTTCACTTTTTGTTTTTGTTCATTGTTTCTGGCATAGGACATAAACCAAGGATCAGAGCGATGCCCTTGAGTGTTTCATTTTTTCTTCAAGATTACTGTTCTACTGCATCAGGCATTTTTGTTGATTATTGGATGAGAGTCTCCTGCCTGGGCTGGCTTTGAACTGTGATCCTCAGATCTCAGTCTCCTGAGTAGCTAGGATTACAGGTTTAAGCCACTAGCACTTGGCCAAAGTTTATTTTGTCTAGTCTTATAAAATATTATACTGTTTTATTGGAGAAGGTGTCATTTTAATTTAGTATGTGAATGGCTATTAGCTTTGTTCAACTGGTTATTAATATAAAGCCAGTAAAATAAATGTGTGTTATTGCAATTATCTACTTTTTCACTCATATTCTACAGTTCATGTAAGACTCCATAAATATTTGAAGTATGATGCATTAAAGAATGAATGGAAGAACATCAGTTGTAGCAGATTCTAAGAACTCAAGGAGAGAAAACATATAATTTTCATCATAATGATGCTATTAAGATCTCAAGTCTCTGTGCGTTTTAAGCCTGAATAATTTTTATAATACTCTGAATTTTTGTGCTAACAGAAGAGATATTATAGCACCAAAAATGCATAGACATTTGCAAAAGATGCCTACCAAGCACATGACAAAAGCAATTGCCTAAAAAATATGATGCCTTATCCTAACCTTTTAGGGGGAACCTGGCCAAGCTTTGCTAAATTCTTGATCCTTATATTAATAAAGCTTAGTGTGATTAAGAGAGAGGATTTTCAAGCTTATGCAGTCAGCTGTTTTTGCCTGAGCTGTAGGAATTGCTGACTTAAGCAAGTCTGAAACATTATTTATCAATATTAAGTGCAGGAGTCTTCAATTGCTAGTTCTTCATAACGTAATGTATATGCATGGTAGGAGCCATTATTTATAATTCAACTGGAAATTTTAGACATCCTTTGCTAAATAGCTATATTGAGATGTAAATTATTCTGTTAAAAAGTCAAGAGTTTAGGACATAAAGCAGAAATCCATACCATGTAATGATTTTAGAACCTCAATCCACGAGCTACTTACTGATCCACTAAAATGTCAGATAATGCATTTTAGGCATTTTTATTAGACTTCTCATGGAAAACTGGCATTTTGGTGACTAGAAATACTTCATGGGAAATTCATTTTTTTTCATTTGTCAATAACGACCTCAGTAGGTTGTTGATACCATAAACTGAAATATGAGAGGAAGAAAAGTATTGTTTCTAAGAGCCATCTCCTTCATAGGCTGTGTGCTAGTTCTGAGGCAACACATATTTTTATTTATCCCTCATGATTTTTCCTTGTACATGCCTGTTAATTTTGTTATTATAAAAAAGATACATGAAATCCATTACCAGCAGATGAGTAGTCACATTTCCCACAGATTTCATTGTTATGTATGCATATATATAACATATTATAATTTTTCTGGTAGTTTCACTAGTATGGGATTTTTTTTTAAACTGAGGAAAATTGTGTGCTCTCTAAAAAAAGTAAATGATTGACAAAAAAGGGAATATATTCTTTAGCTTCTTTCCCTGATGAAAGAAATAATTCAGGCATTTTCTAAGTTAATGTGATACTTGGGCTATAAAGGGAGAGTCTAGCGAACATCCACATTATAGCTGTCATTCATGTAGTGGGGCAGGTAGTGCCTTACAGATATAATGAATTGCTGATGAATTATTGGTTAAGTGAAGCTTAGACATGAAATCTAAAGCAATCACAGGCTGTAAATCACAGTATAAAATGATTATTGAGTCATCAGCAAAGAGAAGGCAGTTAAGTGTAGTTGTTTGTAAGCTTGAAGAGACAGAATCAAAAAGTAATTACTGTTTCAGAGTCAGATTAATAATGCATTTCAGCTTAGATAGGTGCTGTCCCCTGTCCATCCTGTGTGAATCATAATACAGTAGCTCATGCCTGGTAGCTTGCCAATAGTTACCATAAATTTGTCATATTTATTTCTATGTTTTCTTTTATAATGAATGATTTCTTGAGAGTTCATTGTATGATTCTTAAAGAGGAGAAGGAGGAGAGTAGAAGAGAATCAGTAATAATCTGGTTTGACCCTGGAACATAGCTCTCGGAGGTCTTATTAGACTGCTCTACTTAGACTTAATTCTAGATACTGAAAGATACATTGTTTCCTACTACAAAATGGGGAGATAAAAATGTCCAGTAAACAACTACTTAAGTATAAATAGGTTTAAAGAATGTCCAATAAAATAATCTTTCTTTCTCTAGGCCTCTATATATCAAGCAATAGTCCTGAAACTCATTTCTGGTAGATAAATTATGAGGAAATATATCCTGAGTAGAAGTTAGTTTTCTGGCTAAAAGAAACTAATAAGGTTGGTAAAAACCTCAGAACATCTTATTTCCTAATATCGTGTTTCTATACCTGAAAATGGAATGGCTACATTGTGTCCCTAGGAATGAAAGCTAAGGATTAATGATGACCAATGAAGATATTACATCTTGCATAGATCGCTAATGATGGTTATCGAAATATAGTTATATGAAATTCATAGGTATGCAAACAGAGAAATACTAAAAAGAGCATCCTTTTTTATTTTGTAATAGCCAAAATGTATAAGCAAACATCCATAGTCCCAAAATTGTAAATTTTGTCTGTTCATTTAGGAAGAAGTCACAGAAATGAAATAGACAATGTACTGATGTGACATGACTAAAACGAAATTTTAGGTGAAAATAGACTATACACTATTACTCCAATGCAATGTCTATCTTGAAAATTACGGAAATAAAATATGAACTTAGAATACTTTAACCATAAATTGCTCAAAATCACCATGTTAAGTGTCCCAAACCTGAACCTAAATATTTTTTGTTTATAGATATTAGAGGTTTGTACATGGTCAACTTGAATGCCATATTTATGTTTCGTGGCTATGATCTTAATGCAATATAAGATTTATAATATAATGGTATAAATAATCTGTTGGAAATAGTCCCCCCAAAAGAATTGTGAGCTTGCTTTTTGTTGATGAAAGTGTTAAAAATCTCCTATAATTTTTAACTTATGTGAATAAGTGGCATTATTTAAACAGCTATATGTTTTATACAAATAAGTGTAAATTGACAACTCAGGATCTCACTTTTAGTTCAACACAGATGCAGGTGAATATGATTTTAGTTTTCTAAGTATGTTACCTGATGTACTATTTTAAACACTAGTAGCCCTTTGATTACCACACTACTTTGCTTTACTTTTGGGTCCATAAATAATTTCAAAACTACAAATTAGCTGGGCACCAGTTGTTTACCTATATAATCTTAGCTATTCAGAAGGCTGAGATATGAGGATCACAATTTAATGACAACTTGGGCACAAGACTCCATAGGACTCTTAATTCCAATTAGATAGTGAAAACCAAAAGTGCCACATAAACAGGGAGATGAAGGGTGAGCAAGTACAGTCATTATTTTATTTAATGTACGTTATGGAAAAACTGAAACATATAACTTGAAGGTAGAGACGAGAGAACAATGGAAGGGGTGACATAGATGAAGGTATCTTTTTCTCATAACCTCACTTTTAACAACTACTTAGTAATACATTTTTAGAAAGAAAAAGAAAAATGTGAAGTTGTGGCCTAAATGGTTGAATGTCATCCTTTAGCAAAAAGCCTGAGTTCAAACCCTAGTACTGAAAGAAAAAGAAAGAAGTTGAAAACATTTTTTGACAAATAGAACTTTAACTTAAATATTCTTTGTATATTTTGCCTGTGAGAAAATGTGACACTGAAATATTTTAATAGTACGTCTACAAAGTTTTTCATTATCATTAAAAATAGAAACTAATTCAAATCTAATTGCAAATGACAGCATTAAAAACTAATTAACTGATTAAATTAGATAGATAATATTGGCCAGAAATCCCCCCCCAACGCACTCAATTATTTTCGCCTATTATATTTTTGCCTCCACTTGAAAAAGTGTTCTTTATAGCCTCAATTTTGTATTAGCTTTTCTATGCAGCTGAAAAAGTGAAGTTCAATATCCGATCTCACCAGGGAAATAACTCCATTGTGTGTGGAATAACATTTCCTAAACTATGCATTAGCAAACTAATAAGAATCTCTGAACAGAAGGTAGAATGTGCTTGCTATATGAATGCATGCATTTGTTGTTAATTTTACTTTTGTTTCTTTCATATTTAGGGAGTGTTTAAACAAGCTTTTGGATTTAGATTTAAGATTTATAATTAAAACACTCTGCATACAGTGTAGCTTTTAGTTTTTAATTCACCTGGGAAATTATTTGCTGTTGCTGAACCTGTACTTGTCTTTCTAAAGACCACAAATGATCTCACTGTGAGGCTAATATTTTTATAATTTTAGATTGACATGTTAGTGATATATTTGATAGCATTTTCTGCGAGTAGTAAACCTAAGTCTATGTCAGAAATTCATCTAGTTTAATATTTTAAGAATTGCATTGGTCTGATAACAACTAACTGATATAAAATCATAATAAATTTTCTGGAAGAAAATAGACCAAGTAAAATCTTTCACAATTAAAATCTTTCACAATTAAAATATTTAAATATGAACCAATTTTTTTTCTTTGGGATTTCTTCCAATTTGTTTTATTTCATTCATGAAATAATTCTTTATCTTTGCTGATAATAATAATAATAATATGTAAACTTTCATGTAGGGCCATTTTGTGTTGAACATTTCTATCAATTAGACTGTCAGTACTATTGATTTCCAATGCCATACTCTCCTTTTATTTTTCCAAATGACAAGGTCCCTTAACATTTATAGTAGAAGAAAATATATTTATTTGAAAAATTGTTGAAAAAACATTTCTTTTGATGGACAAGGGACGTGAACCCAGGACTGGGGCTCTGCACCTGAACTCTTTGGCTCAAGGCTAGTACCCTACCACTTTGAGCCACAGCGCTACTTTCTGGTGGATAATTGGAAATGAGTCTCATGGACTTTCCTGGTCAGGGTGGCTTTAAACCAAGATCCTCAGATCTCAGCCACCTGAATAGCTGGGATAACAGGAGTGGGCCAGAGTGCTTGGCTGAAAATACAATTTTTAATAAAAGTGGTGCAAAGTAATATTCATAAAATATATTTGTTAAAAAGTGCTAAATAATGATGTTATAGTTCATGTTACTCTCTGTCTGTCTTTCTCTCTGTCTCCTATCCCTCTCCCTTTTTCTCCGTCTCTCCCTTCCTTTCTGTCTCTGTGTTTCTCTGTGTGTCTTTCTCTGTCTCTGTATCTATCTCTGTCTCTCTATCTCTGTCTCTCTCCTTCTCTCTCCTAATTTTGTTTTTGTTTCGTTTTTGTTTTGTTTTTGTTTGTTAGGTTTTATTTTTTGGTCGCTCGTGGGGCTTGAACTCTGGGCTTGGGCGCTATTCCTGCGCTCTTCAGCTCAAGGGAAGCACTCTACTGCTTGAGACACAGCACCACTTCCGGTTTTCTAGTGGTTTATTGGAGATAAGAGTCTCACGGATTTTCCTGCCTGGGCTGGCTTTGAACCACGATCCTCAGATCTCAGCCTCCTGAGTAGCTAGATTACAGGCATGAGCCACCGGCGCCCAACTCTCCTATTTTTGCAATGGGCTAGATTTAGTTCACTTCATAGAATTTAGCCATATTTTCCCCCAAATGTGAAGAAATGTGTTAATTAGTGATTATGCATCATCGCAAATGTGCCTTACTTTAAAATCTGGCCATTATGTGATTAAAGAGCAATTATAAAACATATATCCTCATTGTAAACTCAAAACTTCAAATATATTCAGGCCATTTTACACATCAAACCATTCCTTATTTTCTTACCAAGTGTAAATTGGAGTTGTTTTGGACCAAAAAGAGATATTCATGACAATGTCATAAAACTTAAGGAAGCCCAAAGGAAAGCATTATAAAACTTTCTGAGAAGTAACCTAGTCTGTAAATAGATGATTATAAATGGAATAAGCCACTAGCTAAGAGCTGAGCTTCTCCCTGGGAAAACAGATGCTTATGTGAGGAATTCACAGAGGCTGAAGTAGGGAAGTTCTTTCTTCTTTCTGGTTCCATCAAGCCTGTTACAATGTCCTGATGAACTGGAAAGGGCTCATATAGCAGTATCTTGTATGTCCACTCACACAAATTAGGAAAAATTTTAACTTTCTTGTTAATATTACATACAAAATAAGGGTGGAAATTTGAAACATTCTACAAATGAATAGAAGCATAAAATTATTGTTGGAAAGTTCCAGTAAGTTAAATTTGAATTATTGTTATAGTACATAGAATAAATTTTAAAAGTTTTAAACATCTAACTGCTTAATACTTTCATGTTTATTTGTACATCTTGCTAAAACCCTTATAATTTCAGAAGACGTGAGTTGGTGGACATCATAGACTCTGATTATTTATGATGCTATATACTTGAGTTTAGAAAAATAAGACAGATTCTCCTGTTTGTAACTTAGTTTGTCACATATATCATTTTTCGGCATGCCTACAAAATAGGCTTCCAAAATCATGAAATCTAAGGTTCACCTTATTTCAAAGACAAACATTACTGGAATGAATCTAAAATGCTAAAGTGATAACATTAACACAGACATAATCAAGACATTCATTTTGACCTCTCATATACAAAGAAATTATAATTACATGTTTCCTAATTATGAAAATGAACTTCATGTGCATACATTTTAATGTCAGTTGGTATTCTTTTTTTTTTGAACAGATGTTTGACAATGTCTTTTTTACTTTTTCATTTCATATAATTCCTAACACATATAAATGGCAAAGATGTGTAGTGAGGGAGGGCAGAATTAATTGCTTTATATTGTCTCATAGCCCAGAAAGGAATTTATGACCAACTCCTTAAATCCTCCAACAATTCAAGAAGAATGAATTTAGGATGTACATAATTATAGCTGATAATACTGGCTCTGGGGATTGTAATCACAGTTGTTTTCTTGAAGTCCTTTCCTTCAGTGTCTGTCATAATAATTATTTGTTATCCTGTCTGTCTATCTGTCTGTCTATATATCCATCCCTATCCAAACTACCCAGCACTCATTCATCTGTCCTCATCTATCTAAGCTTTTTGACTTATGGCATGAAAATGACTACCAAACATATATCCACTCAGACTTCAAGAATATTTTCCAGTTGTAATAACACAAACTATCTATGACAAGTTTTTGCTATGAAAATCTCTCATCAATCTATTCGAATCAAGTAGTCCATAATTCTTTCTAGTAGTATGTATTTCCTTTTGCTATATTTTCATGCATTCATCTTCAAATTTCAAAGTCATCTTCTATATACTTGGAATCTTACTGTTTACATAATAAAAGGAAAATTCTGTTGCTTCAAGATTATAAATGATTTGGAACTTTTGTTCACTGTGTTCATGCATTACCTTGGAAAAGGGAGGACTCTTTCCCTGTGCTCTTATAATTGCCTAATTGTTCTTCATAATTCCAATATATTGTTTCCATACAAATGTATTGACATTTGTATAGGTTAATTATAATTGTCATTGTCCTGTGAAAGAACACACTCGATTTCTCCATTACTTAAAAATTAAAGTGTGAATTCTTTAGGTTAATGTGAAAAGTAATTTCATTATATCACTTATTTAGAATTTTATCTTAAATTTCATAGCTTCCTCACAATCCCTCTTCAAGCTTTTCTCTAAGACTAGGGTCTAAAATCATTTTGATTAAGGAGGTAGAAAAATATGTAGTCTGTGGAAACAGACCCACAAGGACACATATCTAATCACCGCTAATCACAATGTCTTTAACATATGTCAGTCAGAATGACAAACATGAAAATATGAGTCTATTTTAGTTCATATGTATTTATGATTTTCAAAAAATAGATTTATTCTTCACAAAAAAATGAAGATTGTAATAAATTTTCTATGTCCTAAACATATATTACTGTCCTTTACAGCTGCTCCTGATCAAAATGTAACAAATTTTTCCAAGGGCTAGGGCTTTTTTCTCTGAGAAGTAATATATACTGGTTAGTTATACAATCATTCAAAACATGAGTATAATCAGTGATTCATTGTGTGTGTGTGTGTGTGTGTGTGTGTGTGTGTGTGTGTGTGCGTGCATAAATGTGCATGCCATTACTGGGATTTGAACTCAGGACTACTGCTCTACCCCTTGGCCCACAGCTACATTGATTTTTGGTGGTTAATGGGAGATAGGAGTCTCACAAATTTTCCTATCAAGGTTGGCTTTGAACAATTCTTTAATCTCAGCCTCCTGAGTAGCTAGAATTGAAGGTGTGAACCAATGACATCCAATGGTCACTCATTTCTATGTGACATTTATGACAAAGTTCAAGTCTTAAGATTTCATTACAATTTGTAAAACTTGTAGTAGTATTAGGTTTTGATAAAATACCTAGTTGGATTTTCCTATGTAAAATGTCTTTATATATGCTGACAAAACAAGGAAAGCTGTAGGCTCAACTTCATATTAGTAGCAGTTATCTCTTCTATGTTTCTGATATACTAAAATGCTGGTTTAATTGCATGTGTGCTTAATTTTATTGAAAACACAGTTACCTGATTTGTGTAATTCTAACCCTGCTGTATATCACCTTTATAATAATAAAAAATAAATTTCTTAAAAAATGAATGTCCTTTACAAAATAGTTTACAATAAATGAATAAGAGTATATAGTCCTATTCAATTGGTCCTGATGTCTGTTCTTGTGCCAGTTCCAAGCTGTTTTGATTACTATGGCGTTGTAGTAGGGTTTGAAATTTGGTATTGATATTCCTCTAACACTGTTCTTTCAATTAAGGATCATTTTTGCTATTTAGGGTCTTTTATCGTTGCATGTGAATTTTTGGATTGCCTCTTCTATTTCCTTGAAGAATGATTTTGGAATATTGATAGGTATTGCATTGATTTTGTAGATAGCCTTAGGAAGTATTGCCATTTTAAACAATATTGATCCTTCCAATCCAGAAGCGTGGGAGGTTTTTCCACTTTATAAGTTCTGTTTTGATTTCCTTTTTCAGGTTTTTAAAGTTATCATCATAGAGGTCCTTCACTTCTTTGGTAAAGTTAATTCCTAGGTATTTTATTTTTTGTGGGGCTATTAGGAATTGAGTTGCTTTCCTGATTTCAGCCACGTTTTACTCATTGTTGGCATATAGAAAAGCCATTGATTTTTGAGAGTTAATTTTATACTCTGCTACTTTGTCAATGTTTTGAATCAGCTTGATAGAGCTCCCCTATGACACAGCAATCCCACTTTGGGCATTTACCTGAATGATCACAAACAAGAACATACTAAAGGTACCAGCACAACTATGTTTATTGCAGCATTATATGCCATAGCTAAGATATGGAACCAATCCAGATGCCCTTCAGTAAATGAATGGATCAAGAAAATGTGGTATATATACACAATGGAATTCTATGCCTCAATCAGAAGAATAACTTTGCCCCATTTGTTAGGAATTGGAAAGACTTGGAACAAATTATATTAAGTGAAGGAAGCCAGGCCCAAAAAACATAGGTCCCATGGTTTCCCTTATTTGCAATAACCAGTATATGTCTGAGACAAGCAGAAATGATCAGATAAGTTGATGCTAGGTGAAATTAACCCCCAGATAAGAACTCAAATGCTTTTTTCTTGCTTTCTATTGTTTCTAAGATATTTATAATATATTTCTTTGTTACTTTGTATGTCTCTCCCCCACAGTAAAACCCCTGTTTTCACTGTATTTGATGTTGGTATAATTAGTGAAGGGGAAGGGAAAAAACAAATTGTTTAAATAGGGATACAGGTGGACTCATTGCAAAAATGAGATGTACAAGACGTTATGTCAAAAAACAAACTTTACAACTTTGGTGTAGGGGGCAATGGGGAGGGTGGGGGGATGGAGGGGGAGATGGGAAGGGATGGGAAGTGGAAACAAAGGAGGAGACAACAATGCTTTATAAGAAATGTACTCATTACCTTGCCTATGTAATTGTAACCCTTCTGTGTGGTATTTTCACAATAAAAAAGTCATAAAATAGTATACAGTACATATATATACATAATAACAATTATTTTAACCAATGCCAGCACAATAGTATATAGAAAACATCAATTATAGCATAAAATATCAGAATAAGCACTCAGAGACTTTCATGAAGGACAGTACAAAAATTAAATCTGATTATTAAATGTAATGAACAACTGTCAAGAACATGAGAACAATATGGTAAGATAGTTCTCCTATTGGTCACTGGGGGAGGTAAATACTGGTGAGCATCTGATAAATAAGATGAGATAATCTGGATCTCTGGATATAAAAAATAAAGAAAGAGGAAAGAAAGGACAGAGAGAGAGAGAGAGAGAGAGAGAGAGAGAGAGAGAGAGAGAGAGAGAGAGAGAGAGAGAGAGAGAGAGAGAGAGAGAGAGATTTCACTGTGTGACATATCTCCAATAGCTGGTTATCTGGTTATGAAAGCCTTGCTCACTTTTCCATTGGACTCATATTAAAAAAATCACTTTTCAGTATCATTGTATGTGGTAGTATAGTATCTTATGGCTAATCTGTTACCATTATTCTTATGTCTGAAACTAATACTATACTTCCCATAATGGAATCAGGATATACAAAAATACAACATAATAACTCTATCAAGAGCTGGAAAGAATTCAACGTATGCATACTTTTTCAGTTTTTAAGACAGCTTTCTATTGTTCTGATTTTCATTTGATTGTTGAAACACCTAAATGCACAACATGCAGTGGGTACTCAGTATAAAAAATAGAGAAATATATAAAGAATTGAATGAGCATGCAAATGACCCAATGCAGTAGGTGATGTAATTGATTTTCACATTGATTCTTGATTTTGCAAAAGAGGACATTGGAAGCCAAAACTAATCCCCAGTTTTTTTTATTCTTAGAACAGGTTGCATTTGTGTTGAGATTTTTTACTAGTGTTTGAAATGTCATTTGATTGTTTGAATATCATTTGTCATTCAGCTGCATGCATTCCAAGCATTCTCTTTTTATTTTTTCATTAATATTGAGTTTGGTGCCCTGGGTATTGTATATATCTTTATCTGAATTAGGGAAGGGAAAGGGAATAACAAAATAGTGAGACAAAGGACAAAGGCAAACCAAAGCAACAGCAATACTCACAAGACAATATGTTGGACATGATAGGGGTGGATTGGGGCGAGGGACCGTAAGAGAAAAATGAGCAAGAGGATAACAAGTTAATAAATAAATGTATTCACTACCTTATGTATGTAACTGTAATCCCTCTGTTTATGACTTTAACAATAAAATTTTTAAAAATATTAAGATATTTTTGTTAACTTTAAGAAGTTGTGCAAAGGAGTTACCATTCAACAAAGTAGTTTATGAATGTAATGCATCTGGTCAATGTGACCTCTTTGAACATTTTCACCCTTTCTACTCAATGCTTCTTTTAATTTTGTTAGATATTTATTAAACATGTGGCTGCATACTTCCCCTTGTCCTGTGTTTGTACAATCATGTGAAGACTAGCCTTGAGACGGGAAGATGGAAAAACAGCATGACAAATTTGAAGAAAAAGGAAAGATAGTAAAATAAAACAAGTACCTTGCATTAGGGAACCGGAAGGAAAGCCTGAATATTAATTGCCAGTTGTAAAATACAATAGGATATCCATAATGCACAAACAAAACCAGAATAAAAATACACAAGAAAATACATAGAGTAAAAATACTACTGAGTATACATATATTCAACTTGAATATATAAAACTGTTTCTTACATCCGCTTTGTGGAAAAGGAACAAGTACATTTTCCAACCAAATTTATGTTTTTTCCATTTGCTAACACATGCTTCTTAGGAATTCTGAAAATAGACATGCACAAGTGACTGGAACAAGCCACTTTTCTCAAGGTTGTTTTGGACTCAGCTGCCCTATGCCCAAAGCAGCACATATTAATAGACAAATCATCTTTGCAGACTATTGTGTTTAAGAATCATCAAAACTTGTCAATATTCCAATATAGCTTTCCTTTATTTGAAGACAGCATTACAAAGATGCCTGTTTAGAAATGCATAAGTATACCAAAGGCTTATCAACAGAAGAGGGTACCATAGAACCTCAGCCAAAAGCCTCAGTCCTGTGGGGTTTGTGCAAATGGTTTCTCCAAACATCTGGAAAAGATCCAAACTTCCATTATTTCCTCTCTTCTTAATACAGTCACAATTTGTTTTCCTATTCAAGTCTCAATGAATGTAACCTTGCTCTTCCTCTTGCCATGGAAACATTACTTTTCTCATCATCCTGCTTCCTAAATAGGTAGTTTAGTTCATACATTTTTGTGGACCATTACTAGCTCGATACTCACTTGCTACAATAGCTCTGACTAATAGTAGTAGTGGTAAAACATTTATTTCCCTTTTATAACCCTCTCTATGAGAGATATCATGTTTTTGACTCTTTTTTATGTCACCAGGGGTTGCGAGAAGGTGATCACTGAAGCATAATGAATCACATTTACATTTTGTGGGTTTTATCATATATTGGCTTATTTTACATCCTAGAAGTTGTCCCTGGGGAAGTGGCAGAAGAGTCTGACTCATCTGTGTTACCTCTCAGTAGTTTTGCTCAGAAATACCATTCCTTATAGGCTTCTTATTCCATTTATAAACCATAACAATGGCAGCAACAACACACTTTTCTATAATTTGCCATTAAAAAAGCACTTCATAATTAGGGAGAATTTCTATTCCAGAAGATACCCACCCAGTTGTCTCAAAATCTAGTAGATTCTATTTTTCTTCTTTTTAATTTTTATTGTAAAAGTGATATACAGAGAGGTTACAGTTACATAAGTCCGGTATTGAATACATTACTTTTTGAGCAGTGTCACTTCTTATTTTCTCCCAGTATTTTCCTACCTGTTACCCTGCCACTGCCACTGCATAATTTACTAATTTAACTTTTAATAATGTATATTTCATTTAACCTGTAGTATCCAGATAAGTAAGCAATTAGAAACTTGCTAGGGTAGCAAGCAAACTAAATAAAGTATTTATTTTTATACAAGAAAATTCTGTCCTGTATTATAAGTACTCAGATAGGCACACATGTCTAATGTGTGGCTAAAATTAAATGATGCAAGGATAGAGAATGCCTTTCAGTAAAAATAATATATCACTAATGTATATGTTAGATGTGAAATGAGTTTTGGATAGAACTGAATTATCTTTTTTAGTTTTTTTTTTTCAATTTTTGCTTTGTTTGCAAAGAAGTATACCATTTCTTGGAAGTGTTTTTCCCTTTGGATTTTGTCCATATCACCAAATATTATTTGTGTGATAGCAGAAGATAAATAATATTACCTAAACATTATGGTAATTTAAAGTATAAAATGAGTGGAAGTAAATCAGTAGAAAGCAAAGGATCATTTCAAATTCTTTTTGAACTGAATTCTAACATATTCCTTGATCATTATTGGAAACTGAATGCATATGGTGAGGATTATACCTGTACCGTAATTGGAACCAATGGAACTCTAATTTGGCAAATAGACACCCTCCTTGAGTAATGAATGTTTCACAATATATTCCTAGTGGAACCTGCATGCAGTCAATTATTAACCTTAACTTTTCAGGAGATTTCTATTTTAGGGCCCATGCAGTTATTTGACATGAAGGGCAAAAACCTAATAAGAAGTATTGCAAGAAAAAGGGAAAAAACGTTGTTCAACTTAGTAACAATGAAGGTAATCAATCACATAATACTCTTCATTTTATTTTTTCTCTTTTCAGTGCAGGAACTCCAAAACTAAAACCAAACCTTGCATTTCCATTTTAGGTGATTTGCATTTATTTTGTTACTCATGCGAGCAGTCTTTTCAGCCTGATATTCTGAATCATTACATTCATTCATTCATGTATTCTTCAGTTCTGATTACTTGGAATTATGCTTGCAGAAATAACAACTATACTATGAGAGTTTACAGATGCCTTGGAAACCTCATATTCCCATGTTTGAATTGTTTCAAACTTTTTAAAGTGAAGTCCACATAATCAGGAATAAACGTTCAAGCTGATACTTACCACATGATTTTCCTACTATGTCACTTTCATATAGCTCTAATGACAGATCTACAGCTGAGCAAGTTGTGTTTCTCCCCCAGAGCACAGCCAATAGTAAATAAATTGAATTTATTGATTGATACTGACTGACTGATACATGCACTTAAGCTGGAGGGTACATCAGCAGCTTGTGTATTTTTTGAGAAACTGAAACAAATGACTTTTTAGAGCTGACTATCCTCAAACTTTAAGCACTATTATTCCCATTGCTTACTCTGGAAACTACTTTCCTTATGTGTATAAAATGCTTTCTTTCAAGTGCTGATTAAAAGTAAAGAAAAAGATCCTTGTTTGCCACCATGCACTAATATCAACTCAAAGTAGTTCAAAAACCTCAACATCAGACCAGCATTTTTTGAAATTATGAGAGGGAGAAGGAGAAATGCTAGAACCTATAGGCATAGGCAGAAACTTTTTGAAAAGAATCCCAGGAACAGAACAGATAGGCAAGAGATTTAACAGATGGGATTACATACATCTAAAACGTTTCTGCAAAGTAAAGGACATACTTACTCAAGTAAAAAGACATCCAACAATTCCTGTATTTCTCTTTGACTGTTCTCAGCCAGGCAAAAAGAAACATAGGTCCCATGGTTTCTCTTATTAGCAATAACTAGTATATGTCTGAGACAAGTGGAAAAAGTATAAAGCTATGTACATATGACCAGATAAGATGAAGTCAAGTGAAATGAACCCCAAGATAGGTATACAAGTGTTTTGTTTTTAATTTTTGCTTTGTTTTGGTTTTTTTCTTTTTTTTTTTTTTTTGAGTCCGGTTGTGGGGCCTGAACTCTGGGCCTGGGCGCTGTCCCTCAGCTTTTCAACTCAAGGCTAGCACTCTACCACTTGAGCCACAGTGCCACTTCTGGATTTTTTTCTTTTTGCTTATGTGGTGCTGAGGAATCGAACCCAGGGCCTCATGCATGCAAGGCAAGCGCTCTACCACTGAGCCACCTCCCCAGCCTGTTTTTTTCTTTTTCTTGCTTGCTATTGTTTCTAACGTATTTATAAGGTACCATGTAGTTTTTTTTTGTTTTTGTTTTATGGTTTCTTTGTATGTTCCTCCCCCATGGTATAACCTCTGTTTTCATTGTATTTGATGTAGGTATAATTTGGGGAGGGGAAGGGAAAAAAAAGTTTAAATAGGGATACAGGTGGACCATTGTAACAATGAGATGTACAAGACACTATGTTGAAAAATGAACTTTAGGCAGGGGCTGGGGAAAGTGTAGTTGTAGAGGTGGAAAGGAAGGGATGGTATGGGAAAAACAAAGGAGGAGACAACAATGCTTGGTAAGAAATGTACTCATTACCTTGCTTGTATAACTGTAACCCCTCTGTAAAGTATTTTCACAAAAAAAATCTTATTAAAAATAAAAAAGAAAGACATCCAACAGACCATTAGAAGATCTTCACTACCAATACATCCAACAAAGGCCTACTATCCAAAATCTACAAGGAGATCAAGAAATTCACCACCTCCAAATAGGAAACCAATCACTAAATGGGCAAAGGAACTAGTGAGACACTTCTCAGAAAAGATGAGTGGTAAAGAAACATATGAGGAAATGTTTAACATCCCTGGTCATAAAGGAAATGGAAATCAATACAACTCTGAGATTCCATTTCATCCCAATAAGATTGGACCACATCATGAACTTTAACAACTAATCCTTGTGGGAATATATGAAAAAGGATCTGTATTGCACAGTTGGTAGAAATGTAAAATAGTACATTCCCTCTGGACAGTGGTCCAGAGGTTACTCACAAAACTAAACATAGATCTTCCCTATGACATAGCCTGAACACCAAAGGGCATTGACTGAGGATATCACAAGCCAGGACAATATAAAGACATTTGTATATCCATGTTCATTTCTGCACTATCCATAGTAAACTGGGGAACAGCCCAGATGGCCTACAATAGATAAGTGAATCAAAAAAGTGGTACTTACACATAATGGATTTTACACACAACTATTAGAAAGAATGATCTTACTTCATTTGCAGGGAAATGGATGGACCTAGAACAAATCATGCTAAGTAACGTAAGCCAAATTCAGAGAGACAAGTGGTACAGGTTTTCTCTCCTAGGCAGAAGCTAGATCTAAATTATACTGGACATGATAAATTATATAGGCCTCTAGGTACTCACACACAATGAAAACAAAGAATAATACTCTTTTGGGAGAAACCCAAAGGCACAATGCTTCTGTGCCTTTGAACATTTAAAATAAAAATTATCAAAATAAATTCTAGGAGTGGAAACATGTTGCTGTTGTTGTTTGTTTGTTTTCCTTCTGTTGTTGGTGAAGATGGTGTTCTTTTGCTTTTTTGGTGTATTTCTGTTTTTTATGTTTCTTATATTATTTCTTGTTTGTTTGGAAGGTAAGTGAGGGTACAGAAATGGAGAGACAAATGGTGAACAAATGCAGCAGTGACACTCACTAGATACTACATAGAAAATAAACTATACAACTTGTAGACAGGGACAAGAAGGGAAACCAAAAAATACCAAAGGAAGTGGTTACATTGCCCAGAGAGAAAGGATTTACAAAATTTTAACACCTCTGTACATTACCTTTATAACATTTTTAATTTTAATTTTTAATTTTTTAATTTAATTTAATTTTAAATAGAAGTATAAGTCTGTGTCTCTTATATAAAGTTATGCTAACAGGTATTTTAAACAGAGAAAACAAGTTTCCCATACCTTGGAATTTATTTGTATGTGTATTTATCAAATATATATGTATATATATGTATATATATGGAAATTGTCTTAGGATAGTACCATAAAGTAAAAATTTAGGGAGGAAAAAACTTTTTTTTAACTTGTCCTGTAGACTGTGGGTCTTCTAATTTATTAAAGGCTTATCAGTCAAAAAATAAGACTGTCTAAAAGGTCGTCATCACTATAATATTCTATGTTAATGGAGGACAGGCTTCATTAACAAAAACACAATGAAAATTTTCAGTAAATTTAAGGTAAATTTAAGCTTAATCATTAAGACTTCAGAAAGAAGCTATATAAAACAGGTCCATCATTTCTGTACTTATTTTCTTACTGCAGAGTTAGTATATGAGTGAATACTATGTCTATAATTTGAATTCAGTAAACTCATTAGAGTTGGGATTCCAGATATGATTTTACCCCCATCAGTTGTGGGGCTTCAACTCCAGGACTGGGCCCTGTCCCTGAGGTATTTTGTGCTCTACCACTTTGAGCCACAGCACCATTTCCAGTTTTCTGGGGATTAATTGGAAATAAAAGTCTCATGTAATTTCCTGACCAGATTGTCTTTTAACCACAATCCTTAGACTTCAGCTTCCTGAGTATCTAGGCTGACAAGTGTGAGCCCCCAGGACACACTCAGACATGAGTTTTGAGCAGGAAGCAAATGAAATAGGTGAGTGAGGTAGACCATACAGCTTGTCTATAAATAGAGTGATCTTGTATATTTTCAATGGTGAATTTCTTGTTTCTCCCCTCTCTGTGGTCCAAGTAAATCTGTGGTCCAAGTAATAATCACATAGTTGTGTGTTGTTTTTTGTCACCCATCCTTATACTGAGAAAATGCCTATCATTTTTTTTAAGTGAGGACAGTCTATTATTTGAGCAAACAACCAATTGTCTCCCCTTCCAAGAGAGTTTGTCATAAAGAGTGGTGAAGTATGCATGTTAATCTGCTGAAGCATTTTCAAAGTATAATCTGTTATTTAATTAATAAACTAAGTGTCGCAAGGCTAAGCCATACCACTCTGGTTCTTTTTATATGTGCCTATAAACTTTTAAACAATATATGTGGTAATGACTAAGGACTAATAGAAGAAACAGTAATTCATGTGATCCATCTCCTACACATTACAGAGGGTAATTTTCATTATGTGTTCAACAGTACAACATATATACATATACATATATATATAGTACAACAATATCCATTTAATGAACTTGATAAATCTATATTTGGGGTGATGAGAATTATGTTTTCATTTTTGTTTTTCCTGATGATTTATTTAGTATTAAACTTATGTAGATTTTTTGGGGGCACATAACATAACTTGCTACACCAAGTAATGATATGTTTTGTCTTTAAATTCAATTTTCATGCTTTGGTTGGTTTTATTTACCTTTGTCTTTGGACTTTTTCTTTTAACATAGCCTTATTTTAAACCATCATATATTATTCTTGAAAACAATATATAAGTAAATCAAGATAAAACACAACCAAGGGTGTAAGATGATTCAATATTCAATCAATTAACTTTATTGATCATGTACTATAGGCAAGGAACTGCAAAGGCTGTGATCATGAGTAAGAAATTATCTGTGACCATTAAGAAGTAAATGTACTTAGATTAAGTTGGTTCATGTAATTCTTTCTTCATTTTGTGATACTGAGGATTGAACTCAGAGCTTTTCACTTGCTAAGCTAGAGTTCTATCATGTGAGTATAACCTCCAGTCATTTTGCTTCAAGTTTTGTTTTCTAGAATGGATCTCCTTCTAACTGTAGCCCAGCCTGGCCTCAAACCATGATTTGTCTATTTCTGCCCCTTTAGTAAATGTGATTATAGACTTGTACCACTGTACTCGACTAGACATGTTTTTTAAAACATGTGTAAATACAAATTATAAATTTACTAACTTAAAGCACCACACATTTAGTATTTTGCAGTTCACTTGATAGAAGCCTAGATTATGTGAGTGATTTCTCTCCTTTGCATCAAAGTCAAAGTATTTTCCTGATGAGGTTGGTTTCTGAATTCACTTTCAAACTCATTCAGGTTGTTGGCAAAATGATATTTCATAGGGCTGTAAGACTGAAGTCCTCCTTACTCAATGCTGTTCATGAAGGAACTCACAGTATGTTAATGCTTCCTATATTATCTCTCACATATCCCCTACATCTTCTAGACAAACAAGCAGCACAAACCCCACTCATCATTTAAATACCTTTTGCCACAGCCAATTATTTACTCTAAAGGTTCTTGTGAATAGAGTTCACCCTCCTAGTTAAAGACAAGCAGAATGGTTTCCATATCAAAGGACAGATAATTTAATTATATAAACAAAATCCTTTAGCAATTTAAAGTTCAATATTTACATAAATCCCAGGAATGAGAATAGGATTATATTGACATTAAACATTAACAAAAGAGAATGCTGTAAGTTGTAATTTCTTTAATAAAAGTATGAAAATGCTGTGGTATGGCATAGAAAATAATCATTATGATTGATATATATGAGGGAAACATTCATATATATATTCAGTAAAATAAAATCAAAGGGATCAAAATGCATGAAGCATGACAGTATTCAGATTCATCCATGCAGAATATAAATTCATCAAAATAAGAGAAAAGTAAAATTTCTAACTTACAGCTCCTATTAATGGAATGGCATGACAAGAACGTATTTATTTTGTTATTTAGACAGCCTAATAGAGAGCATCTTATAATTAATCTGGGGGGATGGTGCTCATTTTGTTTTTCTTTGGTTTGATTTTAGCATGCATACTTGAGCAGTACTTTTTTCTCTTACAAGAGTAGCCATTGATTTTCCTTTGTAATTGCTCAGTATGATAAGGACACTCTCTATACTTTTCAGTTATTTGGAAATCATTTACAGCTTGGGTCAAACTGGAGCTTCTATGTTATGACTTGGGCTCTTTTATGGAATCAATTTTATATCTTTTATTAATTAAAAGGGATTTTTAATAAAAGTGTTTTTCAGAATTATTTAAAGATCTTTGGTTTTAGGAAAGCAAGCATTTGTCACATAACAAACACATACGTGTAAATACTCCCATGCAGAGTTATAAATCCATAAACATAAATATGCACATTTATTTTTTACCCACTAAAATAGACTTCATTTCACAAGTTTAATAAAAAAAAACAAAACCACAAAAATGTTTCATCTACCAGTTATTAAACTAACTCATTAATTTAAGATCTTGTTAAGGATCTACAAACTTCAACAATGTATTTGTTAGAGATTTTTATCATTGTCCAGCATATTAAATAGTCACACATTCATTAAGAAAAAAATTAATATACTTTTTCTTATAATTTTTATCATTACTTTATCTTTAGAAATAAAATAGATGAGAAATTTTGAAATGAACTCTACATGGTGTTTCAAAACTCATTTTTCATAGTTGTATATTGATTTAGGATTAGTAAATAAAAATGCCAAAACTCATTCTTCATAGTTGTATATTGATTTAGGATTAGTAAATACAAATGCCATCCATTACTTAGGGTACAAATACTGAAGATGGTTAGGGAAGTAAAAATAGCTTTGTGCTTAAATCTGAAGATAGGACTTCGAGTCTCTCATTTCTAACACATTCTAAATGCACAATTTCCCCTGTCAACAATTGGAACCTATGTATATATCTGTGGAATGAAAGTTAGATTAAACAATATTTAAGGTAGGTTCCTATTTTTAATACTCAGAACTTTGTAATGAGGTTTTGAAATGGCCAGTGAAATGGGATCATAAATAAAAACAAATTACTCTCCATAGCCTGTTCTAAAAGTTCTACTATTTCTTAATGAATGTAAACATTTTCAAGAAATGAAAACAAACCAAAGCTTAGATGTCTCTGATTTATTGTCACTTTCCAAAATGATGGAAAAAAACACAATAAATAGTAGTTTGAATGCTTTTTTAAAAAAAAACTTGCAACTACCTGATAATGTAACTTTTCCCTGTATCTTTCTGCCTTTACCAAATTAGGTGTCTTATCTTAATGGGATTTTTTTCTTCCTGTATTTTCAATAGATGAATATCTCTTTGTATTCGTAACCATTGAACATTATCAATTCATTTGAGGTTTAGCCTGATTGCTCTCTCTCTCATTCTCTCCGTAAACTTGTGAAATTAGAAGAAACACGTGATTTAGACAATATTTACAGAAACATTCCTATAAAAAATGAGATATGAGCAATTTACTGTCAAGGCACCAAACATTGCACACATTTTGCCACAACACTGAGAGAAACTTCCTAGATAGAGCTTTATGGAGTGTGATATAAACTCATCACGCTCAGTGCTTAGAACACACTATGCCTTCAGTAAGAGAAAATCATTGAGAATCCATCAATTTTCAAATGTAGTTCATAGAATGCAGATCTCTGACCACCACAATAAGATTGGCAGAAAGTATTTCCTCCATGATATTGACTCTTTGTTGTTCATAAGACTGTGGAGTATTCTGATCTAGACAGTGCAGGAGCAGGAAGAAGAGGATGCCCTTACAACCCAGTGACCCAGAAAGTGACAAGACAGCTAGCCTGGGACTATCTCTTTTTCTAGTTTCATTAACCAAGGCCTGCATTTACGAAATGTGCTGCCCATATTCAGGGCAGGTCTTTCTTCAGTTGCTGTCCATATTCCGGCCTTCTCTGCAAACACCCTCACATATGCACACAGAAGTGTGCTTTAATAATCTTTCCTATCACCCATCTCAGTCCAATCCACTTGACAATCACTACTGACCTCAGCAGGGATAAAACTCTGCATATCAGACTACAATACAAAAAGTAGACGATTTCTTAATATGTGTGTGTGTGTGTGTGTGTGTGTGTGTGTGTGTGTGTGTGTGTGTGAGATATACATTTTTTTCTGTTTTGCCTATAACTCTATCTTGGGTATATTTCTAAACTTTCTGTTTGTAATATCTCATTTTTATTTAGAAGTAATGAACAAACATAAGATCAAACATTGCAAGGATAGAATAGCATAATATTCTAATCTAACATCAATCTAATCTAAATATCGATTCTAATAACTAATAAATTTTAATTAAGAAGACTGGTTTTTAGTTGCTCGGTATGTTGTGCACATGCTATAATAACATGAGAAATTCTTCATTCAACAAAGGTTCATAACCATTGTAATGTAAAAAAAGATAATCTGGAATTCATATGTTTGTGGTGTTGAACACTATTAGGGAGTTATTTTCTCATATGTTATTTAACATCATAATTTTCATACCATGTATGCTTAGTAAGTTCCATTATTTGTTCTTCTCCATATGCCATTAATTGTAAGGCATATGTTTTAGTTGTTGAGTGAAACAATAGAAAAAGAACTGAACATAGAAATGTTGCACAATCAAGAAAGTGCCAAAAATTTCAAATACAGTGTGATGCTAAACAGTCACAATCCAACAGAAGAACAAGAACACATTTTTTTCTTTCAAATTTCACAAAAGTATTTTAATACATTTTTTTCTTGTAAAAATAGTATACAGGGGGTTTACAGTTATATGAGCAAGGTAATGAGTACATTTCCTATCAAGCATTGTTACCTCCTCCTTTTTCTCCCATACAATCCCTTCCCTCCCACCTCCACAAATCCACTTCCCCAACCTAACCCATCCCCGCCTAAATTGTAAAGTTCATTTTTCAATATAGTGTCTTGTACATCTCATTGCTACAATGGGTCAGCCTGTATCCCTAGTTAATATTTTGTTTTATCCTTCCCCTCCCCAAATTATACTGGCATCAAATACAGTGAAAAGAGGGGTTATACCATGGGGGAGGAACATACAAAGCAACAAAAAAAAATGGCATGGTACCTTATAAATATGTTACAAAAATAGCAAAAAAGAAAAAAAAACACTTCTATCCCTATCTTGGAGTTCATTTCACTTAACTTCATCTTATCTGGTCATATATACATAGCTTTTGACCTTTTCTATTTGTCTCAGACATCTACTACTTACTGCAAATAAGGGAAATCATGGGACCTATGTTTCTTTGGACCTGACTTATATTACTTAATATAATTTTTCCCAAGTCTTTCTATTTCCTAACAAATGGGTGTTGTCATTCTTTTTGATGGAGGCATAAAATTCCATTGTGGAATATATATATGTATATATATATGTATATATATATATCACATTTTCTTGATCCATTCATCATCTACTGCAGGGCATCTGGGTTTGTTCCATATCTTAGCTATGGTAAATAATGTTGCAATAAATATAGTTGTGCTGGTAGCATTAGTATGGTCTTGTTTGTGATCATTTGTTTAAATGCCCCAAAATGGGATTGCTAGGTAATAGGGAAGCTCTATGTGGAGTCTTTTGAGGAACCTCCATACTGCTTTCCAAAGTGGTTGAACAAGTTTACATTCCCACCAACAATGCAGTAGGGTTCCCTTCTGGCCATATCCTTTCCAGCATCTGTTGTTATTAGAGTTCTTGATTATAGCCATCTAACTGGCGTGAGGTGGAATCTCAATGTTGTTTGGAAATTCAAATTTTCATGATATTCAACAAAAATGAACACACAAATTACCAGCTACTCTGGGACACAGCAAAGGCAGTACTCAAAGGCAAGTTTATAGCTCTGAGTTCCTACATCAACAAATTGGAGAGATCTGAATCCAACAATTTAATGTGACATCTGAACTTCCTTGAAAAAGAGCAGCAAGCTAGACCCCAATCCATTAGCTAGAAAGAAATAATTAAAATTAAATCGGAATTATATGAATTAGAATAAAAAACATAGAAAGAATTAACAAAACAGAATTGGGTCTTTGAAAAATTAAGGTAATTGACAGACCCTTAGCAAATCTTATCAGAAAAAGAAGAGAACACACCCAAATAAACAAACTCAGAGATGAAAATGGAAACATCAACACAGAAACAAACAAGATTCAGAACATTATAAAGGTATCCTTCTCAAACCTTTATGCTAATAAGTTTGAGAATCTGGAAGTAATAGAAGATTTCCTAGCAAATATTGACATGTCCAAACTAAACCAAGATGAGTTAAAACAATTTAACAGTTGGTTTATCATGCATTGAAATAGAAACAGCAATAAGAGACCTCCCATCTAAGAAAAGACCAGGACTGGATGGATTTATAGCAGAATTCTACAAGGCCTTCAAAGCCTTCACACCAAGACTTCTCCAACTCTTCAATGAAATTGAAAGAGAAAGTTCCCTACCGAACTCTATTTAGCCATCATAACCCTCATACCAAAACCAGGCAGGGACTAATCAAAGAAAGAGAACTATAGACCCATTTCTTTGATGAACATCGATGCAAAACTTCTCAACTAAATTTTTGCCAATCAACTTCAACATTCATTCAAAAAATCATACACCACGGTCAAACAAGATTCATTTCAGGGATGCAAAGCTGGTGCAATATATGCAAATCAATTAATATAACTTATCACATCAACATGATCAAGGGTAAAAACCACATGGTTATCTCAATAGGTACAGAAAAAGCATTTGACAAAATCCAACACCCATTTATGAAGAAGGCTCTGGAAAAATTATGAATCCATAGAACATTTCTCAACACAATAAAAGCTGTATATGGCAAACCTACAGCCCCAGCATTATACTTAATAGTGAAAAACTAAAGCCATTTCCTCTAAACTCAGGAACAAGACTAGGATGTCCACTCTCTCCATTTCTCTTCAAGTTAGTATTAGAATGCCTAGCTACAGCAATAAGATAAGATGCAAACATAAAGAGGATGAAGTAAAACTCTCCCTCTTTGCAAATTACATGACCTTATATTTAAAGAATCCCACAGGGGGCTGGGAAGGTGGCTCAGTGGTAGAGCGCTTGCCTTGCATGCATGAGGCCCTGGGTTCAATTCCCAGTACCATATAAGCAAAAAGAAAAAAAATCCAGAAGTGGCGCTGTGGCTCAAGTGGTAGAGCGCTAACCTTGAGCTGAAGAGCTGAGGGACAGCACCCAGGCCCAGGGTTCAGACCCACAACCGGACCCCCCCCCAAAAAAAAAAAAAAGATTCCCACAGACTCCACTCCCAAATTGGTGGAGCTGATTCGAAATTTTGGCAAAGTAGCAGGGTATAAAATTAACCCTCAAAAATCAATGGCTTTTCTGCATGCCAACAATATGAAGAGTGAAGCTGAAATCAGGAAAGCAAGTCCTTTGGTAATAGCCCCACAAAAAATAAAATACCTAGGAATTAACTATAGTGAAGGACCTCTACAATGAAAACTTTAAAAACCTAAAAAAGGAAATCAAAGCAGACCTTAGAAAGTGGAAAATTCTTCCATGCTCCTGGATTGGAAGGATCAACATTGTGAAAATGACAATACTTCCCAAGAGTATCTACAAACTCAATGTGATACCTATCAATATTCCAACCTCATTGTTCAAGAAAATAGAAGAGGCAAACCAAAAATTCATATGGAACAATAAAGACCCCGAATAGCAAAAAATGATCCTTAACAGAAAGAACAATGCTGGAGGAATATCAATACCAAATTTCAAACTCTACTACAAAGCCATAGTAATCAAAACAGCTTGGTACTGGCACAAGAAGAGACCTGAGGACCAATGGAATAGAATTGAAAGCCCAGAAATGAACCCACAAACTTATAGCCATCTAATCTTCAATAAGGGAGCTAAAAAATAGAATGGAAGAATGACAGCCTCTTCAGTAAATGGTGCTGGCTAAATTGGTTAATCACCTGTAGAAAACTGAAGCTAGATCCTGAAGCTACACCCTCCACCAGAATCAACTCGAAATGGATCAAAGACCTTGGAGTCAAAGAAGACACCCTGAATATATTACAGGACAGAATAAGAGAAACCCTAGGTCTCCTTGGCACAGGCCAGAAATTTTCTTAATAGAGACCCGGAAACACAGCATATTAAAGAAAGGTTGGACAAATGGGATTGCATGAAGCTTCAGAGCTTCTGCATGGCAAAGGACATAACTAGCAAGATCAATAGAAAGCCCAGGGATTGGGAGAAGATCTTCACTAGCCATACAACGGATCAGGGTCTCATATCTAAAATATACTTGGAACTCAAAAAATAAGTCCCCCAACAACAAATCCTCAAAGAAACAACTGTCTGATAAATAAGTGGGCTAAAGACTTAAAGAGGAACTTCTCAGAAGAGGAACGAAGAATGGCCAATAGACACAAGAAGAAATCTCAACCTTTCTAGCCATAAAAGAAATGCAAATATTCCTTTGTTTTTCCCACTCCCTCCCTTCCTTCCCACCTCCACAACTACACTCCCCCATCCTCCCCCTTCCGGCCTAAATTATAAAGTTCATTTTTCAACATAGTGTCTTGTACATCTCATTGTTACAATGGGGTCAACCTGTATCCCTATCTAAGCATTTTGTTTTTCCTCCATTGATCACCAGGGTTGATTTGGCTGATCTGCCTGGCTAGGTGGGTGTCCCCTTCCTCCCTCACCACTGGTGAGTCCTTCCCGAAGCTGAGCGCTTGGTCAAAGAAGACGACCATCCCCTATAGAGGAGGACCAGTCTTTGGTCAAGGGTATATGAGTAACTGCGCTCCCCTGCTAGAACTTCCAAACAAACTTTCATAAAAGTATTTGAATAGCAAAAAGCCCCATATTTTCCCAAAGTTACATTTTTTTTATGTCCTTCTATAGGGCAGGTTCAGTGATAATGAGATCATGACTACTTTATTTTGCAATTTAAGCTGTATAGATCAAGTTCTGCCTAAATTTCTAGATTTGGTGTTTTACTCCAACAGAAATGAGTGACTGTTATATTGCATGAAGGAGTATGATAATGTTTTGCCTGTTTTTTCCCATTTGTTCTGTAGTAATGGAGACACAGAAAGAACAGCTGAAAATAAACATTGTAGTGTAGATGAAAGTATGGGTTGGAGGAGGATGGCAACATTGAAAATGGTGACCTTAGTGTGGAGACATTGAAGGTAGAAGATGAATGATGGGCTCAGAGATTACCTGTTAGGTGTGAGGCTCTTTTGGATTCAAGGAAACTCTTGAGTATATTTCACTTGTGGAATTGAAATATGGTGATGACTTTTGTGAAGACAGATTTTTATAATAACATTACCATTGTGATAAAATATATGGGCTGATGGTTACCACCTGAAATCCTACCTACTCAAGAGGCTGTGATCTGAGGATAGTAAAGTCAACAAGACTTTTCTCCCATTAGCCAGCAAAAATTAAGAAATGGAGCTGGGGTTCAAGTGGTAGAGCCATTGTCTTGAGCACAAAGGGGTAAGGACAGTATCCCAGCTGAGTTCAAGGCCCAGCTGAGTTCAAGGCCCAGAACAAGCACACACATACATGAGTGTGAACGCACACGCACTTATGCGTGCACACACACATGAAGTGACAAATTCATATTTTTAGTATGAATCTCTCATAATATAGGCACTGAAATTATTTAAAGTAGTTGTGAGTTAAATATAGAGCTAAATGAGCAGGTAAATTTAGTATAAGACTAGTTAATGTCAGCAAAAGTGAACAGCAAATAGGTCCTTACTAATGAATATAAGGTGCCACTCTGAATCGTCTGATATACCTCCCAGCAATGCAGTTGAGTGGTCTCAGGATAGTTTATAATTACTGCCACATTTAACATCTTTCCCTATGTATAGTTTCTGATGGCTGTTACAACAAATTGTTCACAAACATCCTACTTTAAAGAAACATGGAATTATTTCCTTCTAATTCTGAAGGACAGAAGTCTGAAATCTCAGACTAAAATCTCAGTTGATAAAGGGAAGGTATTTTCGGGCTACTTTGCTTTCTACAGGTTGTATAATACAGTTTGATTCCTCTGTTTTTCAGATTTAAAGGTATCATTCCTACATTACTTGGCACATGTTCTCTTCCTTTTACTTCAAAAAAAGCAGAACATTTTAAACTCAGATAACTGCTATCTCAATATGGTTGCCACTCTAATGTAATATTGACACCTTCTCTCTTAAAAGGACATACCTGATTAGAATCTACCTGGATTATCCAAACTCATCTCCCTGTTTCAATATCATAATTTCATTCATATCTGAAAATGTTCTTCTGCTATATAAGGCCACTTTCAAAACTTGCAAAGATTAGTATGTTGATGTATTTGGCAACTTTCATCCTACTACACAATCTTTCTATTCTATCTTTCTCAGCTAATTGACTAGGTCCTTATTTCTTATATTTGGTATCTGCATGATGGCTGCATATTCAGAAAAGGCTTTGTAGATAATGTTACCCAATCCATGGGAGTAGGACTCATCTGCAATGTGTGTTTATCAACAAGTTGCTCCAACAGAAGTTTTTTTCATGGTTCAAAAGTGTCACTATGATCTGATTCTTAAATAATTCAGAGACAAGAAGTTTTGGATGGAAGATCCTCAATAATGTGGTATGTTGGGAAAATAAAAAGACCAAATATTCGTTTATATCAACATTAGTTAAATAGGCAACACTTCTCTTACATTTGTATCTGTAGGGTTTTGTGATGTATTTGATTTCCATTGTTGAGATAGTTTATTAATCATTTAATTAAACTATCAATTGACACTAATGCCTTATTAAAACTCAGAAGGTTGAGGATGATTGTGGTTCAAAGCCAATCTGGGCAGTTAAATACATGAGATTCTTATCTCCAATAAATTGTAAAAACGCTGGAATTGGCATTGTGGTTCAAGTGGTCGACTGCTAGCCTTGAGCAAAAGATGCTCAGTGACAGTGCTCAAGCCCTGAGTTCAACATCCAAGGAGTAGAGAATATAGATAGATAGATAGATAGATAGATAGATAGATAGATAGATAGATAGATAGATAGATAGATAGATAGATACAGATATACATACAAACATACATACATAACACATATATACAATATACATATATATATACACACACACACACACACACATATATATATATATATATATAGGTCAAACTGAATAATTTTTTGGTCAGTGGCATGTTAACAATGTCATAAGTCAGTGTTGTGAACCTTTCTACATTGGAAGTAATTTTCAAATTTTTCTTTCTATATTTTCTTAATTTAAAACAGATCAGATGGCTGGATGTCTGTCACTTATTCCTTTCCTTCTATCTACTAAAGAGGCTAGGATTTAAGAATCAGTTTAAAGCCCAACTAGCCAACAAAGTCTGTGAGACTCTTACCTGCAATTCACCAGAAAAAAGCTGGAAATAGAACTATTATTCAAGTGGTAGAGTTAAAGAATTGAGTGAAAAAGCTAAGTACAGTGCCCAGGCTCTCATTTCAAGCCCCAGTAGTTGTTCCTCCCATCCCACCCACCCCCTAAACAAAGTGGCATATGAAATGTTAATACTAAATGGGCCCAGGTGGCTCAGATCTGTAATCCTAGCTACTCAGAAGGCTCAGATCTGAGGCTCATGGGCAGAAAAGGCTCCTTGGGACTCTCTCTCTCTCTCTCTCTCTCTCTCTCTCTCTCTCTCTCTCTCTCTCTCTCTCTCTCTCTCTCTCTCTCTCTCTCTCTCTCTCTCTCTCTCTCTCTCTCTCCTCTCTCTCTCTCCATATCACCTTACAATGGATTGTAAAGGTGATACACAGAAGGGTTACAGTTATATATCAGATAATGAGTACATTTCTTTTTTGAACAGTGTCACCTCCTCTCTCATTTTCTCCTAGATTTTCCCCTCCCAACACCCCTCCCCCAAGTTGTACATTTATTTCCAACATACTGTCTAGTGAGTAATACTGCTGAATTAGATCATCCTCTGTCCATCTATTCTATGCTTCCCCTTTCCCTCCCCAAATCAGATAAACTTAAATACAAGACACATAAATAAAAAACAGCAATAAACAGGAACAAAAAGGAAGGAAAAAATCTACAAATGGTACAATAGACAAAGGACAAACCAATGCAACAAAGATTCTCACAAGACACTATGTTGGAAACGAACTTTACAGGGCAGGGAGTTAGAGGAAAAGAAAACAGAAAAATGAGGAGGGAGTAACAATGTTAGACAAGAAATGTACTCATTACTTATGTAAACTATAACCCCTCTGTACATCACATTCACTATAAACTAAAATTTTAAAAAGAATATTCTTATGCATGCCCTAATAAAAAAGTCACATTAATACTGATAAAAATAATAATCTTAGGGCTGGGAAGGTGTCTCAGTGGTAGAGTGCTTGCCTTGCATGCAATGAGGTCCTGGTTTCAATTCCTCAGCACCACATAAGCAGAAAAGTGGTGCTGTGGCTCAAGTGCCAGAGCGCTAGCCTTGAGATGAAGAGCTCAGGGACAGCGCCCAGGCTGTCAAAAACAAAAAAAAACAACAAACAAAAACCTCTTGTTTACATTTCTTGGAATTTATTTAGATAAGCATCATTTTCATCATTTTGTGTGATCATATACTATTGAGGCCTTGTGATCCTTTCCTAAAAATATCCTCATTTGGCTTCACTATATACATGTTTAGAGTCCTGTTCAATTAATTATGCCCAAGTGCAATTTTTATTTTTTATTTTCAACAAATCACCTAGAAAGGCCAGAAGTGGCACTGTGGTTCAACTGGTAGAGGTCTAGCCTTGAGCCAAAGAAGCTCAGGGACAATTCCCAGGCCCTGAGTTCAAGCCCCAGGACCAGCACAAAAAAGAAAATGAAAAAAGGAAAGAATATTAATACTAATGAAGAGTGGGAGGCAACCCTATCAAGTTGCTCCAATCTTTTCTCATATTTAAGAGGCACTATCAGGACAATGGATGGACTGCATTTTCCTGAGTAGCATCTCTGACACAGAAAGTGAAAGCAAGTCTCTAAAGGCTCTTTATGCTGATCTTCACATCTCTAATATCCCAGTAGGAGCCAGCTCTATATGTCACCCTCAAGAGTAGTTTATTTAAGACAAATATAAATGATAAAAATATAAATGTTGATACTTATATGAAATTAAAGCAGATATCATTTAGGACTCTCTGATAAAGTTAAGTGATATATAGATAAGCAAAAAAATAAGCAAAGAAGAAAATACTAGTTAGCTTAAGTTTAAATTAACACTACGTGATTTGGGGGAGCTTAAAACTTGATAGAAGAAACTCTTCAATTGGTCTTGTGACACTGTCTTCAAATTTGAATATGGACTTTGGTTTACTAGAGAAATAATGAGAGAGTGAAAAAGAAGCAGACCAAGAACAAATTTCTACTTTAAGAGCAAATGAACTATGGCTTGCGTATTCTCTACTCTGTATTACTAATTAGAGACTTTATGATGCCTTATTTTATAGTCAGGTTATCCAGTGTTTATAAGATCTGCCCTCTCTCTATTGCACATATATTTTTATTAGGCAACATTCACATATGTAACATCAACTATTACAGAATTAAAAAATATTTTATATTCTCCATTCTAATCCTAACTGTTGCTATATCTTTTTCTATTTCTTTAGAAGCTGTCATGTCTAGGACATTAAAATACCCACACCAGGACATTACAGCTAAATTTAATTTTTCACATAATTCTTTGACTAGAGAGTATTTGCCCTGTATTTTATGCAAATTCTGGTGTCCTTTCCTGAACTCCAGAGGACCTTTAGATTTTATGTATCAAGTTTTATTTGTTAAGGACTTTTATGAGCAAGAGTCTTTTATTCTTCCTTCCTGTCCTTGATCTAGAAGTGAAATTTATTCTGCTTCCCTGAAAATTAAGGCAGATTGTGTTGATTCTTTAGTTGGGTCATTAAACTAATGGATTAAAGTGCTGCTTAAATTCTGTAAAGGGTAGAATCATCTTATTTATTTGACATCTTTGAGAAGAGTCTATGGTACAATTGTTTTGAATGTAATGATCCAGCAGACATGCAGAATTCTTCAGGAGAATGAAAGAGTAGGAGCTGGAAACAGAATATCGCTCAGCAGAGAACAAATGTTTCTTTTGCAAAATACCATGTTTGGTCATTTTGGAGGAAGAAAGTGTGACTGAAACACAGAGGTAACAAGATGAAGGTCTCCTGCTGAGGGATGTTGTTAAACTGAAGGTTTAAATTCCTTAATTACAAAGAGAGTATGTTGGGAGAGAGTGCATTGCACTTTGCAGGAAGTAGAAATGAATCAGGAAGTTTGACCATCCATGGTCAATTCCAAGTCTATAGGCCTTCCGGTGAGTCTTCCCAGCTGGGCTTATGTGACTGTGTTTTGTCTAGTGCCTCCTGCCCAATCATATCCAGACAGATACACTTCTAGGACCGATTATAAGGCCTGTGCTTAGGAACAAGTTTTAGCACTGAGGATATGAGTATGTATATATTTCTGATGAAGCTGAGATTGAAATTTCAGAGTGCAGGGTCAATTTAGGAATACTTCCCAGTGTGGTGTGGATGCAGAAAAAAGATGATATACCCTAAGAAATCTCACTTATGGTACAGATCTCTAAGCTTTTGCTAGGCAGTGGTACCATGATGGGCAGAAACATGATTTTGAAAGCCAGCTTACCCACATTCTCCAAGTTTACAGTGCTTAACATTAGGAAATATTCATCTAAGAATATTTCAGCATACATACACTGCCTATGCTAATTATGACTTTGTCCTTCCGCCCAAAGGAGAAACTGACTACTATGCCACTCATGAACTCCTTGATCTCAACACTAGTTCTGATGGCCTGAATAAAAAGACATTCCCTATCTTTCCTTTCACAGGCTTACTAGATAACTATGGATACAGAATATTCAGTACATATCTATACTTGTACATATATGCAAACACACAGTATACACATAGCACAGAATAAAATAGCACTGAAAAAGCACTATCCCCCACAATAAACATTGGCTTCTATGTTTTGGTTTATCAAGTTTTGGCAATATCCTTGACTCCTTCCCTAAAACAAACATACATTTGTTTCACCTATCCTTACTTTGCTTCCTTCCTTCACTCTCCTAAATATTTGATAAGGCTACAATATTTCTAATTACTCCCTGGGTTACATTTGCATATTTATATGGCATTTGAAATTTGCTTCCTGTGACATCAATTTGCACAGCATATGAAAAATGCTACCTGCACTGAATAAAATTACCATGTCCTTATGGTTTTCAGCTCTCCCCTCTTTTGCTCTCTTGTTGCCTTGAATAGTTTGACTTTAGTGTTTAAACGTTAGCTAACTTTTTTTCTTTTTTCTATTGAGTTAGAAAAACTTTATGTATAGATTGATCTTAGACAGTAAAAATAAGCACATATAGCTGTTAGTTATAGTTATTTGTACTCTGATGAACCCTTTTTTGAAAGTTCAATTCTAAGACTGTCTTGCTTCAGAGATTCTTTTGGAAAACAATATTGCTTATTTTTATCTCTGATTTTACTATCTGTCTAGCTATTTCTGTATCATTTACACACAGAGAATTATAAATCTTACATGCATAATTTTATATTCATATAGATTGCAAACTATAAATATACATTTTTGCATAAAACATGGGATATTCACTTAAGGATGTCATGTTCCAAACTCACTCTAAAAACATAAAAACACATATACATAACAGACTTAATCTCCATAAACCTATGAAAGTGAGAACAAGATTATTATGCTTATTTTATTGGTAAGGAAAATGAGACTTCAAATGTATCTATAAAAAGTTCCATGTCAAATTAACTGGCTACCAGTGATATTAGTTGTTCTCCCAAAAGTATTATTATTACTATTATTAGGTGTTGCTCTGTAACATAAGCTGGCCATGAATTAGCAATCCAACTGCCTCAGTTTCCTGAGTACTGAGATTGCAGGTGTATAACACTACACTAACTTGACATTTTAAATTACTATATAAATTTTCTGTAAGTAGAGTTAATTTTATATGCATGTTAAAATGTTACTCATAGATGTTTTATGATAAAGACAGAAATTAGAAATGAGAATATATAACATCTTGATATAACAATTACCACAAAAATACTTCTAAAATTCATAATACAAAGAAAAATTAATTGAAATTTTTTCTGGATTTTCTCTTTATTTTTTTCATGTGGATACTAATTGTTGTTTTTGCTACATTAAAATGTATTCTAGCATCATCATAAAAACAATTGATAAAATAGGTGTATTTAGGGACTAATTTTTTACATACTAATTTGAAATCCAGATATTCAAGTGATTTATTAGTGTTTTCTCAGTTAAATGTCAATACTTAGTTAATTCTAAACATTGATAACTTTCAGAAAATGTCCAAAATGAAACCATTCGGCATATAATCTGAAACAATACTTATAGAGAAAACTCATGTTCAGATAATGTTGTGGACTATGTATAAATATTATTTCAGAATTCTGATACTAAATCCAATACCTCACTTGATATAATTCCCATCTCCTTGAACATAAGTTGGGACTGTGACAGCTGTTTATAACCCATAGAATATAGCAAAATTCTAGCAATTTCTCAAATGCCATCAAATACTAATCAGTTGTCCTTCAATGAATCAAATAAATATAATATTGAATCCACTTAATGAACATAGCTAGGTCCTTTGAAAGTGTTAAGTGGTGAAAGACTATGTGCAATGAACTGGCCCCAATTCTTTCTTTTTTCTCTCTCTCTCTTCCTTTATCTTCCTCTTCTTCTTCCCAAGTCTTGCCTTTTCTTTTCTTTATTTTTGGAGGGGAGGGGGGTCCAGTCATGGGACCTGAACTCTGGGCCTGGCCGCTGTCCCTCAGCTCTTCAGCTCAAGGCTAGCACTCTACCACTTGAGCCACAGCACCACTTCTGGCTTTTTTTTTTTTGCTTATGTGGTCGAACCCAGGGCCTCATCCATGCAAGGCAAGCGCTCTACCACTGAGCCACCTTCCCAGCCCCAAGTCTTGCCTTTTCTACCCTTGGAGACACAAGCTTTATGTGACATGTACAGCTTCTTGGGAATGAGTGCTACACAACTGTAACAGAGTGCAAGAATTCTGTGAGCTTCAAGTGAGACTTTGACTTTAGCCAATACATGGTTTCAGCTTTGCGGCTAACACTTGGTTGTAAACTTTTTACAATTCTGGCAGAGAAACTAAGCAATGCCTATAATATCTGTCCCTCAGGGACTGTGAAAATAAAGGAGTATTATTTTAAGCCTCTGCATTTGTGGTCATCTTTAACAGAGCAATACAAATTGACCATACTAGAAAAAAGTAGAACCTTTGACAAAATACAAAGCTTTTCTCTTACTCTGACAACATTTTATCCTATGCACATAGTTATACATGTAGATGCACATGTAATACTTAGAGAACTTAGAGAAAAGAAATTCCAGTGTAATTATCATAGAATGACAGCATCAAATAGAGTAGACAGCATGTATTTTACAATGTCCGGATTCACAAAGCTTCAGAAAATTTGCTGGTTCAACAGCACATTCAGTGTGTGCAGAACAAGAATGCATTTCCTTGAAACTTAACGTTAGAATTTGCTACAATCTCAGATTTTCAGATAACTCATCTTTAAGAAATGTAGAGATAAGATCCTATAATCTTATATAAGTTAAAAAGCTTTTTACTTCATTTTGGTTACTACATGGACCTTTTCCTTCTGTCCAGCTCTTCTAAATGATTACTTGTCATTTTGACATAAAAGAAATATATCCTATATCACCTATCTCAAGCTAAACCTGATATCTGTATTACAGAGCATGAGTGAATTTAGGTGATTTATGCCATAGTGAAAAAAATTCAGAGTATTAAGCTAGACATGAAAATATGCTCAGTTACCAATAACTTTTTAAGTGAAATGATCAAAACAAAGATAGTACTACCCCTAATTACCTTTTACCACATTATCTCTTAATTATTAAATGTTCATAGTTTGATGGAACTATGTAAAATTTTTAGAGACAAAGAGCCTAACCATTGTTTCCACCTCACAATTTTCATAATCCAGTGATATATCTATGCAAAGATAGATCACATAAATGAATCTACAAATGGAAGGACAAATAATACTGATTGTACATACTGCTGTAGGTGACTTACTTCGGAGGATGTTTAGACGTTATTGAGTATATGACTTTAAGTGTGAAATGTAATTGATTAATTGGTAATATGGTAATGGTTCAATTTTTGCTTTTTAGTTCATGATAGCATTAAAATTACAGATTTAGCAGAAAATATATTTTGAATTTTAAGTTGTGATCCTTTCCTGGACTTCTAGTCTACCACATAATTATCTCTCTAAATGCACAATGACAGCCAGACCTGCTCCTATAAGGCCCAGCAATCATGAAGGTTAGAAGTCAATAATGTATAATGCACTATGCTAATCTATGATGATGAAGAGGACAGAATTAAAACATTTCTTATTCTACTGACAATGGATTTATTAGGTGATAACCATATTAAAAATCAAGGAGGATCTGGATATATGTGTGTATCTATGTGTGTGTTTTGATATAATAATACGAGAGACTCAAAATTTGAACTGATTTTGATCAAGGCAAAGTAGAGAAAGGACATTTCCTTAATATGAAGATGTTAAAATATATATCATAATGACATAAACTGCATTTGATTATAAGAATGTATTTGAAAGTATGCTATGATATACAGGTACATGAAAATAAGAGAAAAGGGTTTGGATAAGGGAATTGAGTGACAATTTCTTTCTTTTTTGCTTTCTACTACTACTACTACTATTACTACGACCACTATTATTAAATTTTTGCAGTACTGGAGTTTGAACTCAGTGCCTTGTGCCTAGAAAGCAAGGCTTATTCTCCATATTCCAGTCCCTTTTGTTTTTTGAAAAAGAATTATAGTGTCTAAAGCTTGTTTTTCCAGTTTAATTTTATTATTATCTTTAAGAAGTTGTACAATTCAGTTTCAACTCAACATGCCAGTTGATGTGTGCAGTGCTTCTTAAGCAATGTTACTTCTTCCTTCATTCTCCTAAGCTGACTTCACAACACTGTCTTACCTATATTTTCCACATAACAAAGATGAAAAAATATGACCCATTGTGCTTGGCTTATTGGTTGAAGTGGAGGGATCTAACTAGCATTTAGCTCCAGCTGGACTTGAACTTCAATCTTTCCTATTTCTTTCCTCTATTATGCATCTAGATGAGATTTTAGATGGAAGCCACTGGGTCTAGTTGGCAGGAATTTTCTACCACACTACACTTCTATAACATATAATCAAGAAATTCTTAGCTGAGAAACAATGAGATTCTTACTAATTTTGTTTTGATTTTTTTACAGTTTATATATTTTTTTCTCTTTTTAAATTTGATGGATTACCTCCCTGACTATAATCATACTCATCACTTAACTTGAAAGAAATCTCAATGCTCAGTCACATACTCCTTGGAATTTAAATTCTGGGTTGCTAATATTTTATTAAGCTGCTCAATTGATTATAATAGACAAATCTACAGCTTTGGGACATCTCTCAGTTAACATTAGGGTAAATGATCTGTTACAGAATATTAATATCATTTAAATTGAGTATTTTTTAGAACTCAGACTTAGGATATAATAGAATAATAAAATAATGTCCTCTCATACAACCTTCCATTTTATAGATAAGAAAATTAAGTCTTGACAATATGAAATATCCAGTATATAAAAATGCCTTGTTTCTATTCACTTCAGCTTGTTTCAATCATAGCCTGTACTGAAAATGCAATGTTGTACAATTAATATTCATTAGAATGAATATATGTGTATGCATATATATATGTACATATATATTCTGGTTCAGATATTGTCCTAAGTTAATTAAGCTAGGAATTATTTGACAAGATGATTGTTATGTCTTTCCTTTATAGAAAATTAAGAACATAAATTATCTGAGTCATAGAGCAAGTAGTTGGTAAAGCTGTGATTCAAACTCAGAACAGTCACCTTTGCAAAACTGTCATTCCTTGACAGTTTTGTGGCTTTGTTTAAAAGATCTTCATATGTCAAAAATTACCTACTAGCTATATCTGCTGGTTCCTTCTGCATTTGATCAAAGGCCTATCTTGCCGCTTCCTTACATTTTGATATCTGAGATCACCAGTAATTTGCAATTACAGTGATAAAAGGCATGCTCAAATGTTTCAAGTGGTAATCTAGTTCTGAAACCGTCTGTATTATAGTGTTACTGCAATGGAATACTGATCCTTGTTCTGGAAATTTTCACAATGTTCACTTAAAAAGAAATCTTTTGAATCATGCTTTAAATTTTAGCCCTGACCTTTAGTAAGTGTTAAAAAGTATTGTGCAAACTTTCATGAGAATAACTTTTCCTATCATAGTCAATTTCCTTCAGAGTATTACAAAGCATTTGAAAATTCTAATATAAGACTGCAGAACTTATTACATATGGATAGCAGATGACTACACAAGGTTAAATTCTGCATATCTATGAAGTCTAAAATTCAATCAGAATTACATGTAATATTTCATTTTAGTCTCATAGGTACTATAAACCAGTCTACTTGAAGCTTTATTGTTAGCCACATTTTCAACACTCACAGTTGGCAATTAGGCATGATTTAGAAATGACGACATAGCAAAGCATGCATAAAGGGCAGAGCCTCCCAATTGCTCTCATTCCTTAAATGCATGGAATGTAATAATTTACTTTTAGTTTCTAATGTTACTTCAAAATGTAAGAAATAAGTCCAAATTGAAAAAAAGGGTTAACATCTAAGTTGTAACCACAGTTTAATTAATAGCTAAACTAACTATTACCACCCCAGGACATATTTGTTTCAGTGTCTGCTGGATTCCTTTAGTCATTATTGCACTTGTATCTGTTAATTTTCAAATATTTGTTTGCATCGCTTCTCGGCCTTTTGGCTAAGATCAAGTATAGTATCTGTTCTTATCAAATATTTGTTTGCATTTCTACTTCATTCATCAAAATACGCTAGCAGTGCTTTTAAAATATGTACACTCATAAATATCAATACACATATGAATTGATACTGATGCATTAATATGTTTTCTGTTTATAAATTGATATATATGTCTATATATGTGCATATACGTTTGTGATTGTGTTATATATATACACATACATGTAAATGTAAATGTATAAGAATATATACACCTTTTCCAGCTAATTCATCTTGTGCAATCTCAGGGAAGTTAGGAAGTCAGAATGGCTATATTAGCTAAAGAAGACACAAGAAAGTAAAATATTATAGAATAGGAAATATTTTGTATGATATGGGAAAATATTGTTTCTCCAGGATAAAATTATCATAATCACTTGGCTTATATCCTACATAATATTTGTTTTATAAGGAGAGACTGTGGTCCTTAAATATTTGAAAATTTCCTGTTCAATGTGCTGGGAAAAAAAGTGAAGAAAAAAAGTGAAGAAAAGTGAGTAAAGAAAGTACCAGATAAATTATTTTAATGTATAATATTTGTTGTTTCCTGACTACTTATTCTTGGTTGGTCCTAATTCCTTTACTATAAGCAAGAACATAAAGAGTTGCTCCTTTAAAGCATAAACCAACAAAATGCTGAAATATGGATACAGGATGACCCATTCTAAAACGAGATGTATAAGACACTATGTTGAAAACAAACTTTACAATTTTGGGGGGGAAGGGAGAAGTTGGAAAGATTGGGAGAAAAGGGATGGTAGGGGAAAAACAGAGGAGGGGGTAACAATTCTCGATAGGAAATGGACTTACTACCTTGCTCATGTAACTGTAACCTCTCTGTATAGTACCTTTACAATAAAAAATATATTTAAAAATGTTTTTAAAGTACAAACCAGGGACTTGAGCCTCCTAAACTAGAAATTGTGTGGACAAGTTTTAGCAACAAGCTCTCTGGGTGTCTAATGCATACTGAATTTGAAAAACAGACAATAATGTCTTCATTTCTATTTTTTCCATTATTCTAAACTTATGTTAATGGTTATAATTATTGTAGACATACTGAACTCTATGTGCTTAGGCAACCTAGAAATCCAGCTATGCTCCTGAGAATCAGGAAAAGCTCACAAAATAAATTATTAATGGATTTAAGTAAACTCACTATTTATTAGAAAAACTCAGAATTCTGAAAGGAATTATAGTTACTATTTGTAAAATAAAATAAAAAGGAAAATACAGCTAGGCTTCTTGAGCATCATTTGAGTCTATATAATCATAACATATATAAGATATTATTATAACATATATGATAATAAGATATATGACTTGTTTCCATTTTCATGATAGTACAAGACACTAAGAGCCAAGTCTTTAATAACTGGCATTTCTGATGAGACATGTGGTCAGCATGAAGACCATCTATGCACTGTTTAAAAGACAGTATAAAATTATAAAAGTCAAAATAAAAGAATGTCTGTAGCAAAAAATACAAAAACAATGAAATCAACCAATATAATTTACTCACTATTGGAGTTCTCCCCAGAGTCTACCATATTTCATTTAATATATTGGTAACCATGTGCATACTGCTGGAAGTGTTTGCTTATGGATTAATAGGCTAATTTTAGGTATCACATATGAGGGAACCCATGCAAACTTGTATCTTTCTTGGTTCCACTTACTTCACTTAACGTATTATTTCTGTTTCTCCATTTCCTTATAAATGGTACAATTATCATTTTTTGTAATGGATGAGTAAAGTAGTATTCTGTATATGATCACTTTTTTGTTGATCCTTTTCTCCATTGAGAGACCTCTGGGTTGATCACAAATCTTGGCAATAGTGGGTAAATGTGTGTGTGTGTGTGTGTGTGTGTGTGTGTGTGTGTGTGTGTGTGTGTGTGTGTGTGTGTGTGTGTGTGTCCATACCTAAGATTGACATAAAATTATATATTAGAACCACCATTATGATGAAGAGGATTTTGTGAAGCCCAAATCAATAGAATCTTTTTGTTGTTGTTGGCGGTGGTCATGGGGCTTAAACTCTTGGCTTGGGCGCTGTCCCTGTGCTCTTCAGCTCAAGGGAGCACTCTACCACTTGAGCTACAGCGTCACTTCCAGTTTTCTGGTGGTTTATTGGAAATAAGAATTTCACAGACTTTCCTGCCCAGGCTGGCTTTGAACAGCGATCCTCAGATCTCAGCCTCCTCAGTAGCTAGGATTACAGGTGTGAGCCACAGGTGCCCGGCTATTATTCGAATCTTAATATGTACAAGTCAGGACATTCATAGTGGAGCACATGTAAGCTTTCATTCTGTTGACCTGTAGTTAATCCCTTTTCATCCCCAAATGTCATTTATACACAACATTTGTAGAAAGCCAGGAAACATGTTTTCATAGTACATCTATACATAGAATATTGTCTACTTCATGCAAGTGAAAACCTGACAGCAGCAAAATATAATTTCTAGTGACTTCCTTGATATTTGTACCTATGGCCCACAACCTGACCAAAGGACCTTTCAAAGTACTTCTATGCACTTAGCTTATGAGCTAGTGGTCAGAGTCCCCTTGAAGAGAGATGTATCTCCAGTATGTAAGCAATTATCTGATAATTGAGACAGAATATAAATAGAATGCAGAAATATCACAAAGAAGTAGATTTTAATTTAATCATGAGGATCTCTCTTGTATGGATAAAACTCAAATGGCAGAATTTAAATAAGAACCAGGAAGCTTAACTCCCAAATATGATCATAATATTACCAAGTATGTATTATATCAGAAACTTAACTACTCTGATGACATGATTATCTGGAAATTACATCATAGGTTACATTCTATCTGTTTCATCAATCAGCAAATGTGAATACTTGTACTTAGACAAGGAGAGAGTTTTCTTACACTGTGATTAATCATAAATAATACTATAGAGAGTCCAGCCAGAAGAGTATTGTTAATCCTTATAGTATTAGTTTTTCTGAAATTCTGAATTTTGAGATTCCTCTAGATAAAAATAAATGAAGATTCATGAAAAAGACATATGATAATAGGTAAATTTTAGTTGATATTTAAAAATGATTCATTTTAATGAAGAGGGTTATTTCCAAATTAAGTATTAAAAATAATAAGGAAAATAAACTGTGAAATGCCTTTTTCCAAATTCTGGGACTTAAGCTGAGATATGTATAAAAATTCAGAGAAACCTCTATTTTATGTTGATTTGTTCTGGATGTGTTTTTTTAAATTTAAACATAATAGGCCAAGATCACAGTAGACAATTTAAGAACTGTTTGACTTTTGAATGTCTCCTAGTTAAAGGAGATCCCTTCACTGCTTCTTTGTTTCTTTCTTCTCTGGCTCTCTTTGAGGTGTGCTGTGCTTGGACGAACCCAGAGCAAAATAACTTGCTTACCTTTTAACATATCCCACTGGCATAATCTCATATTACATTTAGATTCCTGGATTTTTTTTGTAGGTTTAAATTTTTGCACCATAATGTTTGGGCTTGAATTCAGGGCCCCATGTTCTTGAGAATTTATTTTGCTCATTGGCTGACACTCTCTCAATTGGGCCACATTTCAACATCTGGAGTTCTGCTGGTTCATTGGAGATAAAAGTCCAGTAGGTTTGTCTACCTGGGATGGCTTAAACCTCCTTTCTCAGATAGCAGGCTCCTGAGTAACTAGCGCCCTGCTATGTTTAGATTCTTAAGATTTACTCTCTATTTTTTTTGTGCTCTTAGGAAGAATAAATTTAGCACTCATGGTGATCTAACCAACAATTAATTGTATTCATTGGCTTTTCCCCACATACTGTAGAATTTGATTTCTACTCTCAAAGCCTGAAAATCTTTTCTTTCTTCCCTGCATGTGTTCTTATTCTTCAAGGACTATCCTTGTTATATCCAACTATTAGAATACATTACACTCTAGTCATGTGCCAGATGCAATTTATGTGTCATTTAATCAATTAGGTAGATACACGATATGTAAGAGTGATTTTATAGACTTAAAATTCATACCTTTATCTGCTACAATTTTCTACATTAGATTATAGAGGTACCTAGAGGCTAATGCAATGAATATGTCTAAAGATTTGTTGCTCAAATGAATTTTTTACCCTAAATTTTAATGGCTTTGTCTTAATTTACCAAGATGCTATGCATACTGAGTCCTGTTCATTTCTCAAATGGTTGGAATCAGTTATTACTTTAACCTACATTCTCTTTTAATGAGAAAGTTAGCTACTTTCTGCTTACATTGTCCTTGTGTAAGAGATAAGAACATTGAAGACAGAAGCAAAGTATAAGATTGTGTATTTATGTCATGCATAAGCTGAACCTATGACATTTCCCAAGGAAAATTAAATATGCAAATGAGTGCCATGGCTGCAGTAAGGCCTTTCCATATATTTAACCCAACATCATCTGTAGAAATTATTTTTAAATGACTGTTTTGTAATGTTCATCTTCCAGTTACCGTTACAAATAATTACTCAGAAGTTCAGATGTTCACAGCAAACCTGTGCTGGACTGTGGCATAACGTTCCTAGAGTCCAACTGAAAAACAAAAAGGTGAATGAAAATTGTCCAATGTTAGTATATGTACCTAGCTCTACAATATTCTAAAGTATCCCAAATAACTATGATTCCAATATCTGTGTGCCACAACAATTTGAGGTTCCCATCTCTCATTGCATAGCCTTCAGGAATGTTTGCACATTGTCTGTATATAATCTAGTTCAAACCATATTGTTCTTCTGCTTTATCGTATCTTGTCTTTAGAATGCTTCTCTCCTATTTTTCAAAATGATATTTTAAGGTTTCATGTAATTATCACTTGGGATACTTTGTTAAGTGACCTTGATTCTGCTAGATTCTGCTAGATTCTGTGACTTTAGGGACTATGTATAGATGCTGCTCTTTTAGACAAACTTTCCCTATAGTGAACAGTTTTTCTCATCTTTTTTGACTAATATGATAGGAAGCAAAATATTTGTTATCATTTGTATTTAGGTTCTATTTTCATTATTTACATTTATTATACCCTACATACATAAATTTTTGAATGTATAGTTAATGTGCTTCCAATGAAACTACTATTGAAGAAAATTACAAAATATCAGGTTGCATATAGCTTAGTACTATACCACATATTCATTTATAATTTCTGCTAAAGACAGGTCAACTTTCAATAAATTCAGAAATATCACTTTATAACTTAAATTAAGGACTTTATTTTTTCATTTTTTATTTAAATCAGTTTGTATAGTTGATATACAGAAGAATTATAGTTACATGAATCAAGTTCCATCAGTACAATTCTTTTTGAACTATTTTTCTCCTTCCCTCCCTCTCTCCTTCCCATCCCCACCCATAAGCTATCCAATTCATTTTCTACATAGTGTTTGTTGCATATCAATAATGTATTTGTTTATCCTTGTAACTTTTATCTAGCTTTTTGGGAGGTGTATTTTATAAGCTTAGACCAGAGAAGTAGAGTAGGTCACACATCATTTATTTAAACACAACCCAAGGGTACATCTCAGACGCTAGACTATTTCAAATGAATAGTGTTATGTTTGTACAAATAAAATTAAGTTTTATTCCTTTTAGAAAATTAACAGAATATTGAGACTTTTACTATATTTGAAAATTTTACTATCAATTATAAGACAACTTGGCTACAAACTAGGATTCTATAATACCCACAATATAAATGTCCCTGTCACTGATAATCTTTGTTGGGATGGAAATCAAGAGTTCTGAATTCCTTGCCCTTCTGCTTAACTGTACCAAAGTAAACCAGAAAGACAAAATTTGGTAGTACCAATCTATAATTTGTGATCTTATTGTTGCAGTACAAATGCCTTCTGTCTACCCTGATTACTCCTGTGGTTCATTTTTGTTGCTCTGTGGCCCCTAACGGTCATGAGGTCAAAAGGAACTTTTAAAAGTATATTTTATTTTCTTTAATTAGTTGTACAAAGGAGTTTCCCTTCAACAAAATAGTTGATGAGTACTGTGTCTCTTGAGCAATGTCACCCCTTTTAACATTCCCACCACAACCCTCACTCTACCCCTTCCTCACTCTTCTTCAGTTTGAGGTTATTAATTTTTTGCCATTAACAAAACAATTTATGTATACACTGCATCTTAATCTGTGACATCCTTTCAACATCTTCCATCCCCTTCTACATGCCCCTTCCCTTATTTTTCTGATGTCTGTGGGATATACAATGCATTCTTGCCTGCCTTCTGCAGAGAAGCATCTACAGAAAATAAATAGGGTCAGGAAGAAATGTAAATCTGGCTTCTCTGTTGTTGGAAATACTTTTAAGTTGAATGCCTTTCTTTATTTAAATTGCACTACAAAATAGGAGAAAAGAAAAAAGAAAATCACCCTCCATTGTTCCTTAAACTACTGTACATTTCTTATTTTTAAGTTTAAATTTTATTGTAAAATTGATGTACATAGTTGTTACATTTACATAAGTAAGGTAATGAGTACATTTCTTTTTGAACAGTGTTATCCGCTCCCTCCTTTTCTTATACTTCTTCCTCCCCTCCCCTCAAATTTGTAAAGTTGATTTCCAGCATAGTGTTTAATGAGTATCATTGTTGAATTGGTTCACCCTGTTCATCCCACTGTTTCTGTGATTCCCTTTCCCTTCCCTAAATCCAAAAAGAAAAATAACAACAAATCTATATACAAGACAAAGGGTACAGAAATCAAAAACAGTGACAACAGGGAATAAAACCAAAAGTAAAAGAAAGAATGAAAAAAGAAACATCTGCAGAAGTACAATTAAAAAAAACAAAACTTTTTTTTCCATTTCTTGCAGTTCATTTCAATAAATGGTCACATGCACATGGCTATTGAGCCATTGTAACCCACTGTTAAGACTATCCTAGACATATTCTACTTATTACAAATGAGGGGAACCATGTTGCCTGCATTTCGTTCTATCTGGTTTACTTCACTTAATAGAATTTTTCCAATTCTTTCCATTTCTATACGAATCGGGCAATGTCATGGATCAAGAAAATGTAGTATGTATATACAATGGAATTCTATGCTTTCACCAGAAAGAATGAACATTATTTTTTTAACTGCAAACCGTATTTGAAGACATAAAGCTGTCAAAAGACATTTAATATGAGCACCATAGTCAGTGAGTTGGTATCTATTTTGAATTGTCACATTTCTGCCAGAGCTATATTTTCTCAATGATTATTTATGTATTATTTATTATTATTATTTGTTCATTTATTTAGTTGTGTTTGTTTTCTTACTTGCTTGTTTGACTTGTTTTAAATTTCTTTTTATTGCAAGTATAATGAATATATTTCCTCTTGAACAGTATCAACTCCATCATTTTCTCCATTTTTTCCCTTCTGACCTCCTTCCCCCTTAATTTTTTTTTGAGGGGGGGTTGTTTGGTTATTTTTTTATTGTGAAAATACTGTACAAAGGGGCTACAATTACATGAGCAAGGTAATGAGTACATTTCTTATCAAGCATTGTTGCCTCCTACTTTGTTTCCCCTTCCCATCCCTTCCCATCTCTCCCCCCCCCCCCCCCCGCCCTCCCCCTGGCCACCTCCCCCGCTCCCGAGCCTCTCCACCCTCCCTCCACCCGTGTCCCTCTTCTCCCCCCAACCAAAGTTGTAAAGTTCGTTTTTCAACATAACATCTTGTATACCTCTCATTGTTGCAATGGTTCCACCTGTATCCCTATTTACACAATTTTTTTCCCTTCCCCTCCACAAATTATACCAACATCAAATACAGTGAAAAAAGGGGTTATACCGTGGGGGAGGGACATACAAAGCAAAAAGAAAATCATCTTATAAATATGTTAGAAACAATAGCAAAAAAAAAAAAAACATTTGAGTCCTTATCTTTGGGTTCATTTCGCCTAACATCAACTTATCTGACTGTTTCTGCTTGTCTCAGACATATACTAGTTATTGCAAAGAAGGGAAACCAAAACCTCCTATGCTTCTGGATTGGATGGTTCGACATAGTGAAAATGTCAATACTTACCAAGGCTACAAATTCATTGCGAATGCGATACCTATCAATATTCCAACTCATTCTTCAAGGAAATAGAAAAAAGACCCCGAATAGCAAAAACGATCCTTAACAGAATGAAAATTGCTGGAGGAATATCAATACCAAATTTCAAACTCTACTATAAAGCCATAGTAATCCAAACAGCTTGGTACTGGCACAAGAACAGACCTCAGGACCAATAGAATAGAATTAAAACCCCAGAAATGAACCTACAGACGTATAGCCATCTAATCTTCGATAAGGGAGCTAAAAAAATAGAATGAAAGAAGGACAACCTCTTAAAAATTGGTTAATCACTTGTAGAAAACTAAAGCTAGATCCTTACATATCACCCTGCACCAGAATCAACTCCAAATGGATCAAAGACCTAGGGGTCAAAGAAGACATCCTGAAAACATTACTGGATGGAATAGGAGAAACCTCATAAGGGTTTTTTGTTTTTGTTTTTTGTTTTGCTTTTTGTTGGTCATGGTGCTTGAACTCTGGTTTTGGAAGCTATCCTTGCACTCTTCAGCTCAAGGCAAGTACTCTACCACTTAAGCCACAGCACTACTTCTGGTTTTCTAATGGTTTATTGGAGATAAGAGTCTCATGGACTTTTCTGCAGGGGCTGGTTTTGAACCATGATCCTCAAATCTCAGCCTCCTTAGTACCTAGGATTACAGGCGTGAGCCACTGGCGCCTGGCTTTCCCATAAGTTTTATAGTTCATTTTCAACATAGTGTCTATTGAATGTCACAGCTGCATTAGCCCACCATTTTTCCCACCATTTCTGTGTTCCCTCTTGTCCTCCCCAAAACATGCAAGCCAAAAGGTAGAAAAATTTAAAAAAATTACCAACAAATGAGGGGGTAAAGCCAAATAACATAAAACCTGTTTCTATTCTTAGAGTTCATTTTAATAAACATTATTTTATATGATCATATGCACTTAGCTATTGAGCCATTGTAATCCTCTCCTAAGAATACCCTCCTTTGGTCTCACTGTGTGAATATTGAGTCTTTATAATTTATAATATCCAAGTATAATCATTTGTCTTTTAATATCCATTGGATTTACTTGGAGAGTTAAAGACACATTCTAATTACTACAAATGAAGGAAACAATGCAACTTAAGTTATTTTATGTCTGGCTTACTTCACTTAATATATTTTTTCATGTCTTTCCATTTCCTTATTAATGGTACAGTATCATTATTTCTGATGGAATCATAGAATTCCATTGTGTATATACCAGATTTTCTTGATCCAATCGTTCACTAAGGGGCATCTGGGTTGATTCCATATTTTTGCTACAGTAAACAATGATGCAATAAACATCGTTGTACTGGTAGCTTTAGTGTAGCTTTGTTTGTGTTCTATTGGGTAAATGTCCAGGAGTGAAACTACTGGATCATAAGAAAGCTCTATGTTTAGTCTTCTGAGAAACAATTTAAGTTGTAACTAACAGTGTAGTAACATTCCCTCTTGGCAATAATTCTCCCAGCTTCTATTATTGTTAGTTTTCTTGATAATGGCCATTCTAACTAAGATGAGAAATAATTTCAATATTGTTTGATTTGCATTTCTTTTATGGCCAGAGATGTTGAACATTTCTCCATATTTCTATTTGCCCTTCTTAGTTCTTCTGAGAAGTCTCTCTTTAAGTCTTTAGCCCATTTATTAATTAGTTGTTGATTCTTTGGGGGTGTATTTTTGGCCGACTTTATTTTTTGAGCTCTAACTATATTTTTTGACATATGTCCTTGTCTAATGCATAGATAGTAAAAATATACTCCAATTCTGTGGGCTTTCTATATTTCCTATTAGCTATGTCCTTTGCCACACTGAAACTCTTCAGTTTGATGTAATCCCATTATCCAGGCTTTCTTTCATTCACTGTTATTCTGGATATGAATTTAGGATGTTTTGACTTATGCCTACAAGCCCTAGTGTTTCCCCTATCTCTCCCTGTTGTATTTTCATAAATCTGGCCTTGTGTTGAGGTCTTTGATCCATTTACATTTGATTCTGCTTCCGTGTGATATATAAAGATATAGCTTCATTTTTCTGGATATATGTAGCCAATTCTGCCAGCATCATGTGTTGAAAAAGCTTTCTTCCATCCTCTGTTTACATCTCCCTTATCAAAGATTAGGTGACTATAGTTCCTGGATTCATTTCTGCTTTTTCTATCTATTTCATTGGTCCCCAGGCCTGTTTCTGTGTTAATACCCAGCTTTGTAACAGAGTTTGAAGTTTGATATTGGTATTCTTCCAACACCAATCTTCCTAATAAGGATTATTTTTGCTTTGTGGGGTCTTTTATTTACCATATTAATTTTTGGTTTACTTTCTTTATATTACTGAAGAATGTTGTTGGGATTTTGATGGGTAGTGCTTTGAATTTGTAGATATCTTTGGGCAGCATTGCCTTTTAAATATCCATTTAGTCCATTTAGGACATATTGCTCAAACCTAATTATATGGGATATTGTTATTTATTTGTTTGTTTTATTTATTTATTACTGTGAAATACCATGCAGAGGGGTTACAGTTACATGAGCAAGGTAATGAATACATTTCTTATCAAGCATTGTTGCCTCCTCCTTTGTTTATCATTCCCATCCCTTCCCGTCCTCTGTGTCCCCCTCCCCACCCTCCCCCTGTCCCCCGCACCAAAGTTGAAAAGTTCGTTTTTTGACATAACGCCTTGTACATCTCATTGTTGCAATGGGTCCACCTGTATCCCTATTTAAACAATTTGTTTTTTCCCTTCCTCTCCACAAATTATACCGACATCAAATACGGTGAAAGCAGAAGTTATACCTTAAGGGACATACAAAGCAACAAAAAAACCATATTATAAATATGTTAGAAACAATAGCAAGAAACAAAGACCATTTTCATCACTATTTGAAGCTTAGTATTTTTAAAATTTAATTAATTAATTAATTTTTATCGTCTTGGAGCTTGAACTCTGGATCTGGGCACTGTTCCTCAGCTCTTCAGCTCAAGGTGAGAGCTCTACCACTTGAGCCACAGTGCCACTTCCGGTTTTCTGAGCGGTTTATTGGAAATAAGAGTCTCATGGACTTTTCTGCCAGGCTGGCTTTGAACTATGATCCTCAGTTCTCAGCCTCCTGAGTTGATACGATTACAGGCATGAGCACCAGAGCCCAGCTTATTATCTGTTTTTATTTCAACAGATCACAAACAAACTGTTCAGAAATGTTGTTTTGTAATGCATTATGTTTACAAACTGCTTCTTTGGTCATGATAATTCTAACTAGGTGTGACCTTATTTATCAGGTGACTTATAGCAAGTCTTATTTGCCCTAAACTCCACATAAAAAGGTAATTAATAATTCAAATCTGTTCAGAGGGCTCACAATTATAATCCTAGCTATTTACAAGTCTGATATCTGAGAATTACCACTGGAAACCATCCAGAAGAAAAATCCTCAACACTCTTATTTCCAAAACTAACTAGTAAAAATCTTGGACTAGAAGTATGGCTCAAGTGAAAGAATGTCAGCCATAATCAAGCAAAACAGGTAAGAGTGTTATGTCCTGAGTTCTCTATTCCTTCAAAAATAAGCTTAGGTGCCATTTCTGTTTTAAAGTATACTATCTCAATGCAATTTACATACACTATTTTTTAATGGTTTGAATTTCCTTGTAATGACAGGGGAGAATATCTGAATTGGACAGAACATGAGTTTAATTCATAGTCAGAAATTTCATTCATAGTTGAAAAAAACAGACATCCCACCATTAAGTATATATCTCAAAAATGGTTCACTCTGTTAGAAGGACACAGCAAAAAGTAGAAAATTCAAATATAGAGCTTTATTCACTTTTATTGTATTATAGATCTATGTTTACACATTGTCACATGAAGCACATTTCTAATTAACTATCATAACTTGAACAATACTGAAAACTTATAAAAATGACTTTGCAATTGGCCAGATATTGTTAATCATATATACCTGTTGAAATGTCCTTCTATGCACATAAGAATCATACAAATACATATTTAATAAAAAAATCATTCTACTACATTTGCATTTTTACTTGGTACAAACCAAATTAAAGATATATTAGAACATAATATTTATTTCTTTTATTTTTATCTACTTCAAATATAGCATACTTTATATAAGTTGCCAGTTGGAAAGTTCTAATTTTTATTTTATTAAAATGCTTTCCTAATGTGATTTAAAGTATTCTTAACAGTATCGCTTCATTTAGTTAGCACATTTAAAATCTAGTATGTACCTCCAGGGTGTGGCAATAAGAAATTAGTGATCTATAAGCTGGTGAAAGAATAAATATAGAGGTTTTGAAGTAAATTTTTTCCAAAAGGACATTTCCAAGTTCTCATATAGGTAAGATTTATCTAGTGTTCTTTACTTTGTGGACTTCTTTACTGTTATATTATGGCTGTAGACTGAAACAGGTAAATGATTCTCTACTCTAAGAATTGAAAATTAAAGCAAACATCTGCACACAAATTGTGCCAATCATCAGAGCATTTCTGGGAAAAGATTTTCCCCTGAGTTTGCTCATCAAACCTTCCTGAGTATATTTGACAGTGACATGAGGTATTTTTCATTTCTACTGAATTGAAACAGAAGAGTGATGGATAACATTTCAATTGCCTGCCCCACAGAAAAAAGACATTCATTATAAGTTATGATAGAAGTACTTCAAAGAATTCACATATGATGTGTGATATTTTCTTATTTCCCTTAACCATGTATTAAAATTTTAAATAGCTAATACTTCCATTTGTAGAAAAATATCAGAAAAGCAGGTTAATTTCTTTACTGACTTCTAAAATAAGGTCACGAATTAAAAGTGGAGGTAAGCATTCATATAAATATATATCTATCTCCCATCTATCTGTCTGTTACCCAATTTAGCCTGGCAGGGGAGGGTAGTGTAGTTGAGGAGGTTGGACAGAAGGGTTGGTAGGGGAAAATCAAAGGAGGAGGCAAAAATGCTTCATAAGAAATGTACTCATTACCTTGCTGTAACCCTTCTGTACAGTATTTTCATAATAAAAAACTTATTAAAAATAAAAATTATATAAAATTAAAATAAAATAGATACTAGGTCTGAGAATTTGAATATATTTAGGAAATTATTATAATATACATTTCATATAGTTACTCATGAAAACACAAATCCATCAAATTCAACTTGTATGTTTGACAGAAAAGTCTACATAAGATATATTCAATATACATGAAATACCATACTTTTATGTTCAAAAACATTTGAATTTAACTTTATCATTACCACATCAAACCTGTTTGCCAAGGATTTGAAAATCAAATAATATATCAGTTTTGGAAGATATGTTTATATTTGGCTTTTTTAAGGCAATTCTACAATTTATTTCTTACTCAAATTAGGTTTTCTCAATAATCTATCATAACCTTCCCTGACAGATAAAATTTGCTTTACAACTGGGTACTGGTGGCTCACACCTGTAATCCTAGCTACTCAGGGGGCTGAGATCGGAGGATCATGGTTGAAAGCCAGCTCAGTCAAGAAAGTTCATGAGACTCATCTCCAATTAACCACCAGAAAACCAGAAATGGTGCTGTGGCTCAAGTGGTAGACCACTAACCTTGAGCTAAAGAGCTCAAGGACAGCACCAGGCCCAGAGTTCAAGCCCCACAACTGACAAAAAAAAGGCTTTATAAAATTATAGGAAACAGCAACAACAACAAATAAAACATGTACAACATGGCTCATTAATTTGCTTTATAAGCTTTTTAAAAAAATCTCTCAAAATTGTTTCTCCTTGACTTGGGACTCCTAAACTTAAGCTTACCAAATCCCATTTTCAATGTCTGATATGAAATGGAAACCGTATAGAAAGAATACATTTTTGTTTGTGAAACAAGTACTACAGCCACTCTTTCAAAACCACTTATTATAAAATAGCTCTCTTCAAAATTTGGTTAATGAAAGTAAAAATCTAAAAAATATGTGTAACTATAAACTTAACCTATGTTTATGTGTATTATTTAGTACTCCTAACCACAGAAAAACACACACACATATAAACATAAAATCAAAACTATTGCTCACTAGAAATGAAATTTTCATCAGCTGTATCAACAAATTGCTTATTACAAGTGTTCTTCAAAAACTTTAGATTTTATTAAATTTTTTTGAATTTTATCCATCATTTGTCTAGATAAAAAAATTGCATGCTCATTGAATTTAAGAAAGTTAAAAAAATCAAAGTAGGTTTTTTTAATGTTTTTTTTTTATTGTGAAAATACCATACAGAGGGATTACAGTTACATGAGCAAGGTAATGAGTACATGTTTTATCAAGCATTGTTGCCTCCTCCTTTGTTTTTCCCTTACCATCCCTGCCGTCCCCTCAGTTCCGCCTCCCCTCCTCCCCCCACCAAAGTTGTAAAATTCGTTTTTCGACATAGCATCTTGTATATCTCATTATTGCAATAGGTCCACCTCCTGTATCCATGTTTTTCCCTTCCCCTCCCCAAATTATACTAACATCAAATACAGTGAAAACAAGGGTTAGCAGGTTTGGGTTTTGTGGGGTTTTTTTAGTTTTTAAAGTATATTTTTAAGAATTTTGTTTTGCAGACAGCTAAAACTGTTTATACCTATTATTCTAGTTACTCAGAAGGCAGATATCAGGAGGACTGAGGTTTGAGATTTAGTTCAGGCAAAATTTTTTGTAAAACTCTAGCTCAACCAATAAATCTTCATGTGTGTACATGCCCATCACACACCATCCCAGCTGTGTTTGATACACTGATGGGCCAATTGTTAACGTTTGGGTTGGCTTGGGCATAAACACAAACAGTATCTCAAAAACAATCAAAGGGCTAGAGATGTGACTCAAGTAATAGAGTACCACTCTAGAAAATGCAACACTCTGAGGTCAAACTTCAACACAACCAACATTATTTTTGCCCGAAGAAATTACACTTCTGCAGGTAAACATAAATTATTATATAAATTAATTTATCACCAGAAATTCACCTTCACAGAAGATATTTATTTTTCCCCTCTTTCAGAAAATTGTTAGAATTGCAAAATATAAGCTAAGATACATTTAGTCACAGCTTAAAAAAAGTTTCATTAAGTATTGTCTTTTATAAAGTTTTAGGTCATCATGGACTCTGTCTTGAACTTCCCATCACTTTGGGAACTGTGCAGACATAAACAATGTTGAATGGACAATACTTGCTATAAGCAGTTTATTTTTACAAGCAGAGAAAATATAGAGTAAGGAATAGTGCTATGCTTTCCCTTCTCTGGATTGAGGCATCTTCCTCAAGTGGTGAAGTGTGCGAACTTAAACCCTATAGGGCAGAAAGCTGTTGTCTGGCCAAATGTACACTTTTTCTCTAGGAACGGTAGGAGATTGCATTAATCCTTGTACAGAGTTATCACTTCATTTTACATGTCTAGAGAATTAGTACCTGAAAAGTTTGAGGCTTGAGTTTGCAATGGTGAGCTGCTGAAGCAAGAGGTTTATTAATGTGATCTTCCTATTTTGAACCACTTATTTCTGTCTACTCCACTAGGTTCATCAACAGGATGTCATAGAATTCCAAGGAGATATTGGCCTTTTCTGGAAAATATTTTCAGTTGAACAGTACTGATGTTGGTCAATGAGTAGAGGCCAGTAATGGTAATACAGTGTACATGACATAAAGCCCTGTAAACATGGAACATCGATTGTACTCAAGTTGAAATTCCCTGTACAGTATGAACAAATATACTAAGCATACTCTCTCTTCCCTTTTTCCCCCTTGTGGTAAAATAGATTTAAGCAACATTTTTGTACTCATAGTTAGAAAAGTGGCTTACAATGGAAAATAGGTACTCAGAAAAAAAAATCAAGCCAAGAAAGGGAGACTGTGAGAGGAACTAGTGAAGTATGCTGCATAAATGGGGCTGAGTAAAGGTCAGGGGACTTAGAAAACACAAAATTATAAGGAAATTGAAATCACTGTATACATTATTGAAGAGGAAAATCAAGAGATGGATCAGACAAGACTAGTTAACAGCTCATGAATACCCTTGAGTATCAACTTGAAGAATATTGTGTGGAAGCCTTTTCTGATTTCAATTTTCCAAACTCTATAAAATTCATATTTCAAACTATGGAATATTTTAAAATTATGATGAAACAAATGTTTTTGGGCAACTACTTTTTTGGTAGTTTTTTCCTCTCCAAATAAATATTTTATATACTGGACATTTATCATTTATTATGTATTTTATATATATCATATGATTTTTTTCCTTTTGCACTATTTACCTAAGAGATAGAGTGTTTAAAAGGCTCAAAATTTTTAATGACTGTGTAGTCTGATAAATGAGAAAGATATGTTTTATTTAATCACATTTTATTATAGGGCCTTCCTGTGCTATCAATGTGTAAAATTTAAATAGAATACAATGAGCATTCTTATGAGTTGTATTACTGTTTATTAGATAAGCAGAGATCAAATATGTAAATTCTGAAGAGTCTGGATTCTCCATACCAAGAGGAGTGTAGGAGTATGCAATCATAATATCCAATGTAAATATGTGAAAATGTGACAATGAAGATGATTCAGGCCTGGGTGGGGTTGAAAGAGATGGGGGAGAATGATGAAAAAAGGTGACATTGATCAAGATGCATTGTACTTAAAAAAACTCCCGTATTGGGGATGGGAAGGTGGCTCAGTGGTAGAGCGCTTGCCTTGCATGCATGAGGCTCTGGGTTCAATTCCTCAGCACCACATAAGCAAAAAGGAAAAAGCCGGAAGTGGCTCTGTGGCTCAAGTGGTAGAGCGTTAACCTTGAGCTGAAGAGGTGAGGGTCAGCGCCCAGGCCCAGAGTTCAGGCCCCAAGACCTGACCAAAAAAAAAGAAAAAGAAAGAAAAAAAACTCCCATATCGAAACCTCTTTGTACAACTACTTAAAGATTAAAAAATAGTGAAATGAAGGACCTCTGCAATGAAAACTTCAAAAACCTGAAAATTAAAGCAGACCTCAGGAAATGGAATAATCTTCCATGCTACTGAATCAGAAGGATTAATTGTGAAAATGGCAATATTGTCAAAAGCTATATACAGATCCAATGCAATACCCATCAATACCCCAATTTCTTTCTTTAATGAAATAGAAGCAATCCAAAAATTCATCCAGAACAACAAAAGACCCCAAATAGCAAAAACCATCCTTAGCAGGAAGAACAATGCTGAAGGAATTTCAATACTTAACTTCAAACTCTGCTACAAAGCAATAGCACTCAAAACAGCTTGATACTTGCACAAGAAAAGGCCTGAGGACCAATGGATTCAAAGATCCAAAAATGAACCCACAGACCCATGGCCACCTAATATTTGACAAGGGAGCCAAAAAAAAAACAAACAATAGGATGGAAGAAAGACAGCCTCTTTAATAAATGGTGCCAGCAGACTTGACTAAACATGTATAAAAACTGTTAGATTCCTATATATAACCCTGCACCAGAATCAACTCCAAGTGCATCAAAGACCTTGAAGTAAAATCAGATACCTTGAAAACACTACATGAAGGAATAGGAGAAACTCTAGGGCTCCTTGGCACAGGTTGAAACTTTCTTAATAAAGACCCCAAAACACAACAAATCAAAGCAAGGCTAGATAAATGGGATTGCATTAAACTGAAGCATTTCTGCATGCAAAAGGACATAGCTAGCAAAATATATCGAAACCGCACAGACTGGGAGAAGACCTTCACTACCCATACAATGGACAAGGTTCTCATATCTAAAGTATACCAACAGCTCAAGAAATTAAATTGCCCCCTCAAAAAAAAAAAAAAAGAAAAAACAACCACCCCATTAGAAAGTGGGCTAAAGACCTTAAAAGAGACAGACCTCTCTGAAGATGAAATACAGTTGGCACTGGCTATAAAAGAAATGCAAATCAAAACAACATTGAGATTCCACCTTACACCAGTTAGAATGTCCATAATCAAGGAATCTAACAACAACAGATGCTGGTGGGGAGTGCAATCAAAGGTGAACAACATGACACTGTTGGTGGAGTGCAAACTTGTTCAACCACTCTGGAAAGCAGTTTGGAGGTTCCTCAAATACTACACATAAAGCTCACCATGACCCAGAAATCCCACTTCTAGCATTTACCCAAAGGATCACACAGGCCATACTAAAGCTACCAGTACAATGATGTTCATCGCAGCATTATTCACCATAGCCAAGATATGGAACCAACCCAAATGCCCCTCAGGAGATGAATAGATCAAGAAAATGTGGTGCATGTACACAATGGAATTCTATACTCATATCAGAAAGAATAACACTGCTCCATTCATAAGGAAATGGAAAGATTTGCAAAAATTTTATTAAAGGAAGCCAAACCCAAAGAAAAGCAGATTTCATGATATCCCTTGTTTGTAAGAGCTAGAATATGTATATAGTATTCTTAATAGGGGCTCTCAATAACCCAAGTGCTTAGTGCTTAAGAACTACATATAATGAAGCATATTAACATGAACTCCAACTTATGGAAACAAGAGATTCTTATTAGACCCAGTATATAGATTGTTCTTTTTTTCTCTATTGTTTTATTCTTTCTTCATTTCTTTGAATTTTTTGTACCTCATGTTCTGCATGATAGACAATATAATACGTGAAGGCAAAATGGAACCACAGAAACAGCAGAACAAGGGGTGAACCACAGTAACATTAGTACTCACTTGACACTATGTTGGATATGAATATTACAACTTGAGGGGGAACAGGGATGGGTAAGTGGGAGATAAAGAGGGATGGAGTAACAATGATTTAAAACAAATGTACTTATTGCCTAACTTATGTAAGGCCTGCTCATCATCTTTTCAATAAAAATAAATAAACAAATAGAAAAGGGGAAAGCATTACACTATTTTATATTTATTTTACCCATCCAGAATTTCCAGTGGTAGTCATTCTTAATAAAAGTCACCCATAACTAAGGAATGCCCTGAGAGGTTAGGAGCTAAGCATTAGCAAGTTGGGTTAACAAACTCAAGATTGAGTTGAAACCCCACTACAACCAAAAAATAAAAATTTTAAAAATTAAAAGGAGGAAATTGTTTCCTGGGGGCATGAATTGTCTTCTAGACTTATATTTCTGCTAACAGATGCCAATCATTTACTATTTATGCCTGAAAACCTTAATCATGAAAACATTAATCCTGAATCAACTTATTTTGTTCACAAATCACAACTCTAATAAAACATTAGTTTAGCCAGGCTCATGCTTGTAATCCTAGCTGCTCAGGAAGTTGTGATCTGAGGATTATGGGTCTGGCCAGTTGGATAATGAAACTCTGAGAAACTCTTTTTTTATTTTTTAGTAAGTTTTTTATTGTGAAAATACTGTACAGAGGGGTTATAATTACATGAGCAAATAATGAGTATATTTCTTATCAAGCATTGTTGCCTTCTCCTTTGTTTTTCCTCTACCATCCCTTCCCTCCCACCACCACAACTACACTTCCTCCCATCCCCACCACCTATATTGTAAAGTTCATTTTTCAACATGGCGTCTTGTACAACTCATTGTTGAAATGGGTCAACCTGTATCCCTATTTAAATGGTTTGTTTTTTTCCTTCCCCTCCCCAAATTATACCAACATCAAATACAGTGAAAACAGGGGTTATACCGTGGGGGAGGGACATGCAAAGCAACAAAAAAAATCACATGGTACTTTATAAATACGGTAGAAACAATAGCAAGCAAGATAAAACCACTTGTGTCCCTATATTGGGGTCATTTTGTTTAACGTCATCTTATTTGACCCTTTCTGTTTGTCCCAAGCATATACTAGTTATTGCAAATAAGGGAAACCATGGGACCTATGTTGCTTTGGGCCTGGCTTACTTCAGATTCCACACACCCCAGATATAATGGCTATAATCAAGAACTCTAATAACAACAGATGCTGGAGGGGATGTGGCCAGACATGAATCCTATTTCATTGTTGGTTTGAGCATAAACTTGTTCAGCCATTTTGGAAAGTAGTATGGAGGTTCCTCAAAAGACTCCAAATAGAGCTCCTCTATAACCCATCAATCCCACTTCTGGGCATTTACCCAAATGGTCACAAACAAGACCATACTAAAGCTACCAGCACAACTATGTTTATTACAACATTATTTACCATAACTAAGATATGAAACCAGCCCAGATGCCCCTCAATAGATGAATGGATCAAGAAAATTATATATATATATATATGTATATATATGTGTATATATATTCAATTATATATATACACACATATATAAATAAAATGGAATTCAGTGGCTCCATCAGAAAGAATGACATTGTCCCATTTGTTAGGAAATGGAAAGACTTGGAAAAAAATCAGAGAAACTCTTATCTCCAATAAGTTGCCAAAAAAGCTGGAATGGGGCTGTGCCATAAGTAGTTGATTGCCAGCCTTGAACAACAAAAGCTCAAGGAAAGTTCCCAGGCCCTGAGTTCAAAGATTGATACTAAAAACAAAGCATAATGAAAAGCAAAACAAAGAAAACAATGGTTTAAAAGGTTTTCACTCATTAAGTTATAGTTATTTCATCTGTAAGTAAGATTTTAACATCTAGTGTTGACATGCTAATGTTCTTAAGATAGTAATTGAGTTGATTGATATTCAACCTACTTCTAATGGAGTTTTTTGCAAATGCATAAACTACAAATGGCCTCTCCCTGACTATCCATAGTCATAAAATCCATTGCCTTCTTTCTTCATGGATTCTTCTGACAATAGTTGGACAGTTTCTAGAAGAGTCTTAAAGGCCTTTATTCTGTGCATTTTCAAAACCAGCTACATTGTAGAAGTAACTTAATCTAGGTTAGATTTTTTTCCTTTTGCTAAAATTAGCCTGTAACTGAGCTATTCTCTACCTGAAACTGTAGTTATCTATCAAGCTCAATTTGTACTCCATTCAAATTGTAGCATCCTCTTCCTTTTTACTCTTTTTACTCCCCCCTCCCCTCCCCCTCCCCATCTCACCCACACAGGCTTCATGGCAGCAGCTTGCTCTCATAGCACAATGCCTTCCTTACCTCATCACATGCACTGAATTCTTTTGAGATAAAATCTACATAAATTAAAGGCGACATATTTGGGTCACAATTACCCTCATTCAGCATTTAATGGCACAGGGTTCTTTTAAAATAACCATGTTCTTTTCTTTTTATTCTTCGCTTTTAGAGATTTATTTACAAGTGGTACTTCATAGGTAGGAACAAAATTTGATAGTTTCAATTAAATGATGCTTATGATGCATATTATAAAATGCTGGCCATTTTTGTTTTCATTATCGAAGGCTATTATTATTATTATTATTATTATTATTATTATTAGACTCAAATCCAGGGACCTTGCATGATAAACCAATAATCTACTGTTTAAAATAGCCCACCCAAGGGCTGTTTTAACTCTTCACATTTCTTCAATCAATAGGTTTTAAATATTGTTAAGAAATTTGCAGTTTAAAAATTCTGTTGATGTGTGTGTGTGTGTGTGTGTGTGTGTAAGTGTTTAGGGCCTTGGAAAAGATATTAGATGAAATTTCAGCTCTATTTGCATTTTTCTGTTTAAAATATTTTGGGGGCCTATACCTAAAGTTCTGTATAATCAGTTGAATTTAAAAATAAATTTATAAAACACAGACATTTCTGATTCTAGTCCTTGATGACAACTTGAAGCTTTTGTGGGAGAATTATACTGGATTGATATAATGCTGATTTCACTTACCATGCAATGACTAAGAATAGAATTTTTTTCCAACTTCAACTAGCTAATCTTGATTGAAGAGTTAGTTAGCTTTTCATATATAACAATCCCAGAGCTTATTGGCTCATAACTACGTACTAGGCAAACTCTGGGCCAGATTCAGAGGTTTTTGGTTTAATTTTTATTTTGCTGTCTATTTTAATAAAGAACAATTTCTTAGAACACAGACTTACCATTTATGTATGTACTCCCTCAGGCTGTCCTCATACTATAACGACAGAGCAGAGAAGTTGTGATAGAAGTTATATATTTCCTCCCAAACCTAAAATATTTTCTATTTGTCTGTCTACAGAAAAGGTCTGCTGACCCCTGGCTTATAACAATAGTTAGCTCACAATTCTGCTGGGGACTTGTGTTAAGCTTGGCAGATTAGTTCTAATGGCTTTGCCTTGACTCTCTGATAAGAGCAATCAGTTGTCAGGTTGGCTTGAGGCTACTTAGGCAAACAAGATGGCACTTTACACCTCTTGTGGTTATCACTGGCATTCAACTAAGGAGGTCAGAGTGACTGAATCAAATGTTTCTTTTAGGCCATTTAAGTTGTACAAATAGTTGCTAACACGGCAAAAATGATAAGTTGCTTCAAGCAACAATTATTAAGTTTGTGCTTTTATTTATGTTTGGTATTTTGACCATTGACCAAAGCAAGTCACAACCAAGCCAAGCATCTATGTCCTACAGATGTTTAAAGACACACAGGCACAAGAGGCAAGGACAAACTGAAGACTGTGCAAAAATTCACCACAGTCAATTCACTAATTTGATAGATGAGAAAAATTAGGGCCAAGCCTAATTACAGCTTTACACCTGTAATCCTAGCTACTCCAGAGGCTGAGATCTGAGGATCGTGGTTGGAAGTCAGTCCAGGCAAGAAAATTTGTGAGATTCTTAGCTCCAATTAACAGCTGAAAGTAGAGCCATGGCTCAAGTTATAGAGTGTTGGCTTTGAGTAAAAAAGCTAAGGGGCAGCATTAATACTCAAGGCCCAGGATGAAGACACTAACACACACACACACACACACACACACACACACACACACACACACACACACACACACACACACACACACACACAATGAGATACATAGAAATAATGACTCGTATGTTCATTATCTATTCCAGCCCTATGAGTGTGGAGATGATTTAAAATCTCCTCATTTTTGGTAGCCATCCATACATTGACATTGTTAGATGTATTTCAAGTCATCCTGAGTGAACAAATGTACAAAAACAAAAATTGTGGAGCTGTATTTCAGATATCAGTTTTGGTCTTGTCTTGACTTCTTAGGTGATTTTGAATAAATGACAAATATATTTTACTGTTTGTTTCTCCTGTCACAACAGAGAACACAGCCTAGATAAGCATGCTTGATGATTGATATTAAACTCTGTAAGGTATTACCATGCCACTAAATTGTATGTCATTATGTCTGCTTTGAATCAAATATCTGATTTACTCTATAACATTTCTAACCACTTATTTCAGACTCTAAAATCCAATTCCTTTTATTTTTGTTTTTCCAGATCACTGATTTTCAAGTTATATTGGCCTTACCCTTTGAGCCTAGTTTGTTAATTAAATGTTTTAGTGTATATATAAAGGATAGCTCAATCATATTGAGTAGTATTTTTTTCCTTTGGGCCTGTTCTCTTTTTAATTGTAGGTCTGTTTTTAGAGGGTAGACATTATTTGATGAACACATTAATTCCTTAATGTTACATAGCCTAAGATCAGTACTGGGATCTAGGAGGTACATCTTATTGATTTATTCTACACATCTATGTTGATACTTCCCTTGCTTCTATGCATGAATCACTGTTTTATTGTCATTACCAATTTATAACAGTAAAAAAAGTTCAGAGTGAAACTAATTTTTATACTATCAAATTGCATTATTAGCAAAATTGCTTTAGATCCTTTGACTTAATATGAAATAATGGCTGTCATATATTTTGCCAAACAAATGTTCTAGTTGTAACTTTTTCTGTGGTGGTACTGGGATTAGAAATCAAGATCTCAAACTTGCTAGTCAAGTACTCTACTACTTGTTCTGTAACTCTAGCCCCAATAATAACTTTGTATAGGCTTTTTTTTTGGGCGGAGGGGGGTCTGGTCGTGGGGCCTTAACGCTGGGCCTGGGCGCTGTCCCTTAGCTCTTCAGCTCAAGGCTAGCGCTCTACCACTTGAGCCACAACGCCACTTCTGTTTTTTTTCTTTTTTGCTTATGTGGTGCTGAGGAATCGAACCCAGGGCCTCATGCATGCAAGGCAAGCCCTCTACCACTGAGCCACCTTCCCAGCCCTTTGTATAGGCTTTTACTGGATCATTTTAAATAGCAACTTTCTCTATATTTGACTTTACTGAAAATTTGTATTGCTTTATTTTGCAAAGCTTTTATTCCCCTACTTCAGGTTTCACATATTGCTTGACTCCCATGTCCTAATTCCAATACTTTAAGATAATAACTGGGCTTCTTATTAACAATGTCCATCTTTGAAATAATTGATCCAAACATTATTTTAAATGACATTTAGCATTTTTTTCAATTCAGAAAGAATATGTTATATGAGCTCTGAGCTTCATTTGCAAGCATGTCTTTTATTTACAGGATTCTATAAATTCTATTTTGTTTACAGATAGTTGTTTCACTCTGTTTGAATAACTCTTTAAGAGTTAGTTTCATGTTAGTAACCCTGGCTATGTTTTATTTAGAAAAAATGGCCACATGGAATCTCTGAGTAATAGAATCCCCATGCATGCATGAGGACTGAAGAGAATAGCAAGACATTCACGGTTTAAATTGTAGTTCCTTTTCTAAACTGCTGGCTAGGGACAAACAGGGCTATTAACAGAGTTGTAATCATACACAGGATAATGCTACACTTTAAGGAAATATCCAAGTGCAAATACAATCTCCCTTTTGTTCATTATCTTAATAGGAGCTTTTATTCTTTTTTTGTGATGAAAATCTGGAGACTTTTAGAACATACTCATACTCCCAGAGTAAGTGCTACATTGAAATTTATGCTGATATTCACAACTCATGGGTATATGACTCCATACTGATATCACAGAATTCTACTCTAGGTTTTTCTTCTTCTATTATTGTGTTCTTGTGATTTTGTTTTATCAGTCCTAGGATTTGTATTCAGGGCCTTTCACTTGCTAAGTAAAGGCTCTAACACTTGAGCAATGATCTAGACCTTTATGATTTAGGACATACTGTTTTTTGTTTGTTTGTTTTTAGATGATAATGTTTATTTCAGAAATTTTGTCTCACTTTTATCCAGTATGACTCAAGCTACCATTCTACTTCTGAGTCCTGATTATCTCTGTTAACAGTCATTAGTCACCACTCCAAGATAATAGATGAACTTTTAGTGACACTAAAGTATTGTTTCTTAGGACTTAGGCTCATATGATAAATCTGAGACTTATACTACAAACACTAAGGTTTGAAAGAACAATTCCTTAGGTAGAGACTAAAGAATTTAAACTTGAAAGATGTTTTTGAAACTGTCTATGCGAAACTATTGTTAAAAAAATATTGATTGGGAGTGATCTCACAAAAGCATTTAGTGCTAGCTAGCACAGTGGAGTGTGACATTATACTATAGTGTTTGTGTTTGGATCAGGCTCTGAAATTGTTCATGGGATAATGTTTTGATACTGGTTAGCATTCTGAATAAAGCTTCTCTGAAAGATTCCCAGGCCTTGGTAACAAATTGGTCCCTGTATGCATATATGTATTTATATATATATATGCATGGATACATATATATATATGTGTGTGTTTATGTATTTATTTATTTATTTATTTTTAGCAACAACTAAGAGTTTGGACTCAGGCTCTCCTATTTGCTAGATAAGTACTCTCATTAAGCTACATTTCCAGCCCTTTCTGCTGTGCTACTTCTTGTCTTAGAGCATATCTAGACATGGTGTACATAGTTCAGGCTGCAAATAGTATCTGAGAGCACAGGCATATCACTATGTACAGCTTCTTCCATTGAAGTGGAGTCTCACAAACTTTTCTTCCCATTCTTTTCTGGAACCATGATCTTCTCATTCTGAGCTTTCTAAGAATCTCTGATGTCAAGCATGTAGCAACCAGTGGACCAATGGCAGCAACCAAAGTTCCTACATAAATCTGAACTTTCAATAGGCAGAATTTTTTATATAACTCTGACCAATTATCTTTAAACTATTTATTTCAAAATGAGTCCTGCAAACCCTCTGCTTCCCCACCCCCCACCCCCGCCCTACCGAAACCTTCTGGAATATGAATTGGGTGTCTCTGTGGAGACCTGAGCAGACTGATTAACTGAGTTCTTCTGACAAGATGAGCATGGTTGAGATGGCCATAATGCTTTTATATGTCCTGTCTGGTGGGTGGAATTTCCAAGGTTGTCCATACTTTAGGTATATTTGGCACTATAGCATTACTCTGAAAAACAAGAGTATCTGGAAAAGGGTGTTAACAGGACTCAAGGTCGTAGGAGAACTCAGGATATGAGGCTATTCGTGGGATATTTTGCAATTAAATAAATGGTGAGAGTAAAACAGATATACAATTTTAGTAATTAGACAACAAGGACCACAGTGTTCAAAGCAGTTATAGAGGTAGGCTGTAAATCAATTATAAGCAAAAGTAATCAATATTCCTTAATATTGTGAACTCTGCCCGTTTACTCAGATTTTCTCAGGAACTCATTTGTGCTGATTCTAAAGCTGAGAAATAGAAATGTCAATTTTGAAGATTTGTTAGATCTAGGAATACTTGCACAAAACTTCAAAGCCTTTGAACAATCAGGTTATTATCCTTGCTTTCCATATGCATGGGTGTTTTTATTCTGGCAGTGATAAGGGTCTACATTCAGGGCACATTCAGGTCTACATTCAGATTATCACATGAGCCATAACCCCATCCTATCTTTAGTATAGTTATTTTTTTTAACTTTTTTTTTTTTTGGGTCCGGTCATGGGGCCTGAACTCTGGGCCTGGGCGCTGTCCCTCAGCTTTTCAGCTCAAGGCTAGTGCTCTACCACTTGAGCCACAGTGCCACTTCCGGCTCTTTTCATTTTGCTTATGTGGTGCTGAGGAATCGAACCCAGGGCCTCATGCATGCGAAGCAAGTGCTCTACCACTGAGCCACCTTCCCAGCCCAGTATAGTTATTTTTTAAATAAAACCTTGCTTTTTTTTTAGAGAGAGAATCTAGACTATGATCTTCCTAGGTATGTATTTCATATAGCTGGGATTACAGATGTATATTCCACACAGAGTTTACAAGTCTCGATGGAGTTTCCTTATCATTTTTTCCTACAATGGTCTCCAATCATGATCCTCATGTTCTCTCTCTCCCAAGTAGCTGGGAATATGGTATGTAACACCACCATGTTTGGCACTTCATTTCCTGTATTAAAGATTCTTTGAAGTCAATAATCATGTGATTGAGACATATTGATAAGCATAATATGCAATGCCAATCACACTACTACTCAAGATTTATATTTTACCTACAGTAATGTAAACAGATAAATTTAACAATACTATTTTAAAGTTCAACTTGCTATCTTTTTATATATATGAATTCATTTTTATTGTATTGTAAATATTTTAGTAAATTATAAATTAATCATAAAATAAGATTATGGCGTGTTCAGTTGTTTAGTTGTTTTCCTTAATTTAAATTGTAGTGAGGAGGGGCAGTGTGACCACTCAGTCAGCAGTGAAAATATAAAAGAATTTATTGAGTGAAAAGTGCTGATGGGCCAGGACCGCACCTGGATTTGGGATACCAGGAAATGGCCCCCAAGTGCCAGCCCACATGGGCTTTTAAGCATTTTGGGCTAGGGTGGGGAAAGGGGGAGGCTGGGTGTTGCTTTTAGCCAATGATTGTTTCAAGAAATGTGCACCTTAAGTTTAAATTTCCCACCAAGGTTTTGCTGGTGGGAAGCAGGGTAATAGAACAAAGGGTGGTGATGGTTCCACTGGGTTAGGGTGCACATGCTGGCATTGCTCAGAAAACAGCAGAAGCAGAGTTACAGAGTTAGAGGGTTATAGAGTTACAGAGTTACAATTACAGTTACTAGCTAAAGTAACAAGTTACCAGGGAAGGCTTATCCCATGGCACACTTACATTTATATCTTAAAATCATTCATTATCCATTTTACAAAATCAAAGTCAAACATCATATTCCATCTTTACATCCTCCACCATATCAAAATTATTAAACTTATTTCACACCAAAGGTGTATCAGAGAGAGATCAAGAGCAAGAGAGCTTACCTCACAAAAGTTAAATACTCTCTGCCAAATATTGATAGGCTTTATATAGTTTTAGCATGAAATATGAAGGGGAAGTAAATACATGGACGTGATACACAGATCATTCTGTTTTGGCTCACCGATATGAAAAAAAGGATACTCTATTGCTGATCTTGTCAATATGACTAAATATTATTGTGTGCAAAAATTACTAGACTTTCTCCCTTCAAAATTATTACTGCTCTCCTTCACATAAGCAAGAAAGAACTAAAATAACTAGATTGCTTGCATAAATGACATCAAATTTCTTGATCATGGGAGCATATTATTAGTGGTCAATATTCTTTGAGTAGCATAGTACAATGCCTTCCATTAACCTTCTATTCTGCTGTTCTCCTATGTTCTAATTCATCGTTCAATACATGGAAATCACACTCAGGTAACATTTCTCAATCTCCAGTCACACTCATTTCCCCCAAATGAATTATATCCGAACCTGAATTGTGAATCTTTACCTTCAAGTAATATAGAGGAAAAACAAAGGAGGAGGTAACATGCTTGGTAGAAAATGTACTCATTACCTTGCTCATGTAATGTAACTCTTCTGTACAGTATTTTTACAATAAAATACATATAAAAAAAAAAGACTCTCACACCAGATTCTGTTCCCTTTTATCCCGGTTAAGTTTTAAGCAAGAAGGGAACTCCATTGGATTCACATATCCAGTGTGAAAAGTGCAGAAGTGGAACTGGATGAAGAAGCATGGCTGGGCTGGGAAGGTGGCTCAGTGGTAGAGCGCTTGCCTTGCATGCATGAGGCACTTATGTTCGATTCCTCAGCACCACATAAGCAAAAAGAAAAAAGCCGGAAGTGGCGCTGTGGCTCAAGTGGTAGGGCGCTATCCTTGAGCTGAAGAGCTGAGGGACAGCGCCCAGGCCCAGAGTTCAGGCCCCACGACCAGACCCCCCCCCAAAAAAAAGGAAGAAGCATGGCTGATTTTACAGAGTTGAAATTTGTCTCTTCCTTTTGTTGTCTCTGTTTCTCTCTCTGTCTCTCTGTCTCTGTCTTTCCCCCCCACATTGCTCTCTCTTTCTCTATATATGTTGATGTTTACCACTTTTACTCTCTCTTCTTCCTTCATTTTTCTTTATTTATACACACACACACACACCTATCCATTATATACTTCTTGTAATTTATTATTATATATAATTGACTTGTATAGTTATCTTAATTTCAGAGACATGTGTGGTGATGTACAGCTTTGATTCAATTACCCAATCAGATTCATCCTAAATTTGACTGCTGTCAGATGCATACAGATTGGCCTGCCGTGGGTCATATGGCATCCACCCAACTCAAGTTGACTAGAGAACGGAGTGAAAGTGTCTACTTCCAGGCACGTTAAGGTGTCTCTCTCCTCATAACTTTCAGCTACTCTAGCAGAGAGAGCAGAGGAAGGAGAAATTAGCTTGCATCACCACAAAAATCATTTGATTAAGGCAGGTGACCCAAATTTTACCTCTTGTAATTCTCCAGGATATTAATATTATTTCTCTTTCTCTTATTTCTGTACTTGCCTAACCAACTGAATATGATGCACACTGTTTTCCTCCAGGCTATACATTCATCTCTTGGATTCTTTGCCTAGCAATTCTATCCTGAAGGGTGCTCCTGGATTGTTAGCTCCTGGAAACCCTTCCCTCCCAGTACCTCCTTCTCAGTTGGAGGCGTTTCACTTATTTCTTAAATATGTGTATGAAACTAGCAAGAAGTATTTCAGCCTTTTGAGTAGGAGAAAAAAATGGTGTCAACATATTTGTAAAGAGAACTATCTCTACTCTCGTTTTCTCTTCTGATATCTGGCAGTCAATAATATTTCCATCCTTTTGGGAAACTTTTGGTCTATTTGCAATGCAAGGACTGAAAAGATAATTACAAGTCTTCATTCATCCTGATTGTCACCAAACATTACACTCTTTTAACAGAAAGCCTAAGTCATTTTTATGCTTATTCTTTGCCAAGTAATATGCATAACAGCAGAGATGGCCACAAGCCTTGCCACAGTAGAAAATAGATGAAGTCTTGGCGATTTGACAAAATGGAATATTTATCTCGTATGGTAAGAAGTTGGCCCAGATATTAGACAGGCATTGCATTATGCAGTTTATATTGTTTATCACCAGAGGGACAATAAGAAAAACTACTAATCACATTATGGTAAATCAAAGCCTTTTGGTTATTACTTTGGGATGTTAACTAACTTCTTTTATGTATACAATTACTTACTTTTATGTGTGTCCACAAATAATTCAAAAGCTCATAAGAAATATTCACGATTATATCATAAAATATCAATTGAAAAACCAGGGGAAGATGTGCAGGATGGTGAATAAACTCATTTTCAGAGGATAAGAGTTAGGTGGAGCCTTTTATTTATTTTCACTTCCCTTCAGAAAGATGCTTTCTTCAGTATTAAGCTTAATTGACAACATTTTTAAATGGTCAACGGGAATACATTTCTTTAGCACTCTAACTAGGGTTGATTTATCTTAAAATTTTATTTTCATAACCTCAATAATTTTAAATGCTGAGTTAAGGCTCAGGATATAGTTCATTGGCAGAGATAGGCCATGTCCTAAGTGTGTGATATCCTGGTTCAAAGTCTGACTCTACAAAAATAAATATGAATGATTAAACAGACTGAATTACTATCTAGGTAATCAACTTTTCTGCTTTATAGATATAAATGGATGTCTTTGCTGACTGAAAAACAGTTCCTCATTGCTAGAATTGAAGAACACATTCATTTCTTTTCTTATAAATGTATGGGACTTGAATTTTAAAATACATATATAATCATATATATATATATAATTTATAGTTCTATAACCAAAGAACTATATTTTGTTCTTTTCAACATAATTAATTCAGCAAGCATTTATTTTTATAAAAGTTCACTTTATGGGAACTGATACTAACTAAACAAGTGCCACTGTTTGAAATTAGTTTTCTTTGTTCAACAGAAATTTTTTTTGAAATAGTTAAACCCGCTACCTGTATACATTTAGCTGACTGATGCAACTTTATAAATAGCACCTTGAATTTAGACACCAGTGCTATGTTTAAACAGAAGAATTGATTCTTCTTTTTTTTTTTTTATAAAAGCATTAGTTATATCTTTGTGAACAGCTGAACACTTCAGTGAAGGCCTTTTCTCAGTTTCTAGGCACTTAGGCTAATGCTTGCCTTGTCTTACCCTTCAAGAATTAGAGCCCCTTCCCCTGAGGGGATGGACATAAAATTGCTTGCATTATAGTGTGTGCTCATTTTCTTTGGATCTTATGGGAAAGACTCAAATGAATAGGAACCCATGGTAGCTTAAAACATGAATTTGCCCCTTGTCTTCATTATCTTATCCAGAACTTTGCTCTGAGTGGTGTAGGCAAACAACTTTCTTCGAGATATCAAAAAAATTACAAAATTCAATTGTAAATGTCTGAATCTTCAGTCTATATATTTAGGGAAAATTTGCCATCTATCTCTCTGTCTCTGTCTCTGTCTCTCTGTCTCTCTGTCTCTCTCTTTCTCTACCTATGTACATTCGAGTTTTGGTAGAATCATTACAAAATAAAGCTTGGTAATTGTGATTGCCTATTAAAATGTAGCCTATTACTTCTAAATAGTAAGTGACCTAAATCAAAAACTAATCATACCATCCCTGTCTCTCATTATTCTGGAAATGATAGAGTTGAACATGGTATTTCTCCCTCAGGGTTTCTCAAGGAAATGAAGAAACTCAAGGAAGTGAATGTTATTTCCCGTATGTCTCATTCACTTGCCTGACAGTTGATGTGGCTATTGATTGGGTTGTCTTGACTGTCTGTCCATAACCACTACAGCATGGTGATTGTATTTTGACAGTGCAATGAAGGAGGGAGAAACTCTCATATTTCATGATCTAACTTGGAAATATCATTACTTCATTTTCATCATATTCTTTTGGCTGTGATTGTTGCATACCTTAATTTCTATTCAAGGAAAGCATAAAGTATATATCTGTCTTAAAAAAATAGGTTACTCAGGAGGCTGAGATCTGAGGATTGCGATTTTAAGCTAGGCTGGGCAGAAAAGTCTCCATGAAATGACATCTCCAATTAATAATATAAAATAAAATATAAAAATTAAATGTTCTAAAATATATAAATATTGAATGATGTTCAGATATACTTACTTTTCATTTTCTTATCTTCTTTATAGTTGGAATATAATAGTAAATAGGTAACAACAAAAGAAAAATGCACATTGACAAAAGGAAACCAAAATTACCATTATTTCACTTTATTTTAACAGTCTTAATTTGAGTCATTTGTAAGTTTATAAGAAAATTCTAGGAGTAAATCTATGGGTTTAAAGTTTGCACTGCCCACAAAAATTGAGGTTTGTACCTTGTTTCATGTTCAATTAAATCCACACAAAATGAAATATCACGGAGAAGGCCACACATATCTATTTGCAGAAAGCTATCAACGACTTCTTCCTTTTACTTTTACTCAAAAGATCATTTGCCAGGAAATAGATGGTCTTTGAAAAAATCATGTTAATTAAGTCAGGCTCAGAGAAAAAAAGGATATGTTTTTTTTTTCTCAGTGTGGAAGTTAGATCTAAATTAGAAACATTAATGTATGAAAAACACACTCAGGTCCTAGGTATACATACACAAACAAGCTGATGAAAGTCTGGTATACTCCTGGAAGATTGCAATAGTGTAACTTCTTCAAACAACTCACAGATTAACAAGATGAATACCAGGAAGCTGAAATATGTGTTCCATATGTGGAGAGTGGGAGGAGGTGAAGGGGAAGGGGAAGGTGATTGGAGAGAGAAAGGGTGACTGTTCTAACAGTCAATGTACACATATGAAAATAAAACCAGGTAACCTGAGAGCATAGAAGTGGGGTTGGGGGATGTGTGGAAGAATGATGAAAGGAATGACGTTGATCAAGATGCCTTGGATTCATAATCTGATATGCTGCACTGAAAGTCCTTTGTAAAAGCTATTAAATAAAAATTTATTTTTAAAAATAAAAAAATAGTTTCATCAACAAAATTCTTTCAAAGAAATCTTATCATTAACAAGCAATTTTGAAATTAAAAAATAGTTATATATCGTGGTATGAAAAATCAGGCTTCTTGACATAGCCTTCACCTGACACTCCTATTATTTCTTTGCAGTATGAAGGTGTGAAAGTCATTCTTTCAGTAAGTTTGAAATATGAAGCACACAGGTATTAACTTACAGTCATATACATCACCAACACTTATTCTGTTGCACTATTACTTTGTACCTAGTTACCAAGAGTCTCAGCAGTGCTTGATAAGCCTCTGAAATCTATCATTCTAATCTCTGCCCTTATGAACTCAACTTCCTACGTTCCATGTTCAATAAATTATATGACAAAGAAGAAGGCAGTCACATTCTGAGATGAGAAGGTGCACTATTATTATGTTTTGGGAAAATAGAATCTGGAACAGATTTCACTAAGAGCCATGGAGCAAATACCAAATACTCCAAGCCAACTATAAACATTTATCATGAGCTCTAATGATATGCTACATGAGTTATCTGTGCTATCTTTCAGAATTCATTGTTTTCTTATTTTAGTTTGTTTACTCATTTAGAAAAGAAGCCAAAAGCTTCTTCAAATTTGCATAACTTGGAGAGAGTATGCTGTATATCTATTAGAATCTTAACCTAGATTCTATACTGTGTCTCACTAAAGAATAGAAACAGACTGGAAAAAGTTGAATCTCTTATTTTAGAGGTCTGCTGTTTAGCCATATTACCTTGATGCACTTACATTTCATATGTGAATTTTGAAAATATCTTTCTAAAATTTTGGATAGAGGTACTGGAATTTTAGGTAGATTGTGAAGGCCAAATTATAATATGAACTAAATGAGCATGCAAAATACTGGTCAGATATTTCTTGCCCCAAATAGAAAGTATGAGTGAGTAGCATTTCATCCATTTCATATTATTTTTTCCATTTAGTTTCAAATCATTTGATATTGATATATGGACAGTGTTAAAGTCCTTTAGTTTAGTAAAAGGCCCTATTTGGTCATAGAACATTAATTTTACTAATGGGTATATATCACAAATGATAACACAAGCATTTATATTCCTGACCAATAAAAGATGTGTACAAGACGCTATGTCAAAAAGCAAACTTTACAATTTATACGGTGGTGGGGGTAAGGGGTTGGAGGGAGTAGCTGAGGAGGTGGGAGGGAAGGGATGGTAGGGGAAAAGCAAAGGAGGAGGCAACAATGCGTGATAAGAAATGTACTCTATCTTGCTCATGTAACTGTAACCCCTCTGTACAATATTTTCACAATAAAAACAATTAAAATGTAAGTTGTAGTTCTATATTGGCATATTGGCTGTAACACTTGAGATACAGCTCACCATCCAACACCGTTGGTGGTTAATTGGAGATTAAGGTCTCATAGGCTTTCCTGCCCAGGCTGGCTTCAACCCTCAATCATCAGATCTCAGTCCCATGACTAGCTAGCAGCTACTGCTGCCTGCATTGGTATATTGTTTTACAGACAAATACTCTTAGGAAAGAGGTGAACTCAAATATACAACACTGTTGCCCTATAAATATATACTTATATCTGTAATTAACTTATAGATGGTAAATAGTTACAAATACACAAGGGTATAATTATATACTGAAGATACATCATACAAATTTGTGTATATAGATAAGTGTGTATGTGCCTATATTAAAACACATAAAAATCCTCCTTGACTCCCATTATTCTTTGGAGAATTATTTTGGGAAATGTACAGTACATAGCCTCTCATTTCCTGCAAGATTTAAGTGCTTTATAGATAAAGAACTTACTTATTCTTTTCAGAGACTTAGGTTTTGTAACTAAAATGCTGTAGGTTCAATAAGTGTTTGTTGCTTGATCAAAGGTTTCAGATCTGAGATTAAGCTCAAAGAGGGATTATTTTTGAATGGTCTCTTGCTAAATATCATTTTAGAGACAGTTTGAAAACAACCTAGCCCATTAAGACTTCCAATTTGATCCAACGACAATCTAAACTTTATAAAGACTTACTAGGCCTTTTGACATTGCAAAATTTGGTTGTAGTACATCTTTTCTTGGCAGAAATCCAAAAGTATAGAAAGTGTTCAGCTGTCTTATAAAGTTATTGAGGTTAATGTAAAATTTGATTGTATAAATGAATGAGAGGTCAGAGAACACATATGTCATGTATTTTATTACTCCAAACCTGAACTTTGAAAGAAATCATTGGGTTTTCAGTTTTTATAGTCCTTTATTATCAGAATCTTCCTTTTCCATCTCTTAAAATAAATGGTTTAAAACTATAAATGTGCACTTTATGCTGCATTAAAATGATCATAATTTTCATATATATGAAATGCTTTCATTTAAATACAGAATTGTAAGTGCTGCATCCACATTTCTTTGACAAAGTGAATCAGTAATCAAATTGATCATTGTTATGAATTGACAAATATGCATATACCTCTAATTGTCTTTATAGGGAAATGTTTCAGTGTACCATTTCTAAACATGTAATAATTTCCATAGCTGTACATGCATTTCCCAACATCTATAGCCATTGATAGTAACATAATTGTACTTGAATTTATATATATATATAAAACATTTATTACTATCTCCCAACTACAAGATAATTTTATTAAATATATGTACATACATACATATGGAAAAAGATTTTCCTATACATATGTATGTTCTATGAGAATATAAGCAGTGTAAATGCAATAAAGCCAATGATAATATATATCACAAAGTTTGAAACATGTTAGAAAACATGAAATTAATTTTAAAAATAATATGTCTTACAATCTGAGACACAAATTAAGTTTCAGTTATTTTTTTTCTACTCTATAGTTTGCCAAGTGTCCAATTTTCAAGTATCAATCCTTTTCTCTTGATAGGCAGAGAAATGACAGGGATGGCTTGCTTTTCTTGATGGTTTTCCACCAGCTATAAAGAATGGACATCTTGGGGTCCCATCCTGGTTATTACGAGGACAAAATTAGAGCTTCCTTCAGTTCTTGAAACAAAAGAGGGAAGCTGAAAACTGCAGTAACTGTTAGTCATAGAAAAAAAAATCAAGTGTAACAATGCCCTGTTATGTTGTGGAGAGCATAATGACCACAATGGGAAAGGAGACCTAAGTTGACTTTGACAAGGGAACAATCACTTGATCTTCCTTCTGTTACCGAATAGCTGTGAAGTTTGTTCTGCCTATTCTGAGCGAAATGATAGCAGGGGGGATAAACATCAAAGAGGTCCTGAAATCACTTTTAATCACCTAATGTGTGGTAAAGATTTTGAAATGTAGGCCAAATTCGTTGATACACAATTTATGAGATTTGAACATCTTTGTTTGAAAAGGAAGGAATCTGAAAAGCATTTGAGATGCATTATCTAGTTCTGAAGATCCAGTTTCTAGTTGATATTGGATTGGTATCCATTTTGGAACACCAATAACATGTATTGGAGTAGAAAAACTGTATTCAAATAGAAATGAAGTATCTATATTTCTAGGGATCACAGACTTGTCATGGATCTAGGACTTATTTTCATCATTTAATTCTCATTGCCTTGCACAAGATATGTTTTCCCAATCTCTCTGTGTATATATATATATATATATATATATATATATATATATATATATATATATATATATATATATAGAGAGAGAGAGAGAGAGAGAGAGAGAGAGAGAGAGAGCAAGAAAACACCCTTAGTCTAATGAATACATGCCAAAAATTCTCATCCAGAAAACTCATTTCCCACAAGGAACCTCATGTTAGATTTAGAATGACTATCCACTTGTTAATTCTTCCCAGAATTCCCTTAGCAAAGAAATTTAGATGGCTTAACTTAGCTTGACATCTAGAAGCTATTTATTACGAATCTATTGCTTTGAAGTTTTACATTTTTCTAGGAGTATTATTTGACATTTTACTGTAAGCATCCTTGGACATTATGAACAACTAGTGGTTCACATGACCAATATTTGGTAGGTGCATTTCTTATTTTTATTACTAGCTCATTTTTGCCCATTCTCTCCTTTCTATTCCGAGCTATTTTTGCAGTGTTTTGCAAAATATTTTGCTGCCAAAATTTCCTAACTTAGAATTTGCAAGATGGCATAATACTCTGTGAATGTTCTTTGGTGTAAAATGTAATTGTTTTTTTTTAAAGTACTTAAAATCACTCTAGAAATCACTGGCATAGCACCTCAGTCCTTCCTCTTACCAGTAACTACTGCTGTTTCTGTTCCAGGGTACTTCCAACCACATCCTCAGTTTCTTTCTTTGTTTCTTCCTTCATCTACAATTTAGAACAAAATTCTCTTCTTTGTCTCCCATGTCTTCAGGGAAAGAACTCAAGAGAAAATGCAAATAAATATGAAAAACTGGGAGATATGTGATTTTTTATTACTACAACGTGCACAAATAATGTTAGGCCATTTAGGGAAAATATCTGTGGAAATGACACAAATGTGACACCAACTATAACTGGGAATAATGTTGAATCTATAAAATGATGAATCCAAAAATGTTCAGGGTATATGGTAATGTGTGTGTAAATTATGAAAATAAAAATTCTAATAAAACTTACTTAAAAGTTTCTACAGAGATAGTAACAACCTTCATATTATTATGGGATAACTTTTCAGAGAAATGCTAGAGCTTCAATAGCAATATTATTATTATTTTAGTTTTTCTAAGAGGAAAAAGATGCCTACCTTTCCTATCAGTGTTTTGAAGCTTAGATCTTCATCATTTCTTTTTTTTTATTGTGAAAATACCACACAGAGGGGTTACAATTACATAGGCAAGGTAATGAGTGCATTTCTTATCAAGCATTGTTGCCTTCTCCTTTGTTTCCCCTTCCCATCCTTTCCCATCTCCCCCCAACTCCCCCCCCCCCGGCCCCACTCCTTCTCCCCTGTCCCCCACCCCGTGCTAAAGTTGTAAAGTTTGTTTTTGGACATAACATCTTGTACATCTCATTGTTGCAATGGGCCCACCTCTATCCCTATTTAAATGATTTGTTTTTTCCCTTCCTCTCCACAAATTATACCAACATCAAATAGAGTGAAAACAGAGGTTATGTCTCTCATTTCTGATTATATAAAATGTCCTGAAATATAACTTTAAAAATACCATTTATGAATGTGCATGTGAGTTGTCATTATCCCACTAGGTATATAGATTTCTTATTAATAAGAGCAATTAACAACCAAAACTAATTAACTTATTTGTAATTTATGAAATGTCTTTTGATTAAACATAATAAAAGCAAAGGAACCAATGTCATAGTTGTTAAGTTGATTCAAAAGAGAAAGATGAATCTACTTCCTGGTCACAAAGAAAGATAAAAAGTAGTTAGCTTTCTAATAAACTCATTGTTACATTTTACTCATGATTTCTTTCCCTGAGAATACTTCTGTCTCTCTCTATAGAGTACTCATGCAATTAATGATGTTTGTTTTGTGCTCACAGTACATCCATCAGCCTTTACTGCCCTAGGATATACATTTTAAAATGGTTCTAACTTATGCAGAATGCAAATAAGCACTCACTTAACTAGGAAGTTAAATTAAGATGACTATAACAAAGAAGAAAAAGGAAAGAAAAACACCATAAACTTCCTTCAAGTTTTAGATATATCATTTTTGTTTGTTTATTTTTGGCATAAAATTAATTATTTTTGTCACCAAAGAGGATTACAATATACTAAATAAGTAACTTCCTGAAGCATATTTACCTAGTAATTTGTAAAGCTTCATTTCAAATTTATATTATCCTCGTCATTATTTTAAAGGGCTGTATGATTATTAGAAGGCTTAGATCAAGAGCAGGGAGAAGCATGCTCAGGAGAGCAAAGAAAAATATTTTTGACTGGAAATATTCTTTGATAGAACTTACATTCTAAATATGTGATTATGTGTCTAAATATCTCACATGATTTTTCATTTTTCTTCTGTTTTCTAAAATAATTGCTGCCTTACACATGCTGAACTTTGGATCCTTTATGATATTTCATTTGATTGTTTCCTCCTACCCTAAATGTGTGTATGCACATGTCTACACACACAAACATACACAAAAAGATAGAAAGAGAATACTGAAAAAATGAAGAAGGGAGAGAGAGAAAAAGACAGAGAGAAATAACAAGAGACAGAATCTATGTGGTAGATGAATAATTTAATATTTTATATTTTATTTATTTCATTACTAACTCAGATAATCATTTATATACCTTACAAATTTTTAATATTTACAATTAAGAGACATACCACAAGCCAGGTTACAATAAAACTACCAGAACAACTATGTTCATTGCAGTACTATTTACTATTGCCAAGGGATGGAGTCAGCCCAGATGACCTCAGTAAATGAATGGATCAAGAAATAAATTAGTACATCAGACACACACACACACACACACACACACACACACACACACGCGCGCGCGCGCACACACACACACACACACTATATATATATATGTGTGTATATATATATATATATATATAGTTTACTCATCCATTAACAAAAATGATAATATACCATTTATAATGAAATAGAAAGATTTTAAAAATTTTATGTTAAGTAAAATAAGTCAGGCCCATAGAGACAGTGAGTGCGTGTTTTCCCTCACTGGAAGCTAGTATTCGCTTACAAAAGAGTAAGTAAATGTATTAGGTGTTATGCAAATGTATACAGATGTATTATATGGAATATTTAGATTCAATGGAGAACTCCAATAGTGAATTTCTTCAGAAAGTTAAAGTTAAAAAATATGAACAACAAGAAACAGGTGTGCTGGGTCATGGAGAGAGAGGCAGATAAATGAAAAGCAGAAGAGGAATTAAATACAATCAAGAATTCAATGAATATCCAACAATATTAAGAAGAGTGAGGGGAGGAGAAGGTGAGGAGCACTGGGTGAGAATGTTGAAATGGGTAACATTGATTAAAATGCATTATATTCATAAACTGATTTACTGAATGGCTACTCCTTTGTATAACTACAAGAAAAACACAATTCCTTTCCTATCAAAGTTTGAACTTCCTAAGAAGAAATGAGATAGGACACCAATATTTATTATTTCTTTATTACTATTGTTAATTTATTAATTATTAATATTAATTTATTAATATTTATTCCCATCTATCTTCCATAGAGTTGGACCTCATTAAGTATGAATTAATACTTCAGCTATTAATTACATGTTACAAGAGTTATTCTGACTATCAGATTGCATCTGTATTATATGCAATGTATTATGCATTATGACTATTTCTTCATCTCTAATCTATATATATATATTCCTTTTTATGTACAGATGTTTAATGGTACCTTTTTACTAACATTTAACTAATATATTCTGGGAAGAACATTTGTCTAAATAATATGGAAATCTATACTTTTCTCAGATGAATGAGGATATATAATATGATTTTAAAAATATTTAGATAAAGGTTAGTAACACAAAAATATGTAATTGTAAATTATGATGTCATTATAGATAATGTTTCTATTGGGCCAGTAAGGTGTTCATGTTGTGTTCATATTACAAAATGCTTTCATTAAAGTGTTTCAGTTTGTTATCAGTTACTGAAATATATGATGAGAGGTGTTTACCAATACATGGATAATCAAAATTAATTTTAACAATTAACAAAATTCCATGCATATACATGTCTGAAGTCAAAATTATTATACCTTAGGCTTAGATGGCTCAAAAATAGAACCTAGAGAATGGGCAAACATTCAAAAGCCATTACTGAATTACAGAAGCAATAATCCTAAACTTGTACCTTGACTTAAACATAGTTTAAACTTCAACCAACCTTTTCCACAGGGGCAACTAAATTTTCAATTTGTGGTTTAAACAATAGTTTCCTCTTTTGGGGGGTGATGATTTCTTCTTTCATATCTAGAATTCAACAGGATTTTTATTCTGAGTAAATATCTTAACCAGCTTTGTTATAAAGAGACATCTATGTTGACTATAAAATAGGAACTCTGTGTCCATTTCTCTTCAGTGCCCCCACAAACTTGCTGAGGTGTGCTTATGCCATGGACATCAACATAGTTCCAAAGATGCATCCAATCTTTGTTATCTAATGCTTATTTCTCAGCCATCTAAATACTTGGCATGGTTTGGACCCTAGAGATGTAGAACAAAGAAGTCTATATTTCTCATCTCAGAGAGATTATAGTTTTAGTGAAGATGGTTAGACACATATTTTAGTGCACAATAAGCAATTACAAAAATGTAGTGTATTATATTCTAAAGAACGAAGTAGCGGTTCACAAATGGGTTACTGTTGATCCAGGGAATTTAGTACAGTGAGAAAAAGTAATTAGTGTTCATGATAATCCAAGAACCACATGTACATGTGTACACACACACACACACACACACACACACACACACACACACACACACATATAATTTCAAGACACAAACTCTACAAGTGTTCCAAATTTTGTTAATTTAAATTTATTGTCAGAGTTCAGTACAGAGGGGTTACGGTTACATATGTAAGGTAGGGAGTACATTTCTTGTTTAACTTGTTACCCCTCCTTCATTTTTCTCCCATTTTCACTCCCCTCCAACACCCCCCCCCCGAAGCTGTACAGTTGATTTCCTATGAATTGTCTTGTGAGTATTGCTGTGACGTTGGTTTGCCCTTTGTTCTTTGTCTCACCATTTTGTTGTTCTTCCCTTCCCTAATTCAGATAAACGTATGTACAAATTCCCAGGGAACCAAAATCAAATATAGTGACAACAGGAGATAAACCATATGAAGAAAAACACAAAAGAATACAGAAATCACATAGTACATTAAAAACAGCAACCAAAAAACAAAACCTCTTGTTTCTATACCTTGGAGTTCATTTTGCTTAACATCATCTTCTATGGTCATATGTACATAGATAACTATTGAGCTATTCTGCTCATCTGCTAGGACTACCCCAAACATATACTAATTAAAACAATAAGAGAAACCAAGGTATCCATGTTTCTTTGGGTATGGCTTACTTCACTTAATATGATTTTTTCCAAGAGTTCTAAATTTTTAAAATAACATTAAGCTAAATTTAAAAAATAAGAATTCTTTTAAAAATTAAATATTAACTTTTAGCTAAATTAACATTTAGCTTAAAAATTAAGATTAAAAATTAATTCATTCTCAAAATCACAAGCCAATTCAGCAGTAGTTATATGGTTAAGATGGAATATAAAGGTAGAAAATATTTGATTTCTTAATCAAATGAAACCAATATCCTTAGAATAGAATAAGAAAGAGATTAAAGAAGCATCTCTTTAAATAATGGAACACCAAAGGCACACTTCCTTGATTTTAATTTTTTTGATTAGGGATTAGGTAAACATGCTCATAAAAGAGACAGTGGACACTGAATTGCTTCAGACTCTGAAAATGAAAGTCTTTACATGGAGGCAGTTACAAAACCAGAAATTTTATTAACTTCTAAACTTTCCAATTTTGAAAGAAAGCCACTTCAATTTTTTCTCTCATTCTTTTTACATCTCCTTTACCTTTTTTTTCTAATTCTAATGCTAACATGATGACATTTTGCATTTTCCAGCTTTGTATTTTACCAGAGAAATGTAACTTAATGTCCTACCATTTGATCATAGAAACATTATAAATATATTCAAGCATTGAATCACTTAATTAGAGATAAATTGTACAATTTCACCAGAGGAAAGAATTCTATTGATCCCATCTAAGCCCCAGATTTAGATATCCTTTTAAATCACATAAATTCTCAAGCAAATTGATTTTACATGAAACTACCTGTAAGGCATGAGGTTATGCTCAAAAGTGTAAAGATAATCTTGGATTAAATGCCTATCTAAAATATTTACTTCAAGTAACACTTATTATATCCCTGAATCTAGCTAGCAGAATGTCTGACACTTAGCCAGGACAGACATATTTCTGTTACATATATAAGTAGGGCTACATCCAAATGCATGTGTTATATGTTGAGGAGATCATGTGGTGTAATGCATTTAAACACTTCCTCTACTGACTAAAATAGCGTAGCCACATAGTACACAATCTACCATAGAGTACCATTTATTTACCTTCCTGATTCAATGGCTGATTGAGACCTCTTCTTGCATATGTAGAACATCCTAAGAGAATATGATACTTCATATTAACCCAGGAAAAGATCAGCTTTCAAAATTCTAGGTTTAATTTGTACTTAGAAAATTCATAAACCTGAACAATTGTAAATTCTAAATCAGGGGCTAGCTATACTGGTCTAGTGTTCTAATTCATATGTATCATAATAAAATATCCATATGTCATAAACACTAATTCTATATAAAATATTTTAAAAGTTTTTAAAATATTTTATTTTTTGGAAAGATTCTGTACGGAGGGTTATGGTTACATGAGTAAGGTAATGAGTACATTTCTTGTCGAACATTGTTACCCCATCCTTTGTTTTCTCCTATATCCCTTCTCTCCCCTACTTCCTCTGTTCATCCCCTCCCCCAAAAGTTATGAAGTTCATGTCCAACATAGTGTCTTATAAGTATCATTGTTGCAATGGATCATCCTGTGTCCTTGTTTCAGCACTTTTTTATTCTCCTTTCCCTCCCCAAATTAAATAAATGTATTACAAGATGCAGGGTACCAAATCCAGTACAATGACAACAGGGGATATGCCATAGGGGGAAGAGTATACAAAGGAAACAAAAAAAATCACATAGTAAATTAAAAACAACAACAAAGAGAAAGATCTCTTGTATCCATATCTTGGGGCTCATTTCATCTTATATGCTCATATGTACATAGATTTTGAGCTTTTCTGCTCATCTGATAAGTTTATCCTAGACTTATACTGATTATTACAAATGAGGGAAACCATGGAAGCTGTATTTCTTTGGGTCTGCCTTCATTTAATATGATTTTTTTCTGTCTTTCCATTTCCTAACAAATGGGTAGTGTCATTCTTTCTGATGGAAGCATAGAATTCCATTATATATATATATACCACATTTTCTAAATCCATTCATCTACTGAAGGGTACCTGTGTTGGTTCTACATGTTAGCTATGGCTAATAATGCTGCAATAAACATAATTGTGCTAGTAGCTTTAGTATGGCCTTGTTTGTGATCATTTGGGTAAATGCCCAACAGAAATAAGGAAGTGGAGAAATTTCCCATGCTCCTGGATTGGGAGGATTAACATCCTGAAAATGACAGTACTGTCAAAGGCTATCTACAAATTCAATGCAATATCCATCAATATTCCAACTTCATTCTTCAATGAAATAGAGGAAGCAATCCAAAAATTCATATGGAGCAATCCAAGACCCAGAATAGCAAAAAGAATCCTTAGCAGAAAGAAGAGTGCTGGAGGAATATCAATACCAAATTTCAAACTCTACTACAAAACCATAGTAATCCAAACAGTTTGGTACTGGCACAATAACAGACCTGAGGACCAATGGAATAGAACTGAAGGCTCAGAAATAAACCCACAGACCTAAAGCCACCTAATCTTCCATAAGAGAGCCAAAACAATAGAATGGAGGAAGAAAGACAGCTCTTCAGTAAATGGTGCCAGCAAAATTGGTTAAACATCTGTAGAAAACTAAAATTAGATCCTTACATATCACCCTGCACCAGTATCAACTCGAAGTAAAGAAGACACCCTGAAAACATTACAGGAAGGAATAGGGGAAACTCTAGGGCTCCTTGGCACAAGCTGAAATTTTCTTAATAGAGACCCAGAAATACAACAAATCAAAGAAAGGTTGGACAAATGTGATTGCTTTAACCTGTAGAGCTTCGGCATGGCAAAGGACATAGCTAGCAAGATCAATAGAAAGCCCATGGATTGGGAGAAGATCTTCACAAGCCATACAACAGACAAGGGTCTCATATCTAATATATACTTAGAACTCAAAAAATTAAATCCTCCAAAAATAAATCCTCAAAGAAACAACCACCCCATTAATAAGTGGTCTAAAGACTTAAAAGAGAGACTCCTCTGAAGAAGAAATAAGAATGGCCATTAGACAGATAAAGAAATGTTCAACTTCTCTAGCCATAAAAGAAATGCAAATCAAAACAACATTGAGATTCTACATCACCCCATTAGAATGGTTATAACTGAGGAATTGAATAACAACAGATGCTGGAGGGGATGTGGCTACAAGGGAACCATACTGCACTGTTGGTAGGAGTGTAAACTTGTTCAATCACTCTGGAAAGAAGTATTGAGGTTCCTTAAAAGTTTATTGTTTTTGTTTTGTTTTGTTTTGTTTCTCTATATCCCTCTCATCTAATCCCTTCTCAAGACTGGAAAAAAATGGCATCAACATCTTAGCCTATAGTTATTTTTCATATGAAAATTATGTGGGAGTTCAAGGCAATCAAACAGGTGAAAAATAAAATGTTTGTTATTGTAATAAAGTTAGAAAACTAATTTTGAAGTGGGCCCATGTTCTAGTTCTAAGCAATTACTCATGAGGTTCTCAAAAAAGATACTTTTGAAGCTAATGAGAAAGGCAACATTTACTCTACAATGATCACACTCTTTCAGTTCCTTATATTTTCAGGTTTTCTTTTCCCACAAAGTTACCCCTTTACTTCAGGGACCACATGAACATTCTTAGTCTTTAAAGAAACTAGGAACAAGTTTAAGTCAATGTGAAATAAGAAATATACCCTTGATCTCATTTTAAAATAGCTTTTTTTAATAGTTGAGTTCTTACCAACTTACATGATCTATGTTATCCTCTCATCCAACTATAATTGGTAAATGATAAGCAAACCTTTTTAAAGCAAATACTTTTGAAATATATATTAATTGATTAAAGCATTCCCACACTAAATGAACATTTTCACTGGACTCCAAAATTCCTTACCACCACCATTTAATCTCCCTTTCTCCTCAACTCTGGTTCAAAGGCAAGTACTTTCCCTTAGTAAAAAATGTTGGCGTTTCCTAGAATGTTTTATGAACAAAACCTTACATCATACACTGTGTGTGGTTACTTTTATTCATCATTAATTAGAAATGAAGAGATCGTTATGTCTCTAAATTGTTTATTGTTGTGGACAATCAATCTATTAGCTTATGGAGGGATATTTGTAATAGTCAGTTTGGGTTTATTATAAAAATAAGCTGATAGGATCACAAAATTAAAAGCCTTTGAATGGGGAAAATTAATTTATATTGTATAAAAGTCAAGGAATTGCATGGCTGGATGATCTGTTACAAATATTTTGAAATATTTTTGAAACTGCCACACTGGCAGTAAAGCAGCTTCTCTATTTCCTTGTTAACATTTGCAATGGCCAGTTTTCTTAATCTTGAGAAATCTAACAGTTTTGATATGGTGACTCAGCCATGATTTTATTTTATACTTCTTAATAATTAGTGATGCTGCAGCCTCTACCCATGAGCTTTCTATACATTTTCAAAAGGAAAATCTCCAAATCTGTTGTCAATCCTTCTGTACATAAATGTTTGCACATAAATGTCTCTTAGGGGTTAAAAATCATGTTTGATGAGCAATAGGATTCAGTTTTAGAGAAAATTAACATTTGCATTATCAAAAATATTTTCTATGAAATGCTGAGTATTTTAACATAAAAATTATGGTCATAACTAAGTTTAAGCTAAGTCGTGCATAGGATATTAGGTGAAAAGAGAGATTTATTTATGTATATGTTTTGTATGTGTGTATCTACTAGTTCTAAACTGATCCATTGAAAGGATGACTATTTTTCCCATTGAAATGTCTTTGTTGGACATAAGCTGACCATATGTGTCTAAGCATATTTCTGGATTTTTTCTTCATTTCTAATAATAAGTTTGTCTGGCATATGTCTGTTTTGCTTATTGTAACTTTGTAATATATATTTAAACCAAGCAGTCTAAGTCCTTTTATTTTGTGTATTTATTCTTTCAAAACTGCTTTTTAATGTATATCCTTTGCACTTCTACATAAATTTGTGAAATCTATTTGTTTATTTCTATGAAATAGTGTAGAAATTGGAACAGAAGTTTTAACAAATCTGATGAGAATTAAATGCTTGTCACCCTCAAATCTTTGAAGATTTGACCATGGGTTATTTCTCCTTACAGTTAGATTTTGTTTTAAGATTTTAAGCAAACTTTCATAGATTTCAGTATATGTATCATATTGTGTTTTCTATGTTTTGTATTATTTATTCAATTATCATATTTCAGAATTTAAAACTTGATTATTTATTGTTATTATAACTAAATAAAGTTTTTTGTTTGCCAATACTTTATAGTGGAGCCTATGCAAATTCAGTTAAATTCAATAGCTCTCATGTAAATTTTTTAGGTTATTTTTAAAGACAGTTTATCTTTTCTTAAAATCTTGTTTATCCTTTGCCTCTTTCCTTACCCTCCTGATAAGAATCTCCTGTTCAAGCTTGACTAGCTTAAAATTAGGAAATTGAGTTAGAAAAGAGTATTTCTAAATTATAGATTACTTTGTAATATTTTCTACTCTTTCATATGTGGTTTACATATGTATATATATATATAAATTCTATTTGGGAATATTCATGTTTTAAGGGATTCTGATGCATTTTGTATTATTGTAAGAAAACACAATGCTTTCTATTACTAATATTAAAAACCTGCTGTCACTAATGTAAAGTAATGCAAAGAAGATATATTACTATTACTTTTATTTGATAATCAGAAAGGAATTAAGAAGGGTCAGTTCCTCCCTTTGCTTGGATTAGTAGGCAACAAACTCAACTTCCTTTAAAAATGATGTAAATTTCTCACAAGCTCTTCAGAGATATCCTTTTTAAGATAATATTTGACCTATGTAGAATAGTTCTTAATTATAGTTCTTGTAATAGTTCTTAATTTCTACATAAGTAACTGACCTGGCACACATAACCTATGCATCAATGCCCATATAATTCCCTTGTGACTGTGTATCTCTCTCTCTTTCTCTTTCTCTTTCCATAACTCTCTCTTTCTCCTCTCCATTCTCTCCTTTCTCTCTCTATTCACTCCTCTTCCCACTCTCTCCTTTTTCATTTCTAGCCTCTCTCTCTCCTGTTTTCTCTAACAGGTCCTTTTTCTGGGAGATTCTGCAACAGCCTTAGGAAGTACAAAGGACAAAGAAGTCAGCGATGTGCTCTTTAGTAATTAAGGCAATTAAGGCAATTAAAATTTTGGAGCCTTTCTCTTTATGTCATGTTTCCCTTAAGTAGTAAAAAAAAATCTTAATTAGGAGGCTTGCTTAAATTTCCAACCTCAAAAGCAATGTTGCTAAATACTCTGTCTAAAGTCTGTTCCCTAGTTTCTGTGCATCCCTTAAGGTTTTTAGTCACACTTTTGGGGGCCAGTTTCTCTGGATAAATGCTGGTCTGGTAAAATGTTCAAAAGGCATCAGAATGAAAGTAATAATCTAGTGCCACAATAATATCACATTAAAAACAGAAATAATCAACAGCAGCTCTGTGTCAGAGTTTAAAAGAGTTTTAAAGATTATGTAGACAGCTGTTTTGAGTGCATAGCAAAACTGAGAGTGTGGCTTAGAGATTCTTCATGTGTCATTAGTCCCACTCATGCATTGCTCTGTACCAAACTGGTGCGTTTCTGGTAACTGATGAATCTCCTTTGACACATCATGACAGTTTATATTTTACTTTGCCCTTGAAAAAGCATGACCCATAATTTGGATAAATGTATAACAAAAATATTAGACTATTATCTACATTACTTTTACCATATTCTATATTCAGCTTATTAATCTCTGGTCCTAAGAATTAAGGTTTTAATACTAAATGGCTTAAGTACAAAGTAGAGCTTAATGATCAGTTTAAAACTAATTAATATTTCAATATTAAATCATTGTACATAGCTGATGAATTATACAAACTATAACTGAAAAGTTATAATTTTTCTAACTAAAATACAAAGGCTTATTACAATAATAGAAATATTAAATACGCTGGATACCATACTTGAGCATAAAGTTTGGAAGTAGATTTTTCAATATGTCCTCAGTATCTAAAGCTTCTAAGTGCTAGTCCTTGCAGAAGAATCTACCATGTAAATAAGTGTGATGAATATGGGACATCTTTTTCAATGTGACATTCTTTAAAAAAAAAAACTATTAGACTGCACATATAACAGAGTATGCTGGGAAAATGCAATTAAGGAAACTGTGGTAGTCAACTACGCAAATTATGTCCATCTGTTGAACAAACCCTTGGGATCACATGCAATTGCTGAAAAGAAATGAATGATTGTTTTCCAAGCATTCCATTAAGAAGCTATCCATTCTAAGCCTGTGAAGCCACGGATTCTTTCTAAATACTCTTAGTAAAGCAGAATCTTTCCTCTCTCTGACACTGACTTATCATCACAAAAACACAGAGAAGAGCTACAATAAAGTCAGTTCTTTTTCATTCAAACTGCATCAACCTTTAATCAATTCTGCCTTGCAAAATGACATAGCAACGATGTAGTGTCCTAGAATTTTTTTAATAGAGGGAAGCCATGTCTATTTCCCAACTTGGTGGTGTTTAGATTATGAAATGTATTATAGAAAAACCATGGAGTTTTGAACATCCCTTCTTTATATTAAAATGATTTTGAGACAAGTGTGAAGGTCAAGAAGTTATTGTGGTTTTCTAGTAAAATCACTGCTCCACTCTCCCAGATCTAAGTAGAATAATGTCTGGAGATATTCTATTTGAAAATAGAGAACTTGAGGGAATAGACAGCATAAGACAATTTCCCAGAGCAATAGTATATGTTATGTTTCACAAACAGAAGAAGGCATGCATGTCAGTCTACAGTTATGTATTACCTAATTTTTAAATGACCTCATTATGAGTCACTTACTCATTTGAATTTCAAGGTCAATGTGTTGCTAATTGCAAAATCCATGCTTATTTGTTGGGATACTCTTGTTCTTGTAGTATGTGTGACGGAAAAATCACCCATAGGTAACCATTTCCTGACAATTGATTTTTCTCATATGTAAGACATGTTATGAAACTCTGTGTGGATGAATGTTGACTACCAGACCAGCTGGTGTTTGGCAGCTCTTTTTCTGTGCCAGCATTTGTTTTCCTGTAGAAGCCCAGAAATAGGCTTAAGTGATATCATCAAGTACCTTCTAATTTTAGACTTCTATACAACATGTACTGGATAATGGCCAAATAGGGTACCATAACCTTTCTGTTTCTAGTCAGTTCTACATGAGCAGCAAGTTGTATTTTAATATACTCAATCTTTCTGATGAACAACATGGGAATTACTGTGAGTAAATGAAACAACATGATGATTGCTTATAAGTAGTCCCATAGCATTTTGACTCACTTTCATTATTTCACATTGGATTTATCACTATGTTTTCTGTGGTATCATTAAGTTAAGATTTGGGAAATTCAGGGGATTCATTAAGGTGCAAACCTTCACTAATTATCTGTAATTGATCTTTGCAACCATCAACCAACCTTGAAAGTACATTCTGTCCTAGAGCTGAAGTTTAAAGACAAACTAACATGTCCACCAAGAAGTCATGAACAAATGCTTCTTGAAGGAATAGTCTTTAATTTTCCATTCATAATTATTAAATCTGTCCTAATAATTGTAAGAAAGTACTTAATAAGACACATACAACCATTTGATATTTTACTGCCAAAAATTATCTCACAACAGAGAATTGTTGAAGATCTCAACCATGCACAAATTCTCAGCTTCACACTCATCAGGTGAATTCTTTGTTCCAAGGACTTTTTTAAATCATGACATATGCTTTTATTTCATTTCTTTTAATTATATCAAGTAGTCTAGCACTAATCCTCTTTTTCTTTTAATAATTGCTGTGTTTATGAATATTTATTGGTACTTTTGTGTCTTAGACCTACTCTGGAAATATAATAATTAGAAAAACAAAAAAATGTTACTATGTTATTTGACTGTGATTCTTTGTAGACCACTGACCTCTATATTTCAAATATTTGGTGCAGGAGGAATTTTAATATATTTCAACATAAACTAATGCTGAATAGTAAGTTCCTATTGCACTTGTCTATTAGATCTTTTTTTCTCCTTGACTTAGTTCACTTCAATGATATTAATTAACATAAACATACAAGAATAATGATAATATCTAACATCATTTTTTCTTAATCAAGATCAATGTCAGTCTTGTCTAGGCTGGCCTCATTTGTCTATACAGTACTCTTTCACATACCTCCCTCCTTTGCAGATGAAATTATAAGTATTAGCCATCCTGTCTTTCTCATAATCTAAAATAATTTTAGTAGCAAAAGAACTTCTGCTTCCACTAACATAATATTAATTCCTTTGTACAACATATAATATAAAACTTGAACATACTTTATTGAACATTCTAATTCCTTCTATAAACATTGGGTTAATATGGTGGAAGATAAATTCCATAATTTTGTAATGAAATACCATCTATAAGAAAATCTTTATGGAGGGACCCACAAAGTTATATAGCTGATTGTGTAATGTGAGGCAGCATATGAAATTACAAATATACTGTGTGAATTAAAAAAGATACAGTAAAATCTCATCTGTAGTGCATTAAAGAATAAAGCACATTTTGATAAAAATAAGAATGGAAAAGAGTTGAAAGAAATTTCAAAAAGAAAGAAAGAAAGAAAGAAAGAAAGAAAGAAAGAAAGAAAGAAAGAAAGAAAGAAAAAAGAAAGAAAGAACCCAAAAAGGGAAGAAGGGAAGGGGCTTTGAACATTATGTTTGAGGAATGTGAGAGAGTGAGAATGGGGCTTGTTAGGTATACAAATACATACCTAACATAGATGAAGATCTACCTTGAAGTTTGTTTTGAAATAAATTTAGCAATAAGAACACATTAGGAATGTACAGTTTATTGAGAAATTAGAAGGGCAAAACCTAGGAGCCAACTAGTTATATAAAGAAAAATCTATTGGAGATATATATATATATATATATATATACACATATATACATATATATAATATCAGATTTTCTTGATCCACTCATCTACTGAGTGGTTTCTGGGTTGGCTCCATATCATAGTTAAGGTGAATGATACTGCGACAAACATGGTTGTGCTGGTAGTTTTGGTATGACCTTGTTTGTGATCGTTTGGATAAATGCCCAAAAGAGGGATTGCTGGGTCATAAGGGAGCTCTATGTGTAGTCTTTTGAGGAACCTCCATACTGCTTTCCGTAGTGTTTGAACAAGTTTACACTCCCACCAACAATGCAATAGGGGTCCCTTTTGGCCACATCCCCTCCAGCATCTGTTGGTACTAGATTTCTTGATTATAGCCATTCTAACTGGGGTAAGCTGGAATCTCAATGTTGTTTTGATTTGCATTTCTTTGAAGGCTAGAGAAGATGAGCATTTCTTCATGTGTCTAATGACCATTCTTATTTCCTCCTCAGAGAAGTCTCTCTTTAAGTCTTTAGCCCACTTATATACATTGGAATTGTATGGCTCCATCAGAATGACATTGCTCCCTTTGTTATGAAATAAAAAGACTTGGAAAAAATTATACTAAGTGAAGTAAGCGAGGCCCAAAGAAACATAGGTCCCATGTTTTCCCTTATTTGCAATAACTAGTTCATGTCTAGGACAAGCAAAAATGGTAAAAAGTTATGTACATATGACCATATAAGATGATGTTAAGTGAAATGAACCCCAAGACAGAGACACAAGTTTTTTTTCTTCTTTCTTGCTATTGTTTTTAATGTACTTATAGTACACTATATAATTCTTTTGTTTCTTTTGTACATTCTTCCTCCATGGTGTAACCCCTGTTTTCACTGTATCTGATTCCAGTGTCCTACATCTTGTATATATATTTTTATAATTTGGGGCAGGGAAGGGATATAACAAAATGCATAAATAAGGATACAGGCTGACCCATTGTAACAGTGAGATATACAAGACACCATGTTGAAAATGAGCTTTGCAATTTCAGGGTGGTGGAGGGAGGAGTTTGGGAGGTTGGGAGGGAAGGGTTGGTAGGAGAAAAACAAAGGAGGAGGTAACAATGCTTGATAGGAAATGTACTCATTACTCATGTAACTGTAACCCCTCTGTACAGTATTTTTACAATAAAATATGTATATGGAAAAAAGAAAAATTTAGAAAATTATTTTTCATATATACATATATATATTCCCTATATATATGGAATATACATACATATATGTATGGAATAAGAAGAGTATATGATTTGAGGCATATTAAGTAATTAGAAAATATATCCAATATAACCTAGTCTAAGAAAGAGGCAATGAAGGCTTTATCAGACGGAAAAGCTTTGGTAAAAGACAAGGAGTATATGTCTGAGTCAAGCAGAAAAGGTCAGATAAGGTGACGTTAGGGAAATGAACCCTAAGATATGTATTCAAATGTTTTTTTTTCTTTCTTGCAATTGTTTCTAACACATTTATAAGATTATTTCTCTGTTGCTTTGTATGTCCCTCCCCCACAGTATAACCCCTGCTTTCACTGTATTTGATGTCAGTATAATTTGTGGAGGGGAAGGGGAAAAACAAATCGTTTAATAGGGATACAGGTGGACCCATTGCAACAATGAGATGTACAAGTCGTTATGTCGAAAACGAACTTTACAACTTTGGTTGGGGCGGGAGGGGGGGGGGAAGGGGGAGGATTGGGTTGGGAGGAAGAGGATGGGAAGAGACGGGAAAGGGAAACGAAGGAGGAGGCTACAATGCTTGATAAGAAATGTACTCATTATCTTGCCCATCCAATTGTAACCCCTCTGTACAGTATGTTCACAATAAAAAAAAAGACAAGGAAATACAGTATAAGAGAAAAACACTGAGATAGCTTGTGAAAACTATATATTCTGAGTATTAAAAATTAACAAAGAGAAAATGTTTCTATTAATTTATTGAAGACAATGTTCATTGCAGGATAGGTAATTATTTTGTTTGAGGATAAGATAATGTTGCACTGGTAATCTAGCAATATGATCAGCAAGAGGAAATTTCAAAAGACTAACTTCAGCTTGGAAAATGGGTGAAAATAAAGTGGACCTATTAGTACTGTTTGTTTCATTTTCCTTAGTACTGCATGCTCGAAAAGACAAACTTTTTCCACATAGTATTAGTAATTAATGTATGCCTTGATTCAAAAGCTTTATTAGGCCATTCTTTATTAAATATGCCAGACATTATTTGATACAACTATGAAGAAAATATTAGATCCTGCCCATATCTGGCTTACCTAATAGATTGTTATTAAGACTTAGGGAGAAATAGAAGAATGAATGCAATTAAATATTCTCTTTGTTTAAAGTTAATGGTAATGTACTGTTAGTCCCTTAGACTATATGGATACATGCATTTTCAATAATTAATATCAAGGGCTGAGAATGTGGCTTAGTAGTAGAGTCTTTGCCTCACATGTATGAAGCCCTGGCTTCAATTCCTCAGTACCATATATACAGAAAAAGCCAGAAGTGGTGCTATGGCTCAAGTGGTAGAGTGCTAGCCTTAGCATAAAGAAACTCAGGGACAGTGCTTAGGTCCTGAGTTCAAGCCCCAGGACTGGCCAAAAAAAATCCAAAAACAAAAAGTTAATGTCAAGTTAAAGTTCTTAAATCTTTAATTGTTGAGCAGTAGACAAAGTATTATATTTTCTGATATAAGACCTATAACATTATTCTAACTTTTCTCAATAAGCCTTTATATTTATGATATAATAATGTCTACCTATGAAACTATGGATTTTATTGGTAGCATTAATATACTTTGTAAGTAAAATATGATGAGAAAAAAATTATCCATTCCTTGGTAAACTATTGCTCATATTCTTGGCTTTGCTGAACAAAAATGTTCATATTTTATTTAATTTGATATCTTTTTAAAAAGAAATGAAACCAAAAAGGAAAAGAGACTGGGATCTCAAGCTGTTGGACTTTGAAATTTTGGCAGATAATTATTTTAGATAAAAAAAAATATGTTGGAGGAAAATTCAAAACATCCTTCTCTTTAGTTCCCTTGGAGCTTCCATAATGTGGCATGACCGAAAACAAAATGATGAAGGTCCTAGCTCATTCCACTGGGAGAAAAATTCATATGGAATGTTGGCATACAAGGAGAGAATTTTGGTGACCCCTCACACTTCTTAGACCTCAATCATAATCATTTCTATGGAGCCAAATAGAATTCTCAGCATTGATATGCAAATGAAGATGCCAACAGTAGCCATACTATTCATTTTCCATGTGCTTTGCAATCCAGAATGTTGAAAGGCTTCCAGTTATTTAATACACAGCACCCTCAATGCATTCCACTAAAAACAACCAGCTCCACATGTATGAAAGTAATTTGTAGAGACCTTGACATATTCCTGATGATTGTTTTGTTTACAGCTGGTTAAATGCCACAGAATCTTTTAAAGCTAAAAGAAAGTAAATGGTAGTGACTCTGAATAGAAGATTTAAAATCTGTGTTTCCATTTATGTTCTTTCAAATCCAGCAAGAGCTATGGCATAGCTGATATTTAAGTTGTAAGAGCAAATGGAAAAGGCTGGCTCTGTTCTGTGTGAACTGATTTTTTTTTTTCTCAGCAGAGCAATTCAACTGTGTCTTCCTATAGACTACCCTCATTGTCTATCAGCATGCTACACTCCTCAGAGTAATAAAAATTGAAACGGGACACAGATTATGATAATAGAACTAAAAGGCAGGGATGCAGAGGAATTTACTTTTTTTCTATTTTCTTTCTCCTAATTCTTAAGGTAATTATAACACTCAAGGTGGAAATAAATTATTATCTATGCAAAAGTCATCTGCTGGAAGATTTTTGAAAACCTGTAGGGCCTGACTATGAGGGAAAATAAGACAACTAGGAATAGTGATGATGTCTGGCACTTTATTCTACTCCTCCTTTATTGACATGCCACACTTGCCTTAGGTGTCCCCAGAGACCTATTTCTAAGAAACTAAGAGAGAATTGGGAAACACATAAAATGGATACTTCAATGAATCTTGCTCACACTGTCACGTATCTTCTTTAAAAAAAAAAAAAAAACTACAGTTCTAGAACATAATATATACTATCTAGGTTGGTTGGTGGTTCTAGGTGTCTCATTAAGTACATTCTGGTGATTATTAGGACAGAATTAATAATTATGAATGGAAAAGTAAAGGTTATTAATTCAAGAAGCATTTGCTCATGACTACTTGGTTGACAGGTTAGTTTGTCTAAGTTCTAAATATCAAAAGGAGAAACACACATGCACACATATATATCATCTGCCTTGCTTACTTTGTTCCCAAAACTGCTCTGTGAGATTCAATCCTTAATCATCACAGACTATACAGTAAATCCCTGAATTAGAAGCAAAGGGATAGCAGATTTCCTCTTATACTTAGCTTGACACTTTCAAAAGGCAATTGTATTTTTCTATCTTACTAAAATATTTTAATTATACTTTCCTATAAGATCTTACTCTTCTTTTTCTCTCATTTTCCCCTCATGGGTTCTTTGATTCCATTTACAAATATCAATCAGACTCTCTTTTCCTTTTTCTTATCTTTATTATTCTTTATATTATGCTTTTGTTTTACTTTTTCTTGGTGTAAGCATCATTTATTTTTTTCTCTCCCAGTTTATGAATACAATATATCTTGATCAATGTCACCCCTTTCAACATTTTCACCCACTATCTCCTTTCCTACCTATTCTTAATTTTGTAGGATATACAATCAGTTCTTGTTTTCAGATTTAGCTTACAAACTCATAGGTACATATGTTGGGTGATATAAAAATTTATACAAACATATTAATTGAAATACAGGAGACTTAAGAGATCACAAATACTGTAATGCACCTTAGAAAACCAAAATCAAAATTCAGGAAAATAAACACCAGGAAATAGTTACTTGAAAGGGAGGTGAGGTCAAGGGGAAAGGAGTAGATGAATGAAGACCTCTTTTTGTAAATCCCATGTTAAGACAGTGAACTCTGGTTTATGATATGATTAGGGTTGTTGGAATTTACCACACTTAGCCTTTCCAATGTCTTTATCTCAGGTAGTACCCACTGTCTTCCTTGAGTAGAGCCCTACGGAAGTTTTGTAAAGGAGATGATCAGCAGTCCCTAGCCCTCTTCATAATCATCCTACAGACTCAGAGGAACTTCCTGCTATATATAAACTACCACCATATGTAACAGCTGGGAGTTCTTACCCTAAATGTATAAATTGAGCTTCAAGTACCAGCTTCCCTTTGGGCTAGACAGTTCTCTTTCCATACCTGACCCATATAAGTAATGGTAGAGAAAAACTTCTGTAGCTCTTGAGGCATATACTAAAAACTTATAATATTCCATTCCTTATATTCTATTCCTTAACTTAAAGCAAAAGTATAACAAACTTAAAACATGGACAGAACTTTCAAAAAAAGAATAAAAGTTAATTTGGGATTCAAACTGAAAATAGCCAACTTCATTTGATGTTCAGAGCATGTTAAGTAGAAGGAAATTAAGGATAAATATAAAGGTCCAGGAAAATACAAATACTTCATACTAATGCCACACATACACACACACACACACACACACACATACACACACACATACACACACACACACTCACCTCTGATCACTTAGCAGAGAGTAAATGGAGCCATGAGCTGGCCACTGTAGTTGAACACATGAAAAGCATGAGTAGCTAGAACAAATTATATATATATATATATATATATATATATATTTATATATATATATATATATATATATATATATATATATACACACACACACACACACACATATGTCAGGAAAAATAATGAAGCACTCAAGGTAACACACTCTTTCCCTTTATTTTTAGGATAAATTAACAAAGAAGCAAAATTTGAAAGAAATGAAAATAAATGAGAAATAAAGCCCAATTTGTCTCACAGTTTTGACATCTAGAAGACAAAGAAATAAATCATTTCCCTTTTTCTCCTAACTTCTAAAAGTTGGCTGGCAACCTTTGATGTGCCTTGGATTCTGCTTCATTCCTGATCTGTCTTTAGTATTACCTGGTGTTTCTTTGTGTATTTCTATGCCTACATTTCATTTGCAAGAGGAACAGTCATGCAAACAAAGTAATGCAAACAGCTGAATGCCAGTGGCTAACGCCTGTAATCCTAGCTACTCAAGAGACTGATATCTGAGGATCACAATTCAAAGCCAGCCAGGCCAAGGAAAGTCCATGAGACTCTTACCTCCAATTAACCACCAGAAAACCAGAAGTGGTGCTATGGCTCAAGTGGTAGAGTGCTAACCTTGAGCTGCTCAGAGACAGCACCCAGGCCAAGCGTTCAAACCTTATGACCAACCAAAAAAAGAAAAAAAAGTAAATGCAAACAAAAACTCTTATATACTACCATTTTATTTAAAGCTCCTCTTCTTACTTTGTTGTTGTTGGTAGGTAATTAGAGATTGGAGTTTCAGTGTCTTTCCTTTCCTAGGCTAGCTTCCATTATGAGCCTCACATCTCAGCCTCTTGAGTAGGGAAGATTACTGGTTTGAGCCACCAACTCCAGCTTGTTTCCTTTTTCAGATATAATCACTACTTAAAGTTATTTGCAATTCAGCTTTGTTCTAAGTCCTTTTCCAATAACAGATACTGAAGAATTCTCTAAGGAGCAATGTCTCTGCTCTAGTGTTCACATTCATACAGTAGATACTGTCCAGAATTACTGTGAAAATAGTGTGATGTATACTTAACTTTATTATTTTAATGTTTAAATATCTGTGTTAGTGGATAAAGGTTTACATATGTGCAAAAATTTATGGAAATAGAAGGCACATTAACTAATAATGTATGTAATTTGTAAATAATGTTTAAAGGATATATAAAGTAATATATAGAGTGCATATATAGGCTAAGTATTCTGTATATCTGTGTATACAATGTAATATATATAATATATAATCATAATATATCCCTCTAGATTCTACTTTCTAGTTCTGAGTTTATGAAATGAAATACAGAACTGTCAAAAGAGTAGATTAAAAAGTAGCCATGTGTACAAGAATTTTGAAGAGTCAGTAGCCAATTGTAAATATTTACTAAGCTCCTGAGGTGGCTATAATGGATTTTTGCAGATGTAGAAAAACACTTTCTACCTAATGAATGCTTCATTCTTCAAGGAAACTATAGTCATGACAAGTCTATGAGAATCAATACATTAATGGTCATTGTTAACCAAGTGGAAATCATTATTAACCTGAATAAACTAATGCCCATGCTTAATCAGGAGTAATCACTATTAATTAAAATGCTGCCTGACACTGTGTGTTGAGTTTACATAGTTGTCCAAAGGATTTAGGAACAGCCCTTTCCAGTCTTAAAGGTGCCTTCCCTAACTGACTTAAATTATGGAAACAGAATGTTGACATATTAGGAGGAATGTTTTCTTGAGCTTTAATGTTGTACACAAATCCATTTCTTAAATAGTAATTTCTCTGGATGCACACTTTCCTCTTCTTCATTATGACTGATCAGATTCCAAGACTGCATTACAAAGCAAGTTCTCCAGCATTTCAGAGATGCTATTTTAGGAAAGGTTTTAAGCAGATTTTGAAGTGACCAAAATCTCATCTAGTTAGAATGACCCTGAGAGAATAGCAAGTAAGGGCTAATATCGCAATGAGAATTTTCACTATAGGTTGTTATGGTATCACAAACAAATAATTTTTGTTAGATGTTCTGAATAAGTGAGAGGGGTTTCCATTACTTACAGATTGTGAGGCTTTGATAGTATCTGTTGTTGAACACATTGTAGTGATGGATATGGTAATGTCTTATCTAAGCAGAGCTGTGAAAGGCACAAATTTTGGCCTCAGGCAGAAAGCAGACTCATCTTCTTGCTTACTCATTTGTTCATTTGATGCAGAGTGACCTTTTTTCTATTTACCAGATATCCTGATAAACAAGAACAATACAGAAATAAACAAGCAAGTAAATAGGCAATAATCACCCACCTGCCTTTTTTCCCTGAAGTTGCTGGGAGTCAGAAGTATGATGGAGTGTTATTAATGACACATGTAACATGTTCAGTGATGAAAGATGGACACAGGGTTCCAGGCAACATTAGTGAGGGTTCTTTAACCTAATATGAAAGTAGAAAAAGGTAGTAAAAGGCAATATATCTAAAAATCATGAACTTCTGAGGCAAACTTTAGACAGCATAAGCTAGAATAACTGTATTGGAAATTATATATGTCAGGCATGGTTGTACATACCTGAAAGCCCAGCTACTCCAGAGGTAGATAGGAGTATCATAGTTTAAAACCAGGCCCTATAAAAATTAGTGAGGTTTAAAATACAGGCTAGGTACTGTGGCATAGGCCGGTGTTCAAGCTATTTGAGAGGCTGAGGTAGGACTGTAGACAAATAATACTCCCAGGCAAAAGCATGAGTCCCAAACTTTCAAACTCAAACTCAAAGAACAGTGGCTTGTAGTGGTACAAGGCTTGCCTAGCAAAAGAGGCCCCAAGTTCAATAATGAGCACCAGCCCCTCTTGTTTTGGGAATAAGCAAAGTTTACTGGGGAAAAAAAGATATTAAAAATCAGTATTAGAACTAAAATTATTTCTGTCATGCTACTCTGAGGTGTATCTGACCATTGATTTGTGTATTTGGGTAATCCCTGGCAACATGTTTTTAATCTAGTTTCTTACTTGACCTTTCATTATGTTAATGGCTTCCTTTGCAGAAGTTAGCACTTCCTACTTCTGGTGCCATTTTTTATAATGTTTCTTGGCATGCAGTTTTACATCTTTTCAAATCACAATAGAGTGGAGAAGATAGTAATGGTAAACAAATGTGAACAAATGATTTTTATAAGAAAAATATCTGCAGATGTGATGGAAAATCTTTACAACAAACTAAAATGTTACGTTCCCTTTTGCAAAGTTTCCTGTAAATTTCTCATATTCTTGCTGAGTTTGATCACAGATACAAACACCTATAAATTCCAGCATCTCCTTTTTGCTGATTGGACAGAGTTTTTGGTAGGTTCACCAAGTACATTTATATTTTATCAGCTCATCAGAATAAATTCTGGATTCTTTTTTATATATTTCTTATTCTGCCTTTTATATTTATCGTGAATATTTGAAATATAAGGAATATGTTTACATAAACATTAGATAAAAACAAACAAAAACAACCCACTAAAGCCAGTCACATGTAGCTCATGACTATATTCTTGGTTACTCAGGAGGCTGAGATCTAAAGATCTTTGTCCAGACTGAGTCTAAGATAATCTCCAATCAACCAGCAAAATGCTGGAATGGAAGTGTGGCTCAAGTGGTAGAGTGCTAGCTATAAAGGAGAAAGCCAAGTGAGAGCATGAAAGCCCTGAGTTCAAGCCAAGATTTCCCACCCTTCCCACCTGGGACACACAGAGCAGTTAAATAACCTATGTGAGTTTCACATATGTGAGTTTTATTTATTTTGGCAAATGTGATTTGAATAACTTTTCACCTCCAAAACAGAAGCAAAGCCATCTTTGAGGCCACAGTTTTTGGAAATGGTGTACATTCTGGAATCCAGGACCCTCATTCACACACTGTTCAACTTCTTGGTCCTCTTTCTCCTGTGGGATCAGGAAGTGACCCGAGAGATCACTGCTTCCTCTTCTCTCAATTCATGCTTTTTTTGCTGTGATAACTGATGCCTTTTGTCTCAAGAGGCAGCTAGAAAAAGAACCAATGTTTTATGCTGCCCTCTGTTCCCACTTGAGACATAGACATAAGCAGAGAGAAATAACTCGGCTTATTCCACACAATATTTTTAACCATGGCAAGGCTGCAACCATCTACTCCAAGGCTAAGGCCAGTTCTCTAAGAGACCTGGCAAAGTCTTCTTTCCACCTTTCTCTGGAATACATTCTGAATTCGCTGAATACTGCCTGCTACTGAGGTTAGGTACCCACCATGAATCTTAGTAACAAGACAGTGGAATGAGAAAATTGATTTTCCCATTCTTGTTAGAGTTTCTGGTTCTTATTTCACACTTGAACCCACAAATGATGTTTCAGACCAAAATGGAAATTGTGCAAAACTTAGATTGCAGTAAAAGATATATACACAATTCCGAAACTGTGGCATCAAATAAAACAGATTCTCAGTAGTTACTGCTCTTCCCAATCCCCCATTTCTTTCCTTATTTCCATTAAATAAAATTGACTAGGTCTATGGGAATGGATATAAATCCCTGATTCCATACTATCCTAAAGCATTTTCATGTGCTTCATAAATTAACATAATGAACATTAGCTTTGAAAAGGAAAGTGACATTTTTGGTAGATTCAGAAAAGATACTTAAAAAAAAACTCACTCCCATATCATCAATTACTAATATAGGTGTTGTATCTATTAGATCGTGATCTCCTAACAGCTAAACTCCTATATCCAGCCCCATTTGCCCAAGGGAAGACAAGGAGTTGAGCCCAGTCTCAATGCAACCAACCAACCACCCAGCCAACCAACCAAGCAGGCAATAAATCTGCATTTTCTGCCAGTGATGTTTCTCAGTCTTTAAAGCATTTATCCCACACTAAACAAAATCACATAACACCATCCAGGCAGTCCCATCAAAAATACTAGCTTAGTTATCATTAGTTTAATATTGCTGAAAAACTATTTAGAAGTAAGCTTCTAATTAATCTAATGCCTCCTATATCTTGCATAAGACTACCTGCATTAAACACAGTAACAAATTGTCACTTCAGTTAGGATATAGTTTCTTTTGCCATGTTTATGTATTTTGTTAATGTATTTAATGAGAACCACTAAATCTAAATATTGCTCTTCTTCTGGAAAGGACATTTCTTAAACTGTTGATTTATATATTATATAGCACTCAATTTTCAGTTTAAGTTAAAATTTTGTTACTTGGTTCTATGGGTTCATATTATAGAATGGAGGCACATTTTTGTAACAAAAAACGATTTGTATTACATTAAAGAAATAATTAAATGGCTTCAGATTTTAAAGTAGAATAAATGTAGTACTTGGCAAAAAATGGATATTTTATAGATCTTGAAGAAGAGAACATTATATGAAAATTTTCTCAGTTTTACTATTTGCAAATCTTTAAGCAGTTGTACAAAGGAGTTGTCATTCACCAGATCAGTTTGTGAATACAGTGCATCTTGATCACTGTCACCCCTTTGAAGATACTTAACCATCCCTCCCAACCTATCCCTTCTCTTACTTTGAGGTTATGCATTTCCACTTAATAAAGCAGTTTATGTTTACAATGCTTTTTTATCTGTATCATCACTTCAATATCTTCCCTCCCCACCATGACCCCTCCTGTTTCTATAGATTGTTATGTGCGTTGGGTCAAGGATGGTGCTTGAACTTCCATCCTGGATACTGTCCTGTAGCTTTTCACTCAAGTCTGGCACTCTACTATTTGACTCATAGCCCTACTCCTAGGTTTTTGGTATAATTGGAGGTAAGAGTTTCACAACTTTTCTAGTTTTGAATCTCAGTCTTCAGATTTTAGCCTCCGGGGTAGCTACTATTACTGTGCCTTGCTTATAGAATTTCTTAATTAATATTTTCTCATGCTTTCTTTTTATTGTAAAGGTGATCTACCGAGAGGTTACAGTAACATAAGTCAAGTAATGAGTACAGTTCACTTTGAGCAGTGTGATCCCCTCCCTCATTTTCTCCCATTCACCCCTCACAGACTCCCCCCTCCAATGCCAAATGGTAAAATTCATTTCTAACATGATGTCTAGTGAGTATCACTGTTGAATTGGTTCATCCTTTTTCCCACCATTTCTGTGATTCCTCTTCCTTTCCCCAAAGCAAATAAACTTTTGTTGTTGTTGTTGTTGTTGTTGTTTGTTGTGGGGCTTGAACTCTGGGCTTGGGTGCTGTCCCTGCACTCTTCAGCTCAAGGTGAGCACTCTATCGCTTGAACCAGAGCTCTACTTCTGGTTTTCTAGTGTTTTTGTTTTTCTCTTTTTTATTGGAGATAGAGTCTCAGGGAGTTTCCTGCCTGGGCTGGCTTTGAACTGTGATCCTCAGATCTCAGCCTCCTGAGTAGCTAGGATTACAGGCATGAGCTACTGGCACCCACTGCAAATAAACTTATATACAAGACAAAAGGTCCAGAAATCAAAATCAGTGGCAACAAGGAATAAACTAAAGGAAAAAAGAAAGTAACAAAGAAAAAATAAATAATTGAAAACAGCAGATTCTAAATCCCCTTATTCCCATTTCTTGCAGTTCATTTTGATGGGCATCATTTTATATGGTCATATGTGCATAGCTATTGAGCTACTGTGAATATCCTAGCCATATACTAGTTATTACAAACGATGGAAACCATGCAACCTATGGCTCTTTGGTCTGGCTTACTTAACATGGTGATAATGTTGAAATGAATTGGACATGAGTGTTAATCTGTCTCTAATTCCACAATTTATTTGAGTGTGAATTTTGTGAACTCTTTACATAAGTCTGGTATATACTGCAATATCATCCTTACTACTCTTAATGCAGTAGAGGGTTCTTGGTGTGGGGCAGGCATTCAAAAAATAGAATGAATTACAGAGCTGTAGGCATCATTCATGTAGAAGAACACCTGCCTAACAAATGTGAAGACCTGAGTTTAAAAAAGAAAACAAAAAAAGAAAAGAAAAGAAAAAACAAAGGTGTAGTTGTGGAGGTGGGAGGGAAGGGATGGTAGGGGGAAACAAAGGAGAAGGCAATAATGCTCGATAGGAAATGTATTCATTACCTTGTTCATGTAACTGTAACCCCTCTGTACATAATTCTTACAATAAAAACATACAAAGAACCCAAAACTCCAGTACTGCCAAAAAAGAAATAGGATGAGTGTGTAATATGGTTATTACTCTTAATAATTTCATGGTGAGGTTCTTCCAAGAAAAACACTGGAACCAACTTTATAGACTTACTATAAATGAATATTTTTGTCATTTATTTTTACTTTTTTTTCCAGAAGGTATCATTTAACTTATAACATTTATTTAACCTCATTGAATGGCCATGCTGATAGACTTCCAGCATAAGAAATTTGCGTCCTATGTAAGGAAACTGGAAAACCAAATAGGTAGATATTTATTGTAGTTAGGACCTAGAATGTGTGGACTAGACTGACTATTGTAACCCTAAACATAATTTCAATATGTTTCTATAAAGAAGCTAATTAGTAACACAAGTAATTTTTAATTCACTTTATTTGTATTATTGAGAGTTATATTATTTTCAATCAGTGAAGTCGGCTAACATTTCTAATAAGTCCAATTTAGATGAAGGAGACCAGTTACAATTTTCAACCTAGCATGGTGACAGTATATAATCCTATACAGAACAAAAAGGATGGAAGGAGATGTAAAGTAGAGGTTATATGTTAGAAGATGGAAAATTGAAATCAATACAAAGTGAAGCAAAATACCTTTTAAGACTAGATTAATAAAAATGGTAGATTTTTAATGACAGAAATTTAGGCATTATCCCCATAAACTTATTGGTTTTCCCTGTCCATTGCCTTTTCCTTTTTCCTTTTGCCTTGACTCACAATCCAAATACAACTTTCCCTACACATGTTCAATGCCTCCATTACAACAGACAGACACTCCATTATTAATGATTTCCAAAGTTTTGACGAATAAGGTATATGGTCTTTCATTTATTGCTTTTTCTTAAACTACCACTGTCATACTACTTTCTTTATTTTGAAACCAAGAAACACTCATCAGAAACTAGCTTTGTTTTGATGGATTTATCTGTATTTTGTCCAGATAAATCCTTAAGGAAAATTGCATTTTCTGTGCCTTGCGTCACTGCCAGATAAATTGAAGATATTCTTGATGTTTTATTAAGGCTAATAAATGATGCTGAATAGAAAAATTAATTCCAAAGTATGAAATATTTCCAAGTGTTGGTGTCATATAACAGCATAACATGGTTGGACAGCTAGATTTTTTGGAATTACAAATGAGGATAGATAAAAAAAAAGATATATAATGCTATTAAAATTGAGGTGAAGTGTACAAAAATGTTATTCTATTTGTCTTGTTTATGAACAGTGGTGAATTCTGTTAATATTCTGTTTCATGCAAAATGAGGATACTGTATAACAAACAGGATAAGAGGATGAATTCAAGAGACAAGTATAGCAGATAGCTTTATAAAAGGCTATCCTGTGAAAAAATAGGAACTTTCAAACAGCATAAAATTGTCACAGATGAGAGGGAACAGTCTGAATTAGAATTAATTTTATACAAATATATTCCCATCCATTCCATTCTCCAAGCATTTAGTTCCAGTATTAGATGAAAATCAGACACTTTTGCAAGCTGTGGTTGAATGCATTGTGATAATGGGCAATTTACACTTCTTAACCTGAAAGAAGTTTGGCTGGTATGCTTTTTTCTTTTTCTCACCATTCTCTATTTTTGCTATAAACAACAAGTTTAGTCTATTGAAAAACAATGTTTTATTCTCTAATTATATTTATTATAAAACTTTGTCCAATTTCATAATTATAAAAAAGAATTATAAAAATACATTATATCAAGGCAATGTCAACCATCCGTGGTTCTAGTGCTCAACAGAAGCTTTCAAATTACTTGTATTGCATTAATATAGCAGGTGAGAAGTGAGATAGAGGAACACAATAACTGTATGTTTTTATAAACACTAATAATTTAGTTGCCACATATTGCTTTGTAGAAGTTGAAAAAACAATTGGTTCAAAAAGGTTATAGATGTACCTAATGTTTATTTAAAGTATATATATTTATAGGCACCAGAGAGGAGTAATGTCTTTACATTGTAATATAACTTGTATACAGTATTACTTTTATTGTGTTCATAAAATAAATATATATTTACAGATAGAGGGACTCTGTGGAATTGTGACCAATAAATTTTAAATTACTATTTTAGAACTTCATAGAACTTTTAGAATGTGTGTTCAGTACATGCCTTTTTACTAGCATTGGAAGTGAAAACTAGAAATTTTTAAAAAAATCCCTTAGGGGAGATGATGTTCATATGTTCTAGATTTCTAGCCTACTATCTTTATTTGTCGATTAGAGATCATATTGTATACACAGTGTACATCTGAGCTTCATTCAGGCCCCAAGTTCTATTACTTGCTTCTGGATATTAAAGAGTGGAAGAACATAATATGAAAAATATTCTTTAGTGTAGGCATTTGTGTTCACATAGGAAGGCATTGATGAGGCCATATTTTTCCAACTTCTTTTCCTCCTGAGTTTGGGCTTTTTTGCTGACATAGCAGAACTGCAGAAAAAGCTTAGAAAGCAGAAGCTTGGTGGCTCAATAAACTGCTTCTTATTCTTGGAATCATTCCTGCCCCTCATAGTGGCCTTCTGTGTGACACTTATCTTTCTCCCTTTCTGTCTTCCCTCCTTCATTCTTTCTCTCTCCCTTCTTCTCCTTTCCTTTTTTCCCTCTCCTCTCCTTCTTCCATAGCTCCCGTTTTATTTTAACCTCTTTCCTCTCTTCTGAATGGTTATCACACAAATCTACAACACAAAAGTAAATCCCATTTCAAATTTGTGTTTTAAACAAAAGAGAATATTTTAATATAGTAAGTCAATATGTACATATGCAAGGCCATAAAAGAATATGATATATTATAACATTTAAGGATGTACTCATATACATTATATCCTTATATAAAGTTTCAAATATATATTTTAAAATACAAATTAGGAAAAATCAAATTAGTGTAAGATATAATATAAAATACCTTGCAATTTATCTTCAGATAGTTTTAATTGATAGTCATAATGCTCAATCTATATATATAAAAATAGAGGTAGGTGACTTAAGGTGATAGATTGGGTTAGAAGGGATAGAAGGGATAACACTGATCCAAATGAATTATACTAAAAAATTGGCATGTCAAATTGTACAACTAAGTAAACTTTCTCAATTAAAATATAAAGTGAAGAAACACTCAAATCACACACACAAACAAAACAAAATAATTGGGAAAATTTCCATTCTGATATATTTTCATAAATATGGTAATTTTGTTATAATTAAAATCTAAAGCCTTTTCTATTGATCTGACATAGTAAGTCCATATGCATGAAAAATTTTGCCTTGCCTTCATTGTATAGAAAGACTTGAGAACCAGTCATCTAATGCTTTTATTGAAAAGTGTCAAAGTCTTGTCTTTCTTAATTTCTGGTTAAGATATGGAATTGTAAATAGCTCTAAAGAATAATGATTTCATACCTTTAGATTTTTAACACAAAAATTTCAATTAATGAAAAATTCCATTTAATTAATGAAAATTTCTTTAGCAAAACATATTTTCTTTTAATCATCTGTTTTTATCATTTGAAATGACATAATAATGTGCTTATACAATCAATATTTCTACTTAGAAATAAAAAGAAGTCTAAGAAATAGAAAATCCCCAAAAATATTAGTTTAGAAATAATATTCTACAGTAACTAGATAAAATGAAACTGTCTAATATAAAATAAAGTTATATTTAGTAAATGCTGTAGAAAAAGTAAATTATAAGCTGGGCACCAGTGGCTCATGCCTGTAATCCTAGCTACTCAGGAGTCTGAGATCTGAGGATCGTGGTCCAAAGCCAGCCCAGGCAGGAAAGTCCATGAAACTCATATGCAATAAACCACTAGAAAACCTGAAGTGGTGCTGTGGCTCAAGTGTAGAGTACTCACCTTGAGCTGAAGAGTGCAGGGACATCGCCCAAGCCCAGAGTTCAAGCTCCACAACTGACCAAAAAAAAAAAAAAAAAGTAAATCATAATATTAATATTTGAGACTGTATACACTATTTTCTGTATAAAAACAAAGCTTTAGTAAATGATTAGAAATTAATTTATGCTGAAGATCCTTATATATTTCTTCCTCTCTTTTGAAATTGAAAAGTAAACCTGTTAGGGGTTTTTATTGTAATTTTATGTTCTTGGATTATCATTGATTGCTGAGGTTTATAAGCAAAGCAATTTAGAATAATCACTTGATAGAATAGAAATATGAATCTCTAGAATATTGAAAATAAGACTTTTGAGACATGTGATGTTTTTCCAACAAAACAATATTGTGCCACAGTATTTGGGCACTACCAGCCATTGCTTTGTAACTGATAAAGTATATCCTGTGTATATTGGTGTTGACATGCTACCAAAGGGTCATTGGGTTATAAACTCTGAATCCTAGAAGTCAACCAAGTACACTTGACCAATTGAATCATTTCTGTACAGTCATTTACTTACTCAGATATTCATCTATTGAAGAAATATTGATTCATTGTAACTCCCTTGTGCTAATCTTAAGGATGCAGAAGTGATAAGAAAAGGGTCTTATCTCAAAATGCTCAGATTCAGCTGTAAGAGATATGTGGGATTGCAGTGAGATAAGAATTCAGTCTTGGGCTGGGAAGGTGGCTCAGTGGTAGAGCACTTGCCTTGCATGCCTGAGGCCCTGGGTTCGATTCCCCAGCACCACATAAGCAAAAAGAAAAAAGCCGGAAGTGGCGCTGTGGCTCAAGTGGTAGAGCACTAGCCTTGAGCTGAAGAGCTGAGGGACAGCGCCCAGGCCCAGAGTTCAGGCCCCATGACCGGACCCAAAAAAAAAAAAAAAAAAGAATTCAGTCTTGAGAACAGAAAAAGAAAGAAAGAAAAAAAAACTGGTAAGCCAATTAAGACAAGTGAAAGCTGGCAATTTTAAATTTTTACAGAGGAGCTTATGTTTCTTAGAAACCTAATAGTCACTTAACAAGTACAACTGACATGTTAATCCTGTTGCCATTAAGCTCTTTAAAATGATGAGTATTTAAATTATTTTGTGTAACAATTATGTAGTAGTTATTTGTAGATCTATGGTAGCTTATGGTCACACTTTTACCTAGATTGAACATTAAGATATTGTCATTTTGTAATATTAACATGTACTGATCCAAACGACTCAATTCACTTTGTTGCCTGTGTTTTATACTTGTAGTCTTAGCTACTTGGGATGCTAACATAGTTAGAATTGTGGTTTCAGCCCAGTATGGTCAGGAACAGGTCCACAAAATCTCTTCTTAACAAGAGCTGACTTTATTAGCATATAAATGAAATAATCACTCTAGGAAGCCTAACATGGGTAATTGCACAAAGGTGGGTAATTGGGCAGGAAGTGAGACCATATCTGAAAAATAATCTGTTAAAGTCAGGACTGACTAAGGCAGAGGTAAAACAACAACATAACAAACACTATCACCACCACTACCAACAAAAACAGAGATATAACAGATATTAAATGCAAGGAAGCAAAGAGACAAAAATACAACATGTAAACAGAAAGCTTCCTCTACATACATTTTCTTAATCTTTAAGACCCATGAGTTTGAAGAAAATAACTATTTTCCTGAAAATTTTTATTTTGACATAAACAATTTTAGTAATTTATGTAACTTAGGAAATAGTGCACTTTTTTAACTCATAGGTTTTCAACACTTATTATTTTGATTTGGCAATGAATTTGATAACATTTAATATAAGGGGTTTTCATTGTCTCTTAGTCTTGTGATCCAGTATAGATGAACTTGGACTGAAGTAAATTACTCAAGAAAAACAAAACAAAAACAAAAGCAGAAACAATGGTAAGGATGTCAGAAGGCATTGAATCCTGAGTTAAGCAAAACTAAACACAATAACAACAACAAAAACTCAATTCAATTTTAAACATATATTTCTTCTCTAGTTTTCTATTTTTCATATCTATGTAGTTGATCGTTATTACAAAAGATTAAATTGAGGAAAAATAAAATAGAATCTTAAAAAATTCAACTTAACCATATACATAAGTATAATGCATACAATAAATGCATAATATATGTGTGTTTATATGTACACATACAATGGTAGAATATTGAGCTACTTCTAGAAATCAGTTGCTTGTGGTTTTTACATATAAAATTATGAGATTATTTTACATTCTGCATTTTTCAAAATTTAAAGGATTAGTAAGAAATCAAGAACCAGTTTAAAAAAAAACTATGATACAAAGTTATAATACAATTTATAGGAACCTTTCCTCCCAAATTTTTGTCCTGAAACTTTTAACTCTACAGAAATAAACTTTCATTCCTCCTAAAATTTAAATTATATCCCTTTGTTGTTTCAGTAAACAGAAAGAGGGAACTGAATTAATGCCAGTGATTTCAGCATATATACAAATTAGATCTCCAAACCCAGACTGGGAAATATTCAGATAGATTCACACCAGCAAACATTTCTGCAAGAGCAGACAAGCAGTATAGCAGGTATTGACATACCTTAACTTATAATGTTAATGCTTAGAAATAATGAAATAATATTTATGAGAGATGAAATAATCTTTTCTTAAATTACATTATCTATAAATATTTCCATGATACCAGGATTTTATGTCCCTGAGAACTTATTTAGACAGGATAAGTCATTTCTTTCATGTCTGTACATCTACATGAGAGATCAAGGAAGGTGCCTACCTGACCGTCTTTGTTCTTAATATACTGTTGATTTAATCATCTCCAGAAGCCACAGCTTCTGACACAGCTGTTGATCTGAGCTCTATCCTTAATTTTGTCTATCAGTTTGTTATTAGCACATAAGTAAATAAAAACCGACCAATGTGCTTTTTTACATTTTAATTTGAATATGAAAAATATATATTTCACAAATTTCTAATGTATTATTGACTTCAAGCATTGTCTTATAATTTTATTTTGCTACCTAGTGGTAACCTTGTTTTTTATGAATAGATTCCTATTATAAACCCCTCAAGAAACTCAGAAAACAGAATAGATGTTATAACTTATTTTTAAAAATACATATATATATATATATATATATATATATATAGTCAGTATATTAACTGGGTAGCCAAGATCCCAGACATGGTAAATAAACTAGATGCAAGCCTATTCAGACTGTAGATTCTGTTTGCTTTCTGTTTTGTTTCTGCTTTTGTTTTTGTTTTGTTTTTCTTGAGTAATTTACTTCAGTCCAAGTTCAGCTATACTGGATCACAAGACTAAGAGACAATGAAAACCCCTTATATTAAATGTTATCAAATTCATTGCCAAATCAAAATAATAAGTGTTGAAAACCTACGAGTTAAAAAAGTGCACTATTTCCTAAGATACATAAATTACTAAAATTGTTTATGTCAAAATAAAAATTTTCAGGAAAATAGTTATTTTCTTCAAACTCATGGGTCTTAAAGATTAAGAAAATGTATGTAGAGGAAGCTTTCTGTTTACATGTTGTATTTTTGTCTCTTTGCTTCCTTGCATTTAATATCTGTTATATCTCTGTTTTTGTTGTTGTTGGTAGTGGTGGTGATAGTGTTTGTTATGTTGTTGTTTTACCTCTGCCTTAGTCAGGCCTTGTGCCCAGGTACTGACCAGAAATAGGGAAATTTTGCTTGCCAAATGTCTATTTTTTAAGTTTTTCTGTATTCCATGCAACAGTAGAATGTAGTATAATTTAATCTACTTACAAATCACTGAATTTATTCTAAGTTAACATAGTGAAAGAAAAACACTCCAGGGATTATGGGTGCTGGCTTGCCCTTCTCCTGAACCTGTCCTCAGGAACATCTGATAGTATTTGTTTTACAACCCATGTACATGGCTGATAGTAATCCTTTTCTGCTAAATACATTTTCAGGGGACACACTGCTGAGAGACATTGCCCACTATCACAACTACTTACCACCATCAATAATTCTTTTATATCCTGTTCTATGGAGCTATAGGTTAGCTAACTAGCCTAGGTACATGTCACTATTGTAACATGTAGTCTCATTTCTTATTTTATAGTTACTATGAGATTTGATTTGATCAATGAAAGAGCATGATAATGCAAATTGAATGAAATTGTAATTTTCTCTCTTAGCCTGAGACAGCAATAGGACTTAGCACAAGCACTAACCCTGTCAATCAATGCCACATTGACAATGGTCTCCTGCATTGATCTCTTTATTTTGACATACTGAAATATGAACTCAGGGATCTGTGCTTGCTAGGCAGGAACTCTATCACCTGGCCAATATCACCATGTTGTTTTGCTTTGGATATTTTTGAGAAAAGGAATCAATTTTGCTTGGACCAGCCTGGACCATGTTTTGTCTCCAGTGCTTCCTGCTGTATCTATGAGGGCATTCTCACACCAACATGCCAAGCCTTTTCTACTGAGGTGGGGTCTTGTAACATTTTTAACCAAGTTGGCTTGGAACTGTGATACTCTGGTTTCCACACTCAGGTAGCTATGGTGACAGGCATATACAAACACCCCCAAGTTTGAGTTGAGAAGGGGTGGCTTGAAGGTTTTCCCACTCTGGCCTCCCAATGTGATCCTCCACCTCTCCCCCTTGAGTAGCTAGGATTATAGGCATGAGGCAATATGCCTAGCCTGTGCTGTGATTTTGTTGAGAAGTATTGATGCTCTTGTCAGTGCTGCATAGAAAGAAGTGCTGATATCCATTTTCAATGTCAGCAAGGTTTGAAAAAATAACAGAGAGGAAGAGAGGGAGGGAATGAGATGGAAAGTGGGAACAGATTACAGTAAGCCAAAGGAAAGAAATGTACATATTACCCAATGTGGAAGAAATAGTTTTATTGTCAAAGCTCATAGAATTCACAAACATAATAGACTATGATAATGACAGTTTGCCTTGTAAAGGTAAAAATGTGCTGGTGACTTTAAGTATCACTATCCCACAATACTGTGAAATTTGTGAAATTTATCCTTAATCTCAATAAAAATTTAAAAAAAAGATAACACAAAATATGCTCCTGCTGGCATGCTGCTCAAGCTCTCAGCTTTGGGAGCACAAAACACTCACTAACACCCTGTGAGGATTGGAGAATGAAGTTCATTTGGCTTGTAATTTTCTTTCAGCACTCAGAAGCTAATCTTTTTATGAGTGTGTGTGTAAGTGTGTGTGTGTGTGTGTATGTGTCCATCCAGAAGAAGTCAGTAAAATACAATTCCATCACCAGACATGTCAATAGCTGAGTATAACTTAAATCCAAACCATTAAGATTTTTTTCAAAAGTAAATAGAATTTCTATTGACATTTGGGTTAAAGTAAAGAAAAATCTTTTGGAGAGCCAGTTTCAGTAATGAAAGTCTTTGGATGCTACTTGAGCACTTAATAGAAATCAGGAAAAAGAGAGTCAAGTGGAAGAAAAGAACAGTTCTTCATTACATTGCAATAGCTATTTTCTTTTTTAATATTTCTTATTGTAAAAATGCTGTACAGAGGGGGTACAGTTACATGAGCAAGGTAATGCATACATTTTTTATCAAGCATTAGTTATTTTCTTAATGTAGAATTACAATTACATGGCCATTCAAAAGATAAAAGCATCAATACATACCTTTATGTGAGTATCCTCTTAATTACTAGTATATATGTATATATTTATATATGTATGCATATATATGTGTATATATGTGAATATATATGTATACACACTTGTACGTGTATACATAATGTTCAATTTTTAGAAGCAACAGAGGCCAAATTTGAAGTTGGTATAAATTAAGCTCTTTTATATCCCTAAAAAATGATTAACTCAAGCTTCATATATGATCAGGCCCTGTCTTCTGACTCCTTGACACCTTCCACCCAGCTACTTTAACTAGGAAAGTAGTGTCCAACATCAGCAATGCTATTCTGAATACAGCTTTAACAAAAGTATTGCTAATTGGAATATATATATATATATATATATATATATATATATATATATATATATGGAATGTTTGCTTGAAATACTTTAAAAGGTGATTTTTTTGAAGCTGAAGAGGAGGGAGAGTGAATGTTAAAAAGAAAAATTAAGGAAACTCAGTCTCTATAGATTTGCAGTCCCAGAAGCTAATTTGGGGCATCATTTTTGCTTCAATGTCATTTTTTAAGTCTATTTTCAGGAGACAAATTTGGTGCTATATAATTTTGAGGTATATAGAAACATAAATGCTATTTTTTAATTCCAGAATGTATCTTTGAGAAGTTCATAGATTAAGAAGTATTTTGATAGTGCCATCTAGTGAATACAATTTTAAAAATCCAAGAAAAAAATCTGTTTAGTTAAAGAAAGAATGAAAGAAAGGAAGAAAGGAAGGAAGAAAGGAAGAAAGGAAGAAAGAAAGAAGAAAAGAAAGAAAGGAAGGAAGGAAGGAAGGAAGGAAGGAAGGAAGGAAGGAAGGAAGGAAGGAAGGAAGGAAGGAAGATGGGGAGGAAAGGGTACCTAACAATTTTCATATATAGTAAATTTACTTTTCTTTTTATGCCAAATCTGTAATATCATTTTAATAGGTCTTTCTTTTGTTATGTACTTAATAGCATCTTAAAATCCAAATGGTGATATAAAAGGTATAAATCTCCCATTCGAGAATGGGAGTTTGAGTTCACTTTGCACAAAATTCCAGCAATAACTTCCTCGCATTCCTGAGAGAGCTGTCAGAGATAAATAGCTCTGTCATACATATCTGCTGGCATTTCCTTAATAATTACAGACATACAATCATTCAAGCCATATGGGAAAAGAAGGGTACCCTTAAAAAGTAGGCTTGTTTGATCCTCAGGGTGAAGCCTTATAGGACTTTCTGGCAAGCTCAGCTGTGAAATTGCTGTCTGCATCTAGACAAAAACCAGACTGTAAAATATTTGAACAGAGACCATCAGCAGTGATGTGTGTATCAGGGAAGGAAAGCAGCACATAACCTAGAGAATGATGATGGGATTACCATACTCACATTCAAGCAGATAATAAGTAATACTACTACTACTAATAAGTAATAGCCGGGTGCCAGTGGCTAATGCCTGGATCTTAGCTACTCAGGAGGCTGAGATCTGAGGATCACGGTTCAAAGCCAGCCTGGACAGAAAAGTCCTTGAAATTCTTATCTCCAATAAACCACCAGAAAACCAAAAGTGACACTGTAGCTCAAGTGGTAGAGCGCTAGCCTTGAGCTGAAGAGCGCAGGGACAGTGCTCAGGCCCAGAGTTCAAGACCCTCAACTGACAAAACAAAATTTAAAAAATAATAATAAGTAATAATTATTATTATTATTTTATTAAGTTCAGAACAATCATATGATCTAATTTTTAAAAAAACCTCACCACTTTAATATGGTTTTCAAAGGAGTTCATCTTAAAGAGTATATATACTCTTTTTTTGGCCTAATCGCCTTTTTTGTCATAATTTACATCTTAATAAATCAGCTGGGGATACATTTCTACTGTATCTACTAACTGGCAAGCTGAAACAGATTTTATTTTCCATGTGTTCCATTCTTCCGTGGCCTCCTTTCTCCATCCTACTGTTATACTTCTGCCTGAACAAACAAGCTGTGTTTATCTTCATCTAAGAAGCCTCCTTCATCCTATGTGTGATCCTATTATATATGAGTGGCAGGGCTATGAAAACTATGGAAGTTATCACTGTGAGATTGCCACCAGGTACAAACTACAAACTACCAGAGAGAGGAGCTAAAATTGTTCCACACTAACTGCTCCTTAAATCTCACACCAGCATTCAATAGCATATGCCAGAAATGATCTGCTATATGTCCAAGGAGTTGCTCTGTGTCATCTCTTCCGCCAGAGAGGTAGCAGCAGCAGAAATATGAATGTCTTAGCACCTTTATTGACACATATCTATACAAACATAAGAAGCCTTGCTCCTTCTCCTCATCCTCTTCCCATGAACCATAGCTCCCCGGTCAGCCAGCAATGACAAGCTTTATGTTTGAAACTGAGAAAAATCATCTATAAACGACTAGCAGCCTAAGTCTTGCATGCATTTTTTCTTTATTGTAGATTTGTCCTCAGATACATTTGCCCTTGAAGAAGTTATTTTTGTTCTTTGTTTTGGAATGTTAAGTTTTTGCCTTCGAAGCACTCTCCAGGCACTTAATCAAAAGCTGTTATTTCTGTTACTGTGAACTCCAGTTTGTCCCACAGATTGCATTATAATACAAATAAAGGAAATAAAGAAATTAATTACTTACCCCAAGGCATTGACTGTTTTCATTTTTCACTTTTTACTCTTTTCTTCCTGAGCTGTATTAAATATATTGTATTCATAGAGTAATTACAAAATTATCCTCTTAAGCATATTGTTGTTTACCTGGCCTTTTGTATACATTTTTTGTCATTTATCTGTTTACTGACATATATAGGTCAGTTTTACTAAAAATAAATAACATCAGCTCTCAATTTAAAAATCAGGAAAAATAGTTTGAGAAAATTGCTTTTAATGAGAGCTGACAGTTTAAATATATAACTTTAGATTATATGTGAAAATTGAGGGTTTCTAAACATCACTGTACCATTACCAGTATAACTCAGTGAAACCAATGGAGGAGTTTCTACTAATGCTTTAAATAGTGGAAATGAGTTTAAAAAACACTGAGGAAGTATTCACAAGATGAGAGCAAGATGCTTTTAATCTTGTTTTCATTATCTGTCTACAAGAAGCTCAACTATTTATTGATTTAAGAGTTAGTATTTGCTCACTTCTGTTTGGGGTACTTAATAAGACGTCTCAGATCCTTTTCTCTTCTCAGTTTTGCCTATGTTAGGCAACTTTGTTCTTCTCCAATGGTTTTGAGAATTGCTGATAGGTGGACTTGGCCAGTAAGTATTACTGTTTTGAGTCAGATGAATTGGCTATTCCCTTGAATTTTATCTAAAGTTTTAGAGAATAATGTTTTTAACTTTTCTATTTTGGTATCAATGACCTTTTACACATTTTATCATGTTTTTCCCCATTACTGTAAGTTTGGAAGAGATAAATGCATTACACTGAAGATGTGAATTTTTAGGTTAATTCTTGGTATTTTTCAGTCAGTAGTCACAAAGCATATATGTGTACTTTCTAATTTCAGTCCTTCATTTTTGTGTTATTGTTAATTGTATTTGAAGGGCTTCTCTCTGCTTTTTTTTTGAAAGATGAGATCAAGGACTTTATTACTATTGGCATGGTTAAATCTAAATAAAAATCACAGCACAAAAAATAAAGTCAGTTTTAAAAGTTATAACAATTAAAAAGAAACTTGAGAAACCAAAGATCAACTGTGAATCTATGGTATTTAATCAAATTTTATGAGAGAGTATGGGGCACAAAAAGAAAAATACATTTAAATTGATTGGACTATACTAATGGTGTGTTATCAAGTTGTCAAAATGAAGAAAGAGATCCAAGTGTCACTAATCTGAGTAGAAATAGAATGAAGGGAAGAATGGACCATCCTGTTGTCCTACAAGATACCATTTATATAACATTACGTAGAATTGACCTCATACATGGATTCGTGAATTTGTGTTTTGAGATCTGTGACGTTTCCCCTAAATACTTGCTGGTATTAAAAATTCTTTGGGAAAGTGGATTTCATGCTCCATTCAGTGCTGTCTATCTTCTTAGCATATTACATGCAACAGAACTTCATCATAAATATTTTAGTCATATAGCTTCCAGTAGCAAAATATTGTGAACGATACCATCTCTAAATCTGTGATATGAAAGTTAGAATTTTTTTTTTCCTCAGCAGAGTAGGTAAAACCAAGTAGTGTTCACAGTTTGGCAAACTGAAATCTTAGCTCTCCCTGTCAGTTCATTTTGACACCTGTTCTACTGTGCAGGATGTCTGTTGCTTTGCAAGTTAATTAATACAGACAAAAGCTGTCTGCATTACTCACTACTGGGGGTATGTGCCATGGTGCTTTGTCCTCACCTGCCCATAGTTCATTAAAAAGCATGTGGTTTTTTCTTATAGTTAATCAAGATACTAACTTCATTTTGTATTCTTGGTTTCCTGCTTAATTCTAATAATTTAGAGATATTTATCTCTCCCTTATTTCTTCCCAAAACTCTTATGCTGATATATATTTAGTGAATACTTGTTAAAAGAAACAGATACTGACAAAAGAGATAAAGTTATAATCTAAAGGTGAAATAATAACATCTGGATAAAATTAGAGTAAATATGGTGGCCTATTAACCAATTACAATGTTTATTTATTGTCAAAATAGGTTTGCTTTTTACTGTAGTACCAGATGTGGCACATAAACAATAGAATTCATGATTTATTACAAGATCAGACAATTATATCCCAGAAAACTTCAACAGCAAAAGCCCCATTAAGTAGGTTTTGTTGTTGTTACTCCTGGGAATGAGGGACTTGACAGCCTAGAGCTATATTTAAGTTTATGATTGACAACTTCTGATGTTCTGTTAATTTTGTGTATGTGTATATCCAGTAGGGACAATAATAATGCAAAGCTTCTCCATGGACAAAATTTTTCTTCTGATACACAAAATTTTCTTCTGATTGCAGTAAAAAAGACTATTTCTTACTCTTTTACTTAGAACAACTTATTTTGTCTCCATCCAAGAAAGTATACCACTTTTATTAGTGTTCTTTTTAGAACATTTTTACATCCATTTATTATATGAATATTTATTACACCTGTCTTACTCTTTACAATGTACTTATGAGGCTTTCATTTGTAAATTTAAGTATAGATTATTATTATTATAACAATGAAAGAGAACATGATAGAAACATACATTTTTCCATCAAAATGTATTTGTGAAAAGCTATTTAAAACTATTACCAATACCTACTATATTTTAAGTAATGTTTAAAATTAGCTAAACTTTATTAAAATGCAATGACTACTTAGTTATAAGATGAACTTAGTAATGCTGTTTATAACTGAATAATAAGGAAGTCTGATCAAAGTCTTGATTTTTATTTAACATCCATTTCCATCTATGCTTGTTTATCCTCATCTCCAGTATGACTTAATCTCTACCTCACCAATATTCTATTCTTGTTGCCTCTTTCAAATCTATGTATCTACTAACAACTCCTAACTCTGAGTGTCCAAACTAGAATTCTTTTCCACATGAAGCCCCATGTATTTCAAAAATTTGCCTAAAATTATCTGTATATTGTCCATACACGGAAACTGTGATCAAAGCTGATTTTATTCATTTTTACCTTCACAACTCTGTTTCTTTCTTTGCCTTAACAATTCAGTTTTAATTCTCAACGTTTTCCAATTTGGGCACTAAGAATTATCCTTGTCATCTCTAGTTTTTTACAACATTGGTGTAGGTAACCAGTTCTTTACATCTGTCATCTACTTAAATCACTAGTGGATTTTCTCTGTGTGTCTGTGTGTGTATGTGTATCACTGTTTATTTTTTTATTCATTGTTATTGTAGAGTTGATATACAGAGGGGTTACAGCTACATGAATCAGGTAATGAGTAATGAGTACAATTCTTTTTGAATGATGTCTACCCTTGTATTGATCTCTCCAAGTCTTTCCTTAATCCCTTCCCAGAAGACATCCAGTTCATAGGACACCCAGTTCCACAATGTGTCTAGTGAATATCACTTTTGTATTTGTTCATTCATCATTGTCCCATTTTTATGTGCCCTCCCTTACCCTTCCAAATGAACTAGCAAACGAGAAAAAAGGAAAACAATGGCAACTAAAAACAGTCTCACTTCTTTTCCTTGGAGTTCATTTCATAGAATATCATATATATATATATATATATATATATATATATATATATATATATAGTTTTTAGCCACCACTCCTGTGCATATCCTCCTTTGGCCTCTGATTTTTAATGACTAGGGTCCTATATAATTTATCATGACCCAGTGTTTGTGCAAATATATACACACATATATTTACATATATTTATATATACACATATTTATATATACACACACATAACACAGGTTGAAGGAAAGACAATCTCTTTAACAAATACTTCTGGCAAAGTTGACTATCTACATGCAGAAAACTGAAGGTAGGTATCCATATATTATCTTGCAACAAAATCAACTCTAAGTGGATCAGAGACTTCAATGTAAGACCAGATAGTGTGAAATTGTTGCAGGAAAAGATAGGGGAAACCCTAATCCTTCTAGGAACAGGTGAAACTTCCTAAACAAATACCCAGAATCACAACATATCAAAGAAAGTCTGGATAAATGGGATTGTATCAAACTGAAGAGCTTCTGCATAGCAAAGTACATAGCTAGCAAGATAAATAGAAAGGGCACAGAACGGGAGAAAATCTTCATTAAGCATACATCAGACAAAGGCGTCAAATCTAAAATATACTTATAGCTCAAAAATTTAAGCCTCCTAAAAATAAGCCTCAAAAATTCACCAGTAGTTTTTAATGCTACTTAAGTTCCATGACACTTGCCCTTCAAGAAAAGCAAAATTCAGCAAGTTGAAGAAGTTTTGAGACACTGTGCCCCCAAACAAAACTAACAAGCCTCAAACTTGTAGTTTTCCAAATGCACTTTATTTTTTTCTTTGTCTTTGCATACATTGTTTCCCCTCACGGGAGAAATTCTGCTGCTGCCATCTTGCCTATTTTCAAACTCCTGCATTGTCTTTAAAGACGCAACTTCAAGTTCCTAATACTCTTGCCACAAACTAATGATGGATATTTCATATGTTTCTAGCACATTAGAAGTTCTTATCTGTAAGATATATCTAATTATCCTCTGTTATTATCCGATGATGTAGTAAATAAGAAGGTTGCACATAGCCTGAATAATGTAATTATGGTGAGCTTGTATGATGATATACTTATATAATCCCATGCCTATAATCTCAGCTACTTAGAAAGCTGGGGTAGAAAGGTCATAGTCACAGTAAAGATCATAGTAAAGTTCCTGCAAAACTCTATTGGTTAAAACAAACAAACAAACAACAAAAACCACTAAAGAAGTAAAAGCACTGGGAGTGTGGCTGAAGTGGAGGAGCAAATGCCTAGCAAGTCTGAGGAATTTAGTTCAATCTCTAGTACTTCCAGCAAAGCAAAGTAACTAAATAAGCACAATGAATCCGTACAAGTCGTTATGTCGAAAACGAACTTTATATCTTTGGTGGGGGGTGGGGAGGAGGGTTGGGTGGGAGGACAAGGGGAGCATGGGATGGGAAGGGGAAACAAAGGAGGAGGCTACAATGCTTGATAAGAAATGTACTCATTATCTTGCCCATGTAATTGTAACCCCTCTGTACAGTATTTTCACAATAAAAAAAAAGTTAAGAATATACTGTCATTTAAAATCATTATAAGCTAGTTGGAGTGTATTAAATGAGTTTTACAAACACACACACATATATTGCTTAGAATCTTTAACCAATAATTATATTTTTTGTAGTCAACCAGGTGCCATGGAACTTAACACTCACCCAAACACACACATTTTAACTCCTCAAATGAAAGAAGCACACAAAGGGTAATTTGAGTTTAGCACTGGCAGTTCAATTGCATTATTAACAATAGCTGAAATATAAAGCCATCTAAAGGTAGTGTGTAGAATATTATTCAGCTCTAAAATTAAGGATATTCTATATACTTTTTATTTCTTTTATTTTATTTGTACAATCTAAATTTTATTGTAAAGGTGATATACAGAGGTTTTACAGTTACATAAGTAATGAGTCCATTTATTTTTGAACAGTGCTACCCTTCTCTCATTTTTCTCTCACTCCCCCACAATGTCCTTTCCCCCAAAGCTGTTTAGTTTATTTCCAACATAATGTCTAGTGAGTAACATTTGGTTCACCCTTTGTCCCACCATTTCTGTGATTTCCCTTCCCCTCCACAAATCAGATAAACTTATATAAGGGCAACAGTGACAAAGGGAATAAACCAAAGGAAAACTAATAGAAATAACTGAAAATAGTATGATAAAAACAAATACATCTTGTTTCTCCTTCTTGGAGTTCATTTCGATAAGCATTATTTTATATGGTTATATGCATATAGTTATTGAGCCATTGTGATCCTCTCCTAAGAATATCCTAGACATATTCTAGTTATTAAAAATGAAGGAAACCATGCAGCCTGTTTCTTTGTGTCTGGCTTATTCACTTAATAGAATTTTACACATCTTTCCAATTCCTTACAAATGGGACAATGCTATTCTTTCTGATGGAAGCATAGGATATACATATACACAATGGTGTGTATATATACCACATTTTCTTTATCCATTCATCCACTAAGGGACATCTGGGTTGACTCCTTATCTTAGCTATGGTAAATAATGCTTCAGTGAACAAGGTTGTGCTGGTGACTTTAGTGCAGGCTGATTTGTGGTCATTTCAGTAAATGCCCAGGAGTGTGATTGCTGGGTCATAGGGAAGGTCTATGTTTCATCTTTTGAGAAATTTCCATACTGCTTTCCTGAATGATTGAACAAGCTTACATTCCCAAAATTTCATTTTGTCCACATTCCTGCAAGGATCTGTTGTTATTAGTTTTCTTGATAGTAACCATTCTAACTGGGATGAGGTGGAAGCGCAATGTTGCTTTGATTTGCATATCTATGCATTTACTATAGATTTTATTTAAAAATGGTATAATTCCACCATTTATTCAAAGTTTGCTTTATTTATTTAGAAATAACTATGTTTCGGAATTTTCTATTGTTGAAGGATGATAAATAAACCATCTTCCTTTTTGTTTTTCTGACTTCAAACATTTTTTGTACCATGACAAATAATACTGTAATTAGAAACTTTGTGCTTCTGTTCTTTGAAATGATTTTATATTACTGAGTTTTTCCATCTAGAATTCTCAGTTTCCCATTATGAATGTACATGCCAATGATGGAAGCATACAAGTATATATTGGTGTCCTTTTGTCATTCTAATACTTTCCTAAGCAGGAGCCAGTTTTCTAACTCCGAGATGGTACAATCATCTAATTTTACTCTCTTATTACCTACTCTTGTAAGGACTTCAAACTCCTAAACATAGTAGCTTTAAACTCACTTGTATGCATGCAATATAGACTCTAACTGGACTTGATTTTCTACTCCTCTTAGGTATTGTACTTTGGGAGAAGTCATCTTACTTTTCAAAAGGCCTTAGGGCATTTATCATCCTAGTCTGTGTATTCGTTTATTTCCCATACTATATCAAGATACATGAGGTAGGTCAGATATGGAGAAAAGAGTTTTATTTACTCACAGCTGTGGATATTTATGGTTTAAAAAGCATTGCTGCAAGGATCTAGTTACCTGTGTCACTACATAGTGAATGGCATATGGTAGGATTTTGTCCAAGAAGAGATCACACAGCAAGATAGAAGAGAAGAAATAGGGGAGCTACTCTTACAACTTACTCTGTAGGGAGCTAACGAGAGTCAATAGTAACTATGTTATTCCTTCCAAAGCCAGCACCCTCAATGCCATACCTACCTCCCATTAGGTTTAACCTCTTAAAATTTTTACAAACTCATTCCTGCCCCAGTCAGTGAGGTCTAAGCCTCAGACACTCAACATGTGAGGACACATTATATTTAAACTGTACCAAGACTGAATTAGTCATTGGGCATTATGGTTGAAGTATAATTGTCACCTTCTGTCTAGATAATTCTTTTAGCTTCCTTCATCTTTCATTTCTAGATGTTTGATAGTTAATAAAGACTGATAGTTAAACAAAACAAATTTGTATTTATAGTTAATAAAGACTGATAGTTAAACAAAACAAATTTGTTTTTATTTATCGAAGATGAAATAGCAACTAAACAAAAGACTATAAAAAGAATGTTTCATTTCTTAGCTAGTCTCTTACAACCAGCCTCTACAAATTTGCTAAATGCTTATAATTAACATTAATTTACATTTACTTTTTTGCCAAAGTTTGGTAATGATAGAACAGCCAAGGAGTATCTTAGCAACATGCAGCAAATTTTTCTCATCCCCTTAACTTGGCTCTATATGTTTACTTCTGTGTCCATAGAAATATGTCTCTGTGCTTTTACTTGTTTAAATCTCAAACTATGTTGATAAGCTTCATCTGTTGTATAGTACCTAGGTAGCAATGAGTCACAGTGTCTTCTTTTACTTAAATATTGTAACTAACGAGACTTCAATATGGCATTTTAAACTTCACTACTGACATTTGAGGTTTGATACTGTGGATACTTGTTTTCTGCTGTTATATATCCCCAAGAATACCCTCATGGAGGAAGATGTGTAAATGCCTAGGATACAGAGGTTGGTATTGTATAGAATGCGCTTGACTCTTTGTTCCATAAAACCACTCAACTTCTACTCCTACATGCAGCCCTGCAACTAATCTAAAAATTTTCCTTTACCACTTCAAGCACAGTGATTTTTACCTTGTTTTGGGGGGTGGGCATTGGTTCCCCTTCCTATCCCGAAATCAGATAAACATATATAGAAGAAAAAGCATACCAAAATCATAAACAGTGACAAAAGGGGATAAACCAAAGCAAAAATTAAGAAATGAAAGAAAAAAGAAATAAATGCATATAGTACACTAAGAATAAACAATCTTGTTTCTGTATCTTGTAGTTCATTAAGATTAGCATAATTTTATAAGGTCATATATACATGGTAATTGAGCTATTGTAATCCTCTGCTATAAATATCCTAGACATATACTAATTATTGTAATAAACTGGAGAGATTCTGTATGGCAGAGGACATAGCTAGCAAAATAAAAAGAAAACCCACAGATTAGGAGAAGATCTGCACTAGCTATATAACAGACAAGGGCTGCATATCTAAAATGTATTTTTTTTAAACCGCACTTGATCTGACTGGCATGTAATGGGTCAGTGAATGAGATGCACCTGTTGTTCAGGACTATCCATTATGGGATGATGAGAAATACTTTGGTACATTAATATCTCTCTTTTCCCTTGCGTCAGTATGTGACAATCATAAGAATAATAAAGTTCTTGGTGTTACAAAGTATACTCAGGGAAAATATCCTCAGTTGAGAACTACTGACATAGACAGACCTTTTACTCCTTTCAACTAAAATACAATTTCAAAAATGAAAGATGGAGCCCGGAGCCAGTGGCTCACGCCTATAATCCTAGCTACTCAAGAGGCTGAGATCTGAGAATCGCGGTTCAAAGCCAGCCTGGGCAGGAAAAGTCCGTGAGACTGTTTTCTCCAATAAACTATTAGAAAACTGGAAGTGACGCTGTGGCTCAAGCTGTAGAGTGCTCGCCTTGAGCTAAAGAGTGCAAGGACAACGCCCAAGCCCTGAGTACAAGCCCCACAGCCAAAAAAAAGAAAGATGGATTGAAACTTTTCTCTCTATCTCTTTATGAAGCAACATTATTTTGAAGAGATAAATTCCTAAAAGAATTTAGAAATTAAAAGAATGAACATTTTAAACATTTAAAAGTACATATTTGATATAAAAAACTTAATTGTTACTATCACATGATGTATTATAATTTTAAGGAATCTATGTGGAAGAAATATTAACATTGCTGATGAGTTATAATGTACAGAATAAACTGTTTAATTCTAGGTTAAGTTTTCAAATCATCTTCAGGGGTATTCATTGACTAGCCTTAGTTTGTGTTCTTGTGTTAATAATAATGTTAACAATGCATTTGACTTTTTACTTTAATAATATCAATGTGTATATTTTGTGTTGAATATTTTGCATTATTGGAGAAAGTAAAGCTTAATGTAGCATATATCTCAGAAATATCTGATGTTAAAATATTTCTGGAATTATTACGACACAAAGCTAAGAGTAAAAGTCTTAACTCATAATCATATGTATTGTCATTTGAAATGTCTATCATTTAACCTATATAAATGGCATAAGAGTGGGGGCTGGGAAGGTGGCTCAGTGGTAGAGTGCTTGCCTCACATGCATGAAGCCCTGGGTTCAATTCCTCAATACCACATAAACAGAAAAAGATGGAAGTGATGCTGTGACTCAAGTGGTAGAGTGCTAGCCTTAAGCTGAAGAGCTGAGGGACAGCACCCAGGCTTAGAATTGAAGCCCCACTCGTGGGATTCCTGCAGTTCTCTTTGAGTGTTCTCAGCCTGCTCACGCCATTCCTCCCTTTCTCTTGAGTATTCAACTTGAGTACAACTTGAGTATTCTCAAGTTGTTCATGCAAATCCTGTATCAGTTTTTGAGTAGCTTCCTCACTACCGAACACATTCTATGAAGCCATCATAACCCTCATCCCAAAACCAGGCAGGGACTCATCAAAGAAAGAGAACTATAGACCCATTTCTTTGATGAACATTGATGCAAAACTTCTCAACAAAATTTTGGCCAATCGACTTCAACAATTCATCCAAAAAATCATACACCACGATCAAACAGGATTCATTTCAGGGATGCAAAGCTGCTTCAATATACGCAAATCAATTAATATTATTCATCACATCAACAGGAGCAAGAATAAGAACCACATGGTTATCTCAATAGATGCAGAAAAAGCATTCGACAAGATCCAACACCCCTTTATGATGAAGGTTTTGGAAAAATTAGGAATCCATGGAACATTCCTCAATACAATAAAGGCTGTATATGACAAACCTACAGCCAGCATTATACTCAATGGTGAAAAACCAAAGCCATTTCCTCTTAACTCAGGAACAAGACAAGGATGCCCACTCTCTCCACTTCTCTTCAATCTAGTATTAGAATGCCTAGCTACAGCAATAAGACAAGATGCAGACATAAAGGGGATCCAAATAGGGAAAGAAGAAATAAAACTCTCCCTCTTTGCAGATGACATGATCTTGTATTTAAAGAATCCCATAGACTCCACTCCCAAATTACTCAAGCTGATTCAAAACTTTGGCAAAGTAGCAGGTTATAAAATTAACCCCCCAAAATCAATGGCTTTTCTGTATGCCAACAATGAGAAAAGTGTGGCTGAAATTAGGAAAGCAACTCCATTTGTAATAGCCCCACAAAAAATAAAATACCTAGGAATTAACTAAAGAAGTGAAGGACCTCTATGATGAAAACTTTAAAATCTTAAAAAGGAAATCCACACAGAACTTAAAAAATGGCAAATCTTCCCATGCTCCTGGATTGGAAAGATTAACACTGTGAAAATGGCAATTCTTCCCAAGGCTATCTACAAATTCAATGCAATACCTATCAAAATTCCAACCTCATTCTTCAAGGAAATAGAAGAGGCAATCCAAAAATTCATATGGAACAATAAAAGACCCCGAATAGCAAAAACGCTCCTCAACGGAAAGAACACTGCTGGAGGAATATCAATACCAAACTTCAAACTCTACTATAAAGCCATAGTAATCAAAACAGCTTGGTATTGGCATAAGAACAGACCTCAGAACCAATGGAATAGAATTGAAAACCCAGAAATGAACCTACAGACCTACAGCCATCTAATCTTCGATAAGGGAGCTAAAACAATTGAATGGAAGAAAGACAACCTCTTCAGTAAATGGTGCTGGCAAAATTGGTTAATCACATGTAGAAAACTTAAGCTAGATCCTTATATATCACCCTGCACCAGAATCAACTCCAAATGGATCAAAGACCTTGAAGTCAAAGCAGACACTCTGAAAACATTACAGGATGGAATAGGAGAAACCCTAGGTCTCCTTGGCTCAGGCCGAAATTTTCTGAATAGAGACCCGGAAACACAACAACTCAAAGAAAGGTTGGACAAATGGGATTGCATAAAGTTGCAGAGCTTCTGCAGGGCAAATGAAATAGCTAGCAAGATCAATAGAAAGCCCACGGATTGGGAGAAGATCTTTACTAGCCATACAACGGACAAGGGTCTCATATCTAAAATATACTTGGAACTCAAAAAATTAAACCCCCCAACAACAAATCCTCAAAGAAACAACTGCCCAATAAATAAGTGGGTGAAAGACTTAAAGAGAAACTTCTCTGAAGAAGAAAGAAGGATGGCCAATAGACACATGAAGAAATGTTCAACATCCCTAGCCATAAAAGAAATGCAAATCAAAACAACATTGAGATATCACCTCACTCCAGTAAGAACGGCAAAAATCAAGAACTCTAACAACAACAGATGCTGGAGGGGATGTGGACAGAAAGGAACTTTACTTCATTGTTGGTGGGAATGTAAACTTGTTCAACCACTTTGGAAAGCAGTATGGAGGTTCCTCAAAAGACTTCACATAGAACTCCCCTATGACCCAGCAATCCCACTTTTGGGCATTTACCCAAATGTTTACAAACAAGACCACACTAAAGCTACCAGCACAACTATGTTTATTGCAGCATTATTTACCATAGCTAAGATATGGAACCAACCCAGATGCCCCTCAGTATATGAATGGATCAAGAAAATGTGGTGTATATACACAATGGAATTCTATGCCTTCATCAGAAAGAATGACATTGCCCCATTTGTTAGGAAATGGAAAAACTTGGAAAAAATTATATTAAGTGAAGTAAGCCAGGCCCAAAGAAACATAGGTCCCCTGGTTTCCCTTATTTGTAATATCTAGTATATGTATGAGTCAAGTGGAAAAGGTCAGATAATGTGATGTCAGGAAAATGAACCCTTAGATGTGTATTTTAATGTTTTTTTCTTTCATGCATGTGTTTCTAACGCATTTATAAGATTATCTCTTTGTTGCTTTGTATGTCCCTCCCCCACAGTATAACCCTGCTTTCAGTATATTTGATGTCAGTATAACTTGTGGAGGAGATGAGGAAAAACCAGTTGTTTAAGGATACAGGTGGACCTGTTGCAACAATGAGAAGTACAAGTTGTCATGTCCAAAAGGAGCTTTACCACGTCGGTGTGGGAGGGGTGGGGGGGGGGGGAGGGGGGAAGGAGAAGGATTGGGATGGGGGGAGGGGGGAGGCTGGGAAGGGATGTGAAGGGTAAACAAAGGAGGAGGCTGCAATGCTTGGTAAGAAATGTACGCATTATCCTGCCCATGTAATTGTAACTCCTCTGTACAGTATGTTCACAAATTAAATTAAATTAAATAAAAAAAAAAAAGAATTGAAGCCCCACAACTGGGAAAGAAAGAAAGAAAGAAAGAAAGAAAGAAAGAAAGAAAGAAAGAAAGAAAGAAAGAAAGAAAGAAAGAAAGAAAGAGAAAGAAAGAAAGAAAGAGAAAGAAAGAAAGAAAGAAAGAAAGAAAGAAAGAAAGAAAGAAAGAAAGAAAGAAAGAAAGAAAGAAAGATAGAAAAAGAAAGAAAGAAAGAAAAAGAAAGAAAGAAAGAAAGAAAGGGTATAGGAAGGAACTTTTCTCTAGTGAAATGCATATAAAATTTCAATTTTATAACTACTTCCCTGAAACTAGTCTGAAGATATATAGAAACATAGAACAGAAAGTATATTTTATAAATTTAATTTTATTGTCAAGGTGATGTACAGAGGGGTTACAATTACATGTATACGGTAATGAGTACATTTCTTGTCGAACATTATTACCCCCTCTGCTCAATCCCTCCACCCCCTCCTTTGTAAAGTTCATTTCCAACATATTGTCTTGTGAGCATTTCTGTTGTATTGGCTCACCCTTTGTCCTTTCTCTCATCGAAATGAAACTAGTTAATATTTAAGAAAGAGAAGAATAAGCAAAGGTAGTAACGATTGAGAGAGGGAAAGAGAGAAAAGAGCAAGAGAGATGAAAAATACAAAAATTTGTACAAAGTGATTTCACAGATCCATGCCAAAGACTCAGACAAAGCTGGCTATGTTAGAATTTCTAATCTGTTCTTCATTGGCTTCATGTCAGAAGGAAAGAGATTTAATCCCTATGATTAAGTAATAAAGATTATAACAACTGCATCAGAAATGTGAGTATAATAATAATAAAACCAAAGATACAACTATGAAAATTTGTGAAGAGACCCTAGCCACTGATACAGTAAGTTCTTATGATTTCCAGTTTCTGTGTCCTGTTCCTGAGTACAATGTAAAGCAATAGTGGCTAAAGTCTAAATTCTTTCCAGACATAACATCTTGTACATCTCATTGTTGCAATGTGTCCATCTGTATCCCTATTTAAACAATTTATTTTTACCCTTCCCCTCCACAAAGTATACCAACAACAAATACAGTGAAAACAGGGATTATACCGTGGGGGAGGGACATACAAAGCAACAAAGAAATATCTTATAAATATGTTAGAAACAAAAGCAAGAAAGAAAAAAAATTCGAGTCCTTAGCTTGGGATTCATTTCATTTAACATCACCTTATCTGACCATTTCTGCTTGTCTCAGACATATATTAGTTATTGCAAATAAGGGAAACCATGGGACCTATGTTTCTTTGGGCCTGGCTTACTTCACCTAATTGGGGTTGAGGGGTGGAGTAGAGAGGAGGAGGGGAGATAGGAAGGGATGGGAAGGGGAAACAAAGGAGGAGGCAACAATGCTTGATAAGAAATGCACTCATTACCTCGCCCAAGTAATTGTAACCCCTCTGTACGGTATTTTCACAAAAAAAAAAAAAAAAACAGAGAACAGATGTTGGAAAGAATAAAGTGAGTAATGTCAGACCTTCCATAAATATTTTTCTGTCCATTTTGATTATTTACAAGTTCTGTGATCATTCTGTAAAAAAAAAAAAATCTGACTTCCCAGTAGTAATTAGCATATGATAGATACAACCTATGATAGATACAAGCAATTATAGGAAAAAATAAAAGGCCTAAAACCATGTGTAAGTTTTAACAATTACACCAGGTAATAGGTACTACAAGACGAATTATAAAGGAGTTCAATTACAACACATTGTAATGGTCTGTCTACTCTTACGATGTTCCTGTACCTGACCTCTCTACTATAAAATGAAAGAGGATTTGAAAGCCTAAAGCAAAATGATGTTAGAAGGAATTGAAGTGAAACAAAATCTGTACAGGTATTTTATTTCAACACACTGACTTGTCTTTTCTTAACTTTGAAAGCTGGTTAAGAAAAGCAGAATCATTCAAATACTAAAGCAACAATTATGAGAAATAATAACCCTTAAGGATCTTTAATATGTGTCTTTTTGTTGCTAACTTATCTACAGTGATCAATTGATCATAAATTTAATATCTCCTACATTTACAATTATAATGTCCAAACCAATTTTGGAAAGATGCATTTTGCCACAGGACAAAATAAATTGTCATTGTACACATAATGGAATCACATAATTTACATTTTGTATTTCTGCATCCATTTTTATACTGCTGAGAATTTAAATGGCTTATTAATCTGCAGGGGGAAAGATATGATATTAGGTAAACCTCCCCAGTTATTTATCTGCTCCTGAAGCTTTGATTAACCACCATCAGTTTAAGTGAAATTTCATTTTATCCTCTGAGTATTATCCATGTCCTTCCCTCCTGTAATGGATCCTGCCTCTCATTCTTTTCCAATTATGCCCATAATGTTAATGCCTTCAGGCATCAAATGTCCTGTGAATATTTCTGTAACCCACCTCTTCAGGCAATCATTACAACTTTCAGCTTCTATTACTGTACTCCATTTGTTACCACTGCTCGTACTGGGCCAAGGGTTGTGAGGAACTAGCTCTGTCTTCCTTTCAGGCATCATCATTCATGCTTGACCACTAGTCCTTTTATTCATGACACATAATCTGAACAAGTGTTATTTGTTTGATAAAAATCATGCTGCACTTATTCTTTTGCTTAACTGGTTCTTCTTTAACAATTCTTCTTCTCTTTACAGTCTTTTAAATGTGATTTGTATGTATTTATTCAAAATTTAAAACTTTCTGTCTTTCTCTTCTTTCCTTTTTTCCCTCCCTCCCTCCTTTCCTTCCCTCCCTCCCTCCTTTCCTTCCTTCCTTCCTTCCTTCCTTCCTTCCTTTCTTCCTTCCTTCCTTCTTGCCTGCCTGCCTTCCTGCCTGCCTGCCTTCCTTCCTTCCTTCCTTCCTTCCTTCCTTCCTTCCTTCCTTCCTTCCTTCCTTCCTTCCTTCTTTCCTTCCTTCCTTCCTTCCATCCATCCTTCTTTCTTTTTTGGTGATGATACTAGGGCCTCAACTCAGAACCTAGGTGGTGTCCCTGAGGTTTGTGCTCAAGGCTGATGTTCTACCAAGCCACAGCTCCATTTCTGGCTTTTTGGTAGTTAATTGAAGATAAGAGATTCACAGCATTATACTGCCTAGGCTGGCTTGAAACCATAATTCCCAGTTTTCAGCCACCTGAGTAGTTACGATTGCAAGAATAAGCCAATTACACATGGGCCTAATATTTTTTTTCCTTTTTACAAGACAACTCTATCAATATGAAAGTAAATTCCTAATTTTAGCATATGCTATATTTAAAAGCAAGGTTAATTCTCCTGTTTAACTGAGTCAACTTAAAACTTTTATAGAGATAAAAGAAAGGATTTTAAAAGATCAAGTTATCTAAGAATTGAAAATAAGTAAGTCAATTGTTTTGAAGAAATAGTTGAGGTCAGAATCAAGGCTTATCTTTCATCAAAATTTAAGTTATGTTTCCTTGATACTCAGAAAAGTTGTTAGCCTTATCTGTGTGATATTAATTGGCCTTTGCTTATATGGGTTTTTGTTTCCTTTTCCTTGTCTTTCCTTGTCTTTCCTCTTTTTCTTTGTGCCTTCCCTCCAGACCATACTTACCTGGCTCCTAGGCCTGCAGTGACAAGCCCTTCTCTACACACTCCATATCTCACCCTGCCATTCTATTTGCCCCAAAAACTATGCTCACATCTTCTGGTGTAGTATATTTTTGGATTCCTGTGTACCTGGGTCCAATTTTCCCACACCAGAAACTCATTTATCCTTACAACATCACCACACCAATAACAGTCAGGCACTGGTAGCTCTTATTTATAATCCTAGCTACTCAGGAGGATCACAGTTCAAAGGTAGTACAGGAAGAAAAGTACACGAGACTCTTATTTCTAATTAACCACCAAAAAGGCAAAAGTGAAGCTGGGCTCAGTGAAAAGGTAAAGGATAGTACCCAGGTCCAGAGATCTTTCACCAATATCAACACGACAAATAAATAAATGAGAAAAATACTATTCTGGAAAAAGTAGTGGAGTCAGGAGATGGGAAACAAATGAGGGTAATGGAAGATTAATTTGACCAAAGAATGTTGTAAACATGTATAAAGTGTTATAATGCATGAAAATGAAACCATACTCCTATTTTAAAAGGTATTTATTTCTCCATGAGGGGTGGAGCATGAGTTTGTCAAAAGGCTCACCATCATGAAATTAAGGAATGGGTAAACAAATCCTATGGGTGGAAATCAAGCAATATTTTAATGAACTTTTTGAGAGAAGGAATAAAATTCTCTTTAAAACAGTTTCACATTTCTCTCGCGTCAGAATCTACTCATCCTCTCAATTTACATGGCTGCTGTGCTATCTTGATTCTGCTGTAATTCACACCTAATTTTTCATTGATTAGATTTATAATTATATTCTCAGTCTTAGCCAAAGTAACAAAGTAAATCATACTAGACGGAATGCACAAACCAAGAAACGGGTCAAGAAACAGCCAGGTGGTAGTGGTAGAGTGGAGAGAGACTGACAATCATTAAAGTGCAAAGTTTTGTTGTTGTTGTTGTTGTTGTTGTTGTTGTTGTTCCTGCTTGGCAACAAACAGTTTAATTTCTATTCCTGAATGTCTGCTATAATATGACTGCCCTTAAAAGTCCATGTGTTTATAGCTTAGGATGTCAATGCTGGGATGTGGTAAACCTTTAGGGGAGAACATTGTGGGGGTGTTGTAAGTCATTGGGGTTGTGGCCCTGAAGGGAGCTTTGGAACCCCAGCCCCTTCCTTCCTTTCTTTGGCTTCTTGCTTATGGAGCTGAATGGTTTACTGCCATGATATCCTGCCTTATCAAAGGCCCAAAGAAATGGGGTCAATTGATCGTGGACTAGAACCTCCAAAGTTGTGAGCAAAACAAACATCATTTTTAGTAAGTTAACTATCTCAAGTATTTTACCATACTGACAAGAAAGCTGACTAATGAAGACTCTTGGTTCACTTAGTCTGCTAAGGCTTAAGGCCATAAATGGAGTAGCTTATAAAAATATAGAAATTGCATAGCTGTGGAAGCTGGAAGCTGCTAGATTCTCGCTGTGTTACCAGTGAACAGAGGGGAGAGAGCTATATGAGAATAACTTGACACGGACACTAACATTATCTTCTTGACAGAACTGCTTCCAGGAGCTCCTACCTCTCAATATCATCACTTCAGTGGTTAGGATTTCTATAGGAATTCTGAGACAACACAAATATTTAACCCACTGCACTTCACTGGCTTGTTTTTCTGCTTTTTTTTTTTACTTTCATTTTAACGATGGTTTAACTATGTCTTCTACAATATATTGTAGTCAGATTGTTGAATTGTTCTTATTGTTCCCTTGAAGGGGAATATATTTCCTTTAAGTGCAGAGTTAATTCTACTTTGTCACCTCTTCATCAAGGATTGTTATTTTTTGTCTTTTCTTATAGGATGCAAAAATAATTAACAAGGTTCCCAGAAACTACCTAGGGAATTATTAAGTAAAATTTAGGCTTTTGAGAAATATTCAGATCCCCAAGGAAATATTTAGGACTAATATCAAAAGAAGCTAACACTTCTTGTGCTTTCTTTGTTCCAGACTTGCTCTAAGCACTGTGCATGGGCTAACTACATTAATCTTCAAATTAATATATCATAAACTGAGATGATGCTTTTACTAGCTACACATTACAGGTGAGAAATGAAAACCCACAGGGGTTCTGCGCCTTTACTAAGATCCCAGGTGGTAAGTGAGTTAGCCAAAATGAATGAAAGAATCCTTTCATAATTCTTCTAGAATGAACATTTGTCAGCCCTCTGAATAAAGAAGCAGGATCCCAATATGTAAATCATTGTTTTGTTTCTAAAATGTTACTGGTAAATAGCTTAAACATACATTTTCAATGGAGGCATTAAATAATTTCTGATGCTATATAAAACCATTTAATCTAAAAAAAGTATGTTAAAACCAGAATTAATTCTACATAGTAGTAGAAGACAAAACTGATCTAGTTGACAATAAGAACTCTAAATGCCCCTGAACAGATTAGTGTAAGTTCATTTTCTTAAAGGCTCAAACAAACGATGCAGACTGCTACAATTCTGAATGCTTCCATGTACATAATTTTACATCTCAAAATTAATGAACCCACCACTCAGAAACAAGTTATTGTTTGTAATAATTATATAATAATATAATATATAATATATATTATTCTAATAATATAGTATATTGTACCAAAGTCACAATCCACACAACCCATATTGTCAAATATTTATTGAATTTCAGAGTTGCTGATAAATGATGTATGAATATATTTTAATGAAAGCATCACTTCCTACCTGGCCCAGATATTTCTTTTCATATACTAAAAAGATGTTGAAGACCTTAGAACTGATGACACTTCAACCATAAACTTAGTGGGAAAGGATGCTTCTTAGATAACTAATTTTTAAGATATTTTGTATATTTTTCTTCTCAAATGACGGAAGAATTACTTGCATATATTAAAACTGATACTTTTTAGATGCAAGTAGGTTGATGATTTCTGAACAATGTGTAGAGTTATGGTATGATGACCACATGAAGCTATGAAGCCTCTTTTCTATATTCTATCCTACATCTCAACTTCCAGCCCAGGGAAGCTGCCACCTTGTTCTCTATCATTGATTTGCCTTCTCAGTGAAGTCATACAAATGGAATCATACAGCATCTAGCTTTCTGTGCCTGACTTTATTCACTTAAGCTAATGGTTTGAGATGTGCTGATACATTTTTGCATGTGATGCTGGTACATGCCTTATTGGTTGATGTACTCTTACTTGTGGAATCAATTTCAATAACTAAATTACTGCTGACTTTGTGTTTTTCTTTTTCTTCACTGGTAGCTTCTTTACTGTTTCCTGGACTTGGCATAGATGGTTAGAGGACAAAGAGATGTTAGTCCTTATAGTAAGGTGACATTTTAACAAGGTTTTTGAACAAAATGAGTAAAATTGAAAGGGAATAGTATATGAGTTCAGGTATGGAAATTAAACCTAACTTTCTTATTTTGAAAAAGAATGATAATTATATTTATAAGTAAGAGGCTGCGAGTAATGTTTCTCAATGTCCTTTTCCTTCTTCCACTTCTGATAGAGCCACCAATTTTAGCCCACTAAATGGCCTCTCATAATTGAGATTGCATTTCCTAATCTCTTTGCTGACAATATTTTTTCTATATATCTGTTTTCTGGACAAAACCTCCTATATTAGTTCCTGGGAGAGTACAAGCCCAAGACCACTACTCAAATTCTTAAGATGAGATAAATTTCTATGTGTAAATAATTGCTTTTCTTCACATTGGTAGCAGAACTTACCTCTATTAAGAGAAGACCCACGTAAAACGTAGAATAGTGAAGTACCATAAACCTTTACTAAATGTGAGTTGTTAATCTCTATGGAACTAGAAAGTTAAATATTTTTTAAAGTACAGTATTTTCTTCTAATGTTAAAAAAATCTGCACATTATAGCCAGTATAAGGTGTAAGAAACATTTTTAAATTTAGATTTACATAGGAGAAATAACTCACAGTGCTTCTGTTAACATATGTATTGTGGGTGAAGTGGGTACGAGGTGGGTTTATGTGTTACAGACTGAAGCAGAAGTAGTTATTTCAAACATATTCCAGCTGTGTACTCTTGCCAAAAATTTAACATCTCATGGCCTCATTTTCCTGACCAATAAACAAACATAACTTTGCAAAGTTACAAATACAGATTATAGAAACATAAACTAATAAAACTTGAATACACACTTCTTTCAGTAAATGATAGTTAATAATCTTTTTATTCAGGAAAAGTTTTTGTATGAAATTTTAATAAGGAAATTTTAATAAGGAAGGTTTTAAAGTGTAAAGGAAAAATTGGGCCAAGTGCAGTGACACATACCCCATTGCCGAGGAAAGAAGATTGGACAGATCAGTTTGAGGCCAGCATAGAACAAAGTTAGTGAGTCTAGAAAATTTTCAGCAAATAAATTGGGTATAGGGGGATTAGGTAAAAGAATTATGGTCCAAGGTCAGCAACAGATGGAAAAGCATATGATACTGCCTGAAAATAAGAATTGAGGATATTGTTTCACAAAAAATTAAAATAAAAAAAAAGAATTGAGGATATTGTTAAAGTGGATGAGCACATACCTAGCAACTCCCATAAAGACAGAAAACGAGTGTGAGAAAGATGGACAAAGAAAGAGAGAGAGAGTAACATTTGAGAAGCAGAGGGAAAAGATCCATTAGTAAGTATATCAGCATTAAGAAATGACATTGCTGTTAGGCTGGTGGTTCACAACTGTAATTCTAGCTACTCAGAAGGCTGAGGTTTGAGAATCACAATTCAGAGTTAACCACATTCAGGATACCATCTGAGATTGTTATCTCAAATTAAGTACCAAAAAGCTAGAACTAGAGCTGTGGCTCAAAGTAGTAGTGAGGCTTGAACACAAAACCTCAGGGACACTTACCAGCCTATGAGTTCAAGCCCGAGAACTGGAACAAAAAGAATTATATATATATATATATATATATATATATATATATATATATATATATATATATATATAATTTATATATATATATATATATATATATTATATATATATATATATATTATATATATATAATATATATATAATATATATATAATATATATATATATATATATATATATAATATTTATATATATATATAGAGAGAGAGAGAGAGAGAGAGAAGGGAGAGAGAAGGAGGGAGAGGAAGAAGGAAGGAAGGAAGGAAGGAAGGAAGGAAGGAAGGAAGGAAGGAAGGAAGGAAGGAAGGAAGGAAGGGAAGCAGGCAGGCAGGCAGGCCCGCAGGCAGAAAATGACTGCCAAATGCTTTTACCCCCACTAAAGTAAATTTTGGCTGGACTCTTACTTTGAATATGAATGCATATTTGTTTTTTGTCATTGGGTTTCCATGTATTTTGTAAAAACAACAAAATTAAATCTATGTGAGAAAGAACACTTTACACTTATCTGCTTTTGTTTTAATTTTGAGTATAGCATGAGTTGATGATTTCAACATTTGAAGTGACACGTGAAAAGTAAACCATCTTCTGGAGACACTCATTCATCATGGGATTCTATGACTTTTTATTTCTTAAATATAATTTTAAAATTAATTTTTCTTACTTCTTTAGGATCCATAATAGTGTCAAACTATTGATTATTTTAGAGTCCTGGAAAATATATTTCCTCTTTGTATCTTAAATATTTGATAAATTATTTTCTGAAGTTGCTCCCAAATATCCTTCATGTTACTCCAAATAGGACATAGTATGGGAGAAATAGTAATGGAATTTTTAAAACTAAATTCTCTATGAGAATGTTGGCATCTTGCAAGGATTCTCTTCAAATGTATTCATAAACACTATTTCTTGACATTTTAAAATCAAGAACAACCTCCATTTCTATATCTGTTCACTAAATACTGCCAATTCTTAAATGAACTGATTTCCTTCCTGCTTTTACATTTGAATACATTATGGCAATTACTATGTTCCTTTGAAAGTTGCTTGTTTAATTCTTTGCCACTTCCAGGTAATCTGAAAGTTTGTACTTGATCACCAGGCTCTACTCTACAGATTTCTTTTGAGTCTCTATATGCACAGAACCTTTAGATTTTACACTCAAATCTAAATCAGGTTTCTGAATAGAATTTTCCATATGTCAAAATTTTAAAATTGTGAGTTAACAATTTCCAGAAAAATATCATGTAAATAAGTTCAATTTTTAATAATATAATAGTCTCTAAAGAATAGATATCATTTTCCAGGACATCTCCAGAAATAGTCAAATACCTCCTAGAAGCCAAAAATCTGATATACTGTATGAAAGGTGAGTTTAGATTATCAAGAGTAAAAGAATGTACTTATCTACTAGAACTGAATTTCTTGGTGTATCTGGAATTTAGCTCCCCTAGAACTCTTGAGACATAAGACAGCTATTTCTCTGCTTGGGACTGTTTAGACTTTTATATTTCTTGAATTCACAAGGGTCAACTTGTAGATCCCTCCTGTACTATTTTGCACTTGTGATTCTGAAATACTTAATAACTCTGCCCAGCAATTGTTGTCTACTGGGATCCATACAGAGTTGTTATATCCCTGTAGCTGAGCTATTTCTTGCCAAGCATGTGTTTTGTTGTTATGGGAGATAGGTTGGTATTTGAAAGCTAAAGAGATATTGTGAAGGTCAAATTCAATGTCTTGAGATTTTCTAAGCAAGCTTCACCAAGTTTGAGCCCAGTCATTGAACAAAGCCAAAATGAGGTTGGCAAAGTCAGCATTACTTCCTTCCTATTGTAACCACTACATTGTTGGCTGTGTCAGAAAAGCATTTGCAAGGAATTGTGATAGTAGAGTATAAGAGTTTGTACTAGTGTCATCAACCATGACCTTGCCGAAACCTTGGCTTTATCCTCAATGATTCTCACTTAGGTTCTGACCTTCAGAATTGTAAGAAAACGCACATTTGTTTTATCAAGATACTCAGGTTGTGGTTATTGTTTATAGCAGCTCTTTGAAGCTAATACAGAATATATACAACACTATCACTGGCAATTACATAAGTTGTATTTTTTGTCATGGAAACATTTTACAAATCTTCAATTCCTTTCCTAGTATGTATTTTTCACTTTAAAACAGAGTCAATATTGATTTATTCAAATTAAGAATCATAATATTTGATACTTTTCACAAGCTTTCTTCCCAAATCCATGCAAGTTTTACTTGTGATAAAAAAATAACACTGACCTTCCCTAAATAGTGATCAACAGTGTTTTATCATTTTTCCTTCAAGGAAGCATTCATTTTTTTAAAGTGAAATGAACACCTCAGTGTAACAAGTCATTATGTGGCAGTATCAAGACAGACATACAATGCAGTGTCTTTTGGTTGACTTGCAAATTGAAAGAATTTGTTCTTGAACATACCATACAGAATAGAACAAAGAAGAAAGAAGAAGGGAAGGGAGCAACTGAGTTCAGTCAGTTATCATCATGCGTAGGTTTATGGCATGTGGTTTTTAATCAAATATACTCAAAATATAATAATAAACTTAAAATTTAGAGACTTCATAAGAAACCGTTTAAATTCCTAAATGTGCATTGTACAGCATCACACTTGGTACATAGACACTCTGAGTCAATCCCATATTATTGTCATTTGTGCCTAAATGTTTGTGTGGTATGTTGAACATTTCCATACCTTACTTGTATGAAAATATCTGCCCAGAAACACAAACACTGCTCAAATAGAAAGGTGAAAGGGAGTGTGCTTAATTTAAGTAATGAAATAGAAAAATTAGGTATGTAAATGTGACATATGTTTTTAGTGGAAATTAGACATTACAGAACAAATGAATGTTATCCTCTGAACTACAATATTAAACTCTACATATCCAGAGCATTCATGATTTTTCCTTGGAACCCTATACCTGAGAATACAAAGGGTCTCCTGAATAGCACAGTGTCATAAATGCTACAGCAGTTGTACTTGAAAAATGCTATGGGGATGCTGAACGATTCACAAAAATGTCTGGGAAACTTGAAGAATTCTTGCTTGTCTTTGGATCTGGAACAAGAATGATAACTAGACCATTCTGATCAATATATCTAATGGACATTCCCAGGAGACTAACCAAAAAAGGAGCCAGACCCATGGGACAAGTGAAGCATTGTAAGCCATCATTTTCTATTCTGAAAAAAATGTATCTTGAGTATGTGGCAGGAATGCTGAGTAGTAAAAGTTTGTTTTTTATTTTACTAAGTTTAATTATACCATATTTTTTTAAAAAACCTTGATAGCACAAAGTAACATTAAGTTTTCTAGGAACTAGGAACAATTGAAATTCTAAATTGGTAGTACGTGTAGTAGTAACTAATACTTAATCCTGTTTGCTCATACTAGTCTTGATTTTTAACTTAAAAAAGAACAATAAGAAAACATAGCTGGGTGCTGGTGGCTCCTAGCTACTCAGGAGTCTGAGATCTGAGGATCACTGTTCAAAGCCAGTCCAGGCAGGAAAGTCCATGAGACTCTTATCTCAATAAACCACTAGAAAACCTGAAGTGGAGCTGTAGCTCAAGCTATAGAGTGCTTGCCCTGAGCTGAAGAGTGTAGGGAAAGAGCCCAGGCCCAGAGTTCAAGCCCCACAAATGACAAAAAAAAAAAAAAAAGTGTTCCTGATAGACGATCTTATAATGCACTGTAATTTCACTTTCAAGTTTTTACTTGTAGCCAGTCTCTCTTCTTTCCATTCTTCCTTACTTTTTTCTGTGATCAGAGAATTTATATCTTCCCTCTTGCTGTAGATTGCAAACATGCTATAAATTCCTCCCGAGCAAACTCCTTTAAAAAGTGATATTACACCTCCCTGCTTCAAGACTTGAATCTCCTGCTTTACCCACTAACTGTTGATTGATTTAAATTTACCCATGAAATGTTGCTGAGATTATAAGCATGTTTTTTCATAGGTGTTATAACATATCGTTCCAACTTTTTGTATCTTAATACCAACACATAAAGAATACTGGGTAGCTTCCTTGGGGTTAAAAAACTCCTAGAAGAGAGGATCAGCCAGCACCAACTTTATACTTTTGAATCGGTGTGTTTCTTGCAGCAAAACCTAGGCTGGAGTTGACCCACAAGTAGTAGTGCAGAGTTTCCTTAAGAAGTGCCTTTATACTTCAGAAGATTAACCCAAATTACCACAAACAAGGTCATACTAAAGGTACCAGCACAACTATGTTTATCACAGCATTATTTACCATAGCTAAGCTATGGAACCAACCCAGATGCCCCTCAGTACATGAATGGATCAAGAAAATGAATATATATATATATATATATATATATATATATATATGTGTGTGTGTGTGTGTTTTATATATATATATATATATATATATATATATATGAATTCTATGCTTCCGTCAGAAAGAGTGACACCACACAATTTGTAAGGAGGACTTGGTAAAAATCATATTAAGTGAAGTAAGTCAGACTCAAAGAAACACAGGTCCCATGTTTTCCCTTATTTGTAATAATTAGTGTATGTCTAGGATAATCTTAGCAGATGAGCAGAATAGTTCCATAGCTATGTACATGTGACCATATAAGATCATGCTAAGCAAAATGAACTCCAAGAAATGGACACAAGAGGTTTTCCTTTGTTGTTGTTTTTAATGTACTATGTGATTTCTTCTTTGTATTGTGTTTTCTCCCCTATGTTTTATTTCATGTTGTCACTATATTTGATTTTGGTACCCTGGCAATGTATATATGTTTATCTGAATTAGGGAAGGCAAAGACAACAACAAAATGGTGGGACAAAGATAAAGGGGGAACCAATTTGATACTCACTAGACAGTAAGTTGCAAATGATTTGTACAAGTTGGGGAGGGGGGAGATAGGGAGGGGAAAGAAAGAGGGAGACAAATGAGGGAGGGGCTAACAAGTTGGACAAGAAATATACTCATTACCTTACTTATATAACTATAACCCTTCTGTATATCACCTTGAAAATAAAATTAAAAATATAAAAAATAAGTACCTTAAATCTTTCAGAGATAACGTATGCAGAATTCCAAAGAAAGTACTAAATTTGAGTGATCTGTCCACATAATTAATTAAAGTAATCACATGCACAGAGAGGCTGCCCTGGCCAGCAAAGTAGCAAGCTTAAAGGAGAGTTTAAGAAATTGGCCTCAAGTTAGGGGCTAATGGCTTTCTGTATTTTGTTCAAAAACTTTAACTTTATCAGCAACTGGAAGTTCAAGGCCCCCATTTATATTTATGTCTACAAGGAAAATCTTGCAGTTGGCAGGGCAACAGAATAGACAAGGCATCCTAGGGTTCGAGGCAGAGGACAGTATTGCAGGAACTGAAAGGCATCTATGTTACTTTAGTAAAATTGGCCAAATAATTTTAGTGTCAATTGTGTCATATGTGGTATTTGAGTTAAGTAATACATGGAGATAATCGGTGACTCACATCTGAAATCCTCGCTACTAAAGAGGATGAGATCTGAGAATCTTGGTTTGAAGCCCGCTTGGGCAGGAAATTCCATGAAACTCATCTCTAAATAACCACCAGAAAAGCCAGAAATGGGGCTGTGGCTCAAGTGATAGAGTTCCAGGTTTGAGCACAAAAGCTCAAGGATAACACTAAGTACTAAGAACTGGCAAAAAAAAAAAAAAAGGAAAGGAAAAGAAAGAAAAGAAATCAAGAAAAAAGGAGTACAGGAAGGGAATAAGGAGAAAAAAGAAAGAGACAGAAAGAAAATAAAAACAAAGACATAAAGTAGCAAATTGAGGCGGGAAAAGTGCTGAAAAAAATCTTTTGGGGGCCAGTAGCATGTACAAAATAACTAGAAAAAATGTCATTGTTTCCCAAATAGTGTCACAAATGTTTCATAGTAGAGATAGAGAAGATGAAACAAGATTACCAAAGACACATGAAAACGTTACTACAAAAATCTCTCCATATCAAGCTGAAGAAGTTAATATGAACTCCACACACAAGTGTAGAATCTGTTGGTTTTTGAAAGGAGAAGTAATACAGTGCAACTACTTTTAGGAGGAAAAGTGTAGTTATGTTATAAATTATTAGATAAGCCAAGAGAGATGAATTAAGGGATTTCTGCCACATTCTTTGGTCCATCTGCAAATAGGACCTTTGTCTAGAAAGAGGATATCTGTTCCCCGTGGACTGATATTCTCCCCTGTAGTTGGGTTGCCATCATGATGGGAGAACCAGAAGCTCTGACATTGGAGACAAACCATTTTAGTGTTTTGGAAGTGTACAGTTAGGGATCATGCAGAATCAGTATTCAATGTATTTTAAACTGGCTAGATGCTATGAAAGAGAGCAAAATGTAGAGAAATGAATACTTTTAATCATGAATCGGTGAACACAATTGGATAATCAATCAACATCAATTGAAAAGAGTGCTTATGCATTATAACCAAAAGTTATTAAATCAAATATGTCAAAACTTTCTTTATGCTGTTGATTACAAAAGTAAAATTTCTTTAAAAATTTCCTGCCTAACATGAACTGAGAATATTTGGGTTGTTCTTGATCTCAGGAACCTTACTAATAGCCTCTTTTTTGTTATTGGATTATTTTTTAAATAAGTTTTTCATGTGAAAATACTGTACAGAGGGTTTACAATCACATGAGCAAGGTAATGAGTACATTTCTTATCAAGCATTGTTGCCTCCCCTTTGTTTTCCTCCTACCATCCTTTCCCTCCCATCCCAAAGCAAGATTCAGTATATTTTCTGTGTGTGAAGTTATTTAACATGGAGTGTATTGGCATTTTCTTAAGCAGTGGTCTGCCACAAATACCAAAATAAACCCAAAATTCAACTGTTTTTTTTTTCCCTTGTGGTGGCAGGCTAGAAATGATCTACACATTGGAGGATGCCATTTTGCGTAATATACTTAATGTTTCACACTTGGGTGATTTCTAATACTGCCTTTTTATAGCATTTAGTGATTTTATTATATTCTTACCAATGTTATTTATGAACCCCAAACCTTTCTTGGCAAGGCTAGTCATTTTAGAAACCTCACTGGAAATGGTTCTGTGTTAATTTTGTTTAGAAGAGGACTTGTAAAGGATGATAAATGTATTGTGATGTAATAACCTTATCCTATCATCTATCATACTGTTAAATCAAATTGCAAGTGTTGCACTAATGTGATAAAATGCTTTCTTCTTAGTTTTTCTTTTAGTCATTTAAGAACTGAAACCAAATGAGAAAACTGAGCCCAAGTAAATGAGATTTCAAATGTTTAATCTATAGAACAATAAATTAAAAGCCAAAAGATTGATCATATATCTTTGAAGTATTAAATTAGGCATAGAATCTTAATGCTATCTTGGATATAAGTTTAGATTGAGATGATAAATCTCAGGTTGAATTTACTAAACTTTTTTGAGAGTCTAGGTTGCACTGAAAGTTGGTAGGTGACAACATCTTTAATTCCACACCAGCAAGAAAGGATATAATTTACTTCCATTAAAACTGTCTCCTACCACTCTACAAGGGCTTGTCAGAATATAAAGTAACTTGCAATTGTCATTTCCCAAACTGGAGCCATTTCATTAGAGAAATAGTATCTACATATCAACCCTGAGCTAAATACCCTGGAAATTGCACCCATTTTGCTGAAGAAATTTTTTATTAAATATTTATTCTCTTCTCAAGGAATTGATCCAGCAGGTTTTAGTCTGTATCTCCGCATCATATGCTGGTAGACATTACTTAGGTCATAACCCCACATATGAGATTCCATGAGTAGCAACAGCAAGGAGAACAAATTGTTTTTTTTTTCTGCCAAGGATTTATATAAAAACCTTAATTATCATCTAAAATGTAAATATGCAAAGATGATAACTGAAATTTTCAAAGCACAGGTTTTAGTGTCAAAATAGCCTGTGTTTTAACTGTTATCTTGCATGTTAACCCTCTAAGTTTTGTGAAATTATAAATATCCATGCAGTGTTTATAAACACCAATGATAAGGGAACATTCAATGAGCCCATATTCATATATAACAGAAACTGTTATATATGAAGCATCTTTGTATAGTTTATCACAAAGGAGGGAGAAATGTAAACAGTAATTCTCTTTCTCATTTTCCCTTCAGGAGTCACAAAACTCCTTTAAAGAGAAAGCAAATTTTCAGTTGTAATGGCAGGTATTGCTTATGTTCTGTCTCACAATATAATTTAGATGATCACCTCACATGCTCAAATGGATTTGTTTTTGTCTTATGGTCTAAAATATATCCTGCAGTTGCAAAACCATCCAGTACACACTTTCATTATAAGTAGTAAGTCAGAGTTCACAAATAGCTAGGAACTGGCACAGAAGACATTTCTAAATTCTGTGAAGATTATCAGTTGCGATGATCTATGTTTTGATGACAGTGCTATGGTGGTTATAGCATTATAAAAAAGACAGTAAAGATAAAAAAATGAAATCTTTTAAGAGCTTTCTCTGTTTTAATGTCATTAATCTCCTTGACTTGAACTGTTCTTTTGTACATAGTTGGAAGGTTAGGAATGAGTCAGCCATATTCCCTTTCCCAAATACTGCTGTTTGTCCTTTATTACATGTCTTTAAGTCTTCCTGCAGAACAGATATGGCATGTAGATAGGAATGAAAAAGCCTACTTCAACTTACAAGTTTCCTCTTCTGTCTTAGGCATATTCTGATTTATGCTACTAGGGATAAAAAGCATCCTCTGAATTCCTATTACTGAAGAGATAGGTCTGGCTCAACACTTTAGTATCAGCTCTTTTATAAACCAGAACAAGACTAGGGACTCAGATGCAGTGATAGAATGCCTCTAAGCAATTGTAAGACCCTGAGTTTAAACCCCAGGGCCAACATAATTAAATTAGTAAATACAAATATAAATAAAAAATGAATTTAGAAAACAAGAAGAAGAATAAATAGAGAAATTTAGGGGTAAGTACCAGGAAAATAATTATATAATTGAAAGCTCTGTCCTAATGACTTTTATTAAAGTGTTATATTAAAGTTACCTAACTTTGTCAAACATACACTATAGTCTATGCAGGATTCTGACATTGATATAAACCCACAAATATATGCTAATTCTTATCTCAGAATTTTAGTGTCTAGGCTACTGTATTCTAAAATTTAATTTGTTGTTGAAATTAGTAAATGATCTTATTATTAAAATGATGTGGAATCTTTCCATTGTATCATAGCATGCCTTCCTGAAATAGTAGAATAAAAAAAACTTTAGATCTAAAGGATGTACACATGAATGTCACCAAATGTTGCTTAAATTATGAATTTTAAAATATTTGAGATGGCAAGATGCCAGTGGCTCAAGCCACTAGTTTCAAGCAGATTTCTAGGAAGCTGAGATTTGAAGACTGGGGTTTGAAGCCAGTCTTGGAGGAAAGTTAATGAGACTCTTATCTCCAATTAACCATCATAAAAGATGACAGTAGAGCTTTGGCTCAAATAGTTAAGTGCCAGCGTTAAACAAAAAGCTAAGGAACGGAGCCCAGGCCCTAAGATCAATCCCTAGTGTATGCTCTCTCTTTCCCCCTCTTTCTCTCTGTCTGTCTGTCTGTCTGTCTGTGTCTGTCTGTCTGTCTGTCTGTCTCTCTCTCTCTCTCACACACACACACAAACAAACAATTGAAGATAAACATGATTATTATATTTTCCTGTGAACATTCAATGGGAACAGATTTATATGACTTCTCCCATTTATTTCTTACAACTTATCTATTTTTAATATATTTGCTCATTTTATATTTTGCTTACTAGATTATTTATTGGGACACAACCTCATGATATTTATAGAACCTTTTCTCCGGTATTTTCTTTTGCCTTGAAAAAAACTTTGTAATTGTTTCTTGCATCCTCTCTGTTACCTTTACTTTAGCTTCCATTTTTCATGTGTTTTCTTTTCCGATTTTCCTACTAGCCATAAAGATGCTAAACATGAGTTCTTGAGGAAAGACATAAAAACAAGCAAAAGAACCCAAGCTACAACACTTCCCATCTTATTTTCTACTTCACTCAATATGTGTGTATGTATGTGTGTGTATTATGTTCTTAGTTCTTCTATTTTAAACCTTTTGTGAAAGAATGTATTTTTCACAAAGTAAGTCTTTGCATTTACTCTAAACTTTGATCACTCAAGTATAAGTAATCCTTTGTATTATTTAATAGATTAGTTTCCCTAAAGTTAGAAATTCAAATTGGTTATAATCCTACTTGATGAAGCGTAATCATTATCTCCATCACAACCAACTTATATTGCTCTGTTCTACTCACTTTTTTCTCAATCCTTTTTGTCTCTCAAAAGCAAATAGCATAATATCAATCCCATAACCTCTCTCCTTAGGGATGATAAATACATATACATATATATTGTTTTTAAATAAGAAAATTAATCACTTCCTTTTTAGTATATACAATATACCCAAAATATCACAATTAATATCTATGACATGTCTGAGGCAAATATCATCCTTTTTATTATTTTATATTATTATCTCTAGTTATCATTTTTGGTATGGAAAGGATGAATAGTAATGAATAGCTACTATGTGGGTTAGATGTGATAGTTTGCATCTATAAAACCAGTTACTCCTTAGGTTAAGATTGAGAGGATCATTCTTCAAGGTCAGCTCTGACTGAGAATCCCATCTCTACTCTCTAGGAATAAGCTGGGGTATTGAAGCAGTTTCACATAGCTGTGCACATCAATTTTGTTCAAGTATAAGTGGTGTCGATGTTTCAAATAAATATCTAGTTCATATTGGAGACTGCATTATTTTTTAATTTGGGAAAACAATGCCAAGTTATTTCAACTATAAGCAGGATTTCTCAATAATTAGTGTTACTCATGTAACTTTATTTTAGTACAGTTTTAAATTTTAAAATATGTTTATATCCTCTATTAGATTAATACCTTTTAAAAGCCTTCTTGTAGTATTTCTTGTTATTATAAATGATCTCATTCTTCCAAATAGATGGGATTATAGGCCTCTTGTTAATCTACATTACATTGTTATGCTTAGCAGTCATTTACATTTTATAATTTTTATTTTGATTAGATATTCTAAATTATTCATTATCCATTTAGAGTCTTGAACAAAAAAAGCCTATGTTTATTTTTCCAATCAAGGTGCTTGTCAACTAGTTTAGTGCTGTAGAATGTGGATTTTGTAGCCAAATTGCCTAGGTTGAACCTTAATCCTGGGAATTTGGTTCAATTATTCATTTAGTCTCCCAGCTTCAGTATCCTCATTTAAAATAAAGACTAATAAGAGAGACTACCTTGTGTTCTAGTGTTTATGAACTGAGGGAACAAATTATGCATTTTGACCTGTAATGCCTTAAACACACAATAAATGTGAGCATCATTACTATATCCCAAAGTGAGAATATTCACATTCTTTTATTTCCTCATCTAAACTCCCTTTCTTTTTTTGTGGGGGATGGGGGGTGGGGGGGTCCGGTCGTGGGGCCTGAACTCTGGGCCTGGGCGCTGTCCCTCAGCTCTTCAGCTCAAGGCTAGCGCTCTACCACTTGAGCCACAGCGCCACTTCCGGCTTTTTTTTCTTTTTGCTTATGTGATGCTAAGGAATCGAACCCAGGGCCTCAGGCATGCAAGGCAAGAACTCTACCAACTGAGCCACCTTCCCAGCCCCTAAACTCCCTTTCAAATAACTTCTTTGTGTCTGTAATACGCACTCTACACTAGTTTAATTTGGAGTTTTCATACATGAATGTCCGAAGACATTTTTGTCACAAGCTGAAAAATACCCCAGGCATCTAATGTGTGATACCTGGGGACAATGCAAAACATCCTCTGATGCAAAAGCAGCTCTCACAACAAAGACTCTCTCTTATCCAAAATGACAATGGTGCCAATTTAAGAAGCCCTGACATACCTTAACATTTCAATGACTATTTTAGTCTCTTGGTTTCATTTTCTCTAAGAAATCCATGGTTATTTGATATTCTAACTTAATAGCTTGTTCTTACACTGTGCTTGTTTTTGCACATTTGGTTTAGGCTATCATATAGAAGTTTCTATGTCGCTGGGAGCAGGTAGCTCACGCCTGTATCCTAGCTACTCTGGAGGCTGAGATCTGAGGAACGCTGTTCAAAGCCAGCCCAGGCAGGAAAGTCCATGAAACTCTTATATCTAGTAAACCACAGAAGACCAGAAGTGGCTCTGTGGTTCAAGTGGTAGAGCACTAGCCTTGAGTGGAAGAGCTGAGGGACAGCTCCTAGGCACAGAGTTCAAACCTACAACCAACAGAAAAAAGTCCGTATGACACAAACTGTTTTTTTTAAATAAGTGTGGATATTCTCACATAAATATTTCTCCCTGAAGTCCATTGATTTGCCTTTAATTTCTTTTCTGATTTTGGCTCTTATATTGTACATTTTTTCCTTCTTCCTCCCTCCGTCCCTCCCTCTTTCTCTCCCTCCCTCCCTCCCTTCCTTCCATCCTTCCTTCTTTACTTCCTTCCTTCCTTCCTTCCTTCCTTCCTTCCTTCCTTCCTTCCTTCCTGCCTTCCTGCCTTCCTTTCTCCTTCCTTCCTGCCTTCCTTCCTTCCTTCTTTCCTTCCTTCCTTCCTTCCTTCCTGCCTTCCTGCCTTCCTGCCTTCCTTTCTCCTTCCTTCCTTCCTTCCTTCCTTCCTTCCTTCTTTCCTTCCTTCCTTTTTTATTATTAAGGTGATGTACAGAGGGGTTAAAATTACAAAAGAAAAGTAATGAGTATATTTATTTCCAGTTATTGATACCCCCTCCCTCATTTTATCCCACTTTCATTCCTCCCCACCCCCCTCTTCCCCAAGTGAGTACCATTGTTGCATTGGTTCATCCTTTGACTGTTTCTGTGATTCCCTGGGCACCAGTGGTTCTCACCTGTAAAACTAGCTACTAGGGAGATCTGAAGATAGTGGTTTGAAATCACCCTGGGAAGGAAAGTCGATGAGACTTGTATCTCCAATAAACTCAGAAAAAGCTAGAAGTGGCACTGTGGCTCAAGTGGCTTTGAGCAAGGAAGCTCAGGAACAGCACCCAGGCTCAAGTTGTACCTGCTTAATAATAGAGTCAACTGTTGTCAAATAAAAGTCCGATGAGAGAATATTTAGGGACTGACAAACCCCACCACTGCATAAACAGATCAAGTAATGATTGACCCAGTGCAAAGTAAAATGTCAAGTTCACCCCTACAAAGCTCTCCAGTTCAACTCACATGATCATTTCACTTCTAATCCTCTCCATTTCACATACAATACTCTCTATCTGCTAACTTGAATATAAGAGAGAGAGAATACAGTAGATAGTTGATAAAAAAAAACTAGTTTCAGAATGTGCAATGAAGATCAAGAGGAGTCAAGGGAAGAAATCACAATTGACAAAATCCCACAGTACCAGAGCTAGAAAAAAAAGAAGTTCAAAGGCATATATTAAGTCCTGTTATATTTTCCCTTTAAAATGTATCTTCAATCCATTCATTCTCACTAATGCTAGTCTCATTTAAGCACAATCATATATTATGTCAAGTAGGAGATACCCTCCTAATATACCATTTTTCTTCTGGCTATGCTGATTTTTGTACCTTCCTATTTTTTTTCAAATGTGTCACTAATGTGTTCTTTATAATGTAAAAAGTTTCATTCTGACAATCTCTTTTGTGAAAACTTTAATAATGTTCCTTTGTCTTGAGGTACAAAACCATCATCCTGTATATAAAACTGCTTGCTAGATCCCCTTCATTTTCTGTGTTTCTGCTCTGTTCCCATTTGCCATTCTGCATTCATTAAGAATCCAAATTTGTCATCTAAGTTCTGTGGACTTTCACATTCATTTTCTTTTCCCTGAATACTTTGCTTCTTACTCACTTATGTGGCAATTTCCGACTCATCCTTGGAGTTCCACTTTAAGTGTGAGAAGAACTCCAAGACGAAGCTAATTATATTTGCTTCTTGTCATATGTATCACAATGAAGCAGCTTTCCATCTCTGCTCCTTTTTATGTCTTCATTAAGACTGTAAGTATTGTGAAAGACAAAACTCAACCCTATCATATTCCTTTGCATCAAATACGTAAGGTCAACCATGAATAGGTTATATGAATGAGCAAAACAAACTAAATAAATATATCCACAAGACTGCTTTGATTGTAAGAATGCTGACATGCATTAAACAAGCTGTGCTGGACACTTTTTTTGTTATTACAAGTATGTGTTTCAGTGAATAAGAAAAACAGGCACAAAGCAATTCTTTGATATAAGCTAAACATTAAATATTTATTCCATATCAATAGAGCATTATATTAACTTTTCTATTTACAGTTCCCCTTCCTTGGAATAGAATACAGACCAGAATGGCTTGCACCAGCAGAGCCTGTCTTTTATAGAGATGATTGTGGAGCTCATGAACATTGCTCATGATCTCCAGAGGCCATACTAAAGTAGTTCACTTCCTAAGCCCTGTCACCACACAGAGATAATTATTTGTATGATTTATGTGCTTTCAAAGAACCTTTGTTCAAGATAACCTTTTCCAATCACTTTTATTATGTAACTGCCAAAGCACCTTGAGATTTAGGGTCTATTTTTGCTTCCTAACTCTCCCATGGTTTAGTTACAAATCTGATAATTATATTGATTATAAATATTTATATAATATATATACATACATATCACAAAGAGTTGCCCTTTTTTCTTTCTCTTGATTCTGGACCATTTTATGAATCATCTGAAATTGTTAACGTTTGGTTTGTTGAAAAATCAACTGCCTGGAGTTTTCTGTTTATAAATACAGAGGCTGGTACCTTCTAAAATAATGATTTAAGCTTCCACTGAAATAAAATGGTATTAAAAAGTCATTTACCCTTGAGTTGAAAAGTTTTAAAGAGTAACTTTTTATATGAATAAATATTGTTTATAGAAAATACTAGAATTTCATGTAATATTCAAAGATTACTACAAACCATTGTGCTATCTTGAGTAAGTAGTATTTAAAATAATACAACAATTTGTGCACCTCAAAGGAAAAGTTTACGCTTTTATGGCCATTTTCTGTCAAATAAAAGAAAATGACCCTAGCATATATGCTTGTAATGCACTGTATTTTGAAGAAAAATAACAAGCCATTTGCAGTTTAGTTTTATGTGTATTATTCTATTTTGCAGCCAAAATAGCAAAAGTATAAAAAGACATTGTAAAACTCTATTAAAAACAACCTTTCTTTATATTTCACAATATCTATGTTGAAAATTCATTTTTTAAAAAAATTATGATTTTTTTATGTCCACTTCCTGGTAAAGTTGTATTAATGTATTGACTATGACATTACTTTTGTTAATCATTATTCTTTGTCATTCACTTCAATTTAATGGATTGCTCTCAAAAGAGTTGTGGAAAATCAGAAAACCAGTCAAATCAAAAATGTATTTAAATTAAACTGAAATTTTGAGTTCTCGCATGTCATTAATTTCATAATAAATCTATGGCATTTTTATATTCTTAAATTTAAATAGTTGTGTAAAAGAGTTGCCATTCAACAAAGCAGTTTATCAGTACAATGCATTTTGGTGAATCAGCCCTTTGAACATTGTCAGCCCTCCCTCCCCCAGCCCTCTCCCTTCACTTTTCTTAATTTTGCAGGACATACATTGAATTTTTTTTACTGCATTTCTCTGCTTCTTCTTGTTCATCTACACCGTCCTCTTGACCATGTCCCACCATTTTCAAGTATAATTTCTAAGGTATTTCAAGGTTTATTTCCACTATACTTAAAGACAAGAAACAAAAATTGTTAGGCCACCTCTTGTATTCCCATAATTTTATCAGAAAATAATTTATTACTTTATACTTATGAATTACATCTTAAAGTAAATGTTCTTGACTGTAGGTTTCTTATATGACGATGTTTTGTTTTGTTTTGTTGCTTACTTTTTGGTGATTACTTTTATTGCTCATTATATACTCCTCAAACTAATCTTCATTTAAAGCTATGAGTATGTCAGGTACTTAACATCATAATCTGTAAACCTCAGAGTTCTCATCTGATGCCATAGCATGTTAGCTTACAAAGAAAAGCATGATAAAATTTTGTTGAGTGCGAGTGATCATATCAGATAATGAACTGCGGTATTGATGGTAGAGTTTAGAATGATCCATAATCCCTCATCAAGGAATCATCAGATATGTGGAACCACAAAAGTTAAGGCCTGTTGGCAAAAGAAAAACATTTCTCATCACTAACTTAGTGAAGCCTCTGGACTTTCATATCTTACTTCCACTTTAATGTTGAAATGTATATTTAAAATTTGTAGGGATTTGCCTTTAAATCTTTATCTTGCAAAGAAAAGAAAAAGAAAAAAAAAGAAACACTTTCTTCTGTTGATACATGATAACTAAAAGTTTAAAATCTGTCTGTAAGTGAAATTTTCAACCCCTACTGCTTCCATATCAGAAAAAAGATGTCTTAATTTAGTAAGTGGTGCCAAGCAAAAGCCAATTATTGCACTGGCATAGAGTTCTAAATAAAGTACTTAATTTTGTATGCATCCACATATGGCTGGCTTTCCTTTTGCTACTAGTAGGAATGAATTTTCCCTAAAATTGAGTACAGTAAGTCCTATCAACACTATTAATGTACTAAGTAAACTCCTGGCTAACTTAGATTTAGCATTCATGATTTTAACTTCTCATGTGGGACTACAAAAAGCTGAGGACATGTTATTATTTCAATTGCCCTGAAATTTAGCATTCAGTGTAGTCTGTTATGAGAATATTTGGTACAAGCCAACCATTCACTCAAAGAATGAGATCTGACAGCTACCCAACCATTTCTCTGAGAGTCTTTATTGTTTTCTACATTTCCTTATGTGTGAGATACTCTCCCATGAGTGATAAAATCACCAGGTGTGTGGGGAAAATACCCTGGAATGACTTTAAAATTAATCATTATTTAGAAATGGTAAGGAAAGTCAACATACAGAAATGATATTTATAAACCTAAGAATGAGTAAAAATTTGAGGACACTTTCTTTGTGAGAAATGCAAGATGTTAGATATTTTACAGCATCTTTATATGTCTGGACATTTTTTTACTACCCCAGTTTAAACCGGGTACCTGTGGCTCACACATGTAACCCTAGCTACTCAATATGCTGAAAGCTGAGATCTGTGAATCACAGTTAGAAGCCAACTAGGGCAGGAAAGTCTATGAGACGTTTATCTTCAATAAAATAACAAGGAAAGCCAGAAGTGTATCTTGGTATAGAGGAAGAGCACAATGTTTAAGCAACATAGCTCAGGGACAGCACTCAGACCTGGAGTTCAAGCCTTACAACTGGGACAGGAAGGGGTTATATCTCTTCAGTTTGATATTGATCTGTAGAGGGCAGAGACATCTTACTTGCAACTAAAAGAAATATCCCTGATCCTGGCATGGTGGTTTATAACTGTAATCCTAGCTACTTGAGAAACAGTGATCTGGAGGTCGATGATTTGAGGCTATTTCAAGAGGGATCCGAGTTCCTGAGTTCCAATTCCAAAGCAGCCCCTCTACTTATCACACCCCACAATAAAAAGCAACATATTTAGTTGAATTTATAACTTTAACTCTACCAAGACTCAGGCATGAATATATCAGTGAGTATAGGAATAAGAGAGCAAGAAACTAGTACCTTTTCTTTTTTTCAGAATGACCATCTATCTTGAAGGTTATGTGTGTATTTGAACCACACTGACACCCAGACTATGTTTATGACAAATTATTACCCAGAATTCTTCATTGTTGGTCTAGCATTCATTCCTAGAATGTAGATTGGTTTTTCCAGTCTATTAGACATGACAAACCTGAGAGGAAAATAAATCAATTATTAGCCTCTGCTTACCTCACTCTAGTTTTACATCTGCTTTCTGTTAAATCTTGAGAAAGTTATTTTTCCCTAGATTTAATTGCTATACCTCTCCCTGAAAGAGAACTGACATTTCCAGTTTATTTTACTTTTATCTGATACTCTTAGAAAAAGTAAGCTTTCAACTTGTGCAGTCATTGAATTAGTGTGTGACAGATCTATTTTCTTTTAATAAATACACTTTTGGCTAAAAAAAATCCCCTTATATTGGAAAATGAAAGATTAAAACATTTTCTTTCTTTCTTTTTTAAATGTGGCAAGATACACTGCTGCTTTGGTATTTCCAGAGAAAGAAGAACACAAAAGAGGCAGTCTTGTGATATATCTGTTAGATCTCTGTGGTGATTTTAAAAGGCAAATGTTAGGAGTAAGCGCCCATGCAGAGGCAAGTCATCACAAAGGACATGGTGGCTTCATCCGTAAAGTAGCTATAGAAGCATCAGGTACACTGCTGGCAATAGCGTAGATCATTACACAGACATTTGATGTGGTACTACCTATTATAATAAACACTGAATTTCAAAACAACAACAACAACAAACTAGTAATAGATGGACTTCTAAATTGGGAGTTCTAGATAAGTCTCATGGCAGTAAAATTTCAATGTGAGTGACAATGGTTGAATGAAAACACTTTGCTAGTACTGGTTTTATTATATTGGTGTGCACTTATGTATTGTGACAAAGACACAGCGGCATTTTCATGTTTTAAAATCCATGTTTTCAAAAATATTACCTATAGTGATGGATATTTCTTCTTCATGAAAATACTCAGTTGCTTCTTTCAGATCTGTACTCTCATTTGCTGTACAATGGGTTCAGATTGAACAATATGGTTGATGCATCTTCTGAACACACCTCACCTCTGTATATTTTTGTCTCCTCCATCATTATCCCAAAGAAAATTCTTACTATCATGTTGAGAGAGATAAGGTTACAATTTATCTTGTTTTCCCTAGATCAAAAATCATTGCCGTAGAAATTTTAAAGATAAACCAAGTATAAGAACTAAACAGGTAACATTCATAAAACAATCTTCTTCTTAAGCTCATCAATTAATTTTGGACAATAAGATATCCCAAACATATAAGCATAATCATTTCCTAAAATTTTAAATTTATGAAAATGAATTTTATTTATCATAAGCAGATAATAGAAAGACTTTAGAAGATTACTGCACAGACAGTTCCTCTAACAATGTATTTCTACCATTTGTATGTAACCCGAATTTAGTTCCTATCCTTCATAAAGCTAAGATTAGAGATAGGCTGCTGTGAGCATGTCAGAAGACTTCATCTTTACATTAAGATATTTTATAATTCTTCTATGTTTGGTCATAATTAACGTAATTTTGAATTGCCACTCTCAACTGTTCTATGAAAATAAGTAAGTTAATGGCCATAAAATATTAAACTGTTTTGACACTACTGTTTTAATGAAGACTGAAGCAGACAATGCATTGTTATTATCTAGTAGATAGCAATCTAAAAAGGCAGATCCATACATCCATTGTCTTGTTCCATGAAATTTGTGTAGTATGTAATGGTTAATAATTGAGAGTCATTTGTGATACTTCATGTATATGTGGATCTTTACTAGATCCAAATATCACTGACTCATATGTAAGTATCAAATAATAAGAGCAGGTTAATATTTTTGTCTATACTTTAGTTTTTAATTGAATGATATTTCATTATGGCATATATTTATGGACTCAAACAGGTACTACCAGGTGTAAGGTTATATCCTATGATAGCTCAAAACTATAGATGAAATGGCATTCCATTATTAGCAGAGTCTCTGGAAGCCTATTTGTAAGTTCGCATTGAATGGCATATCAGCCTCCATTGTACTCCATAAGGTTTTTAGTCAGAGGATTGTCATGAAGAAATTGTCTCATTTGATAAGAAAAAGCATTTGTAAAAATCCAATATGAGGCTAATTCTGTGATTTAATTAAGAAAAAACTGATCATCTTACACTTGTAAGGTACAAAAGAAATCTAAATTATATTATGGAAATAATACCACTGAAATTCTACTTCAGAATTTGTGATTACATGAACAAACATCTGATCCAGCACAACATCTGATACCTGCTGTCTCTATTGTATTTGTGTTAAACGCATTAGTATCCTGAGTTTCTTAAAAATGTGTTATTTTTGTATTCTTCCAAGTACCACAGAAAACAACAATTTTGTTTACTCTCAGGTGGTTTAAATTTGATTTGAACTCACAGCAGACTTTACGCTGATGAATAGCTTTTCATTGAACATGAATAAATTGAGAAATTCAGATTACTCAGCAGGTTTTTCTTCATAATTTAAATTCCAGAGAAGAGCATTTGGCAAAAAATAGAACACAAAGGGTTTTGAAGTTGATGAATTGCACCTGATGACTAGCTGAATTAATAAAACTATTAATGAACTAGATGCCAAAGCTTCTTTTCACCCTATCTATTGAAAATGATTGTTTTGCGTAAACAAACAAAAAAGCAGCATGAGCATCAAAAAGAAGAGGACATTGTTCAGTTAATCTGCCTGTTGTTTACACACAGATGCAAGCTTTCAAATGTGTTTTTCCTGCAGTGTTACTGATCTCTTTTTAGATAACTTCACTAGTGAAAAGAATTCTAATAAAGAAAATTTTGAATTTGAGCATTTAGAGAGAAGGAAAGATCATATATATATATAAGATCATAAATATATGTATCATTTATGGTTTCTGTGAATTCATATATTCATATATATATGGTTTCCTTTTAGCTGAGCTCATTAAAAATTTCAGATTTTTAAAAAAATATAAATATGGTAGTATTGTATTCAGATAGATATAGGTAATATTATAATATTTTGGAGAATAGATTACTAACTCTAAGACTTGTAGAAAAATTGTTGCTGTATTTAGAATTAAAATCTTTCTCTATTCATTTATTATATTTCTTAAATAGTGAGATCTTATTCTTGTGACATTAAATATGGCCATGACTTACTATTAATTTAGCAGCATCAACTATTTTAAGCCATTAGCATTGGAATTTTGAAATAAATAGGTTACTAGCTACATTTTCACATACAGTAAGGAGAATGTGATATAATAAAATTGCTTACTTATTTTGTACATAAAATAATGTATCATGTATTCATCTAACATAATGTTTTCTATATTATATTTGAATGTTAACTTCCAATCATAAATACATAACTTCTTTACTTGAAACATTTAACTTAAGTGATATAGATTCAATACAAATAAAAAACTAAAGCTATGTTCATAAGCATACTTTTTAGCCAGGCACCAGTGGCTCACACCTGTAATTGCATTTTCAGGAGGCTGAGGTCTGAGGATTATGGTTCAAAGCCTACCTTGGCAGAAGAGTCTCCTGAAACTCATATCTCCAGTTAACTATTCAAAAGACAAAGTAGCACTGTAACTCAGTGTGATACAGTGACCAAATAGTGATAGAGGGCCTTCAGCAAAAGAACTCAGGAACAGTGCCCAGGCCCTGAGTTCAAGGACCACAACTGCAACTTAAATAAATAAATAAATAAGTAAATAAATAAATAAATAAATACAATTGTACTTTGTTGTAAAGGTTATAACCTCTAAATTTTCTTAAACAAAAGCATAGTTACTTCTATTCAATAAAATGTAAATATTGATCTTTGTCTTTAAAATGTATTTCACCCTTAAAAGGACAATAGTAGCATTTTCTCTTTTCTGGCATCTTTTTTGAACTATGTTTACATGTTTGTTAAAAATGGTTCATTGACATATGAATTATAATGCACATAAACTTTAAGTTGAAATCGTGTAAATAATCAACAAAAAATACAAAATAAAAAAGACCCTTGCAGTTACCTAAATGATAATATTATAAATTACTTTTCCAGAAAAAGTATAAATATTGTGCTTTGTGTAACTGAGTATAGCAATGCCTTGGATATTTCAGCATTAGCCGGTATCAAAATATCAAAAATAGCCAGTCCCCAAGATAGGGACACAAATATCTTTTTTCCTTCTTGCTATTGTTTCTAACATACTTATAATGTACCATGTGATTTTTTTGTTGCTTTGTATGTTCCTTCCCCACAGTATCACCCCTGTTTTCACTGTATTTGATGTTGGTGCCCTACATCTTGTATAGACAGTTCTCTAATTCGGGAGGGGAAGGGATAAAACAAACTGCTTAAATAAGGGTACAGGTTGACCCATTGTAACAAGATGTACAAAACACTATGTTGAAAATGAACTTTACAACTTCGGCGTGGAGGGTAGTATAGTTGTGGAGGTGGGAGGGAAGGGATGGTAGGGGAAAAACAAAGGAGGAGGCAACAATGCTCAATAGGAAATGTACTCACTACCTTGCTCATGTAACTGTAACCACTCTGTACAGCATTTTTACAATAAAAAAAAAAAAACAGGAAGATCCAGGCATGCCAGGTATTACATAGTTTTTGGAAAGGGTTATACTGAAAAATTTTCCTCAAGTATATGTTGTACTTTGAGATGTTGACCTTTGTCAAGACATGCAAAAATTGTTCTAACTTGCCTAATATTTGAAATACACTGCATGTATTTTCAATCTTGTCTTTATATATAAAATAAAAACCACATACCTTGAAATTGAAAATGGATGATGAAATGAAAAGCATGTTTTCGTGTATCAAAATAATAGAAACTCTAATGGAATTGTAACTGATTTAACTGTATTCTATCCAGAGTAGAAATTCAGAGTTTTTTCAGTTAAGAATGAGGAAGAGAAATGGGGAGGAGAATTCTGTAAAAATTCAATGCATATCCTACAATTTTTAAAATGTAAGAAAAAGGTTGCTTAGGAGGGATGTGGTAAAATGTTGGAAGACATAACATTGATCTTGATGCATTGTGTTCATAAACAACTTTGCTAAGTAGCAAAACCTTTGTACAAATAGTTAAATATAACAATATATAATAGAATTAAACCTATTTAAAATGTTATTTTAGAGGTGTCTCTGGTTTACATACATTTCAAAGGATGATTCAACTGTTATTTAAGAATTATGGAGGTTTCTTTCAAAGACCCTAATTAAAATCATTGTAATGATGTGTAAGTATGGTGTTCAGGAAAATATTGAAAGGGAAAACTAGCTCATAAGAGAAACGTATAGATATAGTAAGTATGTGGTGAAATATAAATTTTAAGTCATTTTTAAATTATGAAAGACAAAGTTCACAAATTGTCACACTAAGTCGAATGAGATTTTCAACAAAGATGGAAAATCACAGCTAAACTTTTCTCTTAATTATCTTTCTTTCCCTGACTCCTGCCTTTCCCCCTTCCCAATATGGTTGGTGCTACAATTTTACACGATGTATTTACTTTGAAGCCTGTCAAGTTTTTGCAATTGAGTAAAATCTACTACTTACACCCTCCTCCCCGCCAGAAATAGCTAATGAAGAAAGAACACAGAAATAACAGAATCAACACGGTATCAAACAAAAATATTATCTATATCTTAATGACGTAAAAATATGAAGTGTTGAGGAGTAATTAAGACCCGAGGCTCTAGTAATCCACAGTTTCCATTTGGATAACATACTAAACATTTGACCTTGAGCAGATTGATTGAAGAAGAGAATCATATGATGATTATTATAGTGCCTTAGGTACTTGTTAGTATTCAATGAGCAAACACATACATTTAACCTAGTATAAGCATAGTACTTTGTAGATGGTTGCTATTAGAACATACACTAGATGGCATTGGGAAATAACATTTTCATCTGTAATTCAGTGGTTTTTTTAAATTTTAAATGGAAAAGAACTATTAAAAGCACAATAGATAAATAACTAAAGTATGTATACAAATAATTTAATGTCTTTTCCAGTTCTTTGCTGATCTCATCTTGGTTCTTCCTATTATTATTTTGAATGAAGCATATAGAAACTACCCACAGAATATTGATAGAAATGGTTCAGTGAGGAAAGAGCTATTTCTGGAAGTTAAAAATAAAGAAGTAAGATTGAATAGGAGATGAAAAGGGCAGGGAAGTGGAATGATATCTTCTTAACAACAGACGAGGAAAAGTTCAGAGGACACTGCCATCAACACAGAAAGGTATGGAAGGAAAAGAATCAAAATAGATTTTTCAGCAGGCAGAGAAAATGGGATCAAGAGAGCTAACATACTGGAATTTGAAGTAGTAATGCTACTCCTTAGATTGTAAGCAGGAGCCAATTTAATAACTTAGCAGTAGAATGGTCTCTGTAAGACATCTCCATCAACATAAAAAAATTGAAGATTTATAAGACATTTTGACTGCTAAAGCATCCATATATTTTTGAGTATCAAGAAGGCAAATTAGTAAGCAAGAGATAGCAAATCAAGGCTTATCCCTTGATTGGTTAAGCAAAATAAATTAGTTATTCCATTCATGCTTATTTTATGCAGGTAGAGAATGAATACTTATTGTATCATTTATGCATTAAAAATCAAAGTACCTATAAATATGAATTTTATGTTAAACCTGTATTCAGATTATATTTTAGATAAAATTGTTGATTAGAAAAGTCATTTGATAATTTCACAACCATTTATTCAAATATGTTGTTTAAATTTTGATATGGTAAATTAGGTTGAATTACTTTTGAATAAAAGTGTGTATTTCTTTTATTTTTATAATTATTAATCCTATAAAGACAGAATGGTCAATATAAAAATGACAGGTTTTTCAGGTTTCATTATTTGTGACCAAGGTGCTTATAAGTTTGTTATGGCTTTACTAAGTAAGCATCAGAAGACTTTACTTTTCTGATAGGAAATGGACTGTTGACTGTCATTGTGGCAGGGACAATTCCAGGAGCAAAAACATTGTTCTACTGCACCTTGTTAGAAAAAAATTTAGACTTATATTTGTTATTCCTCTATGCTTTCCAATTTCTGCCTTTATTCTAAGAGATATTTAATAATAGGTATCATCAAATGCTAATCAATACACATCTAAAATTTTGTTTAAACAATATTTTGTGAATATCTCAGTATCTCAATTCCTTTCTTTTATTTCACTGAATTCTGTTTTTTTAATCCTTGCTCAGATCCTATGTACAATAGAATATTTCATTGGGTACAATGTTTTGGTGTTTTGCTACCAATATTTTGATACATAAATACACATTACGGATTCATAAGATCAGGTCAATTAACATATTGATCATTTACACAATTTTTAAAAATCTTCTCCCTTCACAATTTTAGCTCCACAATAGTTATTAACTACCACTTCCAGCCTGTAGAGCCCTTTAGACATTTGTTTAGTATAACTGGAATTCTATTGTCCTGCCCAACTCTTCTCACCAACATTTCACTTTTCACATCTGTGTAGTCAACTTTTTCAACTCTGTGTGAAATCCTATAGTATTTCCCTTTTGGTTTTAGAATATAGTCCAAATAGTCACAAGGAATAGATAACTTGGAGAGTATTCTACTATGTGCACATACTGCATGGACAAAAATATTCTTACATATGATATATACATAATGTTTAGAAATAACATAGCTGATAAATTACTATGAACAGAAATATGTAAACAATGTCTAAGAACTTAATTATAAAATAAATAACCCAATCATAAAGGAGCAAAATATTTGATAAAATATTAATATTCACAAATAAAATACAAAAATATTTTCAAAAGACACTCAACATCATTTGTCATTCAGAAAATGCCATTACAACCAAGAGATAAATATAGAGAATAAGAATCAATCACACAGCCAAATATTTTCAACTCCTATCACCTAAAATTGAAAAATGAATTCTTATGTTGTGATTTTACAAAAACAGATATGTTACTATCTCTTGGAAAACAGCTTTGCCAAGTCAGACAACAGTTTACTTGGTAATACATTACTTTGATTCCTTGCCAATTATCAGAATGAATTAAAATACATAACATCATCTTCATGAAAAATAGTAGCTTTGGGCTGGGAAGGTGGCTCAGTGGTAGAGTGTTTGCCTGGCATGCATGAGGCCCTGTGTTCGATTCCTCAGCACCACATAAACAGAAAAAGCTGGAAGTGGCACTGTGGCTCAAGTGGTAGAGCACTAGATTTGAACTGAAGAGCTGAGGGACAGTGCCCAGGCCCAGAGTTTAAGACCCACAACCAGAAAAAAAAAGTAGCCTCATTCACAATTAATTGCACAAAAGAAACAACCTAAATGTCCTTTAGCCTTGAGTAGACAAATAGTGGTATATGTACATCTTGGTATAGATCTATTATGGACACATACAAGATCATAGATAAATTACAATTGTATCATGCTAAGCATGATAAAAGAAAGAAATTTTTAATTTAACTCTTTCAGAATGAAAGTACTGTAGGACAAAGAAACAATAGTTTACAATTTTAAAGATTGACAATAAAAACTGAAGATGGAATTTTTATATTGGTACCATTTTATTTATTGATTTTAGTGATTATGCAGCTTTATACATAGTGATGTCTGGTAAAAATGATATTTCCACCACTTGAGTCACAGCTCCACTTCTGGCTTTTTATGCATTAATATTATTAGTTATTATTATAAAGAAGTTGTGGAGAGGGATTATAATTATATGAGTCAAGCAATGAGTACATTTCCTTTTTTAATGTAATTTTATTATCAAGGTGATGTACAGAGAGGTTACATTTACATACATAAGGTAGTGAGTACATTTCTTGTTGAACATTGTTACCCCTCTTTCATTTTTCACCAACTTTCCCTCCCCCCAATCACTACCAAATTTAAAAATCATATATTTCCTTTTATTTTTTTATTTATAAGTTTTTTATTGTGAAAATACCACACAGAGGCATTACAATTACATGAGCAAGGTAATGAGAACTTTTTTTACCAAGCATTTTGTTGTCTCCTCCTTTGTTTTTCCCTTACCATCCCTGCCCTTCCATCTCCCGCCCCTCCACCCTTTCCACCCCCCCCACCAAAGTTGTAAAATTCATTTTTTCAACATAACATCTTTTACATTTCATTGTTGCAATGGGTCCACCTGAATCCCTATTTAAACAATTTGTTTTTTCCCTTCCCCTCCCCAAATTATACTAACATCAAATACAGTGAAAACAGGGGTTATACTGTGGGGGAAGGACATACAAAGCAGCAAAAAAAATCAGCTTATAAATATGTTAGAAACAATAGCAAAAAAGAAAAACCACTTGAGTCCTTATCTTGTGGTTCATTTTGCCTAGCATTAACTTATCTGACCGTTTCTGCTTCTCTCAGACATATACTAGTTATTGCAAATAAGGGAAACCATGGGACCTATGTTTCTTTGGGCCTGGCTTACTTCACTTCATATAGTTTTTTCCAAGTCTTTCCATTTCTTAACAAATGGGGCAATGTCATTCTTTCTGATGGAGGCATAGAATTCTATTGTGTATATATACCACATTTTCATGATCCATTCATCTACTGAGGGGCACCTGGGTTGGTTCCATATTTTAGCTATGGTAAATAATGCTGCAATAAACATAGTTGTGCTGGTAGCTTTAGTATGGTCTTGTTTGTGATCATTCAGGTAAATGCCCAAATGTGGGATTGCTGGGTCATAGGAAAGCTCTATGTGGAGTCTTTTGAGGAACCTCCATACTGCTTTCCAAAGTGGTTGAACAAGATTACACTCCCACCAACAATGCAGTAAGGTTCCCTTCGGTCCACATCCCCTCCAGCATCTGTTGTTTTTAGAGTTCTTGATTATAGCCATTCTAACTGGGGTGAGGTGGTATCTCAATGTTGTTTTGATTTGCATTTATTTTATGACTAGAGAGATACATTTCCTTTTATATAGTGTTTTCTGTTCCCTCTCACTTTCTCCTACACTCCCTCCTTCTCCACCCAGGATTTGTGTTGTTCACTTTTACCAATGTCCAATGAGCTCCAATTCTGCACAGTTTCCACCCTTCTCCTCTCACCTGAAAATTTAAAACTTTTAAGGGAATTTAGTGACATGATCAAATATTCATTGGGTTTTATGAATTTGTTGGCTAAAGTTTCTTTAAAAAACATGCCTTATAATCTACAGTGAATATTTTGAGGTACTCCAAGTCATGTTTTCTAATATCCTTTACTATATTGATTTAGCAGGAGTTTAAATTACTTCCTACAAACAAACTTTACATATCTTAGTTCTTTATTATTGTAATTTTTAAAACATTTAAAAATTCATAATTTGTTGATTTATTTGAATATGGTAGACATCTAAAAATCTGTGTAAATGTTCAGAAATTCTAAAGTAAATTCTTGTAACATTTAAGTAGATAATAATAGAAAGTCTATGTTGTCATTACAAACATAATTTCAGCTAACTAGCCACAAATTAGATATCTACTCACCTGTAATTTTAAATCATTAACTCTGGCTGCAGAGCCTGAGACTACAATATACCAAAATCTTCATCACAAGACCTTGGAGAGGTAATGTTACAAAGTGGTGAATATCAGATAGAGTATATCAGGAAGTTAGGGCCAGGGATTGATGTAAATGTGCCATCTATTATTGTAAAAGGACGATAGCAGTCATTTTAGATCACAGAACATTCTCAGATAAACTGTAAAGTAGGATTTCTTCATTACTCCTGTGACAAATTATCATGATCAGCATGGCTTTAAAGCTTTGTACAAACCACAAACCAAACAAGAAACATCTCCTGGAAAAATCTGACCCAGACTCTACTAGTTTTACACTCAAAGGTAAAGTATGCTTTTGTAAGTTGATGCTATATTTTAATAAAAAATATTAGAGGAAGAGAGTGGCAAATGAAGCATGTTGTAAATGAGTTCTCTGCACTGTAGAAAGTCTTATGTCAGTATATTAATTATGTTCAATTTGGTATTTCTAAATAATAATACAATACTTTTCCTTTTGTAAAACTTGCTACATAGTCATAAAATAGGAATAGTTCTGCTTCAGTTGAATGAATTATATATCCTTACTTCCTTCTACTATGAATGAAGTGCTTTTCTGAACCAGCTGTAGAAAGCTGTAGAAATTCCATTAATTTATTCCAAAACCACTTTTCCATTCTCACAAACCACAGTGTTTTGCTATTCAGCTTCAGTGGTATAGAAAGGAGCTAGACAAAGATGTAATTTTCAAAAAGCTATTCAATAAAGAATGCATATTTCAAATGTGTCTGGTACAGGATTGCTCAGACTTGGCTGCATACTCAAAATCCTTAGAGAGCTTTAAGATATGCAGAGACCTTCTTCCTACTCTAAGGACTGTAATTTAATTGCCTTGGGTGTGGCCCAGATATTAAAGTTCTTATAAACTTCCCTGTTGATTCTAGAATGTAGCCCCTGGGAAGGAGAATCTCTGTCTAATATATGACTCACAACACACACAATAGTCTATGTGTAAAAACAATTCATAAAGAAATCCTATTATCACTTATAAAAATAATAATTATATTTATAATTCACAATGAACATTAATTTGTAATTAGTTTCATTTGTAATTATTTTTGACAAGTATATTTTTGTTTGTCTACTCAGTATTCTTTTTTTTTAATTTAATTTAATTTTATTTGTGAACATACTGTATAGAGGAGTTACAATTACATGGGCAGGATAATGCGTACATTTCTTACCAAGCATTGCAGCCTCCTCCTTTGTTTACCCTTCACATCCCTTCCCAGCCTCCCCCCACCCCCCCAATCCCAATCCTTCTCCATCCCTCTCCTCCCCCCCCCCCACCGACGTTGTAAAGCTCGTTTTGGACATGACAACTTGTACTTCTCATTGTTGCAACAGGTCCACCTGTATCCTTAAACAACTGGTTTTTCCCCATCTCCTCCACAAGTTATACTGATATCAAATATAGTGAAAGCAGGGGTTATACTGTGGGGGAGGGACATACAAAGCAACAAAGAGATAATCTTATAAATGCGTTAGCAACACATGCATGAAAGAAAAAATCCATTGAATTTCCCTGAGAAAAGTCACATAGGATACTAGAGACCATTATTTTCAAATTAGAGAGCTGCCTAATCAAATTTGAAGAAATAAAATCCTAGTCCCTCTATCTCACACATTTTCTAAACTGTCATCTCTTTGAAGGAAAGCCTTGTGTCTCAGATCATGACAGACACACATTATCTGCTGAACAAAGTGGACATCATTCATATACTTCAATATAAAAAATAAACTAGAGTAAGGGTAAATACACTTTTTAAGTTTCTATAACATCTTCCACCTAGAAGTTTCCTCTGACTGAGGGAAATTATGATCAGATTAACAGAGTAAGGCTGTCTGATTCATAAAGTATTTCTTTATGTGACTTAGCTTTTAAGATTTGAATTTTTTCCTCATCTGGTGTTTTTTTAATTTTTAATATATTTTTATTGTAAAAATACTGAACAAAGGGGTTACAGTTACATGAGCAAGGTAATGAGTACATTTCTTATCGAGCATTGTTACCCCCTCCTTTGTTTTTCCCCTACCATCCGTTCCCTACCATCTCCACAACTACACTCCACCTTCCCTAAATTGTAAAATTCATTTTTCAACATAGTGTCTTGTACATATCATTGTTACAATGGGTCAACCTATATCCCTATTCAGACATTTTGTTTTTCCCTTCCCTTCCCCAAATTAGAGAAGTGTATGTACAAGATACAGGGCCCAAACTTCAAATACAGTAAAAACAGGTTATACCCTGGGGAGGAACATACAAATAAACAAAAAAACCACATGTTATCTTATAAATATGGTAGAAACAATAGCAAGAAAGAAAAAAAAAACATGTTTAAGTGACTTCTAAAGGTTTAGAAACTTTGTTTTCCACTGCATGGGCAAGGTGGCAGAGGATGGAAAGAGTTCACTTCCTTATATAAGACATGAAACAAGTGCTTGCTATTTACTGTTCCATGCCCTGCTTACTATTGGATTTCTCAAAATATGTTGGACACATAAAAATTTCTGGTGCAGCGAAGGTCCTCCTCTAAGAGAGGATGAATGAGTAACTAGAGCTACAGCATTTCAACTTTTTAGTATCCCTATATTTCCATCTTCTCCCAATCTACCAAAAGCTCAGAAGAGGTTTTCACCTTCCTATTATGACTTTTCTTTCTGTAGCTGATCAAAGCCACTCAGTTCCAGCTTCTAATATCCTAAAAATAAAGTACATTATGGAATCATCCACCTTCCACTCACAAAATCTAGCCTTCAACATTATCTTCTTTCTTGGGACATAAATTAGGACATCTTGGAACCTGTGATTGCAAATTTCTAGGCAAGTTATGCCTTCTCCTTACCAGAAGATAGAATGTTCTCCCAGAAGACAAGTTGTTCCCAGAATGGTCAAGACAAGTGTAAATTCCACTATCTGAAATTTAACTTTTCTATTGATTTATTAAGTGTCTCTCTCTTCCCTCCAAAAAAATGAACCCATAATTTAATTGAAAACACAGTTTGTCTAATGTACCCAGAGCATTTAGAACAGAAGTATTTTGTGTGGATAATTGGTTCATCGAATGTGTTTATGTATGTGTATATATGAATGCATACATGCATGGACATGTATATATGTATGAATGTATAGATTGCTATATATAGATTTACATATGGATAATTTCATTAATTAAATTTTCAACTGAGATTCACTGTATTCCTCAACTGCTTTGTTGATTGGCAACTCCTTTGTACATCTCGTTAAAGGTGATTTTTTTATAGAAAGAAGGAAACTCAAATCATGATATAAGAAGAAAATTAAAAGTTTTGCCTATGAAGAGCAAAAGATTACCTCTGAAGCCTTTAATTTACAGATATCTTAAGTATATGATATTAAAAATGAGATTGATATTTAAATTAATATCATACTAATAAGCAAATATAAATTTGATATAAAATACTCAAGTAAATGTATCACATATCTATAAGCACAATGTACATTTATAATAAAAATTGAAGCAATATAAATATAATCGGATGCTCTATTAAATATTTTTACTTAACTTAAGTTTCATTGTACATTTTGCACGATAAACATTTTATTTTGTGAAAAAGGAAAGGATATATATACATATGTGTGTATGTGTGCATGCACATAAACATTTAAATTTAGATTACATATGTGTATACATTTATTTCTTTTTTATTTTTTATTTATTTATTTATTTATTTATTTTTTGGGTCCGGTCATGGGGCCTGAACTCTGGGCCTGGGCGCTGTCCCTCAGCTCTTCAGCTCAAGGCTAGCACTCTACCACTTGAGCCACAGCGCCACTTCCGGCTTTTTCTTTTTGCTTATGTGGTGCTGAGGAATCGAACCAAGGGCCTCTGGCATGCAAGGCATGCGCTCTACCACTGAGCCACCTTCCCAGCCCCTACATTTATTTCTTATATATACATATTTATATATATGTAATCTAAATTTATAAAATTTATTTTATGATTTATAAATTCATTTACTTTTATTTGCCTAAGAGTTCAAAGAGATTTTTCCAAGAAATTAGGGTGATAGTAAATGAGTTACTTCTTTTTTTTTTCTTTTTGATAGGTCATGGGGCTTGAATTCTGGGCCTGGTTGCTGTCACTGAGCTCTTTTTCTCAAGGCTAGCACTCACCACTTGAGCAACAGCACCACTTCCCATTTTCTGATGGTTAATTGGAGATCAGAGTCTCATGGACTTTCCTGACCAGGCTGGCTGTGAACCATAATCCTCAGTTCTCAGCCTCCTGAGTAGCTAGGATGACAGATGTCAGCCACTGGCGCCCAGCTTTAAATGAGTTATTTCTGAACCTACAATATAAATTACTGAAAATATCTTAAAGTAGCTTTCAACATATGACCCATTCCTTCTTAATAATCCTTAGTATATTTTAATTTCTGTAAATACTTTTCTGAGGCAAAGTTTCACTATTTATAGGTAAAAACAAGTTTTGTTAAGATAAATGAGTTTGGGCTGGGAAGGTGGCTCAGTGGTAGAGTGCTTGCCTTGTATGCATGAGACCCTGGGTTCGATTCCTCAGCACCACAAAAGAAAAAAGAAAAAAGCCGGAAGTGGAGCTGTGGCTCAACTGGTAGAGCACTAGCCTTAAGCTAAAGAGCTAAAAGAGCTAAGGGACAGCACCCAGGCCAAGAGTTCAGGCCCCATGACCGGATCCAAAAAAAAAAAAAAAATAAGATAAATGAGTTTATTTTTATGAAGATATGAGATTTTTCTACTTCCATTTTCAGGTAGGCTGGCTAGTGTTATTATTACTCATTATTCTTATTAGTTGAGTGATAGCACAGTGTAGTGGTAGTTTAAAACACTGTTTTGTTTTGTTCTGTTTTACTTTTCTTTTCTTTTTGGTAATGAAAAGAAAAAGTGTCCCATCAGACTACACCAGATCCAATGTCAAATTTTATTCAGAAGTGACTTTTTGTGAGCATTAGAGAATGAGTCTTATAATTGGATGTCTGACAGCCGACTTCTACGGCTTTATGAAGGCTTCCTTGGTTGATTCATTAATATCTAAAGAAGACAGCCCATGTCTTCTCACAAATCAAATTCTTCCCCTCCAGTGGAGGCAGGTCAACACAATGAGGCAGCCAGCACGCTCCAGCAGAAAGGAAATAGATGATGCTGACATTGCCATTGGTTTAACAAGAGGATAGCTGCAGAGAGCTGGGGATGAAACGCTTTGTCAAAGTGGACTCAGGGCTATTTTTAGGCAATGTGAGTTGCCTTTTATATTTATCCTGCCTAATAGCAAAGGGAGTGCAGGAAGTACCTGAGAATGAAATAAGAAGACAGGCATGGATACAGACAAATTTTATCAGAACCCATATCCACCTGGGTCTCCCAATTTTTCTTATCTTAGAATGTTATATTTTGTTTTGTCCTCTCTTCTATTGTTTGGGGACTGCAATTTTCCTTTATTTAAGTAATATTAACACTCTATTTAATAGGGTTACAGTTCAGTAAGATAACTTATTTCCTGATTTTCTTGCTACTATTTTCATCAAATTTCAAATAGCTTACAAATAATAGATGATACTAATTCTGAGAGAATGGGGCATGATATCTTGTAGAGAATTACAAATTGTCATTACTGAAATGCGCTTCCATACTAATTTGTATTTTAAAGTGAGATTTAAATTGCTCTTGATCAATGCTGCTAGATTAATCTTACTTTTAATGGTATCTGCTAATTTTTAAATAAGTAGATGCATGTCCCACTTTTTAAAAACTTTCAGTTCATATTTGTTTTATTATGTGTAAGCAGAAAAACTATATCCTGAACTACAACATGATGATAGTAAAGTATATTTATATTAGAGAGATTGCTTCAAACCCACTTTGCCATGTCCTATACATGTGATCCTTTGCAATGGATTTGAACCCTTTGTCTTGTTTTCCTAATTGGTAAAATGGCAAGAGTAATATATTAATATAGGAAAGTCACTAGAGCAGTGCATGCCTTATCATGGCCACTCAATAAATGTTAAGACTTAATTAAAAATGAATTTTATTCTGTCACTAACTGCATAAATTAAATAACTTGTGGTATAAACTTAATGAAGCAATCCTCACATAAAATTTAATTTTCATTTCCAACAAGCTACCAGGAGTTTATTATCTTTACTACACAAAACAATATAAGAATTTATCACACAAAACAGAATACAATTTTGTTATTGCAATAATTTTATACAAAGTAAAATATAAGTAAATGTTTTGAGCAAGAATCTGATATTTTCCATTTGAAGAAATTCTACTGTGAAATTTCAACTCATATATTTATAGCATCTTATTAGTCTAGAATTTGTGAAAAAATTAAATACAGTGTCCTGATCTGAAAATGCCCATCTAGCCACAGATTTTTTTAAAAAAATAACATAAGTCTAATATAACAAAGTTGATTGTGTACATTTCATATTATAGTTTTTCACTCTACATAACAAGTCATGTGTCTTACTTAATGCCTCTTAAATGAGGATTGAATATAAAACAATTACATGAGATATAAATTGCTACAGAATAAAACTCCAGAATTTTAGTAACTTAAGAGAACAATAAGTATTTTGCTCAAAGTTTCTATGACTAAAGGTTCAAGTAAGCCTGCATGGGTATTTCTAACTCAGGCTCTCATGAGTTTCCAGTTAGATGCTGTCAGGTGGCTTTTGGAAAGCATAGAGTTTTATTTTAAGGTGTGTCAATGATGTGGCCGGGAATTTAGAGCTAGTTCTTTAATGGAAGCCTCAGTTCCTCCCCATGAATCTCTTCCTGCAGTATATGACAAGCATGCATAAATCCAGCTAGAAAAATATGTATATTATTATTATATTAGTAATAATAATTATTATTGGTGGCCATATAAAAATCACTATAAGCCAAGCATCAGTGGCTCAGTTCTGTGATTCTAGTTCCTTCCAAGGCTGAGAACTGGAGGAATATGATCAAGGCCAGTTAAGACAGAAAAGTACTCAAAACCCCTTCTTAACAAGGATGTGGTGGAATAAATAGTACATGTCCACCATACCAAACTATCTGGGAAGCTGAGATTGGAAGAATTGTGGATGTAGGCCAAGCCAGTTAGAAGAGTCCACAAGACTCCAACTCTACAGAGAAAAGTTGAGTACCAGAGCACACCTGTGGGCCTAACCATGACAGACATCCTAAAAGTAGGTGGATCATGTCCCAGTTGGGCACCAGGCAAGAAGAGAAACTACATCCTAAAAATAACCTGTGAGTATCACCTGACATAGGCACTAAAGGCTCATGCCCGTAATCCTTGCTACTCAGGAAGCTAAATTCTGAGTATTACAGACCAACGCCAGCCCAGGCAGGAAAGACCATGAAACTCTTATCTCCAATTAACCACCAAAAAGGAGTAAAACTCCTCAGGGACAGTGCCCAGGCCCTGAATTTAAGCCCCAGGACTAGTAAAAACAAAAGGGAAGGGAGGGAGGGAGGGAAGAAGAGAGGGAGAAAGGAAGGAAGGAAGGAAGGAAGAAAGGAAGGAAGGAAGGAAGGAAGGAAGGAAGGAAGGAAGGAAGGAAGGAAGGAAAGAACGGAGGGAGGGAGGGAGGGAGGAAGGAAGGAAGGGAGGGAGGAAGGGAGGAAGAAGGGAAGAAAGAAGGAAAGAAAGAAAGGGAAGAAAGAAAAGAAGAAAGAGGCTGGGAATGTGGCTTAGTGGTAGAATTGGTAGAATGCTTGTCTAGCATGTATGAAGCCCTGGGTTCGATTCCAAACAGAAAAAGCCAGAAGTGGCACTGTGGCTCAAATGGTAGTTCACTCAAGGCCTTGAGTAAACTCAGGGACAGTGCCCAGGTTCTGAGTTCAAGCCCTTGGACTGGCAAAAAAAAAAAAAAAGAATGAATGAAAACTAGGGCTGGAGTTATGTCTCATTGGGAGAATGCCTGCCTAGTAAGTACGAAGTTTTGATTTCAAATCTCGGTAGGAAAAAAAAACTCATACTATATCTACTTATTCATTAAAATTATTTAAAAAGCCTCGCCCAGCTTGGGGCTTATGTCTCATGCCTGTAATCTTAGCTACTCTGGAGGCTGAAATCTGAGGATCCAGGTTTGAAGCCAACCCAGGTTTGAAAAGTCATCATGAGACTCTTATCTCCAATTAACCGCAAGAAAACTGGAAGTGGGGTTGTGGCTCAAATGGTAGAGCGCTAACTATAAGTAAAAGAGCTCAGGGACGGCACCCAGGTCCTGAGTTCAAGCCCTACAACCAACATCAAAAAAGAAGCCTCGCCTAGATTTCATGAGCAGCAAATTAGAGAGGGCTAACCAAAGCCAGAGGTATTAAAGAAATCTTTACATGATTTAAAATGTGCACACTGACCTAAGCAAATTAGGCTTTGCAGATTTCTCTATAACTCATTCAAAGAGAATGTGTATGAAAATGTTGAAAATTTTGTGAAGGTTTTCTTACTTATACCGAGAGAGCATATAAAGAATAAAGAAACTCAGTGCTCAATATCAAAGTCATAGATTCAACAATATAATACATTTTAGGTATTGCAATATTTATACTAATTTTAACAAAACTGTTCTTAAACATACATGTATTTTTATTTTTATATTCTATGATATATTGAAAAATGTAATTGCTAAGTATAATTTACCAATAAAAACATCTACAGTATTTGGACTGTATGTCATGATTATATAAATGCTAACCCTAGGTAATAACTCATTTTTCAATTTACAAATACTGTAGAACTTATCAGATATATTTCTGAAAGTAGCATTTGCTTTTAAAGCGTTATAAAAACAGGGACACATTAGTTATTTGATAAATATGTTATGGTAACTAAATACATTACTACTTTTCCCCGTAGAACTACATTTTTATGGTTGTTTTTTCAGTTATCACTTTATATCAGTTGTTTTAAAAATTATTTTCTATGTATTAATTCATATGCTGACACACAAGACTTTAAAGAGATCTATAGTATTTGCATACTTATTAATAAACTAATCTACAAATACATATATAAACTACTATTTTAATTACTGTGTTATAGTCATGTGAATGTCTTTACCTTTATAATACCCAATCGGAGTTATGAAAGCTATGAACTTCCAAGTAAAACAATAGACAAATTTTAGGAGCCAAGTCTAGAAACCTCATGTTTACTGAACTTTTTGCAATCCCCCAACAACTTTCTTCACTTGTAGTTAATGCCATCTATATATCTGAGTAATGTTTCATTTCTTCTTATCATCTGGACATAAGGATCAGCTTCTTTGATGATCTAATCTCCCATATATGAATTCTAAATTATCAACATATCCAGTTTGGCAGACAGCCTCATTATAGGCCATTACTAACCATGTGCTAGGGACTTCACATTCTTTCCATGTGGATTTGCTGTGGCTCTCTGGGCTCCCTATGTATTTTAGAACAATGTAACTGAATTACTATAAAGGAAATAATGGGAGAAAGTTGGGGAGGAAGAGAGATATAAAAAAAGAGAGATCTGAGAATGCCAAGGGCAACATAGTATCTCAAAAATGGCATCCTATTGTTTATGTAGACCAATATGGAAAAGGATTACTTGTATATGGGAATACTAGGAACAGACAATCTTTAGAGCCATCAGAGACTGAACACTATAGTCCAGTCTGTGACCTCAGTGATATCACTGGAATGTGCAAGTTATATTCATCTTTTTCCCAGTTTACAAGAAGCAAAAAGAATGTCCGACAATAAATCTGCCAATGAATGTAACTCTTTTTGCTGGGCCTTTCATTTTATATCACTATCTCCACCCCTTTCTACACTAACCAACCAGCAAAGCAGACTTATCCAGTCTGTTCAGAAACTCAAAGAAATCCATCAATACGCATATATCTATAGAGATATTTCTGTGGCCACATAGAAATTCCTCTGTCATCCAGGTGTTGGTGGTTAATTCCTGTGATCGTAACTACTTGAAGTTAAAAACAATAGGATCACATTAAAGACAGCCCAGACAGGAATGTTTTCGAGATCCCTTTTCAACCCATAGCTAGATGGAGTGGCACCTATCTGTTACATTATACAACATGGGAAGCTGAGACCAAACAAATTGGGAATGTTCTAGATTCTCAAATTCTAATCAAAAAGGACTCAGCTTATATAGGTTCTCCATCTAACTATTAAAATGACATATTTTTTGCTTCCTTTTATTCCCATGATTAGCTTGGTCTAGTCCTCATTCTATGATGTTTGATGGGTTATTGTGAATAATTGAGAGTATAATTGTCACTGTTTAAACAATTTTAGATTTTTAATTGCATCTCACTCAACAATCAAATTCATCAAGCATAAAAGGATGGAAACATTTTACAGTAATGCTAATTATTAAAATTTTAGAATGAGATAGGGTAAAAAATATCATCCTGTACCAAGAAACCTGTAATTTTGGACTACTGTCATGAGATTGTTTCGTTATTCTTGAGTGACAAGTTTTTCATTTTACATAAAGAAATATTACCAGTGTCTTAAGGATAAGCATTATGGAATTCAGCTGTTGATCAGAAATGTGAACTTTCTTTCTGATTATTTTTGCCTCCGTATATTTCTTTTTACCCCAAGACCCTGTCTACTGTTATTAATGTAATTACTACACATGGCTATCCAACTAGTGTGCAGTTGATAAGAGACTCCTGGAAAACAACATAGCTCATCTCACCATCTCTTACTTAAAAATAGGGCCCACATTGCTTGAAATTACATTTGGATTTCAAATCATTTGAATGTTTTTGATGTTTCTAGAGCTTTGGAAAAATCTTTAAAAATGTGTGAATTAATAAGTCAATGATCAGATGTACTCTTCTGACAATTAAGCTAATTTCAACACAATTTTGAAATAGTGCATATTCCATGACTTCCTACCATTGTCATGCCCTTCATCAATTCCAATTTACCACATAAACATTTCTACTGAGTTATCACCAGATCCAACTGTAAAAGTTAAGAAGAGCGTACATAATACATTATATCTTCTTCTACAGCCACAACAGAGTAGGAGGAATTTAATATATGTGTTTGAGAGTGGAAAAACCATCGAGAGTATATGACACATGACAATTTTTAGAAACTGAAAATAATAGCAAATATTTATTTAGCACTTAACGATAGAGGGTTTGTGTTAAATGTACAAATAGTCCATTTTATCTGTTTCACTAATGCTTTGATGAAAGTGCTGCTATTCGCGTTTACGAGAAGTAACTTGATACACAAATAAATTACCCTAAATCATCTAGCTCCTGTGGGAGACATCAGGACTTGGAGATGAGCCCAGTTGTCCTTTCCTTCAGAATTTTGACTCTGAATGCCAGCGGACACTTAAAAGCAATGACCAGAATTAAAACATATTCATTGGTCTTTTCAGATTATTTTGCTATGTATTGATATACCCACTCACTCTTTTACTCCCAGAAAGCACAGTATTTTTCAACTCCTACCTCAGCCCAGCCTCTAAAAGATATACCTTTTGTCCTTGCTTTTTGTACCACTTGACATTACTATCACCTCATACTTCCTTTATCTTGCATTTGATGGTAGCTCATAGAGCTTTGAGGGATTTATTCTCTCCATTCTTTTCTGAATGTCTGTGCACTCCATCTTCTTTTTCTAAAAGTGCTGACCTATTTTGTACATTTCTTTATAAAGGAAGGTCTGGGTGTCTCAATTCTTAGATCACTTCAGTTTCCATTTCCAAATCCTCTGCCTCTCATAAAGTATGATCTGCCTCAGCAGCAATGCAGAAAGTTTATCAGCCTCTTCATAGGGCAAATTTATTTCCTTCAGTTTTGTCATTGGAATAAATCCTTTTCTTGTTCATATGTATTATGATTCGTACTACTTCTGTCATTGAGTATAAAAATTATTGGAGGAGATTTTGTTCATAATCACTGAGTGTTTTGTCCCATTTTGAAACTTGTAACTGTGAACACAGAAGATCTATCTTTGGTGTCAAATGCAAACTGTTGTCTGTCATGATTGTATAAAGCAGGTATAGGATTTCAGCCTTAGGACAACCAAGCTTAGTAGAAAACATTTTTCCAATGAGTACAGTAGATATACAGGCTGTAAGGAAAAGGTGATGAAATACTTCGCATGGTGCTAAGGGTAAACAGGAATTTCAATGGTGGAGACAATTGATAAAGAGTTACATATGGAAGAAAACTGTAAATTGATCATGGACACTGAGGTAGAAACTCACATAATTTTATGGATGTCAAATAAGCTGACTCACTGGGAATGTAAGTTGCGTAACCTTCTAGTAGAGAAAGAAGCAATAAAGTGGATTTTAGTCTGAAGATATTCTACAAAGTGTAAAGTAAAATGTATGTAATCAAAATGAGAGCCACTGACAGTTTTTGAAGCTACAAAACTTCATATTAAAGCCCAAAAGCACATCATAATTTACTATAGATATAATTTATAATTTATGTATAGAAATTTATACTTACAGGTGTAATTTGCAATTAATATTTTCAAAATATTTATTTGCTTGAATAAGTCAGTAAAAAGAGGAATGAGTTTATGTAAAATTCTGCAGTTACTAAATAGAAAGACTAATGCTTATTTTTATTATTTTATTATCAAATGTAGTTTCTGCTTAGGAATAGTTTTTGTAATGTATATCTTTAAGCTACAAAGATATTATTTTTTTTAATTGTATTTTATTTTATTTGAGAACATATACAAAGATATTATTAATGGTACCTAAACCCAAACCATTTACTCATTGAAAATTGTATATTAGTATTGAAAGGTGTTGATATGACATCATACATATAAAATAGTTTGCTAAAAATTAGATAATAATCATGATTGGTCAGCCTTTGTTCTCAATGAGAAACTGATGGAAGTATGTATTTGAAAGAAGATGGTAGACAAAGGGGAAATAATCAACAGAGAAATTAAAGGAAGAGTCAGATAAAGAAGAACCCCAGGCAAAGTAAATAGGGAACAAAATCCAAATAAGAAAGTAATTAGAGATGTAGAGAGTAGCCACCATGTCAATTGCTTACTTGTGTCAAGTAGGAAGAGCAGTGAAAATAGAATATTATATTTGAAATTAAGAGGACATTGAGGACCTTAAGAAGAACACTAAACAAATTTTACTGATTAAAGAAAGGGATCTCAAAGTGCTCTTGAGAATCTGTATATGCCATTAATATTCATAGACTTTGTGGTCTGTCAACTATAATTAGGTCCTTTGTCTTAATGAAACAAAAATAATCCATAAACAAAGAAGATGAATATTACCAACATATTAAGAAACAGAAAGACCCAGTCACTCCCTGTTTCAATACATATTAGGAGTTAAGTGCATTACTTATTATATCAGAATTTTTTTCTATTCTTATTGATACTAGCTATTATTTATATTTGTGCTAATTCTGAGGCTTGAATTCAGGGCATGGGCACTGTCCCTAAGGATTTGTGCTCAATGCTAGACACACATACTCACACATACAGAGACTCTCGCTTTACACACACACATATATATATATATATATATATATATATATATATATACCACATATATATACATACATACATATATCATAATTTGGTAACTTCTACTTTGGAAGACAAATCTACAAGAAGAGAAATTAAAAGAGAAAAAAGTTATTATTACTTAGAAAATTAAGCCCTTTTAGGAAAGCACTAGTGAGAAAAGGGAGGAAGATAATGTAAATGTAGCAGTTTACATGTATGTGATATATGACAGCCTGGGAGAGGGAAGAGAAAATAATGATTATATTTAGAAAACTATAATGTAATATGTTTCAGTTGAATTCAAAGCATCTCCTACTTGTTTGCATTTATGTGATTTTACTAGAGTTTAAAACTGGCATAAAAATCAATAAATAAGTGGGCTAAAGACTTAAAGAGAAACTTCTCTGAAGAGGAAAGAAGGATGGCCAATAGACACATGAAGAAATGCTCAACCTCCCTAGCCATAAAAGAAATGCAAATCAAAACGACATTGAGATACCACCTCACTCCAATTAGAATGGCTAAAATCAAGAACTCTAAAACAACAGATGCTGGAGGGGATGTGGAGAGAAGGGAACCTTACTGCATTGTTGGTGGGAGTGTAAACTTGTTCAACCACTTTGGAAAGCAGTATGGAGGTTCCTCAAGACTCCACATAGAGCTCCCCTATGACCCAGCAATCCCACTTTTGGGCATTTATCCAAATGATCACAAACAAGACCACACTAAAGCTACCAGCACAACTATGTTTATTGCAGCATTATTTACAATAGCTAAGATATGGAACTAACCCAGATGGCCCTCAGTAGATGAATGGATCAAGAAAATGTGGAATTCTATGCCTCCATCAGAAAGAATGACATTGCCCCATTTATTAGGAAATGGAAAGGCTTGGAAAAGATTATATTAAGTGAAGTAAGCCAGGCCCCAAAAAAACATAGGTCCCATGGTTTCCCTTAATTGCAATATCTGAGTTAAGCAGAAAAGGACAGATAAGGTGATGTTAGGGAAATGAACCCTAAGATATGTATTCAAATGGTTTTTTTCTTTCATGCGATTGTTTCTAACACATTTATAAGATTATTTCTTTGTTGCTTTGTATGTCCCTCCCCCACAGTCCCTCCCCTACTTTCACTGTATTTGATATTGGTATAATTTGTGGAGGGGAAGGGGAAAAACAAATCACTTAAATAGGGATACAGGTGGACCCATTGCAACAATGAGATGTACAAGGCATTATGTCGAAAAATGAACTTTACAACTTTGGTGTGGGGGGGCTGGGGGGGTAGTGTGAAGGATTGGGGGGGGATGGGAAGGGATGGGAAGGGGAAACAAAGGAGGAGGCTACAATGCTTGATAAGAAATGTACTCATTATCTTGCCCATGTAATTGTAACCCCTCTGTACAGTATTTCCACAATAAAAAAAAATCTTGATTTCAAAAGTAGAAAATACAGGAATAGTCTAGCATCATCTTAAGAGTAGTTGACGCAACATTTGACAGAGCAATTTCAGAGACCCTAGACATCTTCAATCGAATATACCTCTGAATATCATTACAGATGCATCCAAAAGTTATCCTTAACTATAGACCTGAGATAGCCTAACAAATACCCATATATAACATGTGAATTGTGGAGTTTCATAGCCAGGAACTTCCTAGAAGCTATCATTCCTGAAGATGGGCTCTGGGAAAATAATTTACCGTGTCAACATCTTGTCTTCAGGTTGTTCTTGTAGTATTGCTTCATGCTTCTTCAAATACATTTCTTTCTGCTATAACACCACCCATACATAAGAAAGTTGTGTTCTGTCAGATTGTGATATAAAAAACAAGGTGTGTCTGAAAAATATGTAGTTAATATCACAGCACTCAAAAATGCATGCACAATTATTAGCATGGCATTAATAGAAACAATAATAACAATAATTTAAACCAAAATAATAACATTATTAATACATCTAATTGTTTAATAAAAATTATAATGTAGCCAGGGGCCAGTGGCTCACGCCTATAATCCTAGCTACTCAGGAGGTTGAGATCTGAGGAATATGGTTTCAAAGCCAGCCCAGGCAGACAAGTCCCCATGAAACTCTTATCACCGATTAACCATTCAAAACCCAGAAGTGGTACTGTGTGTGGCTCAAGTGATAGAGCAGTATCCTAAGCACTAAGAGCCCCAGGGATAGTGCCTGGGCCCTGAGTTCAAGCCCAATAATCAACAATAAATAAATAAATAATATTATATATTCTACATATAATTGTATATATTATATAGAAAAGTACTGCAGAGATATGTAAAGCTTGGAAAGAAAGTAGATTTTTGAGTTAAATATTCAAAACTATCTAAGGATGTTAGAGAATCACAATGAGCAGCGAAATTCAGAAAAAGTGACTAAACTAAGGTGAAAGAAAAGTTATGAGGAACAAATTCTCATTACATATTATGCTTCAAAAGTGTGGCTCCTAACACTTTTATTGTATAACAAATGATGTGACAAAAATTTGCTGTATTTTACATTGGTTCAATTTTTTATAATCTTCTAAACTTAAGAATAAAACATGATGCTTAACATCATCTTATATGGTCATATGTTCATAGTCTTAACCTTTTCTGCTTGTCCTACACATGTAGTAGTTATTGCAAATAAGGGAAACCATGGGACCTATGTTTCTTTGGGCCTGGATTACTTCACTTAATATAATTTTTTTCCAAGTCTTTCCATTTCCTAACAAATGGGGCAATGTCATTCTTTCTGATGGAGGCATAGAATTCCATTGTATGTGTGTGTATCTATCTATCTATCTATCTATATGTATATATACATATATATACATATATATATATATATATCACATTTTCTTGATCCATTCATCTACTGAGGGGCATCTGGGTTGTACCATTAAGATGATGTTAAGTGAAATGACCCCAAGATAGGGACACAAATATCTTATTTCTTTCTTGCTATTGCTTCTAACTTATTTATAATGTATCATGTGAATTTTTTGTTTCTTTGTATGTTCCTCCTCCCTGTTCTCACTGTATTTGATGTTGGTGCCCTGAATCTTGTATATAAACTTCTCTAATTCAGGGAGGGGAACGGAAAAAACAAAATGCTTAAATAAGGATACAGGTTGACCCATTGTAACAATGAGATGTACAAGACACTATGTTGAAAACTTAACAACGCCTGCAGGTGAGGGGGGGGAGTCTGAGTGTAGTTGTGGAAGTGGGAGGGAAGGGATGGTAGGGGGAAAACAAAGGAGGAGGTGGCAACAATGCTCAAAAGAAATGTACTCATTACCTTGCTTATGTATCTGTAACCCCTCTGTACAGTATTTGTACAATAAAAAACATACAAAAAATAAAAAAGAATAAATCATGAGTTGGAAATTCTGATCAAAAAGTCTATCAGAAGGCTATCTTCAAAATAAGTTGTTCTTTTTGTAGCTAATTAGTATGATGGTTTAGAAATATTTAAATGTTCATCACCTCACAAAGTCTCAAAGCAACACATCTCTCATTAATCACAGAGACAATTTTTATCCTTAAAATGTCTTTGAGCTAAAAGGGGTCATATTCTTGAGGCAAATTCACAGCATAGGAGTGTTTTCCTGTGTAGCTTCAATTGTTCCTTGAACAAGTTTTAATCCTCAACTCACTTTCCATCAAAAAAAAAAAACCCAAAAGGCCTTTTGTTTCCTCCAATGGGTTAATGGTTTTAATTAATTAAGTGTGATCTAGTATCCAAATTTATTTTGGATAGATATTTATCCATTCTGGCTACAAAGCACAGTTATTCATTCTAGAATTTCTACCTTATTTTCAAAACTAGATAAGTCCACACAAGCTTTGTTTGGCAAGGAGAAGTTTTCCTAGTCAGATGGATTCCATTCAGGTCCATAAACATCGACAAGATTCCTTCTACAGCCTTGGCACTTGAATGTATGAAATACATTGAAGATAATTCCCTGCCCAGAGCTCCTGAGTTAAAATTACAATATAACTAAAACACCATATTGGTAATAATGTAGAATTTAAATCATGAGGATCAGGTTTGAAGACAGCACGTTCACTATTCCAAACTGAATGAATATGCCTATTATTCTTCAGCCCTATTGTTTTAAACAGCATGGCCTTTGCTTTACCCACCCACATTTCCCCTTACAGTTTTTTAAGCCCATACTTTTTTGTCAGTATATAGATATATATTATGGGTAATATTATGTGTTATATTATTATACTTATATCTATATAGATTACAAATCACGAGAAATGATTGTGAACTATAGAAATGGCAATCATAGACAGATGACTGCCATTGGGAGATACTTTGAAGACTTCATATAGGATCAGCTTCTCTGGATCCAAAAAACAAAAACAAGAACCAAAAACAATGACAATTAGAACACTATCTCCTTTAATTCAAAATTGTAGAAAGAAACACAAAGACCAAATATTTTAATGTTTCCTCACATCATGAAGTCACATACTAACAGACTGTTAATTTGTCAGAAAGGTAATTTTTAAAATTAAAATCCATGTGGTCTAAATGTGGTCATATACCCCTGAGGAAGCAAATTAGCAGCAACAAAAGGAACTCCTGGGTAGCATCAATACAATGTACTTTTCTCATCATCCTTTTGCTTTGGGAAATGCCTATTTTTAGAAGTAATGGCTCATAGTTTACACCTCTGGTTTTTATTGTCTTAAATGTTGAGCTTTTTAAGATGCCTTTTCTAGACCTGGTGTTTGACTTGAATTCTGTTTCTGGGACTCAGACAACATGAGATGTCTGAGCAGATGTTATAACTGAAGTAAGCAAATTTGTTAAGAAGAGAGCAGCACAGAGTCAGCCTGGCCATGTGGCATCCGTCAGTCACTAAAAGCAGCTGGTTGTAAGTGGCTTCAACACATTAAGTCCTCCCAATTTCTAAGTTTGAGTTTACAACTATCCTACAATCTCCATGGTTAACCCAACTGCCAGTTGATGTTTTAGTGATAGAGGGTGTCAGGATGATTTAGGCTGCTTTCTTGAGTAGGCCACTAGAGCCAAAGGCTATTTCTCTATAACTACCTAGGTATTATTCCCCAAGCTGTAACCTGACTCTGCAGCTATAAATGGATCTGTATACTGGACAAAGAACTTTGAAGGATGGTCCAGAGAACTGCTCTTCTTCATTACTCTTTACTTGAGTCAAAATGTCTACTATTCTATCCAAGCTCTTTTAAATATACTAATGTTAATGGTGCAAACATTATTGCCATGTCAGTAAATGCCTTTCAAAAGGATGTCTTTTGTGGTTCTTCATACTCTTCCAATCTTACTTTATATCTATACTCAATTGAATGAAAATTATTTTTATCAGACACATTGGTTTGATTGGCTTGTAAGTGTTCACAATCATTTCAGCCTTAGTCTTAATGTCTTCAATTAGAGGCTAAAAACATGTCTAATTCCATATACCGCCTAGAAGGCTTTGAATCATCAGCTTTTACTGGTTCTTAAAGACTAAATGACTATGAAAGGCAAAAATAATTATTAAACCCTAGTAGTGGGAAAGTTGTTTAGTTCCACTTTCTCAGGAGCAGAAACATTTTTCTTACAGACATATATCCAGATTTTTCTAAAACCCGACACTAATATGTAGTATCTATTTCTAAAGTAATATTAAGTGAAATAAGCCAGGCCCAGAGACACATAGGTCCCATGATTTCCCTTATTGGCAATAACTAGTATATGTCTAGGACAAGCAGAAAATTTCAAAAGCCAGGTACATATGACCATATAAGATGATGCTAAGTGAAATGTACCCCAAGATAGGGACACAAGAGGATTTATCTTTCTTGCTGTTTTGTTTTTTTTTCAATGTACTTATAATGTGCTATGTGATTTTTTTTGTTTCTTTTGTATGTTCTTTCCCCATGGTATAACTCCTGTTTTCATTGTATTTGATTCCAATGCCCTGAATCTTGTATATACATTTTTCTAATTTGGGGAAGGGAAGGGTAATAACAAAATGCTGAAATAAGGATACAGGGTGACCCATTGCAGCAATGATCAGTACAAGACACTATGATGAAAACAAACTTTACAACTTCGGGGGGGAAGAGGGGGGAAGATTGGAAGAGTAGGGAAGGTGGGGAGGGAAGGGAAAAACAAAGGAGGTGGTAACAATGCTTGATAGAAAATGTACTCATTACCTTACTCATGTAACTGTAACCCCTCTGTACAGTGTCTTTACTATATATATATATATATATATATATATATATATATATATATATATATATACATAATTTTAAATGCAAATTTGGCCACAGGGAGTTAGAAGAGCCCTCATAGGAGAAGCAGTGATATTTGTTTATCCAGCTTTCCCTCTGCCCTATACACATTCTGGTCTTCTGTCCAGTCATCTTTGTTCTGTTCTCTCAATTCCAAGTTTCAGTAACTGCTCACAGAACAGATAAGAAAGAGTAATTCAAACTTTTTAAAAAAATCAATGATAACCCTTTCTTTACAAAAGCTACTAAAAACAAAGATGGAATTACTTTTAAAGTACTCTTCAATTCCCATAGTTAAGTAATCAATTCAGTACTTCAAAAATAAATGACATTTTAAGAAATTAGCTTATTAGCTTAGTAATTGTCATACAATCCATACATTATAAAAAATAATGTTTGTGATGCTGTCATCGTTATTGGTGGTGGAAACAACAGTAATATAGTATACTGTATCAATTATGATTGTATTGACTGGAAAGAAATTAGTTTATCCTTACGTTTCTAGTTTAGCCTGTAGCTATGTCTGGTTATTTTGAAGTTTTCACAGTTGATGGCAGAGGGGAACAGGACAGGTAACACAGTTCGGTACATTATTTCATCTGTAATTACACAAAGCATGAAAATGACAACTTGTGTCTTTTTAGTGGTTATAGTCATTGACATTGTGTCACAACATGTGAGCAGAGTCACAATGCTTCACTTTTCCCTCTATCGTTGTTGCTGTAGGAGCAACAAGAACATTGTACTTAGAAATTGATGGGCTGAATTGAAATTCATTTGTAGAATTATTTTAAAATAATTTGAAAAAAGTAAAAGAAAAGCAAGTAAATCTTGAATATCTCCTGCATTCCAGAAAACCCCTAGAGCTTGCTGAATGAAACTTAGCTCTTAATTTTTAGGGTTATTGCTTAATCAAAGATGTTAAGAATTAAAGTGCACTAACAAACTCTAACATCAAAAATAGATGAGATTTGTATTGACGTAACCAATAACAGGGTAGAAGTTAATGCTATATCAGACTTAATTCTAAGTGATAACCTTAGTAGGTATTATTAGAGTTATTGGTATTTTTCATTGTTGTTGCCATTAGCAGTACAACCCACAACCCAGTTTGTTTCCTTAAAAACCACAGCATTTTCGGCCGGTTCCCTCTTTACTAAATATTGTTTACCTATTTTAACTTTGACTTAAACAAAATGTGATAAGGTAATCAATCTACTTACAAAGTAAAATGCATCCCAAAGCTAATTCTAAAAAAGAGTAAGTGTTTTTGGATTACTGTTATTACTTCCTTCCTTCCAGTTTTTGGCTAAGCAGAGATATTTTAAAACACAGCCTTTATTAATATGTCATAGTTATTCTCTGAGGGAGAAGAAGGTTTGAACTGATTCATAATACTATATAAGCTTATTAACTGTCAAGATTAAATAATAATATTGAAAATACTAGTTTTAAAAAATAATCTATAACTTCTTAAAAGCTTTACTAGGGGTTGAACTAAGGGTCCCATGCTGGCTTGGTCTTCTTGCTCACAGTTGGTGCTCTATCCATTCAGCAACCTGTCCAGCCAACCTTTTCTCTAGATAGTTGGAGAAGTAGCCTTGTGGATATTTTTGCCTATGGTGATTTTGAACCGCTGTCGTCTTGGTCTCAACCTCCTGAGTAGCAAGAATTATAGGCATGAGTCACTAGCATCAGAAGTCTTCTAAGCTGCAAGATGACTATTTTGGTACAAACTATAATCTGTTTTTCAACCTTACCCAGCAAATAAAAATATTTTTCATACTTTTGTCAGATACGTATAAACAGTTCATCTGTTCAGATAGTTTGAACCCTTAAACGTCTCCATCCATTTTTCCTTGTGTCTTAGGATCTATAAAAATTGTATTTGAGAGCCACATGACAGAAATAAAAGGAGAAAAGAGCAGATTTCAGCATTTGGTCTAGAACTATTAAAGACACGTGAATCAGATAAAACTTCACACTTACAGCTTTATAATTGGGCCTTTGAATAGGATTTCTTAAGAGAAAATGCCGTATTTTATGGTAGATTTCATTAAATTTTTAAGCAAGCTATTTTTTAAATACATATAATTGCTCACATATAATTATGGAAACATTTTTGAAAATCTAACACTTAATATCTTTCTAAGTGTTAAGGGATTTACAAATGAATTTTTTCTATTTTTATAAGTTACTTGTGAGCATATGGATATTATTATCAATGGCAATATATTTAGTAGTATAAAATTACTACCAAGACTTTGTATCTAGAAACCTAGACTAAATGCTAAAAAGTTGTATAAATTTGGAAAATAAATTAAATTCTAAAAGCCTTAATTTGCTCACCAATAAAGTGGGGATAATGAAATACTTAAATCACAGCAATAGTGAAAGTTTAAATAATACTTAGAACAGATACCAAAGTTTCTATAAGCATCTAACAAGAAGAAGCTGGGTGCTGGTGGCTCATGCCTGTAATCCTAGTTACTCAGGGGGCTGAGATCTGAGGATCCAGGTTCGAAACCAGCCAGGGCAGGAAAGTCCATGAGACTCTTCAATAAACCACCAGAAAACCAGAAGTGGTGCTGTGGCTCAAGAGGTAGAGTACTAGTCTTGAGCTGAAATGCTGAGGGACAGCATCTAGGCCCAGAGTTCAAGTCCCATGACTGACAAAAAAAAGATAGAGAGAGAAATATTGTTACTGCTTTCATTGTTATTGCCACTGTATCATTGTGACATGTTGGAAAAAATTACCTGTAATAATGTGTGTAAATATGTTTATAACTATTTCCCACATACTAAAAACACTCTACTTATTTGCAATCATTATAAATGTTAAGACCTTAAAGATGTATATGAAAGTATTCAATAAATATAAATTTCCTTTTGAATCTCTTTGCAATGTACAATTATCTCTTGGAGGCTGATTGCTTATTTAAGAGCACCATTAGGGTTCACATAAAAAGACCTAAGTTTCCATCACTCTCTAAGATTTGCCCAAGCATAATAATAGATATTTAAAGGAAAACCTGTGAAAGATTTTGATATGGGCCAAAATTGATATCTTTGATGAAAACCTAGGTGTTCTCTAAGCAAACCATTTCCCTTGTTTTCTGATTTCAGTCAGTCTCTACAGGTCTCATTTTCTTGGAACACTGTATTTTTTTTTTTGTGCATTCTCTATTGTAGGTAACTGATAGGCATGCAATTGGAGACATGAAAAACAAAATTTTCCTTCTTACAAATACAATGATTTCATGCCTCTCCATTGGGACACAACAATTTTTGATTCATTTGTAAATTCATTTCATTGTTGCTATGTTTTTCTTGAATGGGGAGGAGGAAGAATTATTAAACCAGTGTAATAGCTTACTTGTTCCTGAATTAATTAAAAAGTTAAAATCTTTGATGCGTGTTCATTTTATATCTGTAGGAGTATAATGACTGCCCTGCCTTCTAATATTTATCCTTTTGCATACTCAGTACATTTTAGCTAAATGTACCAAGAGCACTATTCTAAGCATTTTTTACATATTAAACTTAGAAGTCAAATATACTAGACTCTGGATACATGATATCCTTTTAATAGAATTTTAGCAGATGTGCTCAGTTCAGGGTATTGTAGAAGGCCAAGACTATGAATGTGGTTAACATAATAAGTTTAGATTTCTAGTTGTGTAGCCACAGGCAGATCACCTACATTTTCTCTTCCAGTAGATAGAGATAATAACTTCCATCTCATAGGATTATTATATAGGCATTGGTTGCAACTGTGCAGCTAGGCTGCTAGCACTATGCCATGCTCCTCTGTGATCAGCAGTTACCATTATTATGGAAATTCAGAACCTGACAGAGTCGTTCATTTCACTGTTCAGTAGTGCTAATACTGAGAAGGTATCTCTTTCATGAAATGCTTAACTTTCATATCCTAGTCTAGTTGTCTGTTTTACTTGATTTGTTTTTATTTTATTATTTTTCCATGTGACCATCATACAGATTTTTTGAGGAATGCTGATACTTTTATCTTATTTTTTTCTAAGCTAAATATGCCCTCTCTCCTCATTTTTCCCCCAATAAGGTATATTTTGCAAGATTGTCCTGTAGTGTATGAAGGTCATTATCCACATGTTGTGATGCAGTAGCTCATGACTATAATCCCAACCTCATGGGAGGTAACAATAGAAGGATAGTAGTTTAAAGCCAAATTAAGGCAAATAATAGTTTAAAGCCAGCCACATTTAAATGTAGTCTGGAAAATAACTAAAGCCAAAATAGCTGAAGGAATGATTCAAGTTACAGATCATTTACTTAGCAACATTAAGATTCTGAGTTCAAAGTTAAGTATTGCCAAAAAATAAATAAATAAAAACATCCTATGACTGGAATTCAATACCAAAATCCAACTGTTATCTGAGATAAAATGTACTGGTTCAAAGAACCAATTCAAAATGCATTATACTGATTAATTTTAATATTGTAGTGTGTTCTTAGATTATTTTGAACTTGTATCCCAGTAATAATTTTAAGTCTTTTTCTTCTCAATTCTCTTTGTTTGACTACACAATTTGACTTTTGAATCTAAAATGATTTAATGGACAGCAGTGAAACCAATATCACGTGCCAGGTTTCTTACACAAAACAGCCCCTAAAAGCAGGTACTTTTATGGACTTGCATCAGGTATATAAAGCTTAGATTACTTCCTTTGGCAAGTAGGAATATTAGGTGTTAAGGTTTACTCAATACATATTAGGAACTTCCTTCAGTCATTGAGTGTGTAGGTGTTATATAAGCCTTTCCTAATGAAGGCCATTAGAAATCACACAGATAGGTAACCTAAGTTGCATTTTAATCAGAATCTGGTCAAACCCAAGTAAAATGTCACCTCTATAGAAGGAAAGTGGCTTCCATCTACTGAATATTTTCTATTGCTTTTCCTCTGGGGGGTGGGGGGGCGGTGGGAAATGTAGGATATTTCTGGAATTTTTCAGTTTACATTTGGCTACAAATACTTCAAAGATAATTAGAACATTGGAACTTAATTCTATGCAAGCATAATTAAACAAATAAGTTTTCTTCTTGAGGGATAAGTAAGAATCGAGTTCTTTCAGCAGAAATTTCAGGATCAAGTTTTTGGCAGAGTTTTGCTACACAAAAGTGTATCCAAGTAAGTCTGGTACTTGGATTTTGAATTAGAGAAGTTTTGTAGTTGTTGTTGGTGTTTTGTGTTTTCCACTATAATTAAGAATTCCAAGATGAGATAATCACAGATTTAGTGTAGGCCTTACATCTAGTGGCTTCTGGCCTTATAAGTACATAGATAGGAAGATTTTCCTCAGAAAGGGAAGGCAGCTAGGGAAAGATGGAGGCAGATTGGCATTTCTGCCCCCCAAGACACAGAATTCTAGGAATTCCAAACCTAAAGAAAGTAACCCCTGTTTTCACTGTATTTGATGTTGGTATACTTTGTGGAGGGTACGGGAAAGAACAAATTGTTTAAATAGGGAGACAGGTGGACCCATTGCAACAATGAGATATACAAGACATTATGTCGAAAAACGAACATTACAACTTTGGCGGAGGGAGGGGTGAGGGGAAGGAGGGGTGGGAGGGAGGAGATGAGAAGGGATGGGAAGGGGAAACAAAGGAGGAGGCAACAATGCTTGATAAGAAATGTACTCATTATCTTGCCCATGTAATTGTAACCCCTCTGTAAGGTATTTTCACAACAAAAAAGAAAGAAAGAAAGTAAGAGAGAAAGAACTAGATTTACAGGATGAGAATGATCTTGTCCATACCCTGATTTCAGCATTTTAGCCTTTAGCACTATGAAAGAGTACATTTTTGTTGCTTTAAACCACTGGGTTTGATTAAGTTGTGATGGTAACACTCAGAAACTAATATTTCTTTCATAGATATTTTTAGTTACCTCTTTAGGAAAGACTAACAGTGTATTTCTCTCCAACTTCTGTGGTTCTTTCATTGAGCAGCTCTGAAAGTGAACAACTCTCCTATTGTAAGGAAAAGTTTACTCTTTTTCTAATGATGTTAAAGTATCTTCATTTTTACACAATATTCTTTAATTCACAAATTTTATCAAAATCCCAAAGAGATATAGGATACTGTGGTGAACAAAGAAGGAAAATAAAAGGCACAGAAGGAGTTTGTATCCTATAGGAAGGTAGAAGAAAAAAATAAGCATTATATATTATGGAGTATATTTAGAAGTAAAAGAAAATAGAATTGAATAGACAAATGCAATTATAAAGTGATTTATGTGTGCTTGAATGAAAATGTGATATTTGAAAACAGTGGACAAGATTGTAAATCAGTAAAGCACAAATATACTAAGAAGATAATTCTAGACCAAGGAAAAAGCAAATGGAAAGCCTGGGGGTTGGAGTGGTGATGACTGCATTTGAGTCACACTAATAGTGATGGAAACCAAAGAACTCCACAGAAATCAATGTGAATGAAATAACATCAGAAGATTTTTAGAAAGCAGTGATGTGACCTCACACATTATATGGGCTATTGTTTTCCCTTATGTGTATTTATTTTGGGAATGCTGGGGTGAAACCCAGAGTCTGGCCATGCCAAGCAAACATTCTACCACTGAACAGAATCCTGGTCCAATATAGATATTTTTAAATATTTTGAAATATGGATTATTTTAATTGTTGGTTAAACAGATGGATTTCATCAGAAAAAAGAACATTTTAATATACATGAAATTAGTGTGTAAGGATTCAAAGTAACCTTATCACAATTGAGAAATAAGGTAATATACGTGGTTCACTAAAATCTAGCATTACATGTGATACATTTGGTAGATCTGTATTTGATAGAGATGGAATCAGCATAATATTTCAAGTTGCCTGTGACAATGTTAACATGTCAAAAATGTCTGTAAGGGAGGCACCAGTATCTCACGCCTGTAATCTTAGCTACTCAGGAGGATGAGATCTGAGGATCATGGTTCAAAGCCAGCATGGGCAGGAAAGTCTACAAGACTCTTATCTCCAAGAAACAACCAGAACATGGGAAGTGGTGATGTGGTTCAAGTGGTAGAGAGTTTGCCTGGAGCTGATTTGCTGAGGGAAAGTACCCAGGCCCAGAGTTCAAGCCCCACTAGAGACAAAAATAAAAACAAAATGCCTTTAATGCCTTTAAGTGATCAGAACTAATGTTGATAATACTATTGTTATGTATTTCTCATATTCATAATTAAACACCAACCTTACATTTGTCCAAGTGAATAATCATTGCTTTATATTAATAGTGTATGAAGTCAAGAATCTAAGCATAAAAATAAAATAATACAAATAAGTGAAACACAACCTTAGTATGTATGATCTAATTCTAACTGGCAGATAGCAGTTATAAATAAATGGAGTTTTATACTGATGTGATTGTGGCCTTAATGTGTGATGTTGCACCAAGAAAAAGCAATTACATTAGATTTTATGTTGAACTTTAGTCTCACATGTTAAGACTGATAAAACTATAGATGTAAATAAAATACCAAGGAGATGATATATTTTTCTCTCAATATTTATAACATGCATCTATTCATGTGTAAGTTATTTATCTCGATTACTCATTTTTTCCATTTTATATCATTCTCTATTTCAATATATCATCAGTTATCCAAATTCTAAAAGTTATCTAAATTATATATGATAAAGATGATTCTATTCCAAATTCTAAAAGTTATCTAAATTACATATGATAAAGTGATTCTAATATTTGCTGAATACTTTGGAATCTAATATTTGTTAACCATATTGTCACCTATATTTAAGAATTCTCTCTATATAAAACTAACACAATTTAAGTGTTTTTAATATCATTACTGGTACCACTGCATCACAGTTGCAATCCAAACTTTAAATAATTTCATTTTCAGAAGCAAATACATTTACACAAACTTGCACTGAACATTTCTAACATGGACAAAAAAAGACAAAATCTCCTAAAGTGTTATTAAACTATTAAAAATAATCTAACTATAAAAGTATGAGCATCATGGTAGGTCTGAAAATACCTCAAGGTTAAAAATGAATAAAATTCAGTAGAAAGTCAGGGGAATTTGGGGTTTATTTTCATTGTTTCTTTGCCAAATTGGGAATAATCAGTGGAATCTACTTTTTGAAATTTTATAATATGAATAATAATTTCAAGATCATTTAAGCTCAAAATTATTTATGCCTGATAATATATAGAATTTATTCAAACAATTTACTTTTTGAATTTCATCATATCATAATTCATAATATTTTAAACTCTATGTGATGACTGTGTTTCACACTCAAGTGTATTCAAAAGTCCTCAATCTTAGAAAGCATATCTACTTGATTTTGATTTTATTCCCTATTTATGTGTGCCAAATTTCACTTTTTTAAACTTCTAGATACACTGAAGGCAATATAGTGTGTGGATTCTCTTTCTAATCCACATATTTTTACGACTTCTGTAGTAGGCATTGACCTAAGTCTTGTCCTTGCCACAGGCTGTGAAAGATAGTACTTTGAAGGTTTTTTTTTTCAATCCAATAATGTATGGTCTGAGAAAGAGGCCGAGAACCCCCTCCCTCTAAAAAGCAATAAACTTTCCAGGTGAGTAAGGAACTGTTATAATAGCAGACCACTATAATTCCTTAGAAAATGCTGTAATAAAATTCTGAATCTTCCCATATTCTCATTGTTATTCTAAGTTGAATTTGAGATCTAAAAGTTGGAGTGATAATATATGAATCAGCTTAACATTTAAGAACATGCATTATTAAAATGGTGTGGTTAAAATGTCACATTGTAGGAAGCACAGGAGCATTGTTTTAAAGGTTAGCTATATTATATGTGTCTTTAGAACTCAAGAAGTCTATCAGTTTTAACTATGTATTTGTGTCTATTTCATCTCTGTAAGCACTGACTTAGATATTTCATATTCTTAAGCATATACATACATATGCATACATGCATGTGTGTAGTTACATACATAGGTAGAGATGCCTAAATTTATAAACCTGACATTCGTATATTCAGAGAGAGGCAAAGAGAGCAGAACGAGACTATCATTTAATAATAATAGACAAGTATTGGTCCCGTCTAGCTAGTAAGTGGACAGAGTGAAGGTAGTGATTTTTTAAATTGTCTTTATATCCTAAGAATGAGGAAAATATAGGAAAGCTTTTCTGTGCTTTGGCTGAAAGTGGTTCTTTGCTGGATCCATATCCTATTTCCTTGGACCTCTTCAATAAGGTGGCTCAGCTGCTCTTTGCTTCCCTGTCTTATCTCATTGTAACCTAACAACTCTATAAAGGCACATATTAGTCTCTCCAAGTTGTGGGTGATAAAAACCAAAGAACTGAATGACTTATATAATAGCACACTGCTGTTCTTTCAGCCTTTAGATTGCTTCGATTTCCTCAGCATTTTTGGTGTTTATGGATGGAAACTAGCTTTGAGTATTGTCTGCATCAGAATTAAATCACTTGGGACTACTTATTTTAAAAAGTAGATTTTTTTGATAACATGATTTATTCGTCCAGTCAAAATGTACAGGAGATTTAAATCTGCATCTTTGCACACATGGGAGATATTTTGCTTGGTAAAAGTCCAAGGTTATGATTTATCATAAATGAACCCCAGATTCAGTGCCTAGACAGCAGAGGCATTGCTGGAGCTTTCAATGCAAAATGTGGTCCATGTACCAGCAGCACTGGCATCACCTGGGAAGTTTTGTTGGAAATGGAAATTGAAAGTGGGCACCATTGGTTCATTTTCAGGTAATTGCCAGTTGATTCATGTACAAGTCTGAAAGAAGTCTTGTTCATTATTCACCCCTATTTGGTGTTTCCTAGATGAAGCTGGTAATAAGAATCACAGGTAGGCCCTTGCCAACTCTATGTGTTCCTAGGACTCTTCCTGGAGATCCCACTTTGCTCTGAATGGGCATTGTTATTTTGACTGCCTGTTTGGGGGGTGTTCTTTGAGTTACTGAACAGAAGTATTTGTGCGGGTATGATGAAGCCAGGGACTCAGAGCCAGATGATTTGGGAATGTACCTAGCAATGTTACTTCATTTTTATTTTCCAATAGTGGGACTTGAACACAGGGCCTGGGTACTATATCTGAGCTCTTTTGCCCAAGGCTAGGACTCTACCACTTTGAGCCACAGCAGCACCTCTAGTTTTCTGGTGGTTAACTGGAGATAAGAGTCTCTCCTTTTCCTGCCCAGGCTGGCTTTGAACCCACTGCTCAGATCTCAGCCTCCTATGTAGCTAAGATTATGGGCTTTAGGCACCAGTGCCTGGCATTTCTTCACTTTTTTGGCCACCTTCCTCCTCATTTGTCAAAGGAGAACAATCACTCGGTGATTACCAAGATTTTCCTCTATTTCAGAAAGCTATAGTGACAAATGAGATTTTAGGAAATAGTTCCTGTTTACTTGTTATTATTAATATGTAGCCTCACATAAAACCCTTTATAAAATTGAACCCTTGATTTTTGTACATACACCATCTAACACTGAAAACAAATGTGAGTCTGGGTACCATTAATATGTAATTGGATATATATATATATATATATATATATATATATATATATACCATTACTATGTAATTGGACAAATATATATATACATACATATTATAGTTTAAACTTTATACAATGGTGGATAGATAGAGTGATTGATAAAAGTGAAGTGAAAACAACTTGAGTTTGTTACATAGAGCACCTCAAGACACAGATGACTACAGGCAAGGGTATCATAAACCCTCCATTGCTGGGGTATGATGAATCTGCACTTTTGGCCAACATCCTTTATCTTCTTTTCATCATTTAACATAAGACATGTGGTAAAAAAAAAAAAAGAGAGAGAGAGAGAGAGAGAGAAAGAGAGTAGCTCTAGAATACCAAAGACATGTTCCCACCCTTAGGTGGGAAGTTATATTTTTATAAAGATTTACACATTGGTTATCTTTGGTAATCCAGAGAGAAAGAAGGGGAGAAAATGAGAATCATTATTCTGTTTTTCCTAGCAAATGAATTATCTTCTGGTTTATGAAGATATTGAAACTCAGTCTACATGTGCCTTTTGTTTAATTTTAGCTTTTCCTTATTACAACTTTTGAGAACTGGATCCAATAAAGTTAATTTCTTCTAAAATATCTACCTTCTCCACAACAAACAGGGCAGGGTTATGCATACCTTATTACACACCAAGTATTTCTAATGGTTGTAAAATACCTATCTGTTCCCCACAGTCTCTAAAATGTAGTAATCTTGACTTATTTTTTTAATCATGTCTCATGCATTATTTCTAACTGAAATAACTATAAGAAAGATAGGTACATCTTGGAATAAATCTTTTAAAATAATAAGCACATTTGCTGCTGGGAAGGTAACTAGGAAATAACTATTCCTAATGAGTCTCCTATTACCCCTTCCATAAGATAATAAGAAATTAGTGCTGTGCCCAATCAATGCTCCAAAGTCAACATAGGAACTCAACTGTGACCTGTTGCTTTTTAGGTTAGTCAGCTTCTGGATGCAGGAAGCAATTAATGTACCTCAAATGGTCACTGCACAAAGGGAGTTTCCTTGTCAATTTCCAAGGATACCAATGAGCACTTTGGAAAAAAGAAAAAAAAAATCTGGCTTGTTCCTCTCCTTGACTAAGTTTTAGCAGTGTATGCATTACCCTAAATATATCATTTTCTTTATTAAAACTGATTAAAATTGCTAAAACCAATCAGGCTTTTATAGTCAAGTTACATAGAAAAAAATACACCTACTGTATTCATGTGTAATACAGAAATAATAGGGGAAAAGGGTTAGCTGAAACAACCAATCCGGTTACAACATTGTCTCTACGTTGTTCATTTTTCTGATTTTTTCATACTTCTATTTTGTAAATGTAGAATGAGCTCACAGAATCTAAATGCTGTATTAGAGCAGCCAGCTATGAAGCTACAGAGATAGAAATTTACTTATTGGTCTTATTCATTTTAAAACCTATAGTCTTTCTTTTTTTCTTTTTCCATGCTGGTCTTAGAGCTTAAAGTCAGGGCCTGGGCACTGCTTCGGAGCTCCTTTGTGCTCAAGCCTCTGGCTTTTTGTGAGTAGTTTATTGGAGATAAGAACTTTACAACTTTGGGGGGAGGGAGTGTAGTCCTGGAGATGGGAGGGCAGGGATAGTAGGGGAAAAACAAAGGAGGAGTCAATAGTGCTTGATAAAAAAATGTACTCATTACCTTGCTCATGTAATTGTAACCACTCTATACAGTATTTTCACAATAAAAAACATATTAAAAATAAAAATTAATAAAAAAGAATCTCATGGACTTTCCTGTCTGAACTGGCTTCCAAATGTGATCCTCTGACCGCAACCTATGGATTATAGGCATGAGCCACCTGTGCCTGGCTACAATCTATAATTTTTCAGTGGTTAAAATTTATGAACTATTACAAATTTAGAATAAAAAATAGAAAACCCAAACTCTTACTCATTTAATCATCAACACTAAACATGACAAAAAATGTAAAGAGGAATACAACTCAGAAAAGTCACAGAAAGAAGATTATACGAATATTGAAACCAGCCACTGATGACTCATATCTATAATTCTAGCTATTCAGAAGGCTGAGCTCTGAGGATCAAAGTTTGAAGCCAGACTTTTGCTTGTGTCTGGTACATTAAAAACTATGCTTGTGAGGTTTCGGATGGAAATGAGAGCTCTTGGGAATTGGTCAAAAAGTCATTTGTGTTATGCTGGCAACAAACTTGTCAACATCTTGTCTATGCCCTCCAACTCTCATGAAGGAATTTAAATGTGATTTACTGATTATTCCAGTGGAAGAAATTCCAAAGCAACCCACCATTTAGGCTCTCACTGACTGCTTTATTTGGGTTTACACTAAGAACTGGAAGCAATGAGCAAGCATGAGAGACTGGTTCCATTTTGGTCAGATTATCCAGTGTAAATTTCTGTCAGATGAAGTCAAAGTTTCTGAGAACAATATGGAAAATCAGTCAGACACGTTGCATCAAATCAATAGAAAAAGTGTCTTGAAGGCAAATAAGGAACTGGACAGACTTAAGCCATCACAGGTTCAAGGACATGGAAGACTAAATGCATTTGGGAGAGTTTAGGATCTAGAGGTCCCAAACAGACACTGTCTACTAGGATTGGGGGCCCGGCAGGCCGTTTGTGAAAAGCCAACAAATGAAGCTGCAAGGGTGAAGCCTAAGCTACACTGGAGAATGTTGAAGATTCAGAAGAATGGACAAACAGGGAACATCATGGAGGAAACTGCAGGAAATGAATGAAACCAACCAAAGACAGAGGCCATGTTGACTATAAACACTGAGGTCATGGGAACAAGATTTTCCAAACCCTTTAAAACTTATATGACAACACCACATGCTGTGATTACCAGACATGAAATGGCATGGTTTAGTTTGTGTCTTACTGTCTAAATCTTGGGTTTAGTCTTGCTATTCTCCAATTCTTTTTACGAACAGTGTCATTTTTGTGTGCCACTGTATTTGTGGAGGATATTAGTTACTCATTCACTCGTTGTTAAGCGTTGATGTTGAGTCTTAAAGGAGAGTTTGAACTTGGACTTCTTCACAATATTAGAAATGCTGAGGCTTTTGCAATTGTTGCCAGTAGACCAAATACAAGCCAAAATTCAGGGTTATGTTAGAAAAATGAAATATTTTCCACAGGCTCCTATGTTGAACACTTGGTCCCAATCGGTATTGCTATTTTAGGAGTGTAAATTTTAAGATTGGGGCCTACATGGAAGAAGTAGGTCACTGGCAGTATGCCTTAAGAAGCTATGCTGATCCTCTGTCCTTTCCTTAATGTCTGTGCATCCTGTCTTTGGGGAGGTAAGTAACCTCTGCCAACTGTTCACTGCTAAGGTGCTCGACCTTACCATGGGCCCTGAATCCAGGCAGTCAGCCACTCTGGACTGAAACCTCTGAAACCACAAACCAGAATAAATTCCTCCTCCACTAAGTTGTTTCTATGAGGTACTTTATCACAGCAATGAAAAACCTGCTTAGTACAATTTCTACCCAGACACAGAAGTTTTTTTATCAAGTGTAGAAGAAAACACAATTCAATTCATGGGGCACTATTTAAAACTTTGCATTAAAAATGTGGGCTAGCTTGAATGTCAGATATATAGATATCACTACATTAAAACTTCATGTGGAGGGACTGAGAATGTGTCTTAGTGGTAGAGTGCTGGTCTAGCATGCATGAAGCCCTGGGTTCCATTCCTCAGTATCACATAAACAGAAAGGTCTGGAAGTGGTGCTGTGACGCATGGTAGAGTGCTAGCCTTGAGCACAGAGAGACTCAGGAACTGAGTTTCAAGCCCCTGGACTGGCAAAAATAAACCTTCATGGGGGCGGAGAGTTGGGCTGCATACCTAATGAGATCCTGTCATTAAAATAAATAAAAGACCCTCTATTTAATATTTAAGATATATTATTAGGCTGGGAAGGTGGCTCAGTGGTAGAGTGCTTGCCTTGCATGCATGAGGCCCTGAGTTCGATTCCTCAGCACCACATAAGCAAAAAAAAAAAAAAAAAAGATATATTATTAATTCTTTCTAACTCAATTTTCTCTGCATTAGACATCAACTTTCTGAAATGATTTATGTTTGAATGTTAATTTTATTTTTCAATCTTTTATGGATCGGATTGGTCAATGTCTATTCAGTAGGCTTTCTTTATGGCAGGATACAAGCTTTAATTGACCTCGATTAGCTTGGCAAATTGGGACAAAATTGGTCCTGTCACCTTCAATTTTTAGAAAATCTCAGGCAAGCATGCATTCCATGTATGTTTTTCTTCCTTTCTCCTTTCATATGCTATTCGGATTATGTTTTATGTTGGATTCAATCTCACACTTAGTAAGTTTCACGTTACATGGGGAAAGAGAGGGAGCTGGTAAGCAGAGGCACACACATATGTTTTTAAAGTTAGGTAAAACAATGTTAAATGAGGGACAGATCCTTGCCAAGACAAAGTTTCTTCATCCTATAGAATGACAATATTGACAACCTCAGAAGGGGGTAGAAAGGAATGAAATCCCAATTTCTGTGAAAGTAGAGTGCAGGGCCAGAGATATTAGTAACCAGGCTGAATGCTAGAGAACAAAGAGAATAGTTGCCAACAGCATTTAGTTTTCAATGTTGGGTCAGTATATCCTCAGTAAAAGTTCCAACCATAGGGTTAGAATACTACAGATTTAATACCACAAACTTGATGTGTTTCTAAAATTAAAACTCCCCCAAATACAATATAAATCATTTCTTATATAACATATTGCTATTCTGTAACATCATCTCTGACAAAACTTTTTTTTTCTGGCATAAGGTATTGGCATATATCAGGAAAACAGCTACAAAAATACTCAGGTTTTGACAGTTTAGGCCTTCTTGTTTTGTCTCTTCATTCCTGTCACAATTATTCTTGAAAATAGTCTCCCTGCAACTGTAGAAAGAAAATATAGCATGTAGTTCATTTTCCAGCTCCTATTTTTCCCCCATGAGTTTCAGAAATTTGGACCCTAGAGGCCTGGTTTTATCTACTACTAGTAACACCACTATGGCAGTGCTATCACCCATCCTGTCCCTCAATCCTTGTCAGGTACCAAAAACAGTAGCAGACACATTTAAATATGACTTGGATCAAATAAAATGACCATCATAATACTGAGATAGTCCCTTAGTAGGAAATCAGCAGTAAAGTTGCTTAAGTGAAAGTTGTTTATATTTGCCTTGCTTTGTGTTTGTTAAAATTAGTTAAGAATAAGATCAGAAGAAATTTGTTGAGAATAGTAGGTTACTAGAAAGGATATTTATTGAATTCAGTGAGACTTAGTCACATGAAGCATTTCATATTCTTCTGGTGCCATATAACCCCATAAATTACATTAGAAAAATATCAGTCCCACAATGTACCTGTGATCCAATGCACTCAGTATAAACTGTATCATGATTTAATGCCATGTCACTTTATCAGCTTGTCAGAGTCTTCTTCTCTATAGGACCACGAGAATATAGTAGTCTTTTATTAGGTCCACCCCCGCCTCTGTCCTGGAGGCAACAAATCCAAATGCATGAAGAAGGAGGTTTTGGAGAAACTCTTAATAGACACCTAATGAATTTCTTTTTTTTCTTTGAGTTTAGTTACTTCATTTATTTATTTTTAATATATATTTTATCATAAAGATACTGTACAGAGGGGTTAGAGTTACATGAGTGAGATAATGAGTACATTTCCTATCAAGCATTGTTACCCTCTCCTTTGTTTCTCCCCTACCATCCCTTCCTTTCCCACCTCCCTAACTCTTCTCTTCTCCCTCCTCCCTCTGCCCCCAAAGTTGTAAAGTTCATCTTCAACATAGTGTCTTGTACAGATCATTGCTGCAATGGGTCACCCTGTATCCTTATTTTAGCATTTTGGTATTTCCCTTCCCATCCCCAAATTAAAAAAAAATGTATATACAACATGCAGGGCACCACTCTCAAATACAGTGACAACAGGGGTTGTACCGTGGAGGAAGAATATACAAAGAAACAAAAAAATCACATAGTACATTATAAATATATTAAAAAGAACAGCAAGACAGATAAAATCTCTGTGTCCCTATCTTGGGGTTCATTTCACTTAGCATCAGCTTATATGGTTATCTGTACATAGCTTTTGACCTCTTCTGCTTGTCCTAGACATATACTAGTTATTGCAAATAAGGGAAACCATGGAACCTATGTTTCTTTGGGCCTGGTTTACTTCACTTAATATAATTTTTCCAAGTTTTTCCATTTCCTAACAAATGGGGCAGTGTCATTCTTTCTGATGGAGGCATATAATTTATATATATATATATAATATATATATAAAATATGTACCACATTTTCTGGATCCATTCATCTACTGAAGGGCAACTGGGTTGGTTCCATATCTTAGCTATGGTGAATAATACTGTGATAAACGTAGTTGTGCTGGTAGCTTTAGTGTAGCCTTGTTTGTGATCATTTGGGTAAATGCCTGAAAGTGGGATTTGCTGGGTCATAGGCGAGCTCTATGTGGAGTCTTTTGAGGAACCTCCATACTACTTTCCAAAGTGGTTGAACAAGTTTACACTCCCACCAACAGTGCAGTAGGTTTCCCTTTTGGCCAAATCCCCTCCAGCATCTGTTATTAGATTTCTTGATTATAGCTATTCTAACTGGGATGAGGTGGAATCTCAATGTTGTTTTGATTTGCATTTCTTTTATTGCTAGAGAAGTTAAGCATTTCTTCATGTGTCTACTGGCCATTCTTATTTCCTCTTCAGAGAAGTCTCTCCTTAAGTCTTTAGCTCATTTATTTATTGGGCAGTTGTTTCTATGAGGATTTGTTGTTGAGGGATTTAATTTTTTGAGTTCTAAGTATATTTTAGATATGAGACCCTTGTCCATTGTATGGCTAGTTAAGATCTTCTCCCAATCTATGGGCTTTCTATTGATCTTGTTTGCTATGTCCTTTGCCATGTAGAAGCTCTGCAGTTTCATGCAATCCCATTTGTCCAACCTTTCTTTGATTTGTTGTGTTTCTCCGTTTTTATTAAGAAAATTTCAACCTGTGCCAAGTAGCCCTAGAGTTTCCCCTATTCCTTCCTGTAATGTTTTCGGGATGTCTGCTTTTACTTCGAGGTATTGGATACATTTGGAGTTGATTCTGGTGCAGGGAGATATATAAGGATCTAGCTTTAGTTTTCTACAGATGCTAAACCAATTATGCCAGCACCATTTACTGAAGAAGCTCTCTTTCCTCCATTCTATTTTTTTAGCTCCCTTATCAGATATTAGGTGGATATTGGTCTGTGGTTTCATTTCTGGGTCTTCAGTTCTATTCCATTACTCCTCTGGTCTGTTCTTGTGCCAGTACGAAGGTGTTTTGATTACTATGGCTTTGTAGTACAGTTTGAAGTTTGGTCAGGAAAAAGACAAGGATGTCCACTCTCCACTTCTCTTCAATTTAGTATTAGAATGCCTTGCAAGAGCAATAATAAAAGATACAAACATAAAGGGGATCCAAATAGGGAAAGATGAAGTAAAACTCTCCTTCTTTACAGATGACATTATCTTGTATTTAAAAAATCCCATGGACTCCACTCCCAAATTACTCGAGCTGATCGGAAACTTTGACAAAGAAGCAGAATACACCTTTCTGTATGCCAATAATGAGAAGAGCATGGCTGAAATCAGGAAGGCAACTCCTTTTGTAAAAGCCCCACAAAAAATAAAATACCTAGGAGTTAACTAAAGAAGTGAAGACCTCTACGACATAACTTTAGAAACCTCAAAAAAGAAATTAAAGTAGAACTAGGAAGTGGAAAAACCTCTCATGCTTCTGGTTTGGGAGGATTTGCATTGTGAAAATGGCAATACTGCCAAAGGCTATCTACAAATTAAATGTGATACCTATCAATATCCCAACCTCATTCTTCAAGAAAATAGAAGAGGCAATCCAAAAATGCATATGGAACAATAAAAGACCCCGAATAGCAAAAAACATACTTAGTAGAAAGAGCAGCGCTTGGGGAATATCAACACCTAGTGAATTTCTTAAGGGACTGGCTTTACTAATTCCTTCCAGAATTTTGGCAGAGTATTTACCTTCTTCCTCTATTCATTTTATGCTAATTGATTCCCAGTACAGAAGTCTACTGTAAGCCTGGTGCCAGTGGTTCAAACCTGTAATCCTAGCTACCCAGGAGGCTGAGATCTGAGATCTGAGGACTGCAATTTGTAGCCAGCCCAGGCGGAAAAGTCCCTGTGAGACTCTTCAATTAATGACTCAAAAACCACAAGTGATGCTGTGGATCAAGTGATAGAGCACTAGACCTGAGCATAAAGAGGCTCAGGGACAGCACGCAGGCCTTTCTTGAGTTCAAGCCCTACAACTGACCACAAGAAAAAAAGGGAGAAGTCTACAGAGAGATGGGTGACAATGTTGTCAGACATTTTGTACTCATATGCTGTTTGGTAGAACTGGAACTTCTTTCTACAACTCCTTAAAGATAATAAAATAAATAAATAAATAATAAAGTGAGAATGCAAATATGTGAATACTGGTAATACTTAAGGTAATAAACTTTGTAAGCTGTAAATCTGGAAAGAACTGTCTCAACAGTATGCTAGATCATAAAATAGTTAATTTTAAAAATATTTCTATTACCCTTAAGTAGTTGTACAAAGGATTTGCAATTCAACGGGGAGCTCGTGACTCACACCTGTAAGCCAACCTACTTAGGAGGCTGAGATCTGAGAGTCATAGTTCAAATACAGCCTGAGCAGGAAAGTTCGTGAGACTCTTATCTGTAATTAATCACCAGGAAATAAGAATGGCAATGTGGCTCAAAGAGGTAGAATGACAGCCTGGAGCAAAAGAGCTCAGGGGCAGTACCCAGGCCCTGAATTCAAGCCCCAGGACCAGCACACACAAGAAAAATCCTTGTGAATACTTGGTGTCAGGATTGTCAGAATGGACAGTGAGTTTAATTCTATTGCAGTTGGCCATTGCATTTCAATGTTTATCTTTGATCAAACCTGAAAATAGAAAATGCCCATTTAGCACATACTGTATACAGTCCCTCACTATAAACTGTGGAGATAAATCGATTGAAAAATCTATGAACCTGCATTCCACATATATTTATTAAGCATTTAATTTTCAGAAGTGATGCATTACTAATGTGAATTACCTTTTGTGACTTCACAACAAAAATGTATACTTCATGTTGGACAGATGAGGAAAAGTGAGAGTTCATCCATAAAATTTGTTATTCTAAAAACAGTTCCAACATTGCTCCTATAAAGTACCCATCGACAACAAGAAATGGTCCACAGGAAAAAGGAAACTAAAATCAATTACTCATTGGTACATGGAGACTTTTATGACCAAGACATTTCACGCTCTGATTTGACATTTTCTCACATTTGTTGTGTTTTTATGTCCTCATATCTCCCAAATACGGGCTTTCATTAGCTTTCTTATGTTACAGCTCTGTGCTCAATCTCTTAGAATTTTATACATTAGTTTAACTTTCACCCTCAATCAAGCAAAGTGTGTGTGAATGTGTATGTGTCTCCACTTCTAAAAATAAGTATTCACTTTCTGAAGGAAATCTGCCAAGCACTCTTTCATTTCTATGTCCTATTAATTTAAAAAAAATTAAAAGTAAACATATATTCTTCCTCAAATCCACTCTTTCTTCTAGCTTGTATTTTATTCTATGCCCTGAAGATCACCTTGTTCCTCAGGCTAGCTCTTCATTCTTACTCCCAGAAAGTTAATAGATTATTCTTCACAGGGCTTTAGATAATTTTTCTTCTCTGCTCACCTCCCAACCACAACTTAACCCATTATGGCATTAATTCCAAAACTTGGTTGTAGTTTCCATTGTCACTTCTTTTTCTGCATATCAGTGCCAAATATTTAAACTGAATATGTAGACATTCCATACCTTATAACTGACATCCAAGTCCCACATAATCTGTCCTAACACTCTTCGTGCTTGCTTATTTTGTCTTTTAAAAAGAGGGAAAGAAGAAAAAAAGATATTTGCTTTGTTACCAATGATAAATTATTTCCTTTTAATTGCTCCATAAACTCTAAACAACTCTTCCTATGAACATATTAGTCCAGTTCTCTGAATTGTCCCCTCATATTTTAAATATTTTATAACTCCAACTAGTATTTGAGGCCAAGGTAAAGTCTACTCCTTTGTTGCATTTTATTTAAAACCTCTGCATGCTATTTTTCCCTCCAGTCTTCAGCTTATAGGCCTTTTTGTACTTATCCATAACACTATTAAATAATAGTATGATGAATGAATTGTTTTATTGATAAAATTTGTGAGCATCAGATGAATTTTATTGAACAAAAAATTGAACTTGGACATTAAAATTTCATTTTAGCTGGGCACTTTGGCTGACACCTGGAATCTAGCTACTCAGGAAGCTGAGATCTGAGGAAAGCCCATGAGACTCTTATCTGGAATCAACCACAAGAAAACTGGAAGTGGTGTTACAGCTCACATGGTAGAGCACTAGTCTTGAGCTGAAGAGCTGAGGGACAGCACCCAAACCTACAGTTCTAGCCCTACCACTGACCAAAACAAACAAACAAAAAATCACTTCAGAGTATCAGTGAACCCTATTATATTACTCAAATGGAGTAACCAATCTACATTTCTACATGAAATGTAGCCATATGGAAATATTGTGGTTATGTTCACAACTCTGAATTCCAAGGTGAATGGAAACATGGATTAGTAATAATGGCAGGGAATAATCTGCACAAATGAATCCACCAACCCAGATGCCCCTCAATAGATGAATGGATCAAGAAAAAGTGGTATATTGGTATATGTATGTGTGTGTATATATATATATATATATACATATATGTATACACACACACACACACACACACACACACACACACAAACACACTGGAATTCTCTGCCTCAATCAGAAAGAATCACATCGCCCATTTGTTAAGAAATGGAAATACTTGGAAAAAATTATATTAACTGAAGTAAGCCAGGCCCAAAGAAACATAGGTCCTATGGTTTCCCTTATTTGCAATAACTATTATATGTCTGGAACAAGCAGAAAAGGTCAAAAACTATGTACATATGACCAAATAAGATGATGTTAAGCAAAATGAACCCCAAGATAGGGACACAAGAGGGTTTTTTTCTTTGTATTATTCCTTACGTATTTATAATGTACCATGTGATTTTTTTGTTTCTTTGTATGTTCCTCCCCCACAGTATAACCCCTATTTTCCCTGTATTTAATGTTGGTGCCCTGCATCTTGTATATGTCTCTAGCTTGGGGGAGAAGGCAAAAAATGCTTAAATAGGGATACAGGTTGACCCATTGTAAAAATGAGATGTACAAGACACTATGTTGAAAAAGGAACTTTACAATTTAGTCAGGGATGGGGGGAATGGGAATGTTGTTGTGGAGGTGGGAGGGAAGGGAGGGTAGGGGAAAAACAAAGGAGGAGGTAACAATGCTTGATAGGAAATGTACTCATTACCTTGCTCATGTAACTGTAACCACTCTGTACGGGTTTTTACAATAAAAATGTATTTAAAAATAATAAATATATAATTTACTAATAAAGTTGTTTTATGTTTCTTTCTAATCATTCTTCCCCTATAGTTTCTTATATGCATGTGATGTGATTTGGCTGATACAATGTACTGTTTGCATGTGAGGTGGATCTTTCCCAGGTCAAAGGATATAAAGTAGTATATAAGAGTCCATTTGCCCCAAAAGTCCTAACGAGCAATATTTCAAGAGTAACGTTCTAAGAGTAATGTGGCCATCAAATCAGGCCCTGAGAAGCTGCATTTTTCTTGCAGTTTTACTGCTTTTAAAGTAAGACAGGACAAGCATTTCAGAATCCTCCATATAAGATACTTGTTTAAAAAGCAATACAATAATAATTCAGCCGGGCTCTGGTGGTTCATGCCTGGAATCCAAACTACTCAAGAGGCTGAGATCTGAGGATCACGGTTCAAAGGCATCTCGGGCACGAAAGTCCGTGAAACTTTTCTCCAATAAACCACCAGAAAACAGGAAGTAGTCTTGTAGTTCAATTGGTAGATCGCTAACCTTGAGTTGAATAGCTGAGGGACAGTGCTCAGGCCCAGAGTTCAAGGCCCACGACGGACAAAAAATAAAATAATAATTCAACTATCTTAAACTAACTTGAATATTTTTTTTTTGGTTGGGGGAGGGAGTGTTGGTCGTAGGGCTTGAACTCTGGGCTTGGGCGCTGGCCCAAGGCAAGTGCTCTACCACTTGAGCCACAGCGCCACTTCCGGTTTTCTAGTGGCTTATTGGAGTTAAGAGTCTCACAGACTTTCCTGCCCAGACTGGCTTTGAACTGCGATCCTCAGATCTCAGCCTCCTGAGTAGCTAGGATCACAGGTGTGAGCCACCGGTGCCTGGCTACTAACTTGAATTTTAAGAATTTTAAGAAAATAAACTTTTCGAATTTCTAGTTAGCAAAGACAGTGGGATCTAGGAAAAATAATTCAGCTTACATTGCCGCAAAAGTTGGGAAGGCTCAACAGTTTCACCTTCTAGATGGGAAATGCAAAGTCATAACTGTAGCAGTAAAAAGCTCAGGAATAAGCCCTATTCATGGTGGCAAATGCCCATATCCTAGCACTAGTGATGAGGCAACCCACCAGCGCTTTAGTTCCAGACAAGCCTGGGCTACACAATGTGACCCCATTGAAATAAAACATTTTTTAGATTAAAAACAAAACAAAACAAAACAGTCTTCTTGCTTTTAAAAACGTGTACTTCTTGCCATGAAATTCTGCCATTAAGGGTAACTTTTCCAACTCCCCCAATTGTTCTAATGATAAATTGTTTCACTGTACCCATCAATACATGAGAAAAAGGACTGTGTAATTAGTAGCATACTTCAATAATATATATTTACTTCCACTTCATGTTGAGCTGTTTTTTTAAAGAGGCTGGCCATTGACTAACCTTAATCTCTAAGATTGGGTATTTAATATACAGAGCACTTTGCAAAGCATTAGGAGACAAAACACAATAATCCTTTCTTGTAGAAATTCTTATTACAAGGGGGAAGGACAAAGACAATAATCATTGTACCAGATGCACAGTATTATGCCAGGACTCTGTAGCAGGACTCTGGGAACACAGAGGAAAGGTTCCTTTAGGAAAGCTATCCCAAGGAAACTTGAATTGTGCTGGTATTTAAAGCCTTCTTTGTCAGGTTTCCAGATATACAAAGCAAGTCAAACATTTTCTGAAGGTCCAGTTTTGAGAGTTGGTATGAATGTGAAGGGCAGAAGTCTATAACAGAAGATGAAGGAAATAAACATAGACAACATGTTTTATGTGCATGTGTGCAAATGGAATATTGAAACTTGTTCAGATTGGTTTGAGCAGGAAGGAAAGGGATGACTAAGAGTAATAGAAGCAGACTGATCAATGTACATAGGAACATTTCAAAAGGAAACCTCCTTATATAACTACTTGATGCTAATAAAAATGGAAAAAAATTTAAAGTGCAGCTAAGATATAAAAATAAAATATATGAAACAAGCAAACAACTAACAAAACATCAATTTACCCATCAATAACTACTTTAAGAAAAAAATGCCTAACCTTTGGTAATACTCAGTAGAAAGCTGCAGCTTAAATACTCCAAATGATTACTTACATGTTGGATTTAAAACTATTTTTGAACAAATTGTTTTGATTATTTCTCAGTGTGCATTAGTGATGATTTTCTCTTAGCTGCTTTATTACCTTTAAGTAGTTGTAGAAAGGAGTTACTATTCAACAAATCATTTTATGAGTACAATGTATCTTGACCAATGTCAGTACTTTCATCATTCTCCCTCATCGATCCCAAACAACCCCTCCCCTAAATTAGATATCAGAGACACATGATTTGAAGATAAATAAATTAAACTACTTTGCATACTAATATTTTTATTATAAAATATAACTTTAAAATGGAAGATATGACAGTAGCCAAAGAACATTAATATAAATTTCACTTTAATAAATGGATATTATATAAAAATTAACCTGCAAAATACATTAATTGTAATTATCTTTATATTTTGCATTATAATGAGCTAAATAAAGGGTATTACATGAGAATTTTTACCAGACAGAATCTGAAGCTTTGATCATTATAGAGATGCATTGTGTGTAGTGTGTGTATGTGTGTGAGTGTATATATGTGTATGTGTATGTGTGGTATGTGTGTACTTGTGCTAGAGTAGAATATTTTTCTTTGGAGATACTGCCTTTTGATGTGGCTTATGATGGCCTCAAATTTCATATCATCAGTCCTTCCTCTCCCTCTGAAGTTCTGGAATCATATCCACAATGAAGTAGCTTTTTGTTTGTTTGTTTGCCTGTTTGCTTATGGTTTGAATCCAAGGCCTCAGTCTTGGTAGGCAATTGTTCTACCATGTGAGTCATGTCCACAGCCCCTTTGAAGTAAATATTTTTGGAGGACCTGAAGAAAAAAAATTGTATTAGTTGAAGTAAGTTAAGCCCAGATAGACAAAAGATATGTTTTCTCTCATATGTGGAAGCTGGACTTAATATATAACTAAATAAATATGTATTTCTGGCTGGTATCCAAGTGTATGCAAGTGTGTCAATGAAAGATGGTAGATTCAGGGGAGAAATCAAATGATTAAATTCCTTAGAAAGGATAATTCACAGTCCATCAAAATACATACCAGAAATAAGTTCATTAGAAGTGTAGTGGGTATGGGAGAGGATGATGAAAGGCATGACATTAATCAAGATTCGTTTAGTCACATATTGCTTTGTTGAATGGCAACTCCTTTCTGTAGCTATCAAGAGGTAAAATTAAATTTTAAACAAAGAATTTGGCTACCTGGAACAATACCCATGCCAATCCTAACTCTGTTCATGGTAAGCATGCATAGCCAGAAGACTGCAGTGATTCCTTTGGGAGAAGTAAAATAGAAGTCTTAGTGCAAGTGGAAAGATATCAAGGAAGATAAATGGATCCCCTGACCTTCCACTTCCACTGGAGGATTGCATTGTATTATTTCCTTCCTCTAATGAGGAACTTGAGTGGTTTCCACTTATCCCAAGGTATTTGGGGTAAACATTTGTGATTACTTTTGTCTAATTAAAGCATGGTGGAATAAGACTTTTTTGTTCATTTCTTCAATTTTGAGCTTTTCTCAATATAATTATCTTAAAATATTCATATAGATAAATGTGCAGCTATAAGTAAGTGTCAGAGCCCAGTAACAGTAATTGTGTCATTGTCTATCCTACATCATGCCTTTAAGAATGTTTCAATCAGGAAATATATAGTTTTTTCTTCAACTCTAGCTTTACTTAAAATGAAAAGGGCAAACTATATAAAGTACATAAAAACCATTACAGATTTTGGTGCTAGATAAGGAAAAAATTGAGTTGAAACTATTCTCATTCTAATGTGTGGGGATTTTTTTTTCAGACTTTTTCTTCTCTCTCACATGTAGAAATAATATTCTACCTGCACTTTGAATTCCTTTATTGTGGCATTTACATGACTGAATTGTAATCTGTTGTTTAATTGGTTTCTAGAAATCAAGCCCTGCTCTACTTTTCTTCACATGTGACATTATCTAAATGTTGTGAAAAAACATTTGAAGAGATCAGTAAAGAAATGAAGGTATAATTATGCTAATAGATGAAATCTTTGTTAAATTAAGAGGAAAAAATGACCATTTACTTTATGAGTTTTTCTCTACTGCAAGAGTTTTGTGCTTATATATTTGTATTCTATTTTCTGTATTATAGTTTAGAGACATCATTTTGAAGCCCTTTGTTAGTAAATGTATGTGTGTGTTTGCACGTGTGCATGCATGCCAGCATGCGTACGTGCCATTACTCAGAGCCTAGGAGCTGTCTCCTAGTTTTTTCAATCAAGGCTCATACTATACAACTTGAACCATGGCTGTAGTTCTGGCTTTTTGCTAGCTAATTGGAGATAAGTCTCACATACTTTCCTATCTGGGTGGGATTCAAACAGAACTCCTCAGAGTTAAGCCTTTTGAGTAGCTAGGATTATATGCTTGAGCCACGTGCACATAGTAAAATATTATATTTTTATACTTACTTCTGGAGCCTCTGGGGATGTATGACTAAATGAATCAAAAAGTAATCATCAATTTTATTAATAATATGCCTACCTAGATAAGATCTATCAATGGCAAAACTTGAACTATGCACAAAGTCATTGTTTTATTAATACTTGATTGACATTTTAGAGTCTATGGTATTTTATCAATACAATTAAAATAATTATAATAATAACCAACAATGGAAGCTATTTTGACCTCTTTTATTTACCTGATAGTAATAAAGCACAATAATTCTATTTATATTGATGCTAAAGGTTTTTAATTAATAGTAAGGTTAACAGGCTTTATATATCAATATACTGCTAGCAATATTTGAAGCATTCTGTATCTGATTTTCATTTACAGTTGTTTTTGTTTTCAACTCACGAGGAATGTTTCATAAAATTCAATACCTCAGGCAGCAGAATATATTGAAGGAGCTATGGCAAAGTTTAGATGAAATATCTTGATCCAGTGTGAGTTTCAGAGAATAATGAGTATTGTAAAATGAGAGAGAAAAAGAGAAAGACAGAGAGAGAGAGCAAGTTTGTCTTATAATTGGCATTGGGAAAAGAACAGGTCTTAAATGGCTCTAAAATCTATTGTTAGACACACTTGTTTTTATTGAAACACAATAGGCAAAAATTCAATATATCTGTGATTAACTAACATTAAGATGCAGATTACAAAGGTGCCCTCTTTTTTGCCCCCATAGCATGTGGATGGCTCACTAGCAGACATGTGACCAGTCTTCCTGGCAGCCAGGTTATTACCAGTGCTTTAAATAATATCTTCCAAATGCTGTCTCCCGTAGCACCTAAAACCAGGTCAGTCAGCACTATCCCCAGAATGGATTTGCGATTATTTACAGATGTAACCTATAGTCTGTAATATGCCACAGCTGTGCCTGGGAGTTAGGATTTTACATAATTCTTACTCGGTACAATTGAGGTCATCTTTCTATTCTACAGTATGTTTTGCAATATAAAAGTAGCTTTGGCTCTTAAAAATATATGGGGAGAATGTGAGTGTCTATGCAAAGCATTCTTAGTCAGATAACTATAGGATCTGAAAACAGATGTACACATGAGGTGTATTATGGGAGCCAAAACTTCCATGGTACAAGATTGACCATCAATCTAAAGTTGGGTCCCTATAACCTGGGTCATCTCTTATTATTGTTCAGTTTGTATCTTGTTCAAAGGCATGTAGTATATGAGAGACACTGAGAAATCAGCCATGCCATCTTTGCCTGGCAGGGCATCCTGGGAGGAAGATGCAGCTTCATCTGCCTGAAAGCACCACCAGACAATAAGAATTTGTTGATTCTATCCCTGATGAGGACAGATAATTTTTTTTCACACAAGTGACTTCTCATTCCTGTTGCTCACCTTTGGGGCTTCTCCTTACACATTCGGTAGAGATTCTGTGCTTGTATCTAATACCTACTCCCCTCTTTGAGGCTCCTTTCACTACGTAATCAAGGCATGCATGTCCATGTGCCCTATTTTCTCAGGTGATCTAGGGGAAAGTTTTCAATCAGTCTCTCAGAACTGAAAAGCCATCTCCATTTCGTTTTTTTTCTTTTTTAATTTGATCTGTGGGCCAGTTGTCTGATAATTTTAAGCTTTTTTTTTTTCAAAACTATCAGGAAAATGTTCCCTAATGCTTAGGATAAATGGGTAGAAACTCTAAAACAATACATATCACTGAGGAACAGAATATAGTCTGTACATATATGTAAATTATTTTTTCTTTCCTATTTGCCATCAGCAAAGTATATGTGTTCTTTATTCTTTTAGTTATTTTTACACTAGTGTTAAAATTCCTATCACTCATTTCCATTCATGTTCAAAAATAATAGAGTCTCAGAGTTATGTATGCTTTGAGATTTTTCACTACTGCCTGTACTCTGTGTTCCCGGATCCCGTGCAGATGACAAGCAGTGGATCTGAGATGATTGTCCGCCCTGAATATATTCCTCCTGATGTGCCATGCACCTCTCTACCCAGAAACATGATGGAACTTCCTGTCTAACACAGGGAACTCTGCATCCGACTGTATCTGTTCAAACCTTTTTTTCTTTCTAACCATGTGATCTTAGCATACATTTAACAGTTTCATAATCGATAGATAGAGGGTCATGACAGCTCACATTTTAAGCTGTTAAAGGTATTAAATGAAAGGTGCTTAGGGAAATGCCATGTCCTTAAGAAATTAAGGATGTTGCTATTTTCCACCTCGCTTTTCTTGAAATAGTAGTCCTGGGGGTGGGGAGAAATCAAGCTCCTATAGTATTGATATTAAGTACAGGAGCTAGGATTTCATTTTCACTGAGAAGTATTAAGATGAATGACAGTAATTTTTGACAGAAAGGTAGCCTATTCCATGAGGTTTCATGCTCATACTAGTGTAATATATAATATAGGTAAATTTGAGTAATTTTAGCATACTTAATTCATATGCATCCCAAGCATTCTCAGAGTATCCTTAATAGTAATTTCCTAAAAGCCATATGTCAGTGGGTACTAACAGTCTGCTCTGTCTTCTACACTGGAGGAATTTCAATTCCAGAATCCATAAGTGTGCATTAGTAAGTAATAGAAGATATGTTATAATCTACTTTGTTACCTTTTTCTTGTAAATGACATCTGAAGAACTGTCATGGTTTAAAACTCAGCGAGTAATCAGTAGTAATGAGAACATATAAGATTGCTTTCATGTCAGTATAGCCAGAACATCTATTTTTTCTATGATTGCATTGCCAGTACTAGAGGTGACATTCTGACATTATGTAGATAATGCTGGATTCTGGATTCTGAAGTAAAACATAGGATAATTATAGACTCCTGACAGGTATTTTCAAACTCTAAGAAAAAGTATTAAAATGTGTTTTTTTTTTCAATGTCAATGGCTCTCACTTGTAATCCTAGCTACTCAGGAGGCTGAGATATGAGTATCAGAGACGAAAGCCAGCTAGTGCTTTCCATGAGACTCATCTCCAACTAGCCACCAAAAAGCCAGAAGTGGAGCTGTGGCTCAAGTTGTAGAATACAGTGCCTAAGCCCTGAATTCAAGACACAGTAATGAAAAAATAAAAAAAAAACTAAAGAAATGGTTTTCTTTACCTATGGTACATTGGTTACCTTTACCCTATGTTTCATTATGCTTTGTAGACTAACCATTGAAAATAGGAAGAAAATATATTAAGCAAAATCCATTAAACTGAGAGCATTTATCTACTTTCTGTGACACCAATGAGAGACACCTTATATACATGATTTTTCTTAGAACTAGCAAAATGATAGAATACCTTACCAATGTCTATTCCTCTTTGGAGATTGTGCTGGTTTTCATTTTATTCAGTTTTCTTTGTGGACACCATAACTCTTTTCAATGATTTGCTTAGAAATTTATTATTATTTTAATGAATCTTAAAAAAAGGTTACAGGAAACCTAAAATGTGAGGATTTTTTATGTGATAATGGAAAACAAATCAGTTATGCTACTATCTATGCATTTGAAGAAGTCCATGGCTACAAATGTATGAAAACCTGGCACTTAGTTTAAGAGTGAAATAAGGAAGAAAGCTTTTCACTGTTGGTTGTCAAAACATTTTTTGAAATTCTCAGGCCTGGAAAATTAGCTTGCTGTCATAACAGCAGTCTTTTGCCATGAAAGCTATTATTTTAATTTCTTACTGCAATTCCTATTGAGAAGTCAAACTCAGAAGCTTCTTGTTTTACATAAACCTAGTGTGAGAATAGATACAGTATGTCTTTATATGACAGATGTGGCTAAATATCAGAAATAGAAAATGAGATATCATGTTTCTTTGGACAGTTACTCGGCCCCATTTCAGAATATATATATACATATATATATATATGTATATATATATATATATATATAATGCATCATTCATTTGTTTCTAATGATTCTACATTTTGCTGTGCTTTCTTAGATTGATTAGTCTAAGACATAATAGATTGGTAAGGGCAAGCATGGGATTGATTTTCAATGTTTTGACTTGCACTGGAAAACCTTGTCAAATTTATGTCAAGGAACTTCTTTTATTCAACACATAGTGACCCTTCTTGTGAGAAATTTTACATTAAAACTATCATAAGAAAAATCAATTGCTCTAAGATATGGAACCAACCCAGATGCCCCTCAGTAGATGAATGGACCAAGATAATGTGGCATATATATATATATATATATATATATATATATATATATATATATATGGAATTCTATGCCTCCATCAGAAAGAATGACACCACCCCACTTGTTAAGAAATGGAAAGACTTGAACTTTACAACTTTGGTTCGGGGGGGGTGAGGAGGATTGAGTGGGGGGCTGGGGGAGGATGGGAAGTGATGGGAAGGGGAAACGAAGGAGGAGGCAACAATGCTTGATAAGAAATGTACTCATTATCTTGCCATGTAATTGTAACCCCTCTGTACAGTATTTTCACAATACAAAAAAGAAATGGAAAGACTTGGAAAAAATATATTAAGTGAAGTAAGCCAGACTCAAAGAAACATAGGTCCCATAGTTTCCCTTATCTGCAATAACTACTATATGTCTAGGACAAGCAGAAGAGGTCAAAAGCTAGGTACATATGACCATATAACCTGATGCTAAGTGAAAAGAACCCCAAGATTGGGACACAAGAGGTTTTATCTTTGTTGCTATTCTTCTTAATGTACTTATAATGTATTATGTGATTTTTTTGTTTCTTTTGTATGTTCTTCCTCCATGGTACAACTCCTGTTGCCACTGTATTTGAATCTGGTGCCCTGCATCTTGTATATACATTTTTTTAATTTGGGGAGGGGAAGGGATATAACAAAATGCTGAAATAAGGATACAGGATGGCCCATTGTAACAATGAAAAGTACAAGACAGTATGTAGAAAACGAACTTTACATCTTTGTGGGGAATGTTGGGAGAGGGGGATGGTAGGGGAAAAACAAAGGAGGAGGTAAAAACACTCCATAGGAAATGTACTCATTACTTTAGTCATGTAACTGTACCCCTCTAAATAGTATCTTTACAATAAAAATGTATATTAAAAAAAGAAGAATCAAAAGATAGAATTTACTAAAAATATTGACATCATAAGAAAAGAAGGAAATAGCCGGTCACCGGTGGCTCATGCCTGTAAACCTAGCTACTCAGGAGGCTGAGATCTGAGGATCACGGTTCAAAGCCAGCCTGGGCAGGAAAAGTGCGGGAGACTCTTATCTCCAATTAACCACCAGAAAACCGGAAGCAATGCTGTGGCTCAAGTGGTAGAGCATTACCTTGAGCTGAAGAGCTCAGGGACAGTACCCAGGCCCAGAGATCCCCCACAACTGACACAAAAAAAATCATAAAAAATGATAAATGGGAATATGCAAAGAGAAATACTAAAAGGAAGTCAGGATTTTTTCAGGAAGGTAGGTCCTGGGGCTTGAACTTGGAGCCTGGGTATTGCCTATGATCTACACTGTTTAAGGCTGATACTCTACCACTTGAGCCAAAGCTCTGTGTCTGGCTTTTTGGAGATAAGTGTCTACCAGTAGACTTTCCTCCCCAGGCTGGAAACTTCAGATCTCGGAGTCCTGAGTACCCTAGGATTACAGGAATGAGATACCAATGCCCTACTCACATGAGAGGTTTTGTGAAAGGCAATCTGTGTAAATTGTACTGTCCTTTCAGATAGAGTACATCTACATATAAAGAATGATGGAACAGAATGCTAAGTCATCTCTTTATCAAAAAAAAAACTTTGTACAAATGGAACAATGAACTCCAAGACACACCTGCCACACTGCAGACACCTTGCATGTGAGGTACTGTGAGTGGCACACTACAATTGCTAAATAAATATTGGCACAATGTACAATGTACCCATTTACCTTTTTATTTACGGCAGAAAGGACACTGTAGAAGCAAGACTATTTGATTGTTTGAACACTAAAATAGAAATCAACCAGTCTTCCAGTTCTGGAAGCCCTAGAATATTATTTTAGACAAAACTTAAACCTTTTGGTTTCCACAGGATATCCTCTGACAAATAGCAATGATGACAGGCATACCATGACTTAAACCGAGCTCAGTATTTTTGTAGTAGGAAAAAACCTCAATGATCATGTTTATGTGTGTGTGAGAGGATTGTTTGGACATGGTTGTGTAATTTCCTGTCAGTAGGGTTTCTCCTTTTCTGAATTCATATGCTGTATGTACAGTGCCTGAGGTTTCTCAGTACAGTAGTCACTTCAGACTAGTAGATGTATATCTACATAGACATTTTACTCAGAAATAGGAGCTAACTTATTGTTTGCCAAATGGTAAATTGATCTTAGATGATTTTTTTTTTCACAAGGGGTAAGAGGGTAGTAGACATGGCTATTCCCAGCATCTGTTACCAGCATCTATTTGACTCTAGACAAGAATCAAGTATAGGCCTAAATGTATGATCTCATTATGCATCTTAAGATAGCTGTGCCCAAATCCTCCTAAGCCAAAGTTATTTAAAGGATCAGTTAATAATTTTTAATGAGAATAAAAATGGGTAGGTTTTTCTGATCAGCTTCTTTTGAACTTACTGCTTAAATGATGATGCTACCATTTCTTTTTTTCTTTTTCTTTCTTTCTTTTTTTTTTTTTTTTGGACAGTTGTGGGGCCTAAACTCTAGGTCTGAGCGCTGTCCCTCAGCTCTTCAGCTCAAGGCGAGCTCTCTACCACTTAAGCCAAAGCACTACTTCCAGATTTTTCTGCTTATGTGGTGCAGAGGAATTGAACCCAGGGCCTCACGAATGCAAGGCATGCACTCTACCACTGAGCCATCTTCCCAGCCCCATGACGTTACTTTTGCATGATCTGGATGTGTGTGTTTTTTCTCTTAGAAAATAAGAAATATATATTCTCTCCTCTGAAGAGGATATGGAATTCTTATCATGGTCTATAGTAATCTTAGTAACAAATGATTCTGCTTTCTACTCTTCTCTAGAAACTCTCCAACTCAATTACTTTTTTAAAAATCCACAATTGGGGGCTGGAAAGGTGGCTCAGTGGTAGAATGCTTGTTTTGCATGCATGAGGCCCTCAGTTTGATTCCTCAGCACCATATAAGCAGAAAAAGCCAGAAGTGGTGCTGTGGCTCAAGTGGTAGAGAGCTAGCCTTGAGTTCAGGTCCCATGATCGACAAAAAATAAAATCCACAATTGCTTGGTAAATATTTTGTATCTTCTAATTGATATAGGGCTGTCAATTCCAAACAATAATTCCAATTATTTTAAAATAATTTGAAAATATTTGTGCTATGATTTATGCCAATCAAAATTGACATATATTACACACACACACACACACACACACACACACACACACACACACACACACATATGTCAGTACTTTTCATTCAAAATCAAAATGGCCATCTTTTCATTTTCCATATAACTCTACTTACCACAATCTCCAAAACAATTTCAGAATTAATTTCAAGTTCTGAACATTTCAGTGCTAAATGGGTCTATAGAGAGATAGATTTAAAATATAGTTTCTTTAATAATTAACTCTTCTCAATGAAACATTTTCAAACAATTTCCCTTTTACTACTGGGAAATCTCAATCTTACAAGATAGGCCAAATTGATTGTTTCCATTTAATGAAACACTGAGTTAAATTCAAACTATGGTAATTAATAATAGTAATCAAGTATCTCTTATGAATCTTAAATATCAGTTCCATCTTTGCATAATTTTATGGTCTATATATTTTTATTATGGCTCATTGAAATTTTTCCTACAAGAAATGAAACTGCTGTGCTTCATTTTATAAGGACTAAGCATGATTTAAAAATTGTATATGACAACAGTAACTAAAATCTGGAAAAGAAGACTACATAACTTTATTTCCTGTTCATTTAGTTATCTTGTCCTATTTCAGAAAAAGTATGTAATTTATTACTTCTGATTCAATTTTCTATAGATTGTTATAAAATGGAAATACTGTTTAGGATTATATATGTTCTATGTTGCATAGATAATTTATACCACCTTGAGAAATTTCTGATAATCCAAAGGTTCCTTGTTGTAATATACTATGGCTATTAACCCTGTGATATGTAAAAAAAGTATCACAGAATCATTAAGTACAAAGCATATAAAACAGGTTTTATATGCTTTGGGCATTTTATTTTATTTACTCTAGTTCTTAGTGGATGGGATTTGATTCAAATAGATAATTAAATATTGGGCTTCTTGAGAATTTTTTTCACTTTCAATCATGATGAGTCTTTGCTTCATATTAAATACAAGCTTTATTGCTCATACAATCAGACGCTTAAATGTCCTTGAAGTAATAAACTTCTATGAGTTCCCTATCACCACTACCTAGTTTGTACTTAGTAGACTACAAAACAGATTGTTTTACTTTCCTTTAAAGTTGGGAAGTTATTAAAGGCATGCAGCTTTTCTTTAATATCTAGGAAAATATGAGCTTTCCTTATTAATGCTTTTTTGTCATACTTTCTTGTATACATTTGCTATGCTTGGCCTCAATTAATGTTCTTTTAATAAAGAGTGAGCTCAATATCTCTTATTGAGAGTGAAGGAGTGCTGCCAGGTGGTTCAACTCTTGGAATACTGTATTGATTACTGCTGTCTGACTCATGAAAATGTTCTTTAAGTACTTCCATAGTAGCTCATGGATCAATTAATCACTAAATATAGTAGTGAGTACACCAACCTCTGTCTTCCTAGTGGAGTCATATTTTCCTTTCTTAATCTTTATCCTTCAAGATATATATGTTGAATGTTTAGGTAAGTGCTGACTTCAAATCTTTTGTCAACTGTCTGGTCACATGTCAGAGGAAGTTTACTTGTTATGGAGAGTCATAAAGGTCTTACATATTATAGAATTACAGAACAAGATTCAGTTTTTGTATCATGACTAGAATTTCAATTACGTTTTCCTGTAGAAAATTTTGAGAAATATGTTTGTCTTGCTGGCACAATATACTTTGTCCAGTATAGTTTTATTTTGTGACATATGATACACATATAAACATAATATATTTATAGCAGAAAAGGTGATTATTTTAAACAGCAGGTTTTTAAGTAATGTTTGTAACTGCTTACTATTACTTAATTAATATTAGTTGTATATATAAATGAATGAGTGAAAAAACATAGCTAATGAGTCGAGAATTAGCTGCTAATATCAAAGATATTCATCCTATGTAAAATACAATGACATATAGTCAAAATATATTCAATTGTGCCTTGAGAAGAATTTATCTTTTACTAGAAGGCTGAATTTGTAGCCTGCAAACTAATAAACTTATTTAAAAATTATTATTTTGAAATCTCAACTTCATAAAAGTCTTTCACGGGCAGTGAACACTTTGGATATAGCTATCTTGGTGTTTCCTCTTTTCCTTACAGTAAATGCTTGTATGCTCTTAGAGTGGTGCCAAGTGCTTACCTCATAATAATTGTTGCAATGCTAAGCAGTCATTTTCTACGAGTACGCTCAGTTATAAAATGTTGAATCACCCATTTCTACCTACAAAGCAAGCTGAACACTTAATTTCCTCTGGGTGTTGCATGAAGAGATAATTTTGGAGTGTTCTCATGGCACTGCAGATGATCAGTTATTACAATATTAGTCTCTTAGTGTTACTGGGTTTCTTCTTGTTCCCCTTCTGCCTAGCAACATTCTTCCTAGGTTTGATAGGAAGTGATCATGGTAGTAATATCTTGTATAAACTAGACTCTGAAGGATCAACACTCGGAATAAATTTTGCCCACACCTTCAATAGATACTGTAGAAGAAGTACTTAGCATTATTGGAAAATTTGGTAATAATACTTGTAGGTATTATCTTTATGTAAATTCAACTTTTTAGTGGTCTAAATTTAATCCCAATGCTATCTTTAAACCATAGTAAAGATGAAACATTGCATTTGGGAGAGAATTTTAAGTATAAAACTACAGCAATATGCATTTATGGTTTATAAAATTTTGTTAAAGTATAACTTTTTGCTAACTTCTTAATATGAATATAATATTATTTGTTCAATTTCTGGAAAAAATTACTCCAAACAATTTTGGAGTAATAACAAGCATCATGTATTAGTTGGTTTATCGGTTTATCTCCCAGCTATGTTAAAAAGATTTATCACAGATTAATTCAGTTGAAAATAAATAATATTGCTCAGGCCTAAAAAAATATATTGTTAATATTACCTGAAAACAAAGGAAGTCCGTTGGGCACTGGTGGCACATGCCTGAAATCGTACCTACTCAGGAGGCTGAGATCTGGGGATCACAGTTCAAAACCATCCCTAGTAGGAAAGTCCATGAGACTCTTGTCTCCAATAAACCACTCATAAAAGCTGGAAGGGGTGCTGTGGCTCAAAGTTGTAGAGCACTAGCACTAAACACAGACAGGCTCAGGGACAGAGGCTAGGCCCTGAATTCAAGCCTCTCAACTGGCAAAAAAAAAAAAAAAGGATGTATGTAAGTTTTATATATGTTTAACCCATTTAACCTGTCAAAAAGATCCATAAAAGGCATTTAAATTATAAAGAGTAAAAAGATATTGAACCTGGCATCTTAAATGAAAACATTATTTTAAAAATCACATCTTCATGACATTTATTTTAAATACTGTACAACAGAAGAAAAGAACAAAATGCTGAAACAAGGATACAGATTGGCCCATTGTAACAATGAGATGGACAAGACACTAGAAAATGAACTTTACGACTGGCGGGGGCGGGTACGGGGGAAGAGGTTAGTTGGGGAGGAATGGTAGGGGGAAAACAAAGGAGGTAACAATGCACGATAGGAAATGTACTCATTTCATTATTCATGCAACTGTAACCCCTCTGTTCACTATTCTACAATTAAAATCATTTAAAAAATCAAATCATACTAAATGGGGAAAAAAAGAAATCTCATTCAAAGGCAGCAGTTGATCTTTTCAATGTATCAGGCCTGTACACTGAATAAACTTACCCTCAAACCTTCACAATCAGCAAGGAACACTGAACTTTCCTAAAATAAGCATAACGCCATTAAAAGTACTTGGTCAAGCTCATAACAATTGAAGATGCATAGTCACGAGAGATTTATGGCCAAGCGTGGATCTGTTTGATCTGAAATGATCTTACTTTCTACTTTCTATTACTGAAAAAGGCAGTAGACTGAGCTACCAATTAAATGACTAAAAAGCAAAATATGGGAAGTTTTCTATTGGTGGCAATTAGAGTGACTGAAAAGGGAGAAGACTGATATTTAATGTTTTAGTGGACAAATTGTAACATACTGCAGTGAACTGCAGTTGTTGTGGTTGGAGGTGATCTGTTGTGTACTATTTTATAGAAAGAATGATCGAAAATTATAAGTGAAGTTATAGCACACATAATATAAATTCGGGATATTTCTTTTTAGACTTCCTATTTTTCCCATACAAAATTCACCACCTTTTAAGCCTTTTATTGTGGCATATTGTATCCTATATGCCAAACCCTGTACTGATTTTTTTTTATCCATCAGTAGTCAAATCATCTTCTAAGGTGATTTTCTGTTATCTTACTAACTGATTTCAATACAAGGAAGTTGAATGGATCATATACACATCAAGTTAGACCACAACGTGTTGCTTAATAGGCTTCTATAATTTGATAAGCTTTCTAACTCATTAGTTGCATTTTGGATTTCATGAAGCAGAGAGTTTTGAAGAGCAAAGGTTGAAAATTCAACCCACTGCTCTGAAACATGCTTGGAAACCATTTACAACCTCTTGGGAAATGGAAAATGCAGAATGTCTTTGCCTGAATATTAGAGAAAAAGTTGATGGTTTCACCTGTCCTGTTTGCATCTGGGGTGAAGCTGATAAGCAAAAGATAGGACTCTATGGACTTGTGGGGTGGGTAGTAATTTGAATGAGGTACTGATGATGCCCATAAGCCATGTACCCATATTTATTGCCATCTTTAATTTTCTATGTGATTTCTTTCTCCCTGAGTCTTCATTCATAAGCTATGAGTTATTAACCTTCTCAGCAAGAATAGATTAAATGACTACTATCTTGCAATGATGCTCATGATTTTTCCATCTTAATCTTAGTTCCTGAATGCTATTCCAATTTGAAGTTATATTAACATATTTTGACAGTCATAATTAAGCCCATTAACCTCTCATACAAAGACTCTTTTACCATTCAAAATTATTTTGACCAGGTTCATAACGTAGTCAACATTTTTTTGTAATTTCCCTCTTGCTCAATTATATTAACCAGAAACTACAAATTAACTGATTAGGTAGGCATTATTGATACCAATGTTTTTATCTCACACATACCAAATGAAAAAGATAAGATATATTTCTTCAAAATGAGCATATACTTATTAATTAATACATATCTCCAAATAACCAAACAAAACTAGAAGTAGACCTGTAACTTAAGTGGTAGGGTGGTAACCTTGTGCAAAAAGCTTAGAGACAGTGCTCAGTCCCTTAGCTCAAGTCCCAGGACTGGCACAAAATTAAAAACAAAAAGAAAAAGAAAATATCATTAGGTCCTTGAACTCAGTATCAAGAATTTTGTCCAGTTAGAAATAGTTTGAAGAAAATAATTTAATAGCTAAAAACCTTGATAAACATTGTTATATTGATGAAAGTAAATCATTATATGAGTAAGCTGTGTGATATATATATTTAAAGTTTTTAATCATTGATTTGAGTTTCCATTTCTCATAGCCCTATTAGTAGTATATACTTTTATGTTTTCCTTAGTTCCTTTCATAATTTAAACAATAAAATGCCTTTGTTTATCTTAGGAAAGAAAATCAAATACCTGATTTCATACTAGGCTCTGGGCTGGGAAGGTGGCTCAGTGGCAGAGTGCTGGCCTTGCATGCCTAAGGCCCTGGGTTCGATTCCTCAGCACCACATAAGCAAAAAGAAAAAAGCCAGAAGTGGCCCTGTGGCTCAAGTGGTAGAGCGCTAGCCTTGAGCTGAAGAGCTGAGGGACAGCGCCCAGGCCCAGAGTTCAGCCCCCACAACCAGACAAAAAAAAAAAAAAAACTAGGCTCTATATTATCTGAAGATAAACAAAGAAAATAATATATTTTCCTCCATTGGCAAGATAGCATACCCCTGTAAATCGATCATGTGAGATGCTGAGGCACCAGGATTACTAGTTTGAGGCCAGCCTGAACTATATAAAAATACCTTATCTCAGCAAGAAGATAGGAGGAGAGTGGAGGGAACGAAAAGGGAATAAAGGAGAAAAGAAGCGTGAAGAGGGGAACAGACAAGAGGACAAAGAGCCACACGCCGGTGGTGCATGCCTGTAATCCTAGCTATGCAGGAGGCTGAGATCTGAGGATCATGGTTCAAAGCCAGCCCAGGCAAAAAAGTCTGTGAGACTCTTACCTCCAATTAACTACTCAGAAACCTGGAGTTGCCATTGTGGCTCAATTGGTAGAGTGCTGTCCCTGAGCTGAAGAGCTGAGGGACAGCACTCAGGCCCAGAGTTCAAGCCCCATGACTGATACACACACACACACACACACACACACACACACACACACACACACACACACACACACACACACACACACACAGAGGAAAAAGAAAAAAAAATATATATATATATACATTTACACATACAACACATATAGTTTCTATGTATATATGTACATATATATCTATATATTAGCTTAGGTATATAAAATACTGTGTAAGATGCAGTATACATTTTTACATGTAATTTACAAATATTCATATGGTGTCTCATACATGTTTTATATACCTGTATCTGTATGTACTTCAGAAAGTGTAGCTACACTTACAAAGTAATTGTTGATATAATTACTAAATATCTTTGTAAGTAGCTCACAATATCATCAAAGGTATAGAACAAATTAGCAACTCTGCTAGAGGATCATTGTTCCCTTACTTGCTAAGGGTCCTGACCAACTCTGAGTTGTCCTAGTCACAAGTCAAATCTGTCTATCCTTTTGATAGGGTGATCAAGACAATGACCAAAACTTTTAAACCTGTAACAGCTAATCAATCAAAGTCAAGGTGTATGTCCTTTAATAGATATTATTCAAACATAACTAAATAATTCTGAAAAAGTAGACCAGGATATTTCTTAGAATAGGAGTGAGTCAGTTAATATTGGAAAATAACAAAGTTTCTTTGCATCTGACAAATGAATGCACTCAAACTGATATAATTTGTGTGTAAAATTAAGGTACTTTACCAAGAAAATATAATTCTTCTATTCAGTTCAATTATGTTGAATACTAAACTTCCTTTTCATATATCCTTGGGTGACTCAATCATAGTTTTCACTTAAAAAACCCACTGGCGATGACTGATATTTTATGTGATAGGTTTTCACTAATTAATAAGAACTCAGCCATTCTTATAACATAAAGAAAGAAAACTCAAACTGAATCACAAATATCTATTTGTGATTCTAAAAAAGGGCAAATGGAAGTCTATTTCCTTTTATGGAAATTGTGATTCCTGTATTGTACAATTGTATCAATCCCTGCTACAAATAGGAAGACTGAGTGGTTTCTAACAACCAAAGTATTGAAACCCCTTTGAACACTACTTGAGGAAAATTTTTAAAATAATGAATTTAGAAACAACAGAATTCAGTCCCTCAGAGTTTTGCTGTCAAGAAGTTGACACTGGGGTTCTAGAATCATCAAGTTTGGTGAGGGCCTTCTTCTGGTGTGCACACTATCATCTTCTTACTTGGTGGAAATGACAAAGCAAATCATTGTCTCTTTGATAAGGACACTAATCACAAGTAGGCTCTGCCTTCACGTCCTAAGTAGTTTGCAAAGGACCAACTTCCTGTCATAAGCACAGAGAGGGTCAGAACTCAGCACGTGAATTTTGAAGGGACACAAGCACACAGTTTGATTGCACCTTCCTACCCTTCTTTACACTTTAATTGACTCAAATCTTAAGTCATTGGAATCTATTAATTGGTCTCTACTGAAACCTTGAACAAGTACATTGTTATAATATAGCATTATTATTTTTAAATGTATTGATTATATTTTTTAAATCCTCCACAATTCCAGTTTAGTATCTCTTCAAAACACATATTTTGAAGCATAGTTATTTATCTTTTTACTTATATAAAAAAGAAATAGGTTATAAAATAAAGGTAAACAAATGCAAGATAATTAGAGGATATTCCCTACAGGTTATGTAACTAAGAAACACAGTACCATATAAAGTTATAAGTATCCTCTTTTAAAACACGAAATCATAGGTCCTGAGGTTAGAGGAAAATAGAAACATAGTAATAGTTTATTTCCTTTATCATAATTTGCCATTTGTTTCCATATCTCCCAGTATATTCAAAATATTCACTTCAATAAAAATATATTGAACTCATTAAGAAATTAAAGTATAGCATAAAAATGTATAATTGTCAAGAGCAATTGTCAAGTTCTATATCTTTACCTCCAGGTCCTGGTTACAATATCAGGACTACTATGCAGACAAGAAATATCATTATTGTAGTTTTGAATTGAATATGCATAATGTCTTTTATGCATGTTATATATTACACAATATAATGATGCATAATTATGCATATACACATACAGATATATAATTTATATATATAATCTTAGATTTTGTCCAGAAGTCCATACTGATATATAATTTATATATATAATCTTAGATTTTGTCCAGAAGTCCATACTGAAATAGGGCAAAGCTGATTATTTGCATGTGTAGCATGCTTGCTCCATAATTTTTAAACATATAAATAAATGTGAGACTACTACGAGGCAAGGGTTAGGAGTTTAGACCGTCTAAGCATGTTACTCTTCACATTTCCAATTCTTCTCATTTTTCCTAAGACGGTCCTAATATTTTTACTTCTCTCCTTGCATCCTGGTTGGATGAAAGTGCCGCTCTGACAAGTGGTTTGAATACTGATGGTTATTGATCACATATCCTCTGCATACAACTGTAAATTCAGGTTTAGTCTAATAAAGGAGATATGGGATTCTGTTCTGCAGTAAAATTGTCATTATTTCTATTTCTATTTTGGGTTTCTTGCTCCTGTCTGATTTTCCCTTACTGAGAACTGTTTTGCTATTCTGTGCTACCAGCTATAATGGTGATGATTTGTAACTAGCCTCCTTCAGAAGATGGGCTGTCAGGCTGCTTCAGAGAGGTTCCTTCACTTATTTAAATGTATGCTCTTTTTGTTTGCATTTATGTTTTACTCAGACCATTAGTGGAATTGTCTCTGTCTCTTTCTCTGTTTGTAATTTTGGTTTCCTAAGTGGTACTCTCTACTGTCACACAATTCCTTGTTTATTCTGCCCACAGATTTGGCAGTGTCATCTCTTGGGAATGGATGGCTCACACCAAACAGGAGAAAAAAATAATTCAGGATTAAATTATCTTCCAGGTTCTGATTTATTTATGTATTAGCTGATAGTTATTCATAGTAAATATTTGTGTGCAATCCATGTCATCTGAGGTGAATAACAATAGACTCTTTTTTTTCAGTTGGTATCAGAATGGCTTTGCATTTGTGGATTGTACCTCACAAAGATGGGGAAATCTTAATGTAGTAAGGCCACCTTACTGAATGACTGACATTGGCAAAAAGACCTATAGCAGGAGATCTTTAACAGATGAAGCAATTGATGTAAAGAAAACCATGGTTGGTGTCAATACACTGTATTTAATCCAAAAATCAATCATTACAAGCAAGTAAAGAATTAAAATGCAGCACCCTGACCTAGATGCCTGCACTAAATCAGGCATAGGATGAAAAAGAATTAAGTGTAAAACAAAGGATCTTGATTCTCAACTGTCTCTTGCCAGGATGCTACAGAGAAGCAAAATATGCCTGACATGGCCTTAGGATTTCATTCTACCAGTGCATAGTTGGATTTAAAAGGAGTACTACCATGTGTTACCGTTTCTTTTAGTGCAGTCCCTGCATACAGGCCAAATGAGTATTTGCCATCTGGAACAGTAAGCCCATTAGAATAGCTATAATGGCATGTCTGCCTAGATCAGATCAGTCTGTATCAGATAGCAAGGCACAGCCTTAAGTGGGAAACAGAGTGGGGAGCTTGCTGGTGCCATTTTTCCTTCCTGAAATTGGCACTTAGAGTTGGCTTAGAAAAAGAGATAGCAATTCAGTAGTTTAATCTCTTAAGAGAACATTTTAAGGTTTAAAATACAAGTCCAGAAAACAAATTCCTGAATGTTGTCTAGATATCTGTTATTTGAATTTCAATAATAACAGCAAAGAAAACCACTACTTCTGTTGGTGATTAGAAATAGATTTTTAAACTGGGTAATTCTCAACCAGAATAGATATAAAGAAAGATAACCAGATGGTGAAGATTCTAAAGCCATGTCTTATATTTAATGTTGCTAGAAGGAAATGTGTACAGAGAAAAATAATAAAACCATTTCTAAAGTGGTTAAAAAATTAACAACTGGAAGAGGAAGCAGATATTTTATACAAGAAAGAATAAGAAATAATGAGCACAAATTCTAAAAGGCAGCTTTTTTCTTAAAGTTACCAAAAAATAATTGTACATGGATAAATTTTTATTTTTGATTGCATGGGAGCTTGCACTCAGAGGTATTTACTTGCTAGATAAACTCTCTACTATTGAGTTAGACCTCCAAGTTTTTCACATTGTCTTAGTCTTTGTTAAAATAAGGCCTTGCCTTTTTCACAGGCATGAACATGGATAGAAATTCATCTATTTTATACTTCCCCTTAGAGATTCTACCCACCATGCCCAGTTTCTTCCACTGAGATAAAGTCTCTTCCATTGAGATAAGCATAGAGTCTTCTATTGAGACAGAGTCTTCTCTGCTTTGACTGGTCTGGAACCAAGCCCCTCCAGATGTCAGCCTACAGCATCGCTGGAATGATAGGTTTTTACCACTGTATCTGTTTTTCAGTTAAGAAGAGGGATTTTGTGTGTATACGCAGGCTGGCCTTGAACCACAATACTCCTTAAGTACCCTTCCTACTTAGGAACAAGGAATGAATGGAAGAATGATCTAATATCTCTCACCTAGCTGAGTGACAACTTTATACAGGCATTTTATGAAATGGTCATCTGAAGATATTCATCCAGAAAATTAAGGGCAGACTAGAAAATCGATCAAAATATTTAATGATGCCAACTTTGGAAGCCCATTAGAGCAGATAACAAGTTACTTAAGGACCAGTGTTTTACAAGAAAACATCGAGTCCAGCATACTGTCATGGCTTCCAGTCATATAGAACTAACTTTTCAGAGTCTTGATGTCCATTCCAGGACCTCTCCGTAATGATGCAGTTCACAAGTCACACTTAATAACAAGAATGTCTGCTAACACTGTCTCTCCTTTAGGCATCTTTAAAACACTATTGGAGATAGTCAACCTGAGAACATCTTTAGAGAAGCTGAAACTATAAATCTTACCTCCCCAGAAGAATTTTGGGCAAAGGAGAATGACGATGAGTTCTGTGGTTTAAGTTTCGTTTGTAAGGTAACCATGAAGAAGTCCTGGCAATAAAATTAGAGCTGAGGTAGGAAGAAGTGGCAAGCAGTGTATGATATAAAAAGTACTTCAGTACACACTCAGGAAACAAGGAGCCACTTATAGTAAGCAAAATAAAAAAAAAATAATGGAGACATGATCTTGTTCACAATGAAAATGGAAAATAAAACAACAAGAGACCACATTAAGAATTATAGAGGTATTGAAGTCAGAAACTTGTAACACAACGTTGACCTACCTGGGGAATGTGAAGAAGAACACCTTTCCCCTTCTACAGAGAGCAAATGATTGTGAAGATTGAAAAGCATTTGTGGACCAACACATGAACAACATCAACATGAACAGCATGTGAAGGTTGAAGTAGTCAAGATTGTTGATAGAATAAAAAAGACACCTGTCCTTTAACATCTCTCATTCATTAAATGTAGAGAGCTTTGAATAGAGGCTCACAAAAACCTAATTTTAGAAAAAGAATATTTTGTTTAATATAAAACCTTATCTTTTCCCTGAATATAGTCAATCTCACCTCATCTCAACTGAATAAGAAATAAATAAAATACATATGATATGTATCCAGTAAATATTCATTGAAGAGCTAATGTGTCAACTCCTGTCCAGGAACTGTGATTATCGGTTAAAAAATTATCTAATGAAACTTCTCATAATCACAACAAAATGACAAGTGCAATAATAAGTAAGTGAGTATGTAATAAAATAAAAAAGTAAGCAGTTTTCATCACGGGCCTATATAGGGCTTTAATGTTGTTGTTTTTTAATTTTACATAATATTTTGTTGATTTGAAAAAGTGAAACGTAGTAAGTTATTGCAAGTGTTAAAAACAAACCTTATTTTACTGTCTCTTTCCCCTTGGTAGAAATGAATAGGTACTATAATCCACTGGCAATCTTAATGCCAGCATTTGCATCAAGGCTTATTTCTCCATGAAGTCCACTTAGCTTATATTCAGAAAAGGAATTTATTCATTTGCAATTTTTTTCTCTTTTCTCTTCCACTCACAGAAAATAATAGAAATGAAACATAAATCTTATGACTACATAACATGTCTCAAAACCTGGGGAAAACAAAGTTCTCTATCATAGGCTGTAAGGAAGCAATGTTCCCATTCTTGTTGGAGCCTTACATGGCACATATATTTCCAATAATTCAAATGACTTCAGACTGGTGCTATGTACATAGCCTGTGTGTTCTTTATTTCCCTTATCTTATCTCACCTCCTATTTTGATCTAAAAGTTGAGCAAAATGTACACCATGTGAAAGAAAGTCACAGAAACTCATTCTTTTTTCTCAGAAGGCTCAGAAGGATTTCTCACTAACATCAAAAACTGGTGATCTGGGGGCTGGGAAGGTGGTTCAGTGGTAGAGTGCTTGCCTTGAGTGCATAAGGCCCTGGGTTTGATTCCTTAGCATCACATAAGCAGAAAAAGCCAGACAGAAGTGGTGTTGTGGCTCAAGAGGTAAAGCACTAGCCTTGAGCTGTAGAGCTCAGGGACAGTGCCCAGGCCCAGAGTTCAGGCCCCACGACCGACCAAACAAACAAACAAACAAACACTAAAACAACAACAACAACAAAAATCTGGTGATCTTAATTTGACATTATTGGGCTTTGTTTTAATTGTTCAAAGGAAAAACAATAAAATTACATGAAAGCGTACTATACCTGTGCTGTACCCGTATACTATACCATATTATACCTATTTTTTTCACAATAAATAAATACATAAGAAGCATCCACACCATTCTCAAAGCCCCACAATTTTGACCTGTGTCACCACTTCAACAACTTCATTCCCCTTGGGACCACCTTTATATTTCTCAGTTCTGTGGTTTGTACAATTCATTCTCGCCTGCATTCTCCCCTTCTCCCAGCTTCATTATTCTACCTCTCTCTTTGGCCCCACCCTCTTGTCTTGCTAGTACCCATTTCCTGTGCTTATTTTGTTGGGCTTTGACTTAATCTTTTAAATGAACTATATTATTTGCACTCACCATAGTGTTTATTACACTTCTACTGATTCATTTGTATCCTCTGCTTACCATCCAGTGTGTTCACTTCTAGATTGATAGGCACATTTTAACTACCACAAATGAGGGAAATCTTGCAACCTATGTTTCTCTGGGTCTGGCTTACTTAGCTTAATTTTTTTTCCAAGATGCAATGAATATTTAAAAAAAAACTTTTTTAAATGCCAAAATAGATTCAATATATAACCTAAAATTAAGAAAAGTAAGGTAAGGAGTGAGTTGGGAGGGATTGGTAAAACTGTTGAAAGATGTGGCATTGTTCAAGATTCACTGTATTCATAAAGTGCTTTCATGAATGACAACTCTTGTGCAACTACTTAGAGCTAATTTTTTTTGGTCATGAGGCTTGAACTCTGAGCCTGGGCGCTGTCCCTCAGTTCTTCAGCTCAAGGCGAGCACTCTACCACTTGAACCACAGCCCCACTTCCAAATAAAAAATGTTTTTAAAATTTGAAGCTGACAAAAAATTTAAAGGTGTCAAGTAAATATCTCTCTTTCAGTATTATATGTTCCAGGGATCCAGGCAGAGACATAGCACCCTGAGTAGGTTGATACATAAAAAGGGCCTGAAATGATCCACATTCTTTCATTTTATTTCCTAGATGTGGCAATGGTTTGGGATTTGGCCTGAAAACCTGCAAGCTATTTTGCATTACTGTGGATATTGTCGTTATCCAAATGTTCTCAGACGGCCATAGGAACCTGCAGAGATGAGAAAGAAGCCAACTGGCCAGTGTTATCAAGTGGCACATAAGCTGGCCAGTGAAAACAGCCAAATATTTTCTGATGGCACAGTGTAGTCCAGTCAACACTGAGCAGAACTACGTAGGCCTTTGAATGTCTGCAATGGTGGTGAATGTCTAAAATACCTGCACTGTGCTCTCTCACCATAAGATTTCGCAAATTCTATGATTATGCACACAAAGGGAAGTTTCACTCTGGACAGTTATTACTTGAAAGTAAAGGGATTTTAAGTACCACAGTATTTTATATATACTTCACTTTCAGACAGTGAATATTGAGATTCTCTTTTATTCCATTTCCTAGCTTTGCATACATAAAGGTTGTTAAAGTTAAAATTTATAAAAATAAGACTTGGAGAAAAATTAAAAAATCTGAACACAAGATTTTCCCTCCCACTTGATTTCTCAAACCATCACTAAATGGAATGGAGTACAAATTTTATATAGGATCGAGTTCATTAACCTGGCCAATAAGAGGTCTGGGAGCTCCTCAACTATTGACAACTGTCAAACACCAGAATTTGTTATTTTCAAGACAAGATCTATGTAGATGAGACAAATTGGCCTTGAATTCACTATAAGTTCCAGGCTGGTCTCAAACTCAAGATTTTTCATCCTCATCAATTCAAGTGTTGGAATTATAGCCACATACCACTATGTATGGCTTTAGATCTTTATTTTTTTTAACCTAATGCTCTTTTTCTTTCCTATGATCCTACATAAGCTACCACTTTTAGTTCTATCCTCACAGCTTCTACTTCTTCAATTTTGATCTTAACAACGTAAGGAATGCTAGTCATGTATTTTGTAAAATGTCTTTCATTTGGGATATATCTGACAAGTTAATTATGTCTGCTCTTTTGCTAATAGGACTAGGCTATGGATTTGGGAGGAAAATTCTCAGATCTGTCATTTTTACAATCACATTATGGATAATCACTATCAACATCACTTACAATTAGCAATGTTTTGTTAGCCACATGGCTGAGGGAATATTTGTGAGCTCTGTCTCCTTCCAAGTGACTCTTTTTTCACCTGCTTCCCAAGTTATATTCTTTGTAGGGAAATATATATGCATGGCGACTCTCAAAGAGTAGATAGTTAAGAATGAGAGCTTTGTGTAAGTAATTTGGAGGGATTTATTTCTTCTTCTTTATTTATTTATATAGACAGTTACTAAGATATAGATGTTGTGTGTGCTTGTTGCTACTGAGTAGTTGCTTACATGCCCACTCAGCATGTAAGAGGGAACTATAAGTGTATGCTAAGCTGTGTGTATATTGAATATAAATATTTATATGTGTCTGAATCTATATTAAGGTAAGCACGATTGTTTACAGATGCTTCTTTTGGCATTTTGTATATTGCCACATGGATTGTTTTAATCTCTCTTCCCTCCCATCAGTGACAGATCAGATTGCCACTATAATGTTAATTGCTTCATTCAATTATCATAGCATTGTGGGGACCAATGTCAATTTACACATCTTTGATGAAACAAATAGCTTCATCAACAATAATAGGAGGGATATGAGATGCTTAGAAACCTGTAAGAACCAAACTGGTTAAAAAAAAAAAAAAAAAAAAAAAGGACATTGCGGGGTGAGAGAGACATGGTAGAATAGAGATGTGTGTGAGGCCTGGACTAGAGGAGTCAATGTACAAACTACTTTCCCTATGAAACTTGTTCATATATTATTCTCAAAGCAGTACTTTTTTAAATTCAGCAAAGAATAATCACTTCTTTATTGTTATAATTCATATTTCACATTTCCAAGACTTACCTGGAAGCCAACGATAGACAATGGAATGGACATATTTTCTTTCTTCTTTTTTTTTTTTTTTTTTGTTTTCGTTGGTTGTGGGGCTTGAACTCTGGGCTTGGGTGCTGTCCTTGCGCTCTTCAGCTCAAAACGAGTGCTCTACTGCTTGAGCCACAGCACCACTTCCTGTAATGGACATATTTTCAAAAAGTTACCTAGAGAATCATTCATACTACTTGTCTATTGTATGCTATATTTTAATATAATTTTTTTGCTGTGCATATTAAATTCACAGAATGCCTTTAACACACTGTGTAAGTTAGCAAGCATTAATTATTTTAATAGGAAGTATTGAATAAGATATGCTTTACCAAAATGAATCAATTTATTTATTTCTCAAGAGATGTTATAATTGTCAAGAGGTATGATTTCTGACTCTTGATTTGAGCTGATTTCTCTCTCATGTTCCTGAATCAGAAAGCATAACTCATTATCTCCTGGAAACACAGGAATTCTTTTTCTCTTCATATTTAATTAGAAAATTGGAATCTTCTTTTATTGGGGTCAAAGGCAGAGTCTTAATGGATGATTAGGTTTCATACTAAGCCACCTGGTCAAAAACCTGCCAGACACGCACATTATAATTCTGAATAAGTGCATCTGGTTTTGTGAGAAAATGGAAAATATCTTTCTCTCAAGAGAAATCCTGGGAGCCACTCCACCGAAGCTATTCACAACTGACAAATGGTCAAGGAGTTTGGAAAGGTGTCTGGAGGAAAAGGTCCAATTCCAATAGGGAGCTTGGCATCATATCTTATCACAAACCAGGAAGGGTTATGTTCATGGCATAATTCCTGCAGGTGTTCTCATACTTAGGAATGTAGTTATGTGTCACAAAGGGAGTATGTTATCATCCAGATTTTGCTTACAGCAAGCCTCCCTGAGCTTCTTGCCTTCTCACAATCTGGGTTCTTTGCGATGGCTTACCATATCCACTTATCTATATTCAGCAGGTCCAGAAAGATATCTTATCTTCCTTCCCTGTCAGATAAATGGAAGTAGCACAATGCCACAAGCCTAAGCAAACCAATAAAACTGTTTCATGAATAGACTGTGGGCTCATAGAATAAAACCAAGTTGCCAAATTCAATAGTTGAACACAGACTAGCAGCCAAAATAAGGCAAAGAAACCAATTTTACCAATAACCAAATATTATGATGATATATTCATTGATAGGGATTGATTCTTTGAACATGAAATAAATCTAAAGACAGACCATAAAGGCACAGAGTAAGTTTTAATAAGCCAGGAAAACAAAGGCACCACACATGTTAACCAAGGAGCAAAAAAAGGAAGAACATTTCTTTGTATTCATTTTTATGGCATTTCATGCTGTTTCCACTGTTATTGGCCTTTCCACCTTCTCCAGCTTGTAATAGAGGTGTTCATTCGATTCTAGCAGAGATAATAGGCAGAAAAAGTAGAAGGTACATTAGCAGGTCTTATAGTCCTATCAGTTTCTAAGTATTGGCCTAGAAAAGCTGGGGGTGGGGGGAAGGAAGTAGAAGAATATAGGTCTGGTTGTTGAAAACAAAGTCATGAGTCATGATTACTGAATTCCTGATATCAGCAGAGTATAGAACATTTCTGAGATTCTCCCATATTATGTAGATGAAAATAAATAGTTTTTTGCCACCCTAAGGTTTTAACTCTGTCCCTTTCAACTCATTCTATTGCTTGAGCCATGCCCCCAGCTCTTTGACAGGAATTTAGATAATTTTTTGCTTTGGCTGGTTTTGAAACTTGATTTTTTTTCTCTCTCTCTCTCTCTTTTTTTGTTATTGGTCATGGGGCTTGAACTCTGGGCCTGGGCACTGTCCATCAGCTCTTTAGCTCAAGGTTAGTGCTCTACCACTTGAGCCACAGCACCACTTTCAAGTTTTTCTGTTTATGTGGTGCTGAGGAATCAAACCCAAGGCCTTGTGCTCATGCATGAGAGGCACTCTACTACTGAGCTACCTTCCCAGCGAAAATAAATAGTTACATGTAAAAATGCATGTGATATAAGGCAGACCAACCCAATAGACTAGATAAGTAATATAAAATAGGTTTATATTTATATACATATATATATATATATAATGTGTGTGTGAGAGAGAGAGACAGAGAGAGAGAGAGAAAGAGAGAGAGGAGAGAGAGAAAAAGAGAGAGGGAAGCAGAGAACTGGTATTTGAATTCAGGGCCTGGGTGCTATCTCTGAGCTTTTGTACTCAAGGCTAGTGTTCTACCACTTGAGCCACAACTTCACTTCTGGCTTTTTGCTAGTTAATTGTGTATAAAAGTCTTATACACTTTCCTACCCAGGCTGACTTTCAACCATGATCCTCAAATCTCAGCCTCCAGAGTAGCTAAGATTACAGGTGTGATCCACCAGTACCCAGTATATCATGTTCTTTTTTGTTTGTTGGTTATTGTTTTGTTGTTGTTGTTTTCTTATGAAAGATGGTTATCTTGTCTACCTCTTACTGATGGTAAAGCCAATGTCAATAAAGGGATAAACCTTTGATTCCTTCTTTCACATTTGGCCAGAAAATAAACTTATTCCTAGTCTGGTATGATTTTTCTTACATTTGATTCCCTTTTTCACAAGGCAGAATCAATTCTGAAAATTGACAGTCTTTCTAGGAAATGCTACTAATTTTATGAACCAATTGAAATTTCTCTTCATTATCAGAGTAGAAAGACTTAGACAACTAGCATCAGAACATATGATATAAAATTGGGTCCCAATAAATAGCATGCTAAAAATCAGCTAGTAAAAAAAAAATCACAGAATCTGCTTCTTTTCAACTCCAAGTTCAATAACTTTATATTGGTAGTTTACCAGTACCACAATCAGAAACACAGTTTTAATATTTTTGCATTATCACTATCACTACCTCTATATCATTTGTACTGTGGAGGTGGAGATAGTAGAATGCATCATTGTGAAGTTAAAAAAAATCAGTAGGAATTCTGATTGCACTATTAAAGTGTTCTTTACCAAATTACTTACATTCTGAATCTTCATGCCTTCTTAAATATAAGTAGCCTTCTTGTGTAGTCTTAGATTTAATGGCTATGTAAGTGCAGACGTGTAAAAGGCAGTCAATTTTAGATGCTATTTACTAGAATTATTGTCAGTCTCCCACTATTTGTATGCTTGGTTGCTTGTTTTTGTTTTTGTGTTCTACAAAAAAAAAACAAAAGTTAAAATCACATTAACACTCCATGGAAGATGTATGACATTGGAGGGGAAAAAATTAAAGCCAGATGAAATATTTTTTTAAAAAAGAAACAACTATTAGGCTCTTTAGAAGCAGGTACCATTATAATTCTAGCTATTTGCTGTTCCTGCACAATACAACAGGCTCTAAAAATCCAGCTAAGAGAGAGAAAGAAAGAGAGTGAGAGAGAGCTACTTTTGCCAAATTGAAGTAACAGGAGGTAAATGGTACAGCTCTCCTCCCAAGAATCCATGGATTTATAAATTGGCTGGAAGCATAGGGTGTTGGCTTTTTTGTTTCATATGATTCACACTGTCAGGCACCACAGTCCTAATTTTATCCTGGGGTATTTATTCAATACTTGCTTGGAGAGAATAGTGCCACCAACCGCGTCCTCATAAGCACTGCCAAGTATCCAAGTTTCTTTTTCTGGCTTGTAGAGGAATACACTCCACAACAACTATGAAGGCTAAACTATTTTTTTTGCCAGAGCAACCAAACTTTGCATTAAAATGAAGGTTTTAGAGTGAGATATTCTAAAAGATATAGTTTACTCCAATATTTTGAAACCCTGCACATGATATATGATAAATATACTATGGAATCTTTAAGAATATACAACACAGTAAAATAGAGTACAGTTGAAATCACTAAGAACTTACCAAAAGTAAGCACACAAGAATAATAACAAGGCAATAAAAATTGCTTTTGTTTAGTGAAGATGCCAGTGATACTGATCTGGGTATCTCTGACTCAGAAATATGCTGATTTGTTGTTATTGTTATTTGTTCGCTCTGCCTCAAAAAACTTTTACGGTATAGCTCAGACAAAAAGAAAAAGCTAACCCATAGGACATCTTCCACTGCAAAAGGATTTTCTGTTGAAAATAACTGTTCTGAGCTATTTCATTTCAATCTATTTCATAATAAGAAGTATGAAATAATAGCATGTCCAAGTGAATCACATACCTGATATGTACACATTTTTGAACCCTATTGATAAAAGCATATTTAAACATTTTAGTAAGTAAAGTGATTTGAGAGACTCTCTAAGAGAAAGGGCAATGAGTATGAATCCAGAAGCCACTGAAATGGATATTAAATTTGGCACTGCTGTTTTGTACATAAATAAGTAAATATACCTAGAGGATGGTGGTTTAGATTTTTGAAATGTGAAATTCTATTGGTAAGAGATGCTTTAATGTGCCTTTTTAAAGAACTGTACAAGAACCATTGGCTCACTCTTCCAGGATTGGCATCAAAACCTAGTCTATTTATTAGGCCATTCACTTTACTGAAAGTATTTCACTTTATGTTTGAAGAGAAATGATACTTTGCTCAGAGGTATTAAATGGAAGAAACCTGAATATTTGGGGTGAGAAAATTTCTTTATGTACCATCTTCAAAATGATGTCTTGAAGAAACTTTGCTTTGTGATCTCAGTCATGTAAAAAAAAAGTCAATATAATACCAGCTGTTTGAAATAGAGACTGAAATAGAGACAGATCGTCTTAGTCCAGTGAAAAGTGAGATTGGTCATGATTCATTTCCTTTATTCTTTAATCATTGACAATTCTTTCCTTCCCAGCTTCTCTACGAAGACATTTAGAAAGAAATCACAGGGTCACAACAGACTGTTTGACTAGGTACTACACTGACTATCTTTCATAAGCCTTTACAAAATTTGGCACTATGTGTTTTGGTAGGAAATTAAAATGAACCTTCCTATCTAGAGAAACTTGCAAATTTCATCGAAGGTTATTTTCTCAGTCAATAAAGAACAAATGTATCATGCTAAAAATAGGATTTTATTTCTAGTGAAAATGGAGCACACTACCTCAAAAATCAAATGGTCTAGTGGTACAAACAAATACAATCAGCCTTTGGGGGGAGGGGCAGAGAAATATCTAATGGATTTCTTTTTTTTCTTTTCTTTTCTTCTGGTCGGTCATGGGGCCTGAACTCTGGGCCTGGGCGCTGTCCCTCAGCTCTTCAGCTCAAGGCTAGTGCTGTACCACTTGAGCCACAGCGCCACTTCTGGCTTTTTTCTGCTTATGTGGTACTGAGGAATTGAACACAGGGCCTCATGCATGCAAGGCAAGCACTCTACCACTGAGCCAACTTCCCAGTTCCTCTAATGGATTTCTTGCCTTAAAGAATGAAAAGTGAAGAAAAGCTTTGTGGTGGTGTGTGCATGTGTATTTTTTTAGTTTTCTTTTTTCAAAAAGTTCTGACTTTTATAGGAAAGTATGCATGGATCCTTAACTAACAGTGTGCAACTCTGCACCAGTTACCTAAGGTTAGAGTTGAGTTCTTAGGCAAAAAATGTATGCAAACTGGAAAATGATTTGTTTCTGGGTCCCTCCAAAGCATTTTTTATTATTATATTAGGCAAAAGAACCCATGTGAAAATTTATAAAGACAGTACAGCATTCTAGCCAAGGCATATGATTGTGTATATTTGGAAACATCTTTTTATACTTAATTGGATTTCTCTGGTTCTTAATTAAATGTTACGATTCAAGCCAACTATTGGCTGAATCAACACTAAGTTTAAGGAATGCAATTGTATGAAGCTATAATTTCAGCTTTACATTTTGCTTTAATATGTAGAACACTGACCTACACCATAAAAATAGCAACTTTAGCTTTGGGACATATGGTTTTCTGGAGCTAATTGCTTTGTATCTCAAGCTCTGTTCCTTTTGGTAAAAAGGTGGTTATTTTCAAGAATAATGAGACAAAACCTACCTTGAGCTTCTTGGAGAGTGTTAAGCTTATTAAATTTGTGGTGATCTTATTTAAAAAGAATATGATAAATTACAACACCTTGAATAAAATAAAATTAATTTCACTGAAAGAAAAAATTACTTATCAGCAATAAATATTTTTCCTTCTTCAGAGAACAAAAAAACCTACAAAGATGTGACATATAATACTTTTATAGATTTCTCATTTTTAGGTCAGCTAGGTTTTATCATGTCTAGTATTCAAATTTAACAATCATTTTTCATATAACTAATTAAAATTCAAGTACTGCTCTGTTCATGGCAAGGTATGATTTAATAAAATGGTCCCCCTCCTCAAAAGATACAAAGTAGAACGGGAATGATAAATATTTATACAACTCACTATTCTATAATGCAAATTTAAATAAAAACTAAGTTGAAGTTTGAATAATTTTTAGGAGAAAGAAAAATAATTCTGTTAATGTAGGTCAAGAACACATAAGAAGGATATTTGTTAATACCCTGAAGACTGAACAAGGACTATACTAATTGAAGAATGGGGGAAAGAAGTACATTAAACCCTGAGAAAAATCCTCTGAGGGAACAATACCAAAAACTCAGGAAAGCTTAGGGTATACATGTGTGTGTGTGTGTGTGTGTGTGTGTGTGTGTGTGGTGTGTGTGTGTGTGTGTGTGTGTGTGTGTGGTGTGTTATGTCCTAGTAGCATCTACTAAGTATGTTTTATTCATAATATCGTCTGGCAGTAGCTATCTCTTAGTTCTTTTGTAAGCTAAAGACTACCACTAGAAGCTGGAAATTATGAGTTTTGCCTAGTCCTGCTACCTTTAATAGATGTTCCTGACAAGACAGTTTTCTCTTGATTAGTTGATACTGCTACATTTTAAGAAACATGGGATCCATTTCCAACACCATTAAAATATTAATATCTGGGAAGTTCAATATCTGCAAGTTATAGGGCTTATAGGTATTAATTTAACAAAGTTTACATATTCATAATCAAATGCACATGACATAGATGTGTTTTGTGTTAGAAATGATAATTATTTTAATCTTAAATATTCTGTATTCTGCCATATAATAGAGATCTATTTGTTCAGACATATAAAAAATAACACTAAAGGATGTTAAATGATTTTCAGAGTTCTCCAAGTTAGTTATTAATAGATTTGGATCAACACCTCCGAAATTTTTATTTGGCTTTTCATAATTCATTCTTCTTATGATAATATATTTCTTTTTTTCCTTATTAACAGATGCTTTTGTATCACAATTAACTCACCCAATTTGCTATTGACAACTGATATTAAGTGAGACATATGTCTTAAGAGATAGGATAGGGAATGCACTTTTTCTCTGCTATTTGACAGAATCAGTTTTTATAACTTGAGGACTTATGTCAGTATGACTTGTTTTAAACTTTGACAGAAGTGGAGCAGTTGAATTTTGCTGAATTTACACAATTCTTTTTTTGGTAGAACTTCTCCTTGTTACATGCAATAACATGTCAGCCTGCTTGCTTTGTTATAACTGATTGACTTCACACGGTAAATTCCTCCTGGATATTTAGCAAATTCTGCTTTCCTGAAGATAATCTGCAAATGACATTCATTTATTTGCTACTCCAAAATTTCCAGATAATTGGATTCAACTTGTACAATCCTTCTTGACATATTCATTCTTAGGGCAATAAAATGCTCACAGGATACCTGTAAAAACAGGCATATCATTTTTATCACTTTAATTTCCATGTTATCTCAGAATTAATGGATTAAATTGAAAGCAGGCCTGAGGCATAGATAGGCTTAAAAATGATTCTGGTGAGATGGGATGACTCAGAAATTACAAGATGAAATATGTCTAACCATAGTTTCCTTTTCTGGAACATAAATTTTGTGAAATATCATATAGACAATATGAAGGGCTTTATATTGGAAGAAGTAGTCACTGTCATGATTGACTTTTTCCTATGGCAACAGTTACTTTACAGCAACAGTAGAAACCTGGCTACAGAAAGTCCGTAACATTACAAATGATATCTAGAAAGGCAAATGGACTACACTTAATGGAATGCAATTGGATTATTGTCCTGTGGATAAACCTGGCTCATATCTTTCATAAATCTATTCTAGTATTTATTTGGGCACAGAAAGGCAGTCCTAGGACTTGAACTCTAGGGCCGGGAACTGTCCTTGAACTTCTTTGCTCAAGGCTAGAACTGTACCACCTGAGCCAAAGCTCCAGTTCCATTCTTTTGTTGACACATTGGAGATAAAAGTGTTACAGACTTTCCTGCTCAGGCTGGCTTCAAACCACGATCCTGAGATCTCAGTCACCTGAGTAGCTGGAGCTACAAGCCTGAGCCACTAGTTCCTGGCTAATCCTTGAATTTTTATTGCATACCCCTGTATAGTTCTTTGAATTATTTGATTTGATTGCAACATCAGCCTATACCTCTGATTAATGAGTTGGATCAGTTGGTTTAGTCTTATTTAAAATTTATAGGAGCCATGGGTCTATTTATTTTTAGTCTTCTGACATTATTATTAATAATACTAAAATTCCAGTAAGCATTATCAACTCATTGAGGAATTGTACATGTATAGATCACTTGGCTTCATGTCCAAATTCAGATTCAATATTCTTGGATGGGGCAGAAGGATTTGCTTTTCCAGCCAGTTCCACAGGATAAAGATGCTGCAGGAAGAGACCACATTGTTGGAATCGGTGGTATAAGTCATAGTCCTTGTGGATGATAATTATAATCCCAAGAATCCTTACTTTTACCTAAGTAGGAATATACTGTCTTAATGTTAATCGTCAGTTCTATTATTCAAATACCCTGTGAAAGCAGTGCCTCTAGTCTTTCATTTTCCCTTATTGCTATATAAATCAGCTTCATAAATATCCCTATTTGGACATTTGAAACAGTGGTAGCTTCTATCAAGTGACATGAAGAGGAATACAAAGGTATCATAGAAGACAATATAAAACTCACTCTAGACTAATTGTGTAGTTAATTACTCTAGTGTGTGAATTTAGGCTTCAAAGAAATCTCATTTGAGTTTAGGAAGAAGCTCCTACAGATGATTAGAGGATGTGTGTGGTGTGAAAAGAGGGACAAGAGAGCTATTGTTGGAAGAACTGTATAAATGCTGAGCAGTGTAATCTGAAACAAACGTAAGTGGAACTGTGTTTTCCCTGAGCTATAGTCATCAATGCATAATAGGTCCTTCCCATCCTAATTTCTATGATTCATTTGCTCATTGGGACAAGTTATATATTTTTCTTCCTTCCCCTTTGCTGTTGCAAGAGATGTATTATCTTCCTCTGTTGTATCTATAAAAGTCAATATGCATTTTCATTTTCAGAAAGGAGGGGACCAGTGAGAAGTAATTTAAATGAGCAAACATCTTTTTTCTATTTAAATCAAAAGGAAAATCTTATACCCATGAGTGAATACCGAATACCTGACCTGAAGTTGCGACCTTTGTTTTCCTTTTATCATTTCACATTTCATTTTAAAACAAAAAAAGGAAAATAATGCAAGTTATGTCAATTGTATGCTGTCAATAGGAAACAAAATATAGGCAGAATTTTCAAATAGTGTTTAAAGCTTTGTTTTAACCTATAAGGCATAAGGTAAATTAAATCTAATTTGCATGCAATTTGTCATGTATTTAGAGGTCGGTGGCAATTAAGAAATGCAATTTGCTTTTAACACTATTTCTCTTTGGTGAACATTAGAAAAGCATCAACACCTATCTGTCATGTTCCTGAGATCACAATGGTGCACTCTAGTGGACAAAATTAAGAGTTGAGCCTGTATATCACATTTCTGTAAAGTTTTCATAACTTGCCCCATGTTCAATTCAAATAGAAAGTCTTCTGACTGCATGATAGTGCTGAGTGAATTTTCATTTAAGAAACAGGATTCTTTCTCCTCTACTCTTTACTTTTCTTCCTTTTTATTTTCTTTTAATCAATCAATCCTAAATGTTTCTCTACAAAAGAGAGAGAAATCTGGGATTTGATAGCTAAGATATAAATGAAATGTGTTTATCATTAATTTTAGTGTTATTTAAGGGGGGGATGTTGTATTGGTGGAAACACTATTTTAACAAAACATGACACAATCCAACCTTTTCACATCACTTGAACATATGTTCTTTTGGTGATACAATGTCAAAAGAAGCTCACATATAAATTTACAAATGCTTTTAACTCATTGCTACTCAATACTCAGGATAAATCTTTGAATTCAGTGATACTTTGAAACTAAATATTTTAGCATTAACATTTATTTTTGCATTATTATTTTAAACTGTGTAGTAATAATGCTAATTTTATTTGGAATTTCCTGTAGTATTTTTCACATTTACACAGATATTGAAGAATATCTGGATAAACAAATGCAGTAGTAGCACTCATTAACCCTATGCTGATAAACAATTTATGAGTGGGACATGGGGGGAAATCTGGGAGAGAATGAGTGAAAGGGTGACAATGTTGAAATATATTCTTTATCTAAGGATGTAACTATAACCCTTCTGTACATCACCATTATAGTATTAATAATGTTTTACAAAGAATATCTGGAGGTGAAATTTAGAAGTTTGTTCCCCCATAATTTATTAAGAATTATCTTGGGTCCTAAACAGACAAGTTACTTTTATATTTAATGCTCTTAACAAATTATTCATGATTTGAGAAGCAGGAATGTTGATCCTCATATATAATGTATCCATTGCTAAGGTATTAGAAGAATACATAAGAAAAAGAACACAGGCTTATCATCTGTTCATATACTGAGCACTTAAATTATCTCACTCAAAATGAGGTGGAATTGTATGAATATTACTTGTTTCTCTGCAACTCTTGCAATTGACTACATTTAACGGCCAAGAAGTAAAAATACATTCTCATGATACCTTTGTGTATCATTGTAAGAAGTGATTCAAACAAGCAACTGCCTTATATCCAGGAATGGTCAGGTAGAAGCCTGTAATTGTGTCTGTGACATCTGGACATGTAATGTATGTTTCTTTCCAGTTTTCCTGAGGGAAGAACACAAATCTGAGGAGAAGCCCTAAGAATAGTCTTCAATATGGATGTTTTAACTATTGGCTGGCTATTTAATATTTGTAAGAAATTATACCTAATCCCATATTCCAGTTTGTTCTCACTCTTTTGAGTGAGAACTCAATTGACACTGAAGTAATCTAAAACTTGAACATTCTCTTTCAGACTAACACTTTTTTCACTTAGGAAGGTAAAGGAAGCAGAAGTAGTTATTTCCAGCTCATTCTCTAGGCATCATTTGCAAGAAATCTATTTAACTCTAACTGAGCATGGATGAGACTGTTCAGAACAAATGAACTTTTTTGTTTTTAGTTATGTTTTTATTATTGTAAGTAGTTGTACAAAGGAGTTGCTGTTCAACAAAGCAGTTTATGAATACAATGCATTTTGATCAATGTCAATCCTTCATCATTTCTCCCATTCCTTCCAACTCCACGCCACCCCTCAACTTTCTTAATTTTGTAGGTTTTGCATTGAGTTTTATGACTTCATGCCTCTATTGCCTCTCTCCATTTGACTATCCCCTGCCTCTTAACCTGAACCCCAGCTTCTAAGTACCCCTTTCCTGGTATTTGTTCTGTTAGACTGTTAGATCTTCTATGGAATTACATAGTTTGAATTCTTTCTGGAACATACCATATTTTATTAATACATTTACATGTACTTTTATACTACCCAAAAAGTGTTGACTTATACATGTATAAATTAATTTTAGTTTTTACATATGGAAAGACCATGCAATCTTTGTCTTTCTGGGACTGAACTTAAGTTTTATACATTATTTTGCAGCTAACTCTAAAAGAGCTTTTCCTGAGAGAGAATAAGAGAGAGAGAGAGAGAGAGAGAGAGAGAGAGAGAGAGAGAGAGAGAGAGAGAGAGAGAGAACACTGCTGTCTTCAAGAGAGTCAGATATCAATTAAACACATTTTATTGTAAGCTATAAACTGAATATCTAGAATAATTAAAGTGGGTACTTGAGTTCACAAAACTTAAGAATTCCTAAACAATACCAGGGAAGTGTAGGTGCTGTGCATTGTCAGAGGATTTCAGTACTGCAGACTTGTGGACCTTCGGTCAGATGCTCTGTGAGGTATCAGCATATGAATCTTGGTTTCTAAAAATGTTTCTAATTCCTCCACAAAAGACTTGGGTCATATAACTTTAAATAGTATCTCTTGTCTAGTCATCTGACAAGTTTGATGGCAGAAACTAGGTGATTTCAGTTGATGAGGATCATTTAAAAGAAGGGAATGAAAAAGATTCTGACAGAAAGGGAGAAAAAGGGAGAAAAAGATGCTGAGTCGCATTCCTTACTACTCCTGTCTTCTCTGAATAGCATGCTTACATGTATATTGAAAATATGGGAAGATTTTCTTTCAAAAATGCAATTATCTCTTATATTATCCAAACTTGACTCAAAAGTGAAAAACAAATTGAACTTTATAAACACTGTGTCCTCATCAGCCTTAACATTAGTAGTATACTTATTCAAATCCTGAGTCTTCATTCTACTTGCTTTGTTACATTACTGATATTATGCAACTTACAAAGTGCACTTCAAATGATTTGGAGGTAATTGACATGACACATTTGTAACTATTGTTCACATCATAGATCAATGATTTTATTTGCATTTTCCCTGCAGAATAAGTAGTGAAATGTGTTATTTTTACATAAATGTCTTGTGATTCACATTTGCTTTACTATTACTTCAAGTGACCCTTCATACTCTTTCCAGCAGTAGGTAAAAGAACCAGAAAAATGACTGAGTACCATTGAGAGCTTTGCTATTAATAGAAAATAAGATTCAACCAGAGACAAATTGAGTAAATGTCAACAAAGATGATTGCATACCTTTAGTTTTTTTAATTTTTTTTATTTTAATTTTTATTTTTTGTGGCATACCTTTTGTTTTTTATTCAACAAGGCTGATTATTGAACATTCCACTATGGTCTGTAACAGTACACCTTGTTTACTAGCTACACAGTCTTTGTAGTAGTAATAAAAGGATTTGAGAGTGTAAGGAACTAACGCCAAAATTTGTATAAGGCACCTGTGTTCACTTATATCAAGAAATCCATATATAAGGTACAGTGATCTTAGGAGTTGAATTATGTCCCTTCAAAATAATAGTTTAAAGTTCTAACTCTAGCCAGGCACAACTGGCCCCTGACTATAATCCTAGCTACTCAGGAGGCTGAGACCTGAAGATTATCGTTTGAAGGCAGCCTGAGCAGGAGAGTTTGTGGGATTATTATCTCCAATAAACCAACAATAAGCCAGAAATGGAGATGCTCAAGGGTAGAGTACCAACCTTGAGCAGAAAATCTAAGAGACATTTCCCAGCCCCCGAAATCAAGCCTCACTATTGGAATACGTCTATAAAAATAATCAGTCTCTGGTTTCTCAAAATGTGTCCTTATCACAAATAGATTCTCTACCAAGGTTATTAACTTCTATTTTTTTTCCATTATCTCAGAACTTTTAACTTTATTTTGTAAATAAAGATTTTAGATGGTAGAAAATTATGTCAACTCAGATCATATCATATTGTTATATCATATCCTAATATGTATTAAGAAATGCCAAAATGATGTTTTTAAGCATTTAGGTCACTTATTACCATAAGATAATAAAATCATTAGGATAGGCTCTAATCAAATATGGTTCATATCAATATTGAAAGAGCGGATTTTGAAAGATGGACGTAGAGTTAAATCATTGTGAAAAGATGCAAAGAAGAAAATCATTTGGAAATCTAAGAGTTCGTGCGGCTACTAGGGCTATTAAATAGTAGAGTGACCTCAAAGAGGGTTACGTGATGTAATCAAGAGGTTGCACAATCCTATCAATGCCTTAAATTTAGATTTTTGTTTTCCAAAACTGAGTCAATCAATCATGTTAAATAATCTATATATTGTACTTTTTAAATGGTAGCTCTAAGGAATCATACAGTTTTTCAGATGTTTCCCTATAATATTCCTGATTCTACTCTTGGTGTTTCAGCTTTGATTTTTAGGCTGTCCACATGTGATCAAAGGATATTTATATTTGGGCTTTTTGTATCCTCAGAAGAGAAAGGAGAAAGAAAACTTCTCATCAGTATGGAATTTAAAAAAATACCTATTCGATTTGATCAAGCATATGTTAATTTTTTTGGACTCTGATTTTCTTTTCTTTTTTGGTACATTTTTTATTGTAAAATACTCTACAGAAGGGTTACAGTTACATGAACAAGGTAATGAGTACATTTCCTATCAAGCATTGTTACCTTCTCAGTTGTTTTTCCCCTACTATCCCTTCCCTCCCATCTCCACAACTACACTTCCCCCCACCTAAATTGTAAAGTTCGTTTTTCAACATAGTATCTTGTACATCTCATTGTTACAATGGGTCAACTTGTATCCCTATTTAAGCATTTTGTTTATTCCCTTCCCCTCCCCAAATTGGTGAAGTGTATATACAAGATACAAGGCTCCAACATCAAATACAGTGAAAACAGGGGTTATACCCTGGAGGTAGGAACATACAAGAAACAAAACAATCCATTTACGTATTTACCTTATAAATACGTTAGAAACAACTGCAAGAAAGAAAAAAATATTTGTGTCCCTATCTTGGGGTTCTTTTCACTTATATTAAGTGCAATAAGCTAGCCCCAAAGAAACCTAAGTCCCATGGTTTCCCTTATTTGCAATAACTAGTACATGTGTAGGGCAAGTAGAAAAGATCAAAAGCTATGTACATATGACCATATAAGATGATGTTAAGCATATGTTAATTTTGAAACATTATGAAATACAGTGGAATACCAAGTGCTGATTGTTATATGCCTAAAATTAAAAACCAGAAACTGTTAAATGGGGATGACATGGAGGGATTACTATAAATATTTACATTTATTCAGGACATATCCAGAGTTTAGTTACCATTCTGAATTACATTTGTTTATTAAAGTTTTCTTAAGAAGTAATACAACATTCTTGAAATGAAGAAAGGGAAGAAGGGAGGAAGGAAGGAAGGGAGGAAGGAAGGAAGGAAGGAAGGAAGGAAGGAAGGAAGGAAGGAAGGAAGGAAGGAAGGAAGGAAGGAAGGAAGGAAAGAAAGAAAGAAAGAAGGGGGAGGGAGGGAGAGAGGGAAGGAGGGAGGGAGGAAAAGAAGTAAGTAAGTAAACAATCAATCAATCAATCAGGGAGGGAGGGAGAGAGAACTTGATTCCATGGTACTCACTACATCCTCAATCAATTTCAGTTTGCCAACCATTGCAAAAGCTAGATGTCATTATGCAAAGCCTTTTGCATAGTAGGGGCCTTGTGGTGACTGTTTATATGGAATATAAATAATCAAAATTTCTAGGATTGCTGTAAAAGTTCATAGATTCTGACATCAGACAGTATGTATATATAAACAAATTGGAACCTAAGAAATATTGCTTTATGTGCTGTCCTATGAGCTGATAACTTGTGGCTAATTTCTTGCTAAAACAAAAGGATATAAATATTTGGAATTTTATTTAATCTGCTGTTTATTGAACTACACCTGTTATTAAGCTTTTCATAAACTTTCTTGAATTGGTTGGCTTCTTAACTCTTCAGCTTTTTGTGACCATCTCCTGCATTGAGTATCCTGTATTAAGATGTTGTTCATAACTTATATGCTCCAAATTAAACTGGGATTAATAATATACCATTATCATGCTTGTAGATCACATTTGATATCAATGAAAGTGTGAAGGTATTGTAATTATTATACTACCTTCCAGAACCTTATGACAGGTAATAAGGAAATTAAATCCAAGGAAATGATGTGGTACACCCAAAGCCTTATATCTAGAGATAAACTTGAGACTAGGAAGTAGCCCTCCTGACTTTCCATTTAGTGACTTTTTATTTCTGCATTGCCTTATATTTTGCACAATACTTTTCTATGCTTATAGTAAAACATTTCTGTGCACAATGATTTCACCTATTTTCACAGTTAAAACATAATTATCCCAAAGTGATATCTAGGCAAATTCTCAAGGTTAAATGATTTACAAATTTGGACACAGATTGTCTATAAGGTACTGCTCACAGAACTAAATAATACTCAAGTGACCTGAAAGAGTTAATTCAGCTTGTAAAAGGATTTAATTTATTCCCAGGATATAGCTCTTATGTGGCGCCAATGTGGCTCATTAAGCCCTTTGCAAAGACTCCCAATGGTGAACTAGGTAGGCTTTTGGATCAGTATTATATTCCTCTGTAACTCTTGAATCACAATCACTCTTGGGAAGATACTATATTTTTCCTCTTGGTGGTAGACCTCATTTTAAAAATGTGTAGTAGCTCTGGGTCATTCATTATTCTCTCTTAAAAGTGAACTGGATTAGTATTGTTTAAAAAATACCAGGACAGGGCTAGGAAAGTGGGTCAGTGGTAGAATGCTTGCCTTGCATTCATGAGCCCCTGGGTTCGATTCCTCAGCACCACATAAGCAGAAAAAGCTGGAAGTGGCACTGTGGCTTAAGTGGTAGAGTGCTAGCATTGAACTAAAGACCTGAAGGACAGAGCCCAGGCCCAGAGTTCAGACATGACCAGAAAAAAAAAATACCAGGACAATCAAAAGAATTACAGAAAAATCAGTCTTAAAGTTATTTTAAGAGAAATAAAAACATAATGACATGAGCATCTTTACTTATTTTTCTTTAGAGAACATTATAAAAAAGATTAACTTTCAGGATGTGTTTTGTTTTGCTGAAGCTTTTAGTACCTGCTACTTTCAGACTTTCAGATTCCCTTTGTGCTTCATGACATATTCTTACAAAGTATTTTTCAGAGGTCAGAGACTGCATCATAGAACAAGTATGCTTCATTAAGCAGGACACTTCTGCATCCATACAGATGAGATACACATGTACACATACACCAAAAAAACAATTTTATTATGATATCATAAGAATTGGATGCTTATTATACAATAAAGCTCTCCCTCTGATGTCATCCACTTGGTTGAAATCACAAAGTGATAATTCCTCCTGTGTAAAATAGTGAAGTGATTAATAGTTATGACCCTGGGGTTCAATTCTGTATTTATATCCAGATTCTGCCATTAACTAGATCTACGGCCTCAGGCAAGTTACTTTCAAGTCTCCCTGTCTCATTTTTCTCATCTATATACTGAAGTAAAAATATTATCTTACCTGATTAGAATAAGTATGAAAACAGTAAGTGAAAGAATATATGGGAACATTCCAATGTTAGCAAATACTCAATAAATAATTTTACATGGTTATTTGCAAGCATCATCATTATTTTAAATATGCAAGTAGAAGCATATTAATATACATAGAGTCAAAGAAAAACTTGGAATGCATTTTGTATTTCAGCAAAGAGTACTACAGCTGTACGGCCATAGGCTAGCCGGTTTATACAAACAAAGTTATTCCTTGTGGTCTAGAGGCAGGGAAGTCCAAGATCAAAAGAAAGAAAAGGGATTCAGTTCCTCTAGAAGACAAAACACCTTCTCAATTTGCCTGAGAAAGAGAGAAGGAGACAAAGAAAGAGAGAGAAAGATGCTATATTCTCTATTATCTTCTAATGACACTAATTTATCCTGCTAGCACACCCCTCCTGACTTCCTCTAATCCTAATCCCTTCCCTAAGGCCCTATTTCCAAACCATGACATTGGTAATGGGGCTCAAATAGTACAAAACCATTCAGTCCATAATAACACGGGTAACTTTATCTAGAACTTGCAAATGGAGCTAGGGATCTTAATTATCTTCACTGAGACAAAGTGAGGGAAGTATTTTTTGTTTTTGTTTTTGGTCGGTCTTGGGGCTTGACCTCTGGGCCTAGGTGCTGTCCCTCAGCTCTTCAGCTCAAGGTGAGCACTCTACCGCTTGAGCAACAATGCCACTTCCAGTTTTCTAGTGGTTTATTGGAGATAAGAGTCTCATGGACTTTCCTGCCCTGACTGTCTTTGAACCGTGATCCTCAGATCTCTGCCTCAGCTAGGATTACAGGCATGAGCCACCTGTGGCTGGCAATAAGGGAAGATTTTTAAACATTGGATCACATTGGGAATTGGTGTAAATAGGTCATCTGAGTTTGCTAAACAGTATGTATATGAAGTTGGACCCCCTAATCTCCCACAGAGACTTACAGGGACCTGATGTTTATTGATAATATTCAAAGAGATATATCCCAGGACTTTCAGGGGAAAAAAAATTTGGATAGTAGAAAATACACACCCAAAGACAACCAAGAAAGGATTTATAATAGACAATTTTCTGAAGTAAATGCTCTGAGAACAGAGAGTTTAAGGTTTGGCATCAGAGCAAAGCCTTTTAAAGTATAATACAAACTTTGCATTGTCTCAGTCATTGATAATCAGTCATGTTCTACATTTTCATCTTTTATGACAAATATTGTATATCTTTAGAGATCATGAAGTGCCGAGGACCGGCTCTGTAGGGACGATGGAGGACACCTAGTGGAGGAACTGGAATAGGTGGGGAGATGTCAAACAGACAACTCACACACAAGAGGAGTGGATGCTGAGTGCGATTTAATGCAGAGGATAACAAGCTTTTATAGCAAAAGTCTCATGAGAAAGGGCAAAAGGTTACACAATCTTGCTGCAAGGCTTCGTTCTTGGGTGGTCACCAGCTGGTCGCCTGATCTTGTTTTTTGGATGACGAGCTATGACTATAGGCACTTGTTTTCGGCTTTACCTCTATTTTTAAGAAATACAATTGGTTTCCATGTTTATCACCTATTAACCATTAACCAGAGCATATGGGCAAGGTGCTGAACAGAAAGGCATGAACGCTAGTACTTCATAGTTACTTTTGTTTAGTTTTGTACTTTATACGTTTAAAAATCTTTTCTAAGCAATTGTGCTTCTTTGCCATTCTTTAGAGGGTCCCCAATTTGTGGCCAAAAATCATGATATTCAGTATACTTAGTTAAATCTGGCCATATATCAAATTCAAGCTCATAGTGTCTTTTCTGTAACCCTTTCACATAATCGTTTACTCTTCTCCATAGAGGCCTTAACTGTCTCATAAGATCTTTCTTGTTCCTTCTTTAATAGTAAGCACCAAGGAGGCCTAGATCTAGCAAGTCTCTCAGTAAATGAAAGAGAGTAATAGGAAGTTCTTTCTCCTAAGTAGTTTTCCCAATGATTGCCATCCTTATCATATACACCTGTAAAAAGCTATGGATCTGGGGGAAGTCTTTGGGGTCCTCTAGATAATGGAGGATCCCACCATTTTCCTCTGATAAGCCATTGCCACCTTTCATCTACCAACCTTTTAGGAATCTTATTTAGCTTTTGGTCTAAATATCCCTCTACATCTTTCTTATCTACAGGATATCTATATGACTCTATTGTATATGCTTCAGGATTAAAGGAAAGTCTCCAATAGCCATACACTCTTTCTGCTCTATCCTTGCCTACAGCTTCTTGTAAATCTCTTACAAACAATTTCTTCTGCTGAAGTGACATCATGAAACCCCCAATACTTTTATATTTACTTATGACTTGTCTACTAACCTCCATAAGAGGGGCTTTCAGGGTAGCACTTAACTCTGGTGAGTTAGTCATATTCTCAAGACACTCATCAGATGTTGGAGTCGTCAACACTTTTAAGAAAGAGCCTTGAATAAGGGAACGTTGAGCATGAGTAAGTACAATGAGCAGCAGAAACAGTAAAAGATTAATAGGCACTCCTATACAGTGAAGAAAAGAAAAACAGGAATACATCTTTCCCAGGGGCTTGCCAGCCTTTTCCAGGAGGTAGGCCTCTTTGAAGCCCCATTCTCAGATCTGAAAGCAGGTTTCCCCGCTAAGCAGACTCCACCGGAGTAGGCGTGGCAATGAAGTACCTGAATAAAAATAAGAATATTTCTACTTGCAATTCTTTCTATTTGTAGTATATACCATTTTTATATATTACAGATATTATCCATAGTCTAATTGACGTATAATTTGTGTCACTGCCAAATATCTGTCAAGGATTTTCTTGTCATCTTTGGATAGTGAAGATGTGCTGTTTTGGTTAATTTTAAATGAAATAGGTAAAAGACATTTTAACTTTTGTGGAATGTTATAAGCAAAGGAAATATCTAAATCTAGTGAGTATGAATTTTTTCTTATGCTATTTGGTCAATATAAAGGTCCTGTATCATTTATAAGGTTATTTCTTTGTTGCTTTGTATGTCCCTCCCCTACAGTATAACCCCTGCTTTCACTGTATTTGATGTCGATATAATTTGTGGAGGGGAAGGGGAAAAACAAATCGTTTAAGTAAGGATACAGGTGGACCCATTGCAACAATGAGATGTACAAGTCATTATGTGGAAAAACGAACTTTACAACTTTGGTGGGGGGCGAGGGCCGTGGGGAGGATTGGGTGGGGGGGGAGGGGGAGGATGAGAAGGGATGGGAAGGGGAAACAAAGGAAGATGCAACAATGCTTGATAAGAAATGTACTCATTATCTTGCCCATGTAATTGTAACCCCTCTGTACAGTATTTTCACAATAAAAAAGGTCCTGTGTCATGTCTTCTTGACCTTCTAAGTAATGTCATAAATTAAAACAATATTCAATGATAACTGAATATATGAGATACTACTACTACCAGGGAGCCAAAACCAGTGGTCAATGCTCAATTGTTGTTCATTAAAGAGATAATCATGGCTAGGTGCCGGTGGATCATGACTGTAATCCTAGCTACTCAGGAGGCTAAGATCTGAGGATTGAGATTCAAAGCCAGACTAAGCAGGAAACTCTGTGAGACTCATCTCCAATTAACCACTAGAAAAATGTAAGTGGTGCTGTGGCTCAAGTTGTGGAGTGTTCACGATGAGCTGAAGAGCTCAGGGACAGTGCCCAGACCCAGAGTTCAAGCCCCACTACTGGCTAGGGGGAAAAAAAAGAGATAATCATTTCTGATAAGAATTACCTCTACCAAATGCACAAACATATGTTCCCAATATCTACCTATAGAGAACCATGGCCATATTATATGTTTCTTTGATAGCAATGAATCATTCAACCTGAAATATTTACATACCTGACCAAATGCTTCAGTCATTCCCTTGCCATCTAAAAAGAAATAACATCATATGAGAAGTGATATCACAGGAAGAACTAAAGAGAGGGATGATTATAGAAATAAGAGGTTGGACTGTATCATCTTTTGTGCAATTAAATTTGTAAATGACAAGTAACTTTCAAGGTTCATTGTGTATTTGATGTTCTGTCTATTTATTAACCAAAGATCATGCATTTTAAGTCAGTCATCCTCAAGTGTTACCTAGTTTATCTCCTGTGTTGCCTACATTCTTATTGCAGAAATCACTCAGGGTCTTATCCATTTTGCTCTTGATACGATTTGTTAATATGCTATAGGCTTTCACTCACTATGCTCATTATGCACATTTTATAGGGGTATAAAAGATACCATTTTAGATAGCTCTTTAGAAATAATTGCATATGTTATTCAAGTATAAGTTCAAAATATGCCCTTCATAGTTATTTCCAGATATTTAATGTGGTACATCATCAGTCCTCAATACTTCTCTTCTAGAGGACAGGAGGTAAGAAGGGAAGGAGAGAGGGAGGAAGGAAGATGGAAGGAGGTGGCACTGGATATTTGATTTGATGGATAGATTTGGAAGGAATATGGAATTTGGGAGGAGAGGAGGAAGTCTGTGATATTTGAGTAGGAGGAGCATCTGCATTGAATGAGAAATATCTGTGCTTAAAACTGTATTTTTTTAGCTGTCTGACCTTAGTCTTGATTTTTACACCTGTTTGAAAAAAGGAATGGGTATGGTAATAGCCACCTTGTATTTTGAGAATTACCTCAGATGTGTGAAAAATCTCTAATTTTACAATACCCGAAATATAATAGGTGCTCCATAAATGTCATTTTCTCTTCTTCTGCATAGCCTGGCCTGATTTTACCTTAAAGGCAGGTTTCTCAGTATTTTTAAGTTACAGTTGAACAGATGATTTGAAGGTGGGGAATGACACAGTTCCAACTCTCAGCACATCTCCCTCCTGGGCTGCTTCTTTTGGGAGTTTGCCACTGAGCAGATGCCTTTTTTAACCTCAGTGTTTGAATGAGCTCATCTTTAGAGAAAGTTTTCTTCTTACACTCCACTTTTTCTATCAGTAAGTGCTATCTTGCTTTGTAAAGCCAGGTGTGTCAGCCGACACGTAGGCTTGTGACATTTGAAGATTAGGTTGCAGTGCAATCAGTCACTGATAGGGACTTCAATGAAGAGGTTAAAAGTGCCAATAGATCAATAGATGATCATTTTAAGGCTTAATATATTTTATCATTGACATTTAAGTTCATTAAATGAAAATTAAACTATCATAATATTTGAAAAAATGTATGCACATTGAGGATGGGATGCTTATTTTTTAATAAGATAAAGGAATGTTCCTTAACATAGTAAAAAAATTCTGTGGTATCATGAACATGGAGGAAAATAGTTACAGTATGACCTACAATAGGAGAAAGTAAATTAAACTGTACTACCTAGGGGCGGGGGTAAGAATGAGGACTGGAGGCCATTAATAGTACTTTAAGAGCAGAAGTTGTGAATAATAATCACCAAATTATAAGTAAGGTAGGCCCTCATGAGCTAGAACTCTTTTTCTTCAGAATTGTGAATCATCTTCTCATCTTCTTCTCTAATATACAAAATAAACTCTGCTTAAAAATAAAAATGACTTCATTCTATGCTTATAGAAAATAGTCTACTAGGAACAAAAAAAAAAGTGGCTTTCTGCTTTCTGTGGGTGTCAACTGCTTTAGGAGTATAAAAACTTGTATTGTGCCTGAGGCACATTTGCCGTACCATAGAACAATACACGTGTTGTATTGATTTAGGAAGTTTTAATATTTATGACAAATAAGAATTGCATATGTTTATCTTTTTTGTAAGTTGAAAAAGGTCATGGTTGACTTTAGATATTATTTTAGGGAATAATTAGGTAGAAATATTTTTTCAGATTCCAGTATTTGTGGGAAACCACAGCCCAAAAGCATTATCTAGGCTGTTTAGGGTTAATAATGGAAGACAAAATAAAATCAGGCAAATTCACACATTTGGTAGATTTCCATTCTTATTATTGGGTTTGTTAGAGATAGCATAGACTGAATTATGGCTTTTTTACTTAGAATACTTTTGTAATGGTTTTTCAGGTTTATTTTGCCAAGCCAAGTCAGATTTACATCCACATAGTCTTCATTTTTTAAGGTCATTGTAGCAGCCTAAAAATATGGCTAAGTGCCATCCCCACCTCCTCAATTATAGTAGGTTTTGTTTGTTTCCTTTCTTATGACTCAGTCTCGACTTCTAAGCACGAGATCAGGCCTCATGGCTTACTTCTATAGAACCTGTTAGTTCAGGTACTGTGAATACAGAATGAGTCTGACAGTTAAGATCTTAGGCATCCCAAAACCTCCATCTCATGAAATAGTGAATAAATGCCTAGAAATAAATCTGTGGTTAGAGCTCAGAGCAGATTAAGTTTAGTGCCAGAATGTTTTGGACTCTGAGACAAGCCCTGCTACCATAAGATGAAGCATGACTGACTTGATTCACTCCAGAAAATTCTAAGTTTCAAAGGTTTTGCTCCTCAAAATAAACACTTAGACATGGCTTACAAGACTTTCTACTCATCTAATCTGAAGTTGTTCCTAGAATGTTTACAACTAATATTACTATAAACATTTTAGGAAAACTAGTTTAAATAAAACCTACCCTACAGATAGTTTTCAGAATCTGTACATAGCCATAGAATATTCTCTCTCAAAAATGGAGTAACCTTTACATAGTATGTTGTAACTTGACTTTCTTTTTAAAAGACTTTCCTCAGAACTCTATTAAGAATGACCCAAAAGATACACAGGCATTACATCATTTGATATAAAAAGGGGGAAAAAACCTGACTTAAAGTAGAAAAGGGAACAGATGGTAAAGTGTGTTCTACACACATATATAGGAATTTTTTTAAGTTCCTTTTGGCCAAGGAAGCGGCTTCTCCTTTAAATCCAGTTCAGTATGTTCTAAGGCTGCTACTATTTTTGAAAGCACTGAACATGCAGGGCCAAAGTGTCTAAGGATGGACCCAGAGATGCAGGAGACAAGTGGTACTTGCCTCACATCCTGGGAGAAGGAGGAGGCCACACTCAGCGATTGCAAGCATCCTTTCCAGCCCTCTGCTGTGAGGCAGTTTTCCCCAAATACCACTGAGAAATGGGCCAGGGACTGTTTCACAAGCCCACTGACGTTCCCGCTTGATCCTCTCAACTTCTGATTCTCTCCTATGTTTTTAGAAAGTCATTTGCATTTTAAACAATTCACCTTTATGCTCAAACCTCATCCCCATCCAGTCAAGGAATGCAGTCATCACATATTCTAGCCCTATCTTAATGTTAACCTTGCTCCTTAAGCATTCAAATAGTCCGTAAAGAGATCCTAATACTGAAGAGACATCATTCTGTCAACCTTCTGCTTTTTTTTTTTTTTTTTTTTGGTCGTGGGGCCTGAACTCTGGGCCTGGGCGCTGTTCCTCAGCTCTTCAGCTCAAGCCTAGCACTCTACCACTTGAGCCACAGGGCCACTTCTAGCATTTGTTCTGCTTATGTGGTGCTGAGGAATCAAACCTAAGGCCACATGCATGTGAGGCAAGCGCTCTACCACTAAGCCAACATCCCAGCCCCACTTTCTGCTCTTTTTGCTTACTTAATTAACCCTGTTAACAACCATATATATATATATATATATATATATATATATATATAACTTAAATGGTCAATCTTCCATATATTATTTTGGTGAAATAAATACTCCACAGTAGAGATTAGTTCAGAGGATGAAAACATAAATGGCCAACATTTGTGTCCAGACTGACAAGGAGTTATTAAAGAAAAGGGCAAAATATACAAACCTAACAGTACAGGAGACTTTGTTACCTGCCTTTGTAAAAGCTATTGGTTCTAAGTAGGACCTACCTACCAGTAGGTCTATTATTTTTAATAATTTTCACCAGCAACCAATGGGCAATTATCAGTAATATATATTAATGAAAGTAGGAGTATATGAGACAAGACTCAATCAGCCCAAGATTCAATATATGCATTTAATAGGAGCTCAAGATAAATCCATGACTATAAAGAAGAGAGCTGGGATAAATCAACATGTTTGGATCAGACCAGAAGAACCAGTTAGACTTCAATGTAAGTAGCTAGTTCTAGGGTGAAAGCAAAAGTCTGAGACTGTTGTGAAATCAAGTATTTAAAGTAGGTAAGGGATGGGTCAGCAGTCTTGAGGTACCAGAGATTTAAAATTATGAGTACTTATTGAGCCAAAGCTGAAACAGGTTAGAAGAGATTGTGCTTGTTTGCTCGCCTTCTTGCTTGTCTTCAAGGGCAGCCAGTCAGACCAAGAGAGGCAAAGAAAATGAGGGCGGAGGAAAGTTGTAAAACAAAGAAAAGGTCAAGAAACTACTAGACCTTAGCAGTTAAAAAACCAACAATGAAAATATGGCAAATATCTGTCTCACTTAAGAAACCTTTTATATGTTCCCTACTTGTAGCAAGAAATGGATGGCTGGATTCAAGAAGAGCACTTAACAGAATGTGGAGACAGCTAATGCTCAGTAGGGAAACTGGGAAATTCGCCTAGTTGTAATGGAAGCCATCAGAAATGAGGATTAGTTGGCAATCCTGCTGAAAAGGTCCTAAAATAAATAAGGTGGGAAGTGACAGAGCTAATATTTCTCTGTTAGGTTTTCTACCTGTCTAATCCATTTGACTGTGCTTACAAGAATCTTTAGTACTTGATAGAAGATTATATACTATGTCTGAGTAAAGTTATATGAATTACTGCTGGTAAGCCAGCCAGATGTTTCTGGTTCCCAGATCCAAGTAAACAAGTAAACAATGTGGGAATAACACTCAATTTTCTGATTTTTTTTTCTATTTACAGCCATGTGCTACATGAAAAGATGAAATTTTAATGTTTTCATACTCACAGAATCAAAATAAGATTTTGGCAGAGATAGGAATGTAGAAGCCATGAAAGAGACAGACACACAGACAGACAGAGACAGGGACAGAGACAGAAATACAGACAGAGACAGAAACAGAGACAGAGACAGAGAGACAGAGACAGAGGAGAGAAATCAGAAAGCTTGTGGGCATGATTTAAATGAAGTACAGAAATGCTGAATTGCAAAGATAAAGAGGCTATTTTTCTTAGTCTGATGTGCACAGTAGAATTTTATAACCTCAAATAATAAAATAAATTTAATAAGAAAAATATACTGACCAAACCACTGCATGTTTGGTAAATGCTGAATATGGCAAATGCTTTTCAATATACATGTTTCTTTGCATGCATATATGTGTATATATACATAGGTGTATATACATATATAATACATGCAATTAAATATAGTAATAATGCTTACTATTCTTCTCCTTATTTTAAGACAAAGCAAACTGAGGTAATGAGAGGTTAAGAAACAAGTACAGGGCTGAGAAGTTGGCTCAGTGGTACAGAGCTTGCCTTGCATGCATGAGGCCCTGGGTTTGATTCCTCAGCAACACATAAGCAAAAAGAAAAAAGCCAGAAGTGGCGCTATGGCTCAAGTGATAGAGTGTTAGCCTTGAGCTGAAGAGCTGAGGGACAACGCCCAGGCCCAGAGTTCAGGCCCCATGAACAGACCAAAAAAAAAGAGAAAGAAACAAGTGCCGAGCCATATCTGCCTTTGTTTTGTGGACATTGTACTTCTATATTTAATGATAGAATTAATTGTTTTTGTCAGTCCTGGTGATTGAGCTCAGGGTTTTGGCTCTGTCCCTGAACATGTTTGCTCAAGGTTAGGGATGTACCACTTTGAGCCACAGCTCTAGGTCTCGTTTATCGGTAGTTAATTGGAGATAAGAGTGTCATGCACTTTTCTGTGCCAGCTGGCTTCAAACCAAGGTCCTTAGATATTGGACTCTTGATTAGCTAGTATTTGAGGCATGAGCCCCCAGTGCCTGCCTTTGATACAACTAATTTTAACACTTAGTATCTATTCTGACTGTTCATTGAGCCCCGTCAAAAAGATCACTCTTTGTTATAAAACATAGCAAGAAATGCTATGCTAGCACAATGTCCATGACTTTTATAGTAGAATTATTAATATTAAGGCATATTTAACTTATTAATAATCTATGGAATATAGGAATGTAGATGTTTGTAGTTATTTCTCATTGAATAAAAAGCAAATTTTCCTATGACAAGTGTAGTAGAATAATTTTTGTACTATTTCTATTTTTAAACAAGGTAAGCATTTGTTTAAACTAACTAGTCTTCCTTAGAGAGATGATACTTTGAATTAGATACTTCTTAATCTTCACTGTTAGCTGGGGACTATTAGTTCTCCCTGATGCAACCATCCATCAACCCATTTCAGACCAAACGATGTGTATTTGTTGAAATTTATTTTTTTCAAGCCAGGCACCAGTGGCACAGACCTGTAATCCTAGCTACTCAGGAGGCTGAGATCTGAGGATCATGGTTCAAAGTCAGCCCAGGCAGGAAAGTTTGTGAGACTCTTAGTTCCCCAAAACAGTAGGAACCCAAAAGTTGAACTGTGGTTTAAATGGTAGAGCTGTAGTTTTGAACACAAAAGTGCTCAGACCATGAGTTCAAGACCTAGCAACACTGCTATATATATATATTTTTTTCTCTGCAATAAACAGTTACAAGTATATGAAATAAATATTGAGGTTTCCTGAGAAAACTTGAAGCTTCCAGAGTATTCCACATATTCTCAATCTGATTTTCAGTCATGTATCGAAAATTAATCATGTTAGAGAATTAGCATTGTTCTATAAGGTTAAAAAGGATGTAGAATACTGATTTTACTTTTAAGTGTCTGTATTTCCCCATGTCTTGAAATGATCTAAATGTTTTGTCTATAGCTTAAAAGTTCCTGAGTGGAATATGAAAAACTTAATCAGAAATCAGAAGGTAAAAATCCAAAGATACAATTACTTTTAAATAGGAATTAAAAAGTTTTGTGGAAACAGTTCCATAAAATAAAACATAAAATTGTCACAAATGTATGTACTTTAGTATATTCATCTCTAATCATTAAGAAAAACATTGGGAAAAGCCATTTAATTGTGGTTTGGTAGTCATATGTACAAACAAATTAGTTGATAATTAATGAAATCTACCTGAGTGAATATTATTCATAATATATAAAATTAAAAGAAGGTATTATATGTAGCTTAATATGATTTGTATATCACTAATTGATATATTTGTACTTAAATGCTACTTTTACTGAGTTGAAAAATAGAAAATTGACAGATTTGTTTTTTACTTTAAATTCATATTTTCTCCTAGAAATTGTTTCTGTAATATATAGAAAACAGAAAATGGAAACACAATGTTTGATGCTTAAGAAAGAGTAAATGAAGCTAATATCTTTTTTATAGTTCGATGCAAATAAACATTTCTTATACAACAGCGCACCCTAGTGGTAAAGTAATTGTAGTAAATGTTTGCCTTGTTCTCAGATGACATCCCAGGTAGAAATCTTTATCATCCATCAGAAAATTGTATTAAATAAATTATGTATTTAAACAGCGATATAACAATCTAACCTCATTTTATGGATCTTAATGATAATTACTCAAACAAATTTTATTCATTTTATTTTGTATTCATGCCAAACTATCAAAAATTATTTCCAAAATAAGTAAAAAAAAAAAAAAAAAACACATAGTTTTAAACCAGATAGTCAATTAAAGAATATCTTAAAAATACAGACTTTTAAAATTTTCAATATGTCTAATGAATACAGTATACTATTAGCAAGGTGACTTATCATTCAGAATAGTCACCCATGTGGAAAATACTATAGCCACTTTCTAAAATACCAACTGGCTTGTCACAGTATTTTCCATTTATATGACTTCATTTCCATCATTCTCTTCAAATTTTTAGGCATGATTTTTCTAATTTTAACATGAAAAATAATGTACCCATCTTCTAACTTGCCAACTGACTCTTCCCAGTATTCTCAGTTTAATATGAATTTACTTTTCATGATCCTCATCTAATCTTCGGAGGTTGTTTCCCTACATGTAAAATTGTGAGAATATCTTTGTAATATTTTGTATGTAAGAAACTTGTAGATTAGCCAGGCACTGCTGGCTCATGCCTGTAATCCTAGCTACTCAGGAGGCTGAGATCTGAGGATCATGGTTCAAAGCCAGCCTGGGCAGAAAAGTCCACGAGACTCTTATCTCCAATTAACCACCAGAAAACTGGAAGTGCGGCTCAAGCGGTAGAGCACTCGCCTTGAGCTGAAGATCACAGGGATAGCATCCAAACCCAGAGTTCAAGCCCCATGACTGACCAAAAAAGAAAGAAAAGAAAGAAAGAAAGAAAGAAAGAAAGAAAGAAAGAAAGAAAGAAAGAAAGAAAGAAAGAAAGAAAGAAAGAAAGAAACTTGTAGATTAACATTTCCCTAAATAAAAGACCCTATTTTAGATTTTTAAGCTTCGGGGCTCAAACTGGTCTCTAATTAACAATACTGCCTCACCCTCTCCATATATCACCATATGAAATATTTATCTTCCAGTGCTAGCTACCATCTCACCATGCACAATTTTTGTGTGTGCCTAAATGTGTGAATGTGTGCATGTGCTAAACCTTGCTCAAATATTTATATTGCCTTAGAAAAATGTATTCCTGAATTTCACACAAAACTTTATATATTTTAAAAGAAGATTCATAGGAACTGTGAAGTTAATCCTTAAATTCTGCACAGCTTACTCGTGCATTGTTTGTTTTTCTCTCTGTGTCATTGTCAACCTATCTTTTTTATGGAGGGGTTAGTACTTTCCATAGTTACATGAGTGTTGAAAGAAAGGTGTCTGTAACTTTCTACCATGAATGTAATTGTGATCTCTAAGTCAGGCAATGGGTGAGCTCCTACAGATTCAAGTGCTATGAGTCCCTTTGGTTGAAAATCAGTGTAAACTAGTTTTTTCTGCAGCGAGCTGGGTATGGGAAATGGTCAGATTTATAACCTTAGCAGAAAGGTAGTAACAGGATTTATACTATCTTTAATCCACAACCAGGAAAGGGATTTTATTTTCTATAGGCTTACTGGGGGTTTGGGGCGGGAGGGGGGGTTGTTTTGTTTTAGTAAAAGATTAAACTACCTCTTCTGCTTTCCTTGCAGATGAAACCTAAGTGAAATGCAGAAATATTCAATAAACACATTTGATCTATCCTGGCCCTTTGGCTAGAATTGAAATAGCTCTGTTCAAATTTAATATTCTTTCTTTCTTGATCTCTAGTCATCAACCATTCATGTGATGGACATCTAAGAACTTTTGTCATGAATGCATCCATGTTATACAATGCAATGATCTCCAGGAAAGTGTGTTTGCTGTTGGTAATAAAATTTTACTGAGATTTTTTTCAGCTTGAGGAACTAACCAGGTATTCAGATTGAAGTGTAGAGTTTAGTCGGGAGGAAGGTGGTGGTTATCAGTGCTGATGCTGATCTAAGCATATCAGGTTTTCTGTATGTTTGGCATATATGCAGAAAGCATTTGTCCATCTACTTGCTGGTTCATCCCCTCTCTTTTGGTATGTCTGTAGAATTTCTCAGTTCTCTGTATTCAACCTTCCTGGACAAGCACCATCTCTGCCAGCTCCCTCATCAATACTGATGGATCCATGGTCCTGCTAATAGCTTTGCCTTTTCTTTCCCTAAGGGTCTTAATAAGGAGTCTGGCTTAAGTGCTGAGAGGGGAATTCTCCCCTAAAATAGATCATGGCAGCTTTCTGGATTTTCAGCAAATGGACAAATAGCTTCTTTTCTTCTGTTCTATAAAGCTACCTTTAACTAAATTGCCAATCTGTGGTGCTTTAGCAGATTACAGTTGATAGATTAATCCACCCTTGCAAGATCCATTTCTGAGTCTGCCCTCTCCCCCTACCTCTTTATGCTGATTCTTTAGAACTGCATAATAGTGTAAGACCCAAATGGAAAGAGCTTTAAATTATACCTAGAGCAGTGACCCCAGTGACAGCTGCACAGGTGGAAAAGGGGTTAAATTTGCTCTTCTCTTTTATATGCCTACAGGGTCTTATTTGCTGGTGTTTAAATCTCTGGGAGAAAGCAGTCGGAAGTTTAAGTATTTTGCTACCTCTGCCTGTGTGTTCCCAGGGGGGCCATGGCCTATTTCTTACCATTATTCATTGTCGCTCTGCTTGTGAGCGGCGAGACTTCTGAGGATGATGGGGCAGAACTGCAGAGACTGCTTTCCTTGAGCTCAGGAGACATTGCTGACACGCTGTCACTACACATGGACTTCTAAGAAGGATGCTTTTTTGCCATGAGCAGATGAAATCATATGCTATATTTAGGATCAAAGGAGAAGACAGCTGCTCATGGGCTAGAGCTGGCTTCTAAACTTCGCGTTTTATTTTAGTTAAGGTAACTTAGCTTTCAAAAGCAACTTTTCTTTGCCCTGCATGGTAAATTTCTATTAAAATGCTTAATTGTTTCACTTACATCTTTATGCAAAGAAAAAAAATTGTGTAATTCCCATGGAATTAAACCAATGACTACTATATTCACATTAGGATACCTACATGGCTGATAGTTTTCCATTATAGTTCTTGCCCGTGTTAAATCTTTTAGTAAGGTCCATCCAGTCTCCAAAATACTATGATTTATTTTGTTTCGTCCCCACTCCCCAGTTGAACTGAGTGGAAAATCAAGGATTTAAATAATTTTCTGGTGGCTCATGCCTGTAATCCTAGTTTATTCAGGAGGCTGATATCTGAGAATCACAGTTCAAAGCCAGCCCAGGCAGAAAAATCCCCATAAGACCCTTATCTTCAATAAACCACTAAAAAATCTGAAGTGGCACTCTGGCTCAAGTGGTAGAGCACTAGCCTTGAGCACAAAAAGGCTCAGGGACAGCACGTAGGCCCTAAGTTCATGCCACACACACACACACACACACACACACACACACACACACACACACACGCACGCACACACACACACACACACACGCACACACATACACACACAGCAATAATAATTTGCTCAAAAACACAATATTTTTATGTTGTACTCATCTAGTCATCTAACTGTAGATCCTTAGAGTATTTTACCAACATACTTAAATAAAACAAAATTGTTCTGTAGATAAAATCGGAAGTTTCTTTTTGTTTAAGCAAATTTTCCTAGAATTAAATTCCATAGAATTTTACATTTCTATTTGGTTTATTTTCAGAATATCCAAATTTAAACTGGAAACTCTTCAAGGGCTCAGTTTCAATCTTTCACAGAATTTCAGACTGTCTCAAGATATAACTACGTATTTCTCAAACCACAATTTTTTATGTGGGCATGAAAACACAAATTGCAGCTTACTATTGCTTCTTCTTCTTAAGTTATTTTCTTTCCCTGGTTACATAATAGGCTTTTTAAAATTGTTTACATGTATCTTGCTTCTACTGAAAGAATATTTTGTTATGGAAATATTTTCCATTTTTGATTTTCAAAAAGATTGAAATTCATTTACTATAAGAGAAAGAAAAACATTTTTAAATGCATTGCTCTTCGAAACACCAAATAGAAATTGTGAAAGAAAAACAGTCTCACCCACATTACTGTAAATGTGTTTTGTAAGAAGGTTGAGTTGCACAGTAATAGCTTTTAACAGATTATCTAATTTGCAAAGAATGCATATTGGACTGAACATGAAACTTTGATGGGAGAATGCATTATAATTTGATTAAATTTCTTTAAAGCAGGGGAGGGAGAAGTTGGGGAGGTGGGATGGAAGAGTGAATGGTAGGGGAAAACAAAGGAGGAGGTAACAATGCTCAATAGGAAATGTACTCATTACCTTGCTCATGAAACTGTAACCCCTTTCTACAGTATATTTACAATAAAATTATATACTATAAAAAAGAAAGATTCACATTACAGATACTAGTTACAGTGTGATTTTACTAGAAACAACTGGAATGATCTTAATCTTTATTAAGTATATTAAAACTGATCCTTGCCAAAAAAACTTTGCATTTAATGTGTTATTGCTAAACTCTTTTTTCTCATTTTTTGTTCTTTCTTTTTTAATAGGGCCTTTTAGAATGGTTAAGCCATTTTAGCACATGAGCACTGATTCAGAAAGAAGTTAAACAGGTGCGCTCCATAATGAACCTGTCCCAAACAAAATTTGTAGCCTCTGGTTGCTACAGAGCTTGCTGCTGGTTCTCCCACAGCCCTAGGCAGTTTGCTAAGTTGAGACGATCATTAATGCTTATTTTAGAAAAATAAGCATGAGTAAGCAGTGATCACATCCCACACTCCCGGTAAGGGCAATTGGGTTATAGTGATTTGGCTGCTTGTATAATTGGAATTCTCAGTAAGAGGTTAAATAGAAGCACATCTTCCTAGAACTCTCTACTAGTATATCTAAAACATCTTGACCAGTTGTTGAAGGGGCCAGGTATCTGTTTATTCAAGTCTGCAATCAGAATGCATAATAGCTGTGTGAGCATTCTTTGGTCTGCATAATAGATGAAACATTTTTTAATTATCTTTAAGTAGTTGTAAAGGGGTTTCAGTTCAACATGTTAATTTGAGTACAATACCTCGTGATCAGTGTGTCCCCTTTTATTATTCCCCTACATCGCTCTCAACACCATTCTTCTCCTCAATTTTGCTAGTTCCATTTTCACATATGTGTACTGAATATTATGACTATACTATTCATTCTTCTTTTCTACCCATCCTCCCTTTAGTTCATCCTCTCCCCAAACACCTCAAGTTCCAGCTTCTTGGTATTCAGTTTGTTAGACTCTAAGTTAGTTGTTAAAAGTACCGATCAAGAAAGAAAGAGAGAGAGAGACAGAGAGAGAGACAGAGAGAGACAGAGAGGGACAGAGAGAGCATGGTGCAGGAGGTAGGGACGGAGGGCAAAAGAAAGGAAGGGAAGAAGGGAGTGAGGGAGAAAGGAAGGAAGGAAGGAAGGAGGAAAGAAGGAAAGAAAGAGAAAGGAAGAAAGGAAGGAAAGGAAAGGAAAGGAAAGGAAAGAAAAAAAGGAAAGGAAAGAAAGAACTTTTGTGTTCTCTGGACAATTGAATTAGAAATTTTCTCTTCTCTCATTTGTTCCTCTAGGTGGAGCTAATTTGTCTCTGTCTTCATTCACTTTTTTTTTTTTTAATTGTACAGAGGGGTTACAATTACATGAGCAAGGTAATGAGGACATTTCTTATCAAGCATTGTAGCCTCCTCCTTTGTTTTTCCCCTATCTTCCCTTCCCTCCTATCTCCACAACTAAATTCCCCCTCCCACATTCCCCATTCCTCCCCCCGCCCCCCCCCTCGCAGCCCAAATTGTAAAGTTCATTTTTCTACATAATGTCTTGTACATCTCCTTGTTGCAATGGGTCCACCTGTATCCCTATTTAAACAATTTGTTTTTTCCCTTCCCCTCCCCAAATTATACCAATATCAAATACAGTGAAAACAGGGGTTTTACTGTGGGGGAGGGACATACAAAGCAACAAAAATCACGTGGTACCTTATAAATACGTTAGAAACAATAGCAAGAAAAGAAGACTTGTGTCCCTATCTTGGAGTCCATTTCGCTTAACAACATCTTTATTATTATTATTATTATTATTATTATTATTATTATTATTATTATTGTGAAAATACAATACAGAGGGGTTACAATTACATGGGCAAGATAGTGAGTACATTTCTTATCAAGCATTGTTGCCTCCTCCTTTGTTTCCCCATTCCATCCCTTCCCCTCTCCACCCGCCCCCCCAACTCCACACCCAGCTACCAACACCCTCCTCACCTCTCCCACCCCCACCCTGCCAAAGTTGTAAAGTTCGTTTTTCAACATAACACTTGTACATCTCATTGTTGCAATGGGTCCACCTGTATCCCTATGTAAACAGTTTGTTTTTTCCCTTTTAACATCATCTTACCTGATCTTTTCTGCTTGTCTCAGACATATACTAGTTGTTGCAAATAAGGGAAACCATGGGATCTATGTTTCTTTGGGCCTGGCTTACTTCTCTTAATATAATTTTTTCCAAGTCTTTCCATTTCCTAACAAATGGGGCAATGTCATTCTTTCTAATGGAGGCATAAAATTCTACTGTATATAGATATAGATATAGATATATACCACATTTTCTTGATCCAGTCATCTAGTGAGAGGCATCTGGGTTGGTTCCATATCTTAGCTATGGTAAATAATGCTGCAATAAACATAGCTGTGCTGGTAGCTTTAGTATGATCATGTTTGTGATCATTCAAAAGTGGGATTCCTGGGTCATAGGGGAGCTCTATGTGGAGTCTTTTGTAATCAAAACACCTTGGTACTGGCACAGGAACAGACCTCAGGACCAATGGAATAGGATTGAAAACCCAGAATTGAACCCACAGACCTATAGCCACCTAATCTTCGATCAGGGAGCTAAAAAAAATAGAATGGAAGAAAGAAAGCTTCTTCAGTAAATGGTGCTGGCAAAATTGATTAATGACTTGTAGAAAACTAAAGTTAGATCCTTATATATCACCCTGCACAAGAATCAACTCCAAATGGATCAAAGACCTCAGAGACAAAGCAGTCACTGAAAACATTACAGGATGGAATAGGAGACACCCTAGGTCTCCTTGGCACAGGCTGAAATTTTCCTAATAGAGACCCAGAAACACAACAAATCAAAGAAAGTTTGGACAAATGGGATTGCATGAAATTGCAGAGCTTCTGCATGGACATAGCTAGCAAGATCAATAGAAAATCCACAGATTGGGAGAAGATCTTCACTAGCCATACAACTGACAAGTGTCTCATATCTAAAATATACCTGGAACTCAAAAAATTAAATCCCCCAACAACAAATCCTCAAAGAAACAAGTGCCCAATAAATAAGTGGGCTAAAGACTTAGAGAAACTTCTCTGAAGAGGAAATAAGAATGGCCAATACACACATGAAGAAACGCTCAACTTCTCTAGCCATAAAAGAAATGCAAATCAAAACAACATTGAGATACCACCTCACCCCAGTTAGAATGGCTATAATCAAGAACTCTAATAACACCAGATGCTGGAGGGGATGTGGACAGAAGGGAACCTTACTGCATTGTTGGTGGGACTGTAAACTTGTTCAACCACTTTGGAAAGTAGTATGGATGTTCCTCATTCACTTTTTCTTTTCCCATTGTATCTGATTGCCATGTGAAGTCAAATGTTACTAAAAACAGTGTGTCTGCTTATATAATTATGATCAAAATATGCTTGAACTTAAACAAATTTTAGAGAAGGGCATTAAAATTTCTGGATTTTTTGTCCCATAGCGATTAGAGCAAATTAAATTGTTAAACTTTCTACCACAAATTTTTGTTTTTTGAAACAGTTATAATGTTATGTTTTTTGTTTGCTTTTTACCTTCAAATATTTTTCTATGAAAATACAAAATCAATATTATCTAGTTTCAATCTCAATTTATAGAAGTAGAGCAGGGAAAATATAAGATTCGTACAGACCCTCTAAATAGCATTGTTGTTGTTTGGTATGATGATTTTCACTCAAATAAGAAAACTATTATCTGGATTTAGTGACTTTCTTAGGATATGAACAAAACAGACATTTTCATAAGTTTCAGTGAAAGGTCAATTTTGCTTTGTATAAGGAGAATTTCTTATAGATAGAAATTAAAATATTCTTGACTCTGCACTAATAATCAAGCGCATGTTTTCAGCTTTACCATTTTTTAAATAAAGGAAATCTATGTCCTTTCTGTATAAACCTCTACGATGTTAGGAATGATTAAACTTTAAGTTTTGATAGATGAATGGTGTTTCATTGATAGATAGGTTCTTCTTCTTTATAATTTATTTTGTCATAGCAGGAAAATAATTGGCCCTAGGGATTTGAACAATATAATCGGTATAAAATTTATATAAGGTATAAATCATGGTCTGCCTTTCTATTCATTCTCTGTTGCTTAAAATCAAGTTTCGATTGTAAAAGTGCAAACAGAGTGGATAATTTCTGTTCATAATTGTACATAGTTTTAAGTTTTTTTTATAATACCATCCTAGGGGCTGGGAAGGTGGCTCAGTGGTAGAGCGCTTGCCTTGCATGCATGAGGCCCTGGGTTCAATTCCCCAGCACCACATAAGCTAAATAAATAAATAAAAAATTTAAAAAAAGTATAATACCATCCTATTTATGGTAAGTAGAATTTCTACCTTGTTGAACTGTAGCGATAGCAAGCATTTGGAGATAAATATATTTATGCAAATTCCTGTTTTAATATAACAATTGAAAAGGAAAACCAACATGATATTTAAATCAGTTTTTTCATAGTCACATTTTTTAATTAACTTGGACTAATTTTTGTGTGCATGCATGCTTATGTGTGTGTGTGTGTGTGTGTGTGTGTGTGTGTGTGTGTGTGTGTGTGTGTGTGTGTGTTGGTTTTGTGGCTTGAACTCAGGGTTGGATTTGTTCTCTGAGTTTTTGTGCTCAATGCTGACACTCTACCACTTCATCCATAGCTCCACTTCTGGCTTTTTTTTTTTTTTTCTGATGGCTTACTGGAGATAAGAGTCTCATAGACTTTCCTGCCTAAGATGGCTTTGAACAATGAGCCTCATTGTGTAGCTAGGATTACAGGCATGAGCCACTGGCCCCTGGCTCTAACCTAGACAAATTTTACACTGAAGCAGAGTAAGCTGTGTGGAGTCAAAGTCACATATAATTTGAATGAGAATAGAATTTTAAAGCAACTTGTGCATACAGTGATAGCAAGGAAGAAATAAGTTAAACAAATCTTTGTACCCACAACCTAGGAGACTAAATGACTTTAATTCTGTGAAAAGAGATGGATAAGTAAGTCTAGATTGATTTCCACATGTCCTATCTGTGCAAATGGGCCATATTTCTAAGATGCCATTGTGAATTCTGTTGGCTGTTTGTTGAAATCCAGTATTCATAAGCTGTGAGTTGAGGAAAGTGTTTTTGCTAAATGGTGATAAAAATGTAATCCTGAGAGGAGTAGAAGTAAAGCCTTTGATTTTAGAGTTATTAGAAACAATACGTTGTTGGTGCTCAATAAAGGTTACTTCTTAATTTTTAATGAGATAATGCAAGAATGACAAATGAAAAAAGATAAACATTTTCACAAAGTGAATCATGCATATCTTTAGGATATTCTTTTAATGATATTCTAAATTAGATATACTAGTGAGTGTATACAGGTGGGACTTTTTAGCAATAACACATTGAAGCATGTCTTTTTGTGGGGTAGGGTGCATACTCAGGCTTGGACTCAAGTGTAGGTGCTATCCCTTGGCATTTTTGCTCCAGACTGGAGCTTTTCCACTGAAGCCATAGCTCTACTTCCAGCTTTGTTGGCAGTTAATTGAAGATAAGATTATCATGAACTTTTCTGCCAAGATGGCTTTAAAACCTTATCCTCAGATCTCAGTCTCCTGAGTAGCTGAGATTGCAGGCATTAGCCACCAACAACCAGCAAAACCTTGTCTTTCTATGAAACCATTGTGAAATGTGTTACCGGGAAAAATGTTAACAATAAAATCCTAAGAAAACAGCATGAAGCTGGACGCTGGCGGCTCAAGCCTATAATTCTAGCTACTTAGGAGGCTGAGATTTGAGGATCACAGTTCAAAGCCAGCTCAGGTAGGAACGTCTGTGAGACTTTTATCTCCAATTAACCACCAGAAAACCAAAAATGGTGCTGTGGTTCAAGTGGTAAAGCATTTGCCTTGAGCTGAACATCTCAGGGACAGTGCCCAAGCCCAGAGTTCAAGTCCCACAACTGACACAAAAGAAAAAAAGAAAAAAAGAGAAAACATTATGAACTATGTGAGATTAACTAAAAGAAGGAATAATAAGGTATGAGAATGGTAGTGCACAGCTATAATTCTAGCTACAGTGGAGGAGAAGTCTTGAAGAACACAGTTTAGTGCCAGCCTTGGCATAAACTTTGTAAGATCTCATCCCAACAAATAGACCTGACTTGGTGGTTCACATACACTTGGGAAGTAGGTAACCACGGAATAGTAGGCTAGCCCTAGCCAAAAAGCAAGGTCTATTAGACAGCAACAACAACAACACAAAGTGTAATTTTTTAGAAAGGCAAAGTCAAAGTTGAACAAAATAAACACCAGGAAATGGAGATGTGAAAGGGATGGGGTGAGGTCAAGGGGAGAAGGGTAGACAAGTGAAGGCAGAATGCAGATAAGAAAGAGTATATGCTATAAAATTAAGGAAAGCAAGGGAAAAGTGGCTCTGGAGGGATGGGGTAAGAATGGTGAAAGGGGTGACGCTGATCAAGATGCAGTGTGTTCATAAACTGCTTTGCTAAATTGCAATTCATTCCTACAACTCCTTAAAGATAATTTAAAAAATAAAGCTGGAAGTGCCTCTGTGACTCAAGTGGTGGATCAGTAGAGCGCGAGCCTTGAGCTGAAGAACTGAGGGACAGCGCCCAGGCCCAGAGTTCAGGCCCCACGACCGACAAAAACAAAACAAACAAAACAGCACACTGAAACTAAAAGGAACTGGAAGAATGACTATTACAGAGATAGAATGCTTTTCTACAAACTCAAGGACATGAGTTCGAATTCCATTACTGCCAAAAGGGGATAAAGGGAGTAGGGATAGCAAGAGTAATAGGAAAAGTGGTAGAGAAAAGTAGTATTATGGAAGACAAGGACACAGTCAAGATGATATCAGAATCACATGTTAAAAGAAACAAAATCAAATAAATTTAAATATAGATTGTAATTACCAGTCTAGAAGTGACTGGGAAATCCAGATAGATCAATGTTTGCAGGAAGAAAACATGGAGAAAGTGTAAAAGGTATAAGAGAAATGGTTATAAATAGAGTTCTTAGGGATAAACCACTTTTGGAAAGGGCATAATAGAAAAGACTGGAGAAAAATAAGAGCTGGAAATGATACAAAGGCTAAGAATGTTCTGTCTGTTTTTGTTGAGGTTTGTGGGGTTTGTTTGTTTTCATTTTTTGCCTTTTGTCTGTGTGTGGTGGGGGGGGTATCTATCTCTCCTGGGGCTTGAACTCAGGGCCTGGGTGTTATCCCTGAGCTTTTTGTGTTCAAGGCTATTGCTCTTCCACTTGAGCCACAGTTCTACATAGGCTATACTGCCGGTTCATTGGACATAAATGTCTCAAGGACTTTCGTACCCTAACTGGCTTTGAACTACAATCTTAAATCTCAGTATATTGTGGAGATAAGCGTATAAGCATACGCTGGGCGCCGATGGCTCATGCCTGTAATCCTAGCTATTCAGGATGCTGAGATCAAAGCCAGCCCAGGCAGGAAGGTCCGTAAGACTCTTATGTCCAATAAACCACCAGAAAACCGGAAGTGGTGCTGTGGCTCAAGTGGTAGAACACCAGCCTTGAACTAAAGAGCTGAGGGACAGCACCCAGGCCCAGAGTTCAAACACCATGACCAACAAAAAAAAAACCAACAAAAACAAAGAAAGAGCATAAGCATGAACTACCAGCTTTTCATTTTAAGATGAGATACATGGGCCATTGTCAAATTTCCTTCAGTAGAATTGTTTTCTAGGTAATAAGTACAACTTAACAAAATATCTTTTCATAACCAGACATGGGACCTGCTTTGGACGAAAGTTAAGACTGTTGCTAATATTGGTAGTCAATTCTCATAGAAAACCTAACACACGCTATCTTTCTTTAAATATAAAATGGATTTATCAGTTTTCCTTTTCAAAATATATTTGTATGGTTGATAGAATCCCGGTAAAATTTCTCATAAGTGTTGTGTGCTTGCATGGAGGTATGTGCATCCTGCTGCTAGTTCACATCCCAACAGTTGACTCACATTTTTGGTGATCTATCATCTGTGAGTCTTAAGTGCTTATAAAATTACTGTTTAATAAGCAACTCTTTACCCAGGTTTATCATTTTAAAATGCCAGTGAATTATGGGCGTTGACCATTTAGCTGTCACCAAGCAATTGTTTGTGTGAAAGGGAAAGACATCCAAAGATCTTAGGAAATGGAGATGTAACTGACTTATTCACACCTTCAGCCTAACCTGCCTGGTTCTTATCAAAAAGAATTAGGAAATTTCTATGTTCCTTTGAAATAACTACTACTCCACTTATTTGGAAGAGATGGACTGAGAGTAGCTATGGATAGGTTTCCAAAGCTGAATTCCTAACAAGAGGTTTGTTGTAATCCTCTGGGCCATCAGAGATTTGAAAGGATGATCTTTGCATGATTCACATTGCAGATAGCCTTTGCTCATGAGAAAAGATGATATAGGCTTCCTGGTTCCTGAACAACACTAGACTTAATATTATAAACGTATACTTTGTTGCCATTATTTACTCCTCTTATTTTGCCCAAGTTTTGGACAAGGTGAATTTTTATTGTTAATCAGAAAATGATTAATAAGGACCTCTAGTTGCCAGACCATAAGAAATAAATTGTTGAGTTGGTCAGGAATTGTTAATTCGAATGGGAAGGTTGAGATGGTGCTTTGATGTTAGAAAAGGAAAACAAAGTTCTCAGGCTAACCTAGAGAAAGAAGCAAGAGTTAGGAGGAAAGCAAGAGTCACAGGCAAAATTTATGTAAACGAAACCATTAAATCATCAAAGGTAAGTTTAAAAAAAAAGATTATACTAGTAGCATATATTAAGATTTAGCTGCACTCTGAATTGATGACCATCATTGACTCAGTTATACTCAATGATCTTTTGTAAAAATATTCATTGAAAGGATTCCTGTGTATCATTTCACTATATTTATCTTTTATTAGGTAATGCACATTTAATATATATTAACACAAGAATTGTGCACTTTCAAGCAATGTGCACACTTATATCTCTCACCTTTTCCTGTTCTCCATAACCTTCAGAAACTTTTCTAAATATAATTTACTATGTGATTATAGCAGAATATAAAATTTTTAAATTCTCTCTTCCCCAATATTGTCACCTTAAATGGCATTGTTTACAACATATTTTAGTAAAGTTTATGTTCAAAAAATTAAACTCAGTGACCATGAAACAAAATTTAATTAGTATCTTTCATGTTCTTAGAATTATTAAAAATGAGGCCGGGCGCTGGTGGCTCACGCCTGTAATCCTAGCTACTCAGGAGGCTGAGATCTGAGGATCTCGGTTCAAAGCCAGTCCGAGCAGGAGAGACCATGAGACTCCTATCTCCAATATACCACCAGAAAACCGGAAGTGGCGCTGTAGCTCAAGTGGTAGAGCGCTCGCCTTGAGCTGAAGAGCTGAGGGACAGCGCCCAGGCCCAGAGTTCAAGCCCCACGACCAACAAAAAAAAAAAAAAATTATTATTAAAAATGAGTGGGTAAGAAAATGGCAAATTGACTTATAAATATGTAATTTGGGATATACATATATATGTATACATATATACATATATATGTATATATAGATTAACTAAGTTTAACAAAAATAGCAATTTTGGGGGTTGGGAAGGTGGCTCAGTGGTAGAGTGCTTGCCTTCCATGCATGAGGCCATGGGTTCGATTTCGCAGCATTACATAAGCAGAAAAAGCCAGAATTGCGCTATGGCTTAGGTGGTAAAGCGCTGGCCTTGAGCTGAAGAGCTGAGGAACAGTGACCAGGCCCAGAATTCAGGCCCAGAACCTACCAAAAAAAAAAAAAAGGAATTTTTCCCCAGTATAACAATAGCACTTTTTGCAGCATACTTGTGTGTCTATTTATGCTTGTATGAGTTGGTTGTTCACCTATGCCACTGAAAGCTAAAAGTAAAAAATAGAAATTCCCAGAATATGAAAGTGATATAACACTTTAGAAATGCACACAAAGAAAAAGAAACGCTGGATACCAAGAGCAAAGGAGTACTCAAGTCCTTTGAAGAATGAATGGTGGTAACATCAATGGGCAGTAATCTAACTTGCTTTGCAGTCATTTTCTTAGCACTTAAACAGGGAGATTACATTCTGCTCCATCTATCTCAAAGTTATATGAGTCTATAAATCTTTAAACAAGTTTTTATAGTAAATCTCATAACTTGTGAACCAAAATGATGAGTATTCTCATGCATAAGTTCTGAATATTATCATATGTACATATTGTTTTATTCTTTTATCTTTTTTTCTTTTTTATTAAGTTTTTTTGTGAGAATACTGTACAGAGGAGGGGTTACAGTTACATGAGCAAGGTAATGAGTACATTTCTTATCAAGCATTGTTGCTTTATTCTTAAAAAGGAAAAGAAGGAGTTGCTGAGGGAAATTTACAGGCACAAAAAGCACAAAATTATATTTTGTACCCCTTAATAGAAAAATAAAATACAAATGATTCTGATATTCTCAAATAGAAAACTGAATATGAAGATCAGATTTAGGAGACATTTTGAATATTTCTTAAATTAATTTCATTTTTTTGAATTCTAACATATTATGAAATTGTGTAGCAATAAGAATAGTACATAAGCTACCAGCACAACTATGTTTATTGCAGCACTATTTACCATAGCTAAGATATGGAACCAACCCAGATGCCCCTCAGTAGATGAATGGATCAAGAAAATGTGGTATATATACACAATGGAATTCTATGCCTCCATCAGAAAGAATGACATTTCCCCATTTGTTAGGAAATGGAAAGGTTTGGAAAAAATTATATTAAGTGAAGTAAGCCAGGCCCAAAGAAGCATAGGTCCCATGGTTTCCCTTATTTGCAATATCTAGTATAGGTATGAGTCAAGCGGAAAAGGCCAGATAATGTGATGTTAGGAAAATGAACCCTTAAATATGTATTTTAATGTTTTTGTTTCTTTCATGCATGTGTTTCTAATGCATTTATAAGATTATTTCTTTGTTGCTTTGTATGTCCCTCCCCCACAGTGTAACCCCCGCTTTCACTATATTTGATGTCAGTATAACATGTGGAGGAGATGGGGACAAACAAGTCGTTTAAGGATTCAGGGGGACCTGTTGCAACAATGAGAAGTACAAAATGTCATGTCAAAACCAGCTTTACAATTTCGGTGTGGGGGGGGAGGGGGGTATAATCGGGTGGGGGGAGGGGGGTAAAATTGGGTGGGGGGAGGGGGGAGGCGGGGAAGGGAAGTGAAGGGTAAACAAAGGAGGAGGCTGCAATGCTTGGTAAGAAAGGTATGCATTATCCTGCCCATGTAATTGTAGCCCCTCTGTACAGTATGTTCTCAAATAAAATAAAATACAATTTAAAAAAAAAAAAAAAAAAAGAAAATAGATTGTATCATGATGATCAAAAAAAAAAAAAAAGAATAGTACATATATCTAAACATATATTTCAGTTTTCTTTGTTAAAGTCCCAAATATAATCATATATTTAGATCAACCATTATGAATTTATGGCCCATGTATAAGACAACAAAGATTCTGAAATTGCCTGAGATATATTGAGGGAGGATCTAAGTGTAGAATCCTTAAGAAACTTTTGCTGCCTTGCCCGTTTTATATTTTGAAATGAACATATACACCTAAGGCACCACTCTGTAAACAAATTAAGTATGAACAGCTATAATCTGTCATTGTGTTTTTAAATTATTGTTATTATAATGGTGATGTACAGATATGTAAGTCAGAAAATACATTTCATTTTGGACAATGTTACCATTTCCCTTGCTGTCTACCAAGTTTTTCCTCCTATCCTTACCCACAAGTTGTACAGTGCATTTTCAACATAGTGTCTAGTGAGTACTATTGCTGCATATATTTGCCTTTTGTCATTATCTTTAAAAATTAAACAAGACTTTCTTTCAAAAAGCAATCGTTTTTCATCAGCTAGTGGGGATTTTGACACTGATAATTTCAGGTATTGGTAGGTAATAGAAAGATTCACCATTAACCTGATATGTTTGTATAGGCATAGTTCTGAATTACTATGAGAATATAGATGTCATTTGCTAAGTATTTAAAATTCTGCTAGATTTTGAGTATGACAAGACATAGAAAAAAATGCCAAGCTAAAATTTTATTAGAAGAAACAGGGCCCATTATGTAAACATTATGATGTGTCATGTATTAGAATTAGAACAAGCCTGGGGGTACAACAGAAATTCAAGATACATATCATGAGTGCATAGATTGAGTGATGCTAAAATTTCATTCAAAAAACACAAGTAGCACTCTAATATGTAGAAACTGAACAGTTATGCAAGAATTGTCAGGTGTTTCCTCTGTGTGAAAAAGGGATTGACACTGGCAGGCTGTGATGGTCTATAAAACCTCATTTCCTTCTGATCGCTATGTCACAGAAAATTTTCAGTCTTATTTGGACCCCAGAATAACATGACCAGGCTGATTATTATACAATTAGTATATCCCAGATATGTTACTTAATTCAATTTTCTGCTATAAAATGTGTGATTTTAAGTGAAATATTTAATTCAATATACATGAATTTTCTTTCAGCTATGCTGATGTGGACATAGCATATCAACATGCATGGTCAATTATCAACATGCATGTTCTTTATTCAGATATATGAGAGACTGTTGATGTACATTGTTTATCACAGTTGCTGTTTCAGATATTTTGTGTTTGCTTCTGTGCTGTTCATATTGGAAGCTGTCAACTATCCTAGAGAACCAGAGTTGCTTGGATGTGGATAAAGAGCTCTGTTGATAATGTTTCCATTTATTGTAGTTCATTTCAATAATCATCACTTTATATGGTCATTGCACATAGCTATTGAGCCCTTTTAATCCTTTCCTAAGAATATCCTCATTTGTTCTCACTCTGTGATGCTTAGAGTGCTATTTAGTTAATCATGCCCAAATGTAATTATTTGTCTTTTGCTGTCCATTGGATTAACTTGTAGATGTACAGATATATTCTAGTTATTACTAATGGGTGACACAATGCAGCCTATGTTTCCTTGGGTCTGGCTTACTTTGCTGATCTAATTTTTTCCATGTATTTCCATTTCCTTACAAATGAGGCAATGCCATTCTTTCTGATGGAAGCATAAAATTCCATTTTGTATACATACATTTTCTTGATCCATTCATCCACTGAGGGGCATCTGGGTTGATTCTTTATCTTAGCTATGGTAAATCCTCTCTTGTGGTATTATCTCTTAGAATTACTTTGCTGATTTTATTAATTTACAACATGTCAAATTTTAATGCTGTACTTTTTTATCTTTTAACTGACTGAGACTTGGAATAATATAACTGCCATAATATGCAACTTAATAGGTCCCTCTCATTTTCTTTTTCAGGGAAATCTTGAGGAGTTTGACATTTTTCATCCTCCAGCCATTAATCATTTTGTGGGGGAGAGCTGTACATTGGTAAGTCTCATTCATTCTAATTTTTCCTTTCAAAGTTCAATTTAACAATGTCTGAAAATGCCTAACAATACAGAGAAAGAATAATTAAAGTGATTCTAGCACTATTGTTTGGCTTAATACAAAAGATTCTTAGTGGAAATCTCAGAATAGCACTATTTTTCTTTAGTTTAAATTATTATATTAATGGACATGTTATTAAACTGGATAGAGGTAAAATTATATACTGGAAAAGAAACTAGTATTTTTTTTGGCGGGGGGTCTGGTCGTGGGGCCTGAACTCTGGGCCTGGGTGCTGTCCCTCAGCTCTTCAGCTCAAGGCTACGCTCTACCTCTTGAGCCACAGCACCACTTCCGGCTTTTTTCTTTTTGCTTATGTGGTGCTTGAGGAATCAAACCCAGGGCCTCAGGCATGCAAGGCAAGGGCTCTACCACTGAGCCACATTCCTAGCCCCAAGAAACTAGTATTTTTTTAAATTCTAAGGTTTTACCAGTATTAATTCCAGCTAATGTTTATGATATTCTGCACATTGACAATGTGACTAACCAATACACCTACATAAACGTGTAAAGCTACAATCACATAAGAATGACAAATCTCATCAGTATATTTTACTCATAATATTTATTGTGAATCCTGAAGGTAAATTTTAAGCACTATGATATACAGACAGCATTCATATGTCTTAGTATCAAACTTGTCTCAACTACCATCTCTCACGATTACCACTCATAAAATTCTCTCTTTTCTCTCTCACTCTTAAGTACAGAGAAACATACACAGAGACACATAGACATAATACACACTTTCACATTCTCCTGTAAATAGTCTTAGGTATAACTCATCATTCAAAATACCATTTGCACTTTGTCAGTTCCTCTAAACTTTAGTCTCGCAGCTATTTCTCATCCCCACTTTTTACCTTGAGGAACTTTAGAGCACTTTCCACGGGCTTAACCATGCAAGCCTGCTCTCAAATGTGTTTACATTGTGCTCAAAATTACAGCAGTAATGTGACTGCTGACTTTACAGATAAGTAACAATAAAAAAGTATAAAGTAAGCACAACTGAATATTTAAAAGTGACAATGAAAATCAATATGTATAGAAGCCACTCAAGAATTTTGGCAACCTCAGTTCAAGAAATCCTTTGCTTCTACCCACTCGTTATCAACTGCCAAAATTATGCTGGCCACTCAAGGAGTGTGGAAAAATTCATTTTGGGAATTAGCTGGAATAGATGTACTGCATGCTGCAGCACACCAATTGTGTGCTTTTGCATTTGTCCATTTAAATGTACATGTGAATACCCCTAATGTGGACATGATTGGCTGGCTCAAGTTTAAAAGGTTGTAGAGCAGTACCCAGTAATAATCTGAATATTATCCTTCTGGAAATTGTGGAAAATACAAAAATGGGGTTATTATAGAGAATCAAAGAACCAAATAATTGGAAAGATACATGTTTCATTGTTACGTATCTCCAAAAACACGGTTTTCATATTTTTATGTTGACAGGCATCATTCATTCCTACTGCATGATAGTATACCTTAGTCACAGGTTTGCTTACTCCTTTTGTTTCTTTTCTTTTAAAAATAATATTTTATTTTAGGGTAGAGGTGATGTACAGAGGGCTTACAGTTACATAAGTAAAGTAATGAGTACATTTCTTATCCAACACTGTTTCCCCTCCCTCTTTTTCTTCCACTTTCCCTCCCCTTCAGGTTGTAAAGTTCATTTCCAACATAGAGCCTTGTGAGTGTCACTGTTTCATTGATTCACCCTTTGATCTCCCCATTTTGTCCTCCCCCTTTCTCTTCCCCAAATCAAATAAACATATTCAAGACACAGAGACCACAAAATCAAAAGCATTGTTTTTTTTTCCATTTTTTTTGGGGGGGAGGTCCAATTGTGGGGCCTGATCACTGGGCCTGGGCGCTGTCCCTCAGCTCTAGGCTAGCGCTCTACCACTTGAGCCACAAGGCCACTCCGGGCTTTTTTCTTTTTGCTAATGTGGTGCTGAAGAATTGAACCCAGGGCCTCATGCATGCAAGACAAGCGCTCTACCACTGAGCCACCTTTCCAGCCCTCAAAAGCATTGTTTTTAAGGGAGCCTTCACTAGCGCGATTCCCAGATGCTATACTATAAAGAGAAGACAAGATACTATGTGGTGATCATAAGAAATCCTTTGATCCAAACTGCTTCTGTACAAATCTATAGCAATTGCTTTTCAACAAGCCAACTTCCTTTAGCTATTAAGTATGAAGTCTTCCTTACTCTTTTTACAGGAAGAGTTCACACTTAACAAGTCAAGCCTTTATCCAAACCCAAAGCCAAGCACAGAGGACAGTGAATGACAAATACAGGACACTCTAGAGGAACCAGATATGATTAAATGTTGAATACAAAAGCAATGCTAATTGATGACTCCACTTATTTGGGAGTTCCACTTAGTCTAATGCTGCTGAACTAATTTGACATCTACTCATATCATATTATCCAGGAACTATTTAACCACCTGTCTCTTCAAAAATCACATAGTTTTCTATAACAGAGAGATATCTTGCTAACACTATCCTTTCAACAATTTAATAAATAAAAGCTTTCCTAGAACAACCCTGTTAGTCATAAATTACTCTTACTATTTCACTACAGACTACCTAGCTAATAGACAATTTAAATCAACAGTATTTCAAAGGTCAGTTTCCCCCTTACTAAATCATAACATATGTTATCTATCTTACTTGTTTCTAAAAGTACATTATTGGGGTTTTTGGGGGGGTTCCCATCGTGGGGTTTGAACTCTGGGCCTGAGCACTGTCCCTCAGCTCTTCAGCTCAAGGCTAGCACTCTACCACTTGAGCCACAGTGCCACTTGTAGCTATTTTCTTTTTGCTTATGTGGTGCTGAGGAATCGAACCCAGAGCCTCAGGCATGCAAGGCAAGCGCTCTACCACTGAGCCACCTTCCCAGCCCCTAAAAGTACATTATTAACTGGTATTAGATTCTCTGTCCTGAAACCATAGAAACTGCCCATGACTTTCATCTAGAGAAAGAGTAAGCGTATGACATATCAATTTTACTATATAATTTTATTGTACTTTCCTATTCTGGATTCTCAGTTGTCAATCACCACACTAGGATGTTTGCATTGACTGCTGTTTACCATATGCACAATGCTAAACAAGGAAACATTAGTTTGCTGTCTTCCTAGGAAAACGTGAAGCTATAAGCAGCATTATACAAGGTCACTGGTGGAAAATTTAACAAAGCAGAGATTCCAAGGCTAAGAATGCGATGGGATATGGTGGCAACAAGTTGACTGTTTTGTCTTTTTACTACATAACTCATATGTAGTGCTCAAGGCCCAGGACCCCTATTGATCACACCTTTAAGATGCCTCAGAGTATACACTTCCTCTCTCTCGAACACACCACCAGGCCCTTAAAACATGTAACACTTATGTTTCCCCGAAGCTTGTAGTTTCCTAGATAGCCTGCTGAGATATGCTCAATTGTGAGTGTTTCCTTTCAGTCAATAGCTTTCATGATCAGACCTATCTAATTGAGTAGTTTCAATGATTTATAGGTCATGACATTCAAATCAATGTTTCATTCCTGAGACAAAACAAATATGTCTGATATTTAATGACACATTATCTCCTTAACTACTAATATATTAAAACAGAATTTACAGTATTTTTGAGACTTTATTTTATCTTATGTATTCCTATGGATTAAAGGGCCTTCTATGCTTGTTTCCTACAAATAGAACTGGAGAATATCTTTGACTCGTTTTGTATCTTCTGACCTCTCTTATCAATTCTATCATGAACACTTGGAAATCCCCTATCTAGATATAAAACAGGAAGCTAAAAATGTAATTCAATAGATTTTTAAGCCATGTTTGAAATGCTTCAGTGGAAACTGTATCCATTAAGTGACTCTAAAATAAATAATACATTCCCAATTGGGAGGTAATGCTGGAATATTACCATTTACTCTGTCCTATTGTACTATAAATTTCACTTAATATTGTTATTTTAGTATTTTCTAACAGATATATATATATATAGTAATTCTCTATATTCAGTTTCTGCAACTGATTCTACCAACACAGATTAAAAATACTTAAAAACATTTTTTCTCTCATTATTTTTCTTCCTGTCATTATTTATTCTCTAAAGAATACAATATAGTAACATTTACATATAATTTACATTGGAGCAGGAATTATAAATGCTATAGATATGATCTAAAATGTATTATATGATATAGTAGGTTATATAAAATATTACATACATAATTTTATATAAAGATTTGAGCATCAGTGAATTGTGGTAATTATAAAGAGTACTGAAACTAATAGCAAGGATGCTGATGAACTACATAACATGAATATGTGCATGGGTGTGTTTGCTCACAGGATGACTATATCATGTCCCATAATTATGAAAAAAATCCAATATATGATCATGTCAGTGACCCTAATGTTCAGTGTCATATATGCAGTAATAGAAGATTTGCATGTATAGTAGTTAAATGAACATAATTTCTCATACCTTAAAATTTAATAGCACATCGGACCTGAAGTTAAACATATGCTACTACTTTCATGTGTAAACTGGGCATGGCTGAAATATTGATTCAAGGCTGCATCAGTGCATATGCTGAGACATACTTATGAACTGAGGAATCATGTTTTCTTATCAGCTTAACAAAAGTCAAATCCTACACACTTCTATTTCCCCTTAGCTTTTATATTCATTGTTTTACTCAAAGAAGTGTTTTGACTAGCAAAAGGAAGGCTTTTTATCCATTTGCTCAATATATTTTAATTACTAGAAGAGGAAGTTTTACTTCCCTTCATATAAATGACATATTAAAATTAACCATTCACTTTGTATTTCAACCTTTGTTTGGTTACAGAAGACTATTTTTCATCAACTGTGATATTTTCAAGCATCTGACTCAATATTCCTATCAATGGCCAGAGTGAACTGAATTAATAGAAGGAATTACCCCTTCTTATTTATTCTACCAAGGCTAAGTCTCTAGAGGAATGCTTCATTACTGCAGACGATACATTCTCTTGTTTGCTGGCTGGCTTAATGGGATGTTAAAATCGATTGGAGTTATTTCTCTGTCACCTGAGCAGTACTGTAGGTTTTGTGGTGTACTGCAGTTTCATATCCTTCTCATGTCTTTAAAAAAAATTACATAACCAGACCAAGTGTCATCCTTGCTTGTGAGACCACAAGTTCCTTTTCTAAGGAAATAGTTCTTGTAAATGGGTAATATACTGGAATCTACACCTTACCTCCTTGGTTTGGTCAAAGTCATGGTCAGATAAAACTGTATGTTGTAAGAACTACATTGAAAGCATGGAGAAGCACAGAATTAGGTCTGTTTGCTTTTAACAGAGCTACTATAATCTGAAAACCTTGTCCCTTTTTGAAGGTGGGTTTATTACTGTAACTATTGTGAATGGAGTATAAAATCAACAGAGGTGATTTTATTCTTTTTATCATTGTCTTTTTAAATTCACTCTTTCAGAATGGTTATTTTCCTGCTCTTTGAAACACATAGGCCATAATTCTTTTTTATTTTTATAAAGTTTTTTTATTGTGAAAATACTGTACAGAGGGGTTACAATCACATGAGCAAGGTAATGAGTACATTTCTTATCAAGTATTGTTGCCTCTTCCTTTGTTTTTCCCCTATCATCCCTTCCCTCCCATCCCTACAACTACACTCCTCCCTTCCCTCCCCATTTCCCTCCCTTAAATTTTAAAGTTCATTTTTCAACATTGTGTCTTGAACATCTCCTTGTTGCAATGGGTCAACCGGTATCCCTATTTAAACAATTTGTTTTTTTCCCTTCTGCTCCCCAAATTATGCCAACAAATACAATGAAAACAGGGGTTATACTGTGGGGGAGGGACATACAAAGCAACAAAAAATCATGTGGTACCTTATACATACTTTAGAAACAATAGCAGGAAAGAAAAAAAACCCTTGTGTCCTTTTCTTGGACTTCATTTCACTTAACATCATCTTATCTGACCTTTTCTGCCTGTGGGGCCATAATTCTTGATTCCACCTGCCATCATTTTTATATCTTTAAGCACAATCTCAATTCATGCCAATCCCATGGCTATTTTTATATAGAGATCAATCTTCTCTACTAGTCTGGACAGTTTGTAAGTGAGTAGTCCAGGTATCGAAGGATTAACTTCTTTGTCTCTCTCCTTTTGCACTTTGTACCTTATTCCTCATACAGTTTGAGAATGTTGAGCTTTGGGTTGCATTGGGTGAGAAAAATTATGGGAAGTTAACAGGTTCTTGTTAATGGTACTGGCCTGCACTGATAAAATTTTAAAGCTGCTACTCTCATCATTTATACATTTGCAGTCTCTTCAGAACCACCATTAATCGCTAGAGACATGGGTATCGTTTATTCACGTGCTACCCTCCCCAAATTCACCACTCAAACAACTCTTCCTTAACCCTAAGCATCATGCCTTGCCTCTAGTTTCTCCTTCTTGAGATTTATGCAGACCTACTTGATCTTCCATTGGTTTAGGATCCTTTCCTAGTCTATATATTTATCAAAGTGTGATATTGAAGTGTCTCCAAACTTTAGCACAGATGTTTAATCTGTGCAATTGTCTCCTTAGAGACAGAGGTCCCTCTCTTTATTTGGGGTAAGTTATGTACTCAACTTTTTTTTTAATTCAGTTGGGAAGGATTGCCCAGGGAGGTCTTCAAATAACATCTAGTTCTTTATTTTTTAAAGTAGGAAAGTGATTGAAAAGTTACCTAGGTTTTCAACGTTTCTGAGCTCTGTTGTAAATAAGCACATTGGGATGTGCTTAGCAAGACATCTTCTTTAAACCTCTCTTATATATATGAAGAAATTGTAAAAGGAATAGGAATGCTCCAATGTCAAGAGCTGGCAATCTCTAGTAAAACCAAATGAAGTCTGGCTATCAAATAGTGGAGATTATGCTTATTTTATATACATGTAGGCTCATATTTATTTTGATAATCACAAAATTCTAAAATTTATTGAAGGATTTTAGAAAATGGAGATGTGTAAGTGAATTAAACTTGAAAATACATGGAGGAGTAAAATGAGACATCTGATTACAGTGCTGAAGATAATGCAGTGTTTTATTTCTTTGAAGTATCACATTGTGAGAGCTCATTATACAATTATAATGACAGTGTTGGGATTGTATAATCATAAAAGATTTATAACCCAAGATATTTTTCTTAAGACACACATTCACATTGAACAATAAAACATAAAAAACAACACATAGACATCATTTCAGGAGAAAACTACCTTCCCAGGCAGAGGGACCACCATTTATATAACACTGTGCCAATGTAATCTAGAATAAATGAATACTATTATTTATTTTAAAAGTAGTAAAATTTTAATTTTAATATAACAAGGCTAATCGTAAAATACATGATTCAAAGCAGTTGTTATATCAAACACATTTTATTAATATTAACAAAGGAAATATTACCCTCCCAAAATATTTGAAAAAAACTTTTAATGTAGTTGAAAATATTTTTCTCTCAGAATGAAAATACATAAAGCATATATAACTGAAAATAAGTTGTACAGTATTAAGAACAATAAAGGCACATCAAAATTTTATGAAAAATATGTTCTGATACAATTAACAAAGATTAATAATCATTACCATTGAAGGCACTTTAAAATATAAAACTTAAGAAGTAATTTTTAGAGCAAGCATGTGGTATATTAATCATGAAAATAAAAAGTGTCTCCTGTTCACTATACTTTCCCCCACTCTAGATATGTAGAAATTAAAGACTTCTGAAGTATTTTTACATAAGCTTTATTTACAATGTAATATAGTAGTCTCAGTAGGTAATAGGAAAATAATTTTAGGATTTAAGTACAAAGAATAAGATTGTAGTTTGCACATAAATATGTAGTGACTCACATTATTTTCAGAAAACCACCAAGGATAAGTTTAAGGTCTGATGATATACACATATTATATATAATATGCATACCATATATTTATATACTATATTGAATGTACTAAGCTATATACTATTCTATATAGTGTATATGCACTGTACATAGGGTATATAGTATAATATATATAATATTGATTGTTATCACAGGAAAATAATCCAATAAAGACTAACAATAAATGCAGAGGTTTGTGAAATATTTGAAGATTAAGGTAGCTTTACATGGAGTGCTTTGCTAGCCTAAAGTAGTCAAAAGAAATTGTGCATAGACAGTTCTGTTTTTACTGAGGATGCACAAGGTCTTTGCTTTTCAAAGACATACATATAGAAAAAGGCTTGAGTGGATGCAGGAGAAGACCCACATTCCTTTTCCAAGAGAGGCTCTCAAGTCCTTATTGGAAAAGTTTTCGGGGAAGTTGGAATATAGCTGGAATTCAGTTTTTCATATAGAAAACAATACATAAAAATTTTAAGAATCTACTATTGAATGGGATTAAGTATATGTTTCATTGAAAATATGTAATGAAATTTGAAGTTTTTCTGGTAATAAAAGACTTTCCAAATATGATGGATTCTGATCTCTGAAGAAAATTTTTGGAAAATGTCTATTGGCTGTATATTTAAATCATTATATTTAATCATAGCAATGATCTAGTTATATCTAATATACAAATATGGTGAATTACTGAAATCTGATTAAGTTTTGTTTGTTCTCCCTGTCAAAAAAATCCTAAAGTAAAGGTAAGCATTATGAATAAGAAGATAAAATATTTTCATTTCATTTTAACTTTTGAAATGTGAGCAACGTGCATATACTTTTATTACTACATTATTTTGAGACAAATTAAAATTCCATCAAAGATCACCTTTATATAAGCCCATATAAGACTTTTTTAGAGGCATAAAAATACTAAGACATAAAACATGTTAGGAGAACAAACCTAATTACAACCATATAATTCAATGGGCTTTCTGCTCTATAACAATGAGTTATTGAGAACAAGAAAACAATTAAGGGAACAAATCAGTATTAAAATGGGAATTCGGCATTTGGCTCCCATTTAGAGCATTTTATTCATTTTCATGGCTAAAATAAAACTTAATCAATGTAAATCTTAACCACTACCCAATCTATATGAAGTGCAATAAATTAGTTCAATGATTTTCCCCTATAACTTAAAATGAAATACCCACTGTGTAAATCATACATATGTTGGCTTTTATTTTTTGTGAGACAAATACCTATTGGCCTTATTTCCCTTCCAGATATTTCCTAAAGCAAACAGCAGTGTTCTTGCAGGAAATATCCAAACAATAGGAAAAGAGATTGTCTATTATACTCAGTAAATATTCATTTTTCACTTAATGATTGTGCCAATAAATTAGAAGATTATTGCTGAGAGCAGTGAACAAAAACATCAGAAAGAAATATAAAGACAGCTGCTTCAGTAATGGAGGCTTAACATCAAATATAATCACAAGGAAAAGGCTCATATTCCTAGGTTTGGTTCATTCAAGGTCCTACATGTCTTGGAGGATCTATCAGAACCCTACTGTGCTGTCCAAACAGCTTTGTTTCCCAGGTTAAACCCCTATGGTCACAGGTGACTTACATAGAAGCATTTCCGCAAGATGTCTGACTTTCTCCTTCCTGACATCTTTGTATAACCCCCAGGTAGATCCTCTCAAGTGTCATTGACTACATTTGGAAATTAGCCTGTGAAATTATCTGACTATTGTATTCTCTAATATAAAAATGAATCTGAGGCTGGGAAGGTGGCTCAGTGGTAGAGTGCTTGCCTTGCATGCATGAGGTCCCGGGTTTGATTCCTCAGTACCACATAAGCAGAAAAAGATGGAAGTGGTACTGTGGCTCAAGGTAGCATGCTAGCCTTGAGCTGAAGAGCTGAGGGACAGCGCCCAGGCCCAGAGTTCAGGCCCCACAACCGGCAAAGAAAAAAAGGATCTGTTAGACTATTCATGATGGGGTCAAATGCAGGACCACTAATGAGCAACCAGCAACATTGGATAGAAGAGACCCAAATTGTTGTGTATAATGGAGTTTACACAGAAACATACACAGCATATAGGCCTTGTAAAAGTTCCCAGAAGAAATATTTCCATTCAGAGGGTGAATAACAATTTTCAGATTGAAGAAGGGTGACAGAAGTAGGGAAGGGTGAAGCAAACATTAGCATTTCCAGTTTCATTGATATAAAGTGATGAACTTCTAATTCTTAGAATATTTTAATGTTGTAAATCTATGATAACAAACAATGCTGGTATCCGTTTAAAGGAATGGATTGTACTGTGTCAGCCAAAGTCATTGTATCATTTCAAGCAAAGGAAAATGGAGTCCAAATAACCTGATAGCATTCTTTAGTTTTGCAAATGGTTCCTCTTTCAAAGTAGGAGGTCTTCTATAGTTTCTAACCGTGCATCTGTGGATTAGTCAAGTGATAAAATCTGACAGTAAGTTCATATAAAATTAAAATAGTTGTCAAGGATTCCTCTAAACTTTAATTTTTTACATCGATGGCTTCACAATGATACTTAAAGAGTTAAAATGTGTGTGTGTATGAGTGTGTGTATGAGGGTGTGTTTGATTAGTATTCACAATCATGTAGGAGCACATTACTACAAAGCTATTTGAATTTAAGCTATTTTTTGAAGTGTCAAATCAGATCCCTAAAGGAAAGGACATTTGAAAACATTTATCATATGTTATAAATAAATGTAGTGTGTGTGTGTGTGTGTGTGTGTGTGTGTGTGTGTGTACGAAGATAGCATAAAGAAACCTACAAGACACTGAAAAACAGAGGGAGAAAAGGAGAGATAAGAAGTTTAGGGGCTGGGAAAGTGACTCAGTGGTAGAGTGCTTGCCTTGCATGCCTGAAGCCTTGGGTTCCATACCACATAAGCAAAAAGAAAAAAAGACAGAAGTGGCACTGTGGCTCAAGTGGTAGAGCACTAGCCTTGAGCTGAAGAGCTGAGGGACAGTACCCAGGCCCAGAGTTCAGGCCCACAACTGGACAAAAAAAATAAAAAAAAGAAGTTTAGGGAATACAACACAAAGGTTAACGTATTCAAGGTATGCTATGAAATGATCAAATAAAATTCTTTTTTCTTTTTTTTTCCATCTGGCAGTCATGGGACTTGACCTCTGGGCCTGGGTGCTGTCCCTCAGCTCTTCAGCTCAAAATAGTGCTCTACTACTTGAACACAGCATCACTTCTGGTTTTCTGAGTAGTTTATTGGAACTAAGAGTCTCACGGACTTTCCTGCCTAGGCTGGCTTTGAACCCTAATCCTCCTGAGTAGCTAGGATTATAGGCACGAGCCACCAGCACTTGGCTCTCTTTTGTTTTAATGTATGTCAATTAATATGTTGTTAATTAATAATAAAAAGAAGAGGGAGAAAACACTTAAAACATTTAGCCTGTAAGATTGATCATATTCCACATCATATATATATATATATATATATATAAAAGATTTTCTAATAAGGTTTAAATTTAAGACTTAAAATATTGATGACGTATTTAAAAAGACCAAAATGTGATAAAATTTCTGACAGAATTTGTTTTGTTCTTGCAATTTCTAATTTTTAGAATCTTCTAATACTGACAGATACATACAAGAAAACTCAATCAATATTGTCTGAAATTTATAGGACTTATATGAACATAATGTAAAAATAAGGTCACAGTGTCTGAATTTCAGGTTTATTAGCTTTTTTCCTTCCCTGCTGGTTCTTCAGTTTCTTTCATTTTTTCCTCTTTCCTACTTCTCTTCTTCTTTGCACTCTGTCTCCTTTTATTAGTAAATAAAACAACTTTTATTTTACCAAGTTCTGTTTCTGGAATCTGATCTGCCTTTGGTTTATTTGTGAATTCTTAAGCCAAGGACAGACTTTCTTAATTGTCACATTTTAACATTTGCTGTTTGAGAGAAATAAATTTTCAAGAATGTCTTCAGTGATCATAAATCTATATATAATTACAATATAGCTTAATTAAATTATTGCAATGGAATATCCTTATATTGTAATAACCCTCAAATTAACCTGTAAAACATTATGTTACCATAACAAACAATACAAAATAACAAAGATTAATACACAGAAAGATAAGTCAACAAGAAGTGGACAAAGAACAAGAGCATGTGTTTTATATATACACATAGGAAAATATGTTGTCAATAATTGACCAGAAAAGAGATAAAAATGAAATGCTAAGGGACAAAATTATTGTTGATGGAGAATAAATGAATTAGACATAGATTGCTATTGGTCATGTAAATTAAATCATTAGTGTCAAAGAAAGTATTGGTATTTTCTTAGGGGGATCAAGGTGGCTTACTATGTTACAAACCCCCTAGAACACAGAAAAGGAGGGACAAAGGTGAACAAACGCAGCAGTAGTAATCAGCAGACGCTATGTTGAAAATGAAGTATGTGGTTAGGAACCGAGGGGGAAACTGGGAGAGAGCAATGGAAGAAGTAACATTATCCAAAAAGAAATATACTCATTATCTGACATATGAGATGGTCCCTTGAATATCCACTTTATAATAATAATAATAATAAATAAAAATGTATAAGTCTCCAAGAAATACATGGAAATGTGTATGTTTACATGTCATTTCCAATAATATTTCTAACAGCATTGTTTGTCCCCCAAACAAATTTAGAAAAAGCAACTCATTGTTTACTCAAAATTCTAATTTTCTTTCAAACTTAATAAGAAACTTACAGAGAAATACCTTGAATATGTAAATATCATGTTCTTCCTTCTTTAGTTTAAGATTCCCTGGATGATTTATGAATTATTTTGTTTTTTTCTATACCTACAACTTGACATTTCTATGAAAATTTCCACTTTTATATCTTTGTTTATTTTCCCGGTCCCCTGTCTAGGTACATGGATTGATATATTACTCACATATTCATAATCCAGTATTTACTCTAAAGAGCTATATTTTTAAACAAGTTTTAATGTTATTAACATTTTTAAACCATGATCTAATAGTTGATAACATGCAGAAAATATCAGTGATAATATGATAAAGGGTATAACTACAAAACACACTGAATCCATTGAGTACATATTTATCAAATATATCGGCATGAAGTCAGATTTCTGTATTTACCTAGAACACATCAAGTTTTGGAGACACAATGTTAGAGAAAGCGAGAGGTGATTGAAGCCTGGGACTGTACTCAACTATCACCATAAAGAGAAGTACCAAATTCAGTCAGCTTATGACTGGGAAGTTGGAGTAGATGCTCGGTACAAAATACATCAGTGGTATACCTAGGCTTCTAAATTTTGCTTGGGAGTAACCTGAATGAATTTTGGTTTAAAAAGAACCTTTTAGTAAAGTTTTTAAGAAAGAACCTTCTCATATATGCTCAGTTCCTCTAATCTACCAGATCAGTAATAAATTGCATACGATTTTAAAATGATCATAGCTATGGATTACTATTATGGTCTCTTCTTCCTCCTCTGCCTACCATCCATTCCCTTCTCCTCTTCCTTTTCCTCTTTATTCTCTTTTCTCCTTCTATTAGTGTAGGTGAGCTACCTAGTATTGTCTCAATTAGTTTTTCAGTAGAGAATGCATGTCTTATAATTATCCCTAGATTGAAATCAAGGCAAAGATTGACTTTCCACATACCTATATAAAAATGTAATTATCCATTTCTACTTTATCCCAGGCAGCCTCAGAGTAGAATTGTCAGTTGGGTGGAATTTTACTTGCAATTATTCGTAAGGCTTTGTTCCTAAAGAAGAATGATTATGTATAAATTATTTTCATACCAACACATTGGCTTTGTGTTACTGTGGATGACCTTGTTCTACTGCCATAGTTTCCTTAACTACTTAAATATTTATCTAGAGTAATAACAATAATTACAAAACTGTAACTTAACAGCTGTTAGTGCACATATTTTTGTTGCTGACAAATTCAATTAGATGCCTTGCTAGCTACACCAATGAAAAAGAGGGTAACACTGAAAAGGTCAATTCTGAATTATTGTTGCCCATAGTCATTTCCCAAGCCATTAGGTCTATAAAAATCCAATTGAAACTAAAAGCTATAAAAGTAAATTACACAAAAGCTGCCCAGGTAGGTGTCTAGAGTTTTATTCAAGTGAATAAGACACCTGTCTGAAGGAATTATCTTTACTGGATTATCCACAATAGGATTACTCTAGTGAATGTTATGTGGCCATTACCATTTACAAATCCCATATCTCCAAGGTGCTTTAGTTATTCAACCCCAAACTACCTAATGAAGTAAAGTACTAAGGCACTTTTTGAATGCTCCATAAAATGAGTAGAAATTTTCATGAATTATAAAGGGGAAATAATCTTGGTTAAATACAGAAATAACTATGTATTTTATTGCATCAGCTATTTTTTGTTACCTGGAAGTGAGGGCCAAAATTATTAGGAAATATGTATGTATACATAATTGTATATACATATTTATCCATGTATAAATAGGTATATGCATATTCATAGCATACATATATTTGTATCATATATATGATTCATATATACATTTGGAAATATACACATATATGTATGGTATATCGAGTATCTATTAGTATATGTATAATATAACTGTTGGTATATGCATAATGTAGCTCTAGTTGAAATGTTTATTTTAAAATATGAACTTTTCTCCTGTCATTTGTCTCACGAAGGCTGGGGTTCTTTATATCAGTGAAATATGCCAAACTGAGAAGCATGTGAATAAAATATAATTTTAACTAATATAATATATAAGCCAATATATTATTGAATAATATAATTAAATAGCATTTTCTACAGTAAATCTCATTTTAATGATACTTCAAAACTTTTAGCAACAAAAGTCACTGTAGTTAACAACTCTTAAGTTCATTAGCAACATAGAATGCTTTGTAATCATGGAGTTTTCTGTATAAAATTCTGTATATATAATTAATATAGTAAAAAAAAAGTGTGAAAGTGAGTGAAATTCATAATTCCTTTTTGTAGACAATGGGGAATTAAAAAGAACAAAAGTCTTAATCTGAAACTATGGCATATTAAGTAACATCTCTGAATTTTTGAGTTCTCACCTATGAAGTGGACATTATTTTCCTGTCCTAAAGAACATTTCATAATGAGAAAAGATCATGAATATATAACAATTTTCATATAAAGTCAGCTACAAATGGAGCTCCAGAAACATTTTAGGCAAAACTCATTATATCAAAGGAAAAATAAATCATACAATAATAATATTGAATGTTAATATCACACTTTTAATCATTGAAAAAATATAAACTAAAGTGAGGACATACAAGATTAGAATTGATATGTCAAACCAACTAGTTCTACAAATATGTATAGTAGAACTTCATCCAATATAACAGAAGAAACAAGAAATATTTTTTATGCACAGAGCCTATCACTTAAATACCAAATAGACTCCAGGTATCCTCCTATCATACATATGAGAAGGATTTACAAAGCAAAAGGAATAATTTGTAATTATCAAATGCTTAATTGACTCCTCTAGAAAGCACATGATTTCCTCAAAAATGTATCTACATCAATACTAAATTATTAAAGAAGAGTGTTATAATATTGGAGATTGAACCTAGGGTTCAGTTGAAGACAGAGACTAAGATATTGCTCTACCACTTGACTAGAGTCCCCAGCCATTTTGTTTCATAATTTGTTTTTGACATAGTGTTTCTGTAACTTTCCTAGGGCTAGTATTGAAGTAGAAATTATTTGGCCTCAGGCCCAAAGAAATATCAGTCCCATGGTTTCCCTTATTTGCAATAACTAGTATATGTCTGAGACAAACAGAAACTGTCAGACAAGTTGATGTTAAGTGAAATGAACCCCAAGATAAGAATTCAACTGTTTTCTTTTCTTTCTTGCGATTGTTTCCAACATATTTATAAGATGATTTCTTTGTTGCTTTGTATGTACCTCCCTCATGGTATAACCCCTGCTTTCACTATATTTGATGTTGATATAATTTGTGGAGGGGAAGGGAAAAAATCGTTTAAATAGGGATACAGGTGGACCCATTGCAAAAATGAGATGTAAAAGAGGTTATGTTGAAAAACGAACTTTACAACTTTGGCGGGGTGGAGGTTAGGGAGAGGTGGTGGTAGAGGCATTTAGGGGTGGGGGTGGGGTGAAGTGGGGAAGGGACGGAAAGGGGAAACAAAGGAGGAGGCAAAAATGCTTGATAAGAAATGCACTCACTATCTTGTCCATGTAATTGTAACCCCTCTATATGGTATTTTCACGATTAAAAAAAAAAAGAAATTATTTGGCCTTTACCTCCCACTGGGATTACAAGTGTATGCCATTATATGTGGTTAATTTATTGTAGAACTTTAAATGGTAAGCTACTTTATATTTCTTATTATAGTTAAGTAGTTGTACCATGCTTTAATTTATCATGAAAAAAATCCTCACTTGGGGCTGGGAAGGTGGCTTGCATGCCTGAAGCCCTGGGTTCCATTCCTCTGCACCACATAAGAAAAAAGAAAAAAGCAAGAAGTGGCGCTGTGGCTCAAGTGGTAGAGTACTAGCCTTGAGCTGAAGAACTGAGGGACAGCGCTCAGGCCCAGAGTTCAGGCCCCACGACCGGACCCCCCCCCCAAAAAAAAAAGTCCTCACTAACTAGATATTAACCTTGTTTCACTTTAGACACATCTATCTCCTTGATAAGAAAAAGAAAGAGAAGCAGGAATAATTTTGCATTTAAAGTTTACTGATGACAGCTTTGTATTTCTCTAAACAAAAAAGAAACAACAGAACAATAATTCTAACAAGAATTGTGGTTGACAAGACTTCTGCCACAGGGAGAGAGAGCTAGGATTTTGCTCGGTAGCAGCCTATAGCAAGAAGGACAAACACATTGATAGCTGCTTTCAGAAAAGGTTCTTGACCATATGTGTTGGTTTGTAAGCTATATAACCATCCTAATACACAAATTATCAAGTGACAGGAAGTCTTTTTTTATTGTGAAAATACTGTACAGAGGAGCTACAATTACATGGGCAAGATAATGAGTACATTTATTATCAAGCATTGTCTTAATCTTTCATTTAACTTTAGAAATGCCCATGTGGTTCATCTTTGCTGAGGTCGTTGCAGTTACATTAATAAACACTCATACAAGGAACCTGAATATGTCAGAACAAATGCATGTGCATGATATTTACCTTATTTTGAACCCACCTGCATTTATTGTACTTGCAAGGAAAAATTCATCAAACTGAGAAAATAAAAGGTTTTACTACTAATGTTATATGTAGCAATCACAACTGGCTTAATTTTGTTATATTTTCTACATACAGACATAACATCCATTGCTATACCAGGGATTGAACTCAGAGACTGAGCTGTTAGGCAAGTACTCTACCCATGAGCTACAGAATTACTTCAATTTATCATATCCAACTCCAATTTCTCATACTGAACTCACACTTCCTTTTTGAGAGGTTGATCTCTCAGCCAGCTCAGTCTCAATCTCATTCTGAATGATCTGCTGTAAGACATAGGAATCAGACTGTTGTGTATTTTTTCCCCCAATACCGGGAGTCAGCCCCAGGACTTTGTTTTGGGGAGGTCGAGGTCTGATTGGCTAAAATGGGTCACTGGGCATGAATGTAAAGGGTATAACTTGTCACAGGTCCTGTACTCACACTATCCTCATGCCTACTCTCTGCTTTCTGGCTGCCATAAAGTAAGCAGCTTTCTTCCACATAGCCTCCAAACAGAATGGTTCTGCCTTCTCATAGACCTGAAATACAATGCCATAACTCTGGCACTATTGTGACAAAAATTATTTTTTTTCTCCTTTAAGCTGTTCTGTTCAGACATGTTGTCATAGTAACAAAGAAACTAGGGGCTGTGAAGGTGGCTCAGTGGTAGAGCACTTGCCTTGCATGCCTGAGGCCCTGGGTTCAATTCCTCAGCACCACATAAGCAAAAAGAAAAAAGGTGGAAGTGGCACTGTGGCTTAAGTGGTAGAGCACTAGCCTTGAGCTGAAGAGCTGAGGGACAGCACCCAGGCCCAGAGTTCAGGCCCCACGACCGGACCCCCAGGCCCAGAGTTCAGGCCCCACGACCGGACCCCCCCGCCCAAAAAAAAGAAACTAAGGAAATTTAAAATAATTAATGAGATAAGAACGTACTGATAGGCAGTTTTTTTCACCAAGTCTAAACAACCTTCAATATACAAAACTTTAGCTCTGTTCATTCAGAGCTATAGAAATATAAAAATAAAAACAGCATGTAAACCATACTAATCATTTTGACAGTATTTACTTTTGTGATCAAATATTTCATTATTGAATATTGACATTTTGTTAAATATTATATTGGTAGTATGATATAACTTGTGTTTTATTGAAAATAGTCTCAAATACGGAAGAGCTACCATTAAAATCAACTTTGTAACTGAGATAGCTTTGTTACAGTTACTCTAAAATAGTTTTAAACAGACATATGTTCAAAGGTAAAACACTTATTTAAACTTTGAAATAATTCAAATGTTAGAGTTAAAATGTAGTAAAAAGTAAAAAATGGCAAGTTGTACTTCCCAGTTTGATTTTTATTGATTTGTTTCTATTCTTATAACTTGGTTTATTCAGCTCTTTTTGGAGCACAGGATTAATTCCTTGATCCCCATTCTTCTCCCTTGAGGGCACACAAACAATTAAATGATAGTGGCTTACTCAGCTTGCATTATTGGGCATATCCAGTGGTATTTAATAGTAGAAAATTCTCAAGATTAAAATGGTGCCATTACAAGGAAAAAAGGAATCAAAAAAGATTATCTTAGTCACAATTACTCACTCAGACAAACCTATTCTGTTAGTTATATTTCTCACACACCAAAAAGAAGGCAGGAAATAAATACCCCAAGTATGAATCTGATCCTCATTTAGGTTTTTAGCCCACAAACTGAGATGTATACATTCACAAAAATCCAAGTCAGGAGAAGATGATTTTAACACGACTATTTTTTAAATAAACAAAGAATACTAATGAATGATAGTATTTCAGTCACACTGCTTACAGAACAGACTTAATCTGTTAATGTATGTGCTAGTGTACTCTTTCTCAATTCATCATGTATGAGTGGATTCTAATACTGTCCATCATCTAAGACATACATCCAGACTGGAGGATTTTTTGTCACTCTACAGGTACAATGTCAATGCTAGTAGTTGAGTATGCACTAGACCTGATGAGTGGCTTTCCTGATTTATCTTACTCCATTTTCATGGTCATTATTGCACATATCACAGCAAAGCAGAGCCACCATTTTCCAGTTTTATAGATGTGGAAACTGAAACTCTATGAGGTCAGTGTAATGGTCCAAAGTCATAATGTAACAGTACTGCCCTCAACGGGATCCAAACAACTCCAAGGATTAAGCTTTTCCTAGTCCACTCCAATCTCTTGCTTATATTTCATGTATGATAAGTCTATCACTTGTAATAAAGTCTCAAATAATATCACCTGTCATAGAATCAGAGTCAATTTATTATAGAAATTAGTGCCCTTATTCTTTTCAGAGTATGTTGTCTATACCTGTTTCTTTTCCAAATGCAAGATGAATGGACCTGAAGATGAAATTATACATTTTATGGGAGGGCAGCCACTATCCAGAGCTCTTTTTCAGGGGAAGCTGAGTTATTTGCTATTATTGTAGCCAAAAAGTAGCATGCATTCTGGGGCTGGCAACTGGGTTAGAGTGACAGTCTCTGAGAAAGACTATTCTGATGTTACAGGAAGGAGCATGGGCAGTGGATTTCTTACTTTATTTTGCTTTTCTCTATATCCTTAGATTTCAGAGGTCATCCCCTTTCTCCTTACTGAAAATACGTTTCATCTCTCTGTGTATGAAGGACATTCCTATCAACACCTAGCCATAAGGAAAAAAAATAAAGCCTTTCTTTTATAACTAAGAAAACATCTATGCATTTTAAAGTGCTTTCAAGAGTCTTAACATACCGACATCAATTATTTCTATGTATGAATATATGTAGAATACATATATGTATATATGTATGCATGTGTATATATGTATGTGTGTATATATGTACATGTATATATATGTACATGTATATATTACATATGTATTTAATACATGCATATATTCATATGTATGAATATATGTAGAATAACAGTTATTAAATGCCATTCTGAAGTTTTTTTAAAGTTAGAGGGTCATGCTATTTTACTTTACTAGCAGAAAATATAATTTATGGAACATGTATTAGTGTAATGATATATATGTAAAAGATTAGACTATGTCTGAGATTTGTGCTCTACATATCATCCAAAAGCAATTTTTCTATATTCAATGTATTTGAAACAAGTATGTCAGTTTTCTTCAGAGAAATCTATTTGATCTGCATGTCTGAAAATCAGAAACTCTGGCATTAATAAGTTCAGAAAAGATGAGGGGGGGTAGAATCCTTAATGATAGTCCTCAAGTCTTAGTGACAGACAGAGAAAAGAAAATACTGAGATACAGACAAAAGCAAATAATAAAGATAATAAACATAATTTCATAAAATACAATCTTCCAGAACTAATTCCTCAATATGTTCAATTATTTACAAAATAGTTCAGTTATTTCATTGGTGCTCATGGATGCATCTATTTCCTGGCAGAATTTAATCATTGTGTTAGTGTGATCAATACAGGCAATTTACTTCTTGAAATAAGAGTTCTATTATATATTGCTATAAAATGCCCAAAATAGATGTTTATTTTTATTTCCAAACACCTGTTATAAAAACAGATGATTTTGTAGAGGATTGCTATTGACATTTCTTAGAGAAAGAAAAAAAAATACATTGACAGGATTATAATGAAACTACTGCTACTGAAATTCCTTCAGTTTAATGTTACCAGAGAGATGCACCTAGGATTTCATTACCTAACAGTAAATAGCATTTCTCCTCTAAAAAGTTGAAAAATGACCTTCAGTAGACCACTTATCTCCATCCAGTTTGTAATCAGTATCAAGAAGAAGACTCCTTCATGAAGGATAAAATTTATCCCTATATGTTATTTTTCTTCTAGGAAAATGGAATATAAAAATGATATCCTATTTTATGACACATGTGAAATAGCAAACTTTGAAGATTAATTGAAGTTGCTCAACTGGAAGAGTTATTTAAATAGGAACTTACCATGAAATATAGGTATAACTAGTTTTAAGATTAAAAATTCTTGTTTAAGAAATTATCCAAACTATCAAGTACACACAATCAATGGTAAAAGACAAAAATTGCACTTGGACATGATAAATTAAACAGGATTTTAAGCATTCACATTGTGAGATCAAAGAAGGATGTTCTTAGAAGATCACAAAGGCTCAATAGCTATGTGTATGTGATCATATAAGATGGTGTTTATCAAAATGAACTTCAAGGAATGAAAACAGCAGATTTATGTGTTACATTGCTTTTTGTTTTACTTTTTCCCCCTTGGTTGCTTTTTTGATTTCTGTACTTTTTTCTGTAAGATTATCTTTTGGGGAGAGGGTAGACGAGAACACAGAAATGGAGGGACACAGTGAACAAATGCAGCAGTGACATTCACTACACGCTATGTTGAAAATGAACTATACAACTTGTGGGGGAGGGGTATTGGGTGGGAAAAATCAGGGAGAAAATGAAGAAGTGACACTGTTCAAAAAGAAATGTACTAGCCGGGCACTGGTGGCTCACATCTGTAATCCTAGCTACTCTGGAGGCTGAGATCTGAGGATCATGGTTCAAAGCCAGGCCTGGTAGGAAAGTCCATGAGACTCTTATCTCCAATAAACCACTCAGAAAACCAGAAGTGGTACTGTGCCTCAAGTGGAAAAAAAATGTACTCATTACCTAAGTAACTGTAACTGCTCTGTATATTACCTTTCCAATAAAAATTTAAATAAATCATTCACTTAATGTTTAATTGCTGATGAATATGTTTGAAGATTGCACTGAAGGTTGCACTGTTCATGCTTATTATTTCCTTTTTTTTTTTTTGGCAGTTATTGGTCTTGAACTCCGGGCCTGGGCTCTGTCCCTGAGCTCTTCAGCTCAAGGCTAGAGCTCTACCAGGTGAGTCACAGGGATACTTCCAGGTTTCTGGTAGTTTATTGGAAATAAGAGTCTCATGGATCTTCCTTCCCAGGCTGGCTTTGAACTAAGATCCTCAGAGCTCAGCCTCATGAGTAGCTAGGATTACAGATGTGAGCCACCAGCTCCTGGCTTTATGCTTATTATTTATGCCCAGAGAAAGCAAGCATTGCTATGTGGAGTTGCGAGAACAGAAGTCTAGAGTTATTGTCCATCTCTGCTTTGTCATTACCTTTAAGCTCTTCCCCTTCTCAACCACCCTCTGTAGATTTATTTCTCTTCCCTTCTTCCCCAGCTACTCTCTTGATGATTTTTCTATCTCTATGACTGACCAGTTAAATGCTATTATTTTTAAAGCAATATGATCATGACTACAATCCAGGACTTTAGAGGATATTTGTGTGTATATGTGTTTGAATATATTATATTATATGTATATGTATATCTGATATATTATACATGCAAAATTTACATATTACATTTAAGGATATTAACTTCATGACTATTGACCATTGTGTTGACTTACACTTTAGTACTTGTATTGTTCTTAAGAAACTCTGAGCTGGCCACCAATGGCTCATGCCTTGTAATGCTAGCTACTCAGGCGGGCTTGAGATCTGAGGATCTTGATTTGAAGCTGGCCAGAACAGAAAATACCTGTGAGACTCTTATGTTCAATAAACTACTTTTAAAAGCCAGAAGAGGCACTGTGGCTCAAGTGGTGGAGTGCTGCCTTGAGTGCAAAGAGGCTCAGGGTCAGAGTCTAGGCCCTGAGTTCAAGCCCCAGGACCAATTAAAAAAAAAAAAGAAGAAGAAAAAGAAAAAAGAAAAAAAAGAAAGGGGGGAAGGAAGGAAGGGAGGAAAGAAAGAAAGAAAGAAAGAAAGAAAAAAGAAAGAAAGAAAGAAAGAAAGACAAAGAAAGAAAGAAAGAAAGAAAGAAAGAAAGAAAGACAAAGAAAGAAAGAAAGAAAGAAAGAAAGAAAGAAAGAAAGAAAGAAAGAAAGAAAGAAAGAAAGAAAGAAGGGAGGGAGGGAGGGAGGGAGGAAGGGAGGGAGGGAGGGAGGGAGGGAGGGAGGAAGGAAAGAAGAAAAGGAAGGAAGGAAAGAAAGAAAGAAGGAAAGAAAGAAAGAAAGAAAGAAAGAAGGAAGGAAGGAAGGAAGGAAGGAAGGAAGGAAGGAAGGAAGGAAGGAAGGAAGGAAGGAAGGAAAGAAGGAAAGAAGGAAAGAAGGAAAGAAAAGGAAAACAGATCTGGGTTCTCATGGCCAAAACTATCATCCCAGCTACCCTAGGAGCTCAAGTCTGAAGTATCATGTTCATAGCCAGCCTGGGCAAGAAATTAAGTGAGACTTTCTTTTATCTCCAATTAACCACCAAAAAGCCAGAAGTGGTAGCCTTGAGCCCAAAAGGTCAAGACGAGGGCTGAGGCCCTAAATTCAACCCCAAGACTAGCATACACACACACACACACACACACACACACACACACACACACACACACACACACACACACACACACACACACACACACAATCTGATAATTTTCTAAGTGTTTACCTTTTAAAAAGAAGTGTGGTGTGGTAAATCATGCTTTTATTGTGACATAAACTTGTCCTTTTAATTATAAAGGTTACATGTACTCATTCTAAAAGTTAAGACAATATAAATACATAATTTAATAACATCTAAGACTCACCAATGGGAAATAACAGTTGTTACTGATTCAGAAATTATTTTTTGTTGTATTAGTGTTTAGACACACATAAATTTTATTCACAGCAATGAGATTTCATTATAATTCTGGTTGCATTCTAATACCATATTGTGGGCAATATTCACATCAAAATATTTTCCTACACTATGATTTAAGTGGATATATAGTATGTCACTACATCTTTCATTCCATTTCTTGTTGGACATTCAGTTCGCCTCATCTTTACTATGTTCAATTACAGTGCAACAACTATCATTCATACCTTTCACAATTCTCTAGTTATTTTCTTTCTTTCATGTTTTTATTGTAAAAATAGTGTACAGAGGGGTTACAGTTACATGAGTAAGGTAATGAGTACATTTCCAATCAAGCACTAGTTATCTAGAATTTGTGAGAAAACCAAGCCAACTGTAGTTGCATCTAGCCTATATAATGTTTTTCTTAAAAATTAAAGTTTTAATCAGTGGAGACTTTAGAGTTCCAAAATTCCCAGATTTTTGTAGCCATACTCATTATTCTATGAAACATACTAATCTCTCAGAGTTAAATAAATTTTCTTTAGCTATTGTCAAGGCTTCCTGTCTTTGGTTTTAATTGCTACATATATTATTTTTCAAAAGTAGAAACAAATTATATTGCTTGTTCAGATCTCAGTGCAGAATTTAGGAGATGTCAAAAGAGAGAAATGCATTGCTTGGTAGTATTTATTATATATTCTTTCAAATGTGATCCCTTATGAACTAGTATATAAATATTATTTGTAGATATCTCAAACTATTTATAGTATTATATTTTATGTTTATAAAATATTTATATAGAGAATTATGTAAATTATCATAACAATTTTATATTTATACTACATGAAAATATTTTGAATAATTATTGAGGCAAATGATAGATGATATGTCTATAAAATCACAATAAATATTTGAGGTTTCATTACAAATCAGTTGACATCACTAAACATATATTGTTCATTTCAATTAGCATCTCCATCATAGGTACAATATTTATCTAAACAGGATGCTTTCGGTAAAGGCAGTTTTCTCAAAGGAAAATGGAACATGTGACTATAGTGTGTTACTAGAGTTTCAGGCAGCATGGGTAACAAATTACTAATGTCCAGAGATCAAAGAATGCATGGGTATATACAAAAGTCATAACTGTGAAGAGTCTTTCTGGCTTGTAATTACTACCTCTTGACTCCATTTAGCCCTGCACGGGAAAGATTTCCTTAGAAGTGTCACCCATATGGTTGGCAAATTACTGATGGTTCGTGGGAGGTGGGTAATTCTTGTCCTATGCTAGTTTTTTATATGCTAGTTACATGTCTTCAGCGTGTGGGAAGTGACTTCCTCCAGAATAAGCAATATGGAGTTACGCAGAGCACATTCTTTTTCTAACACAGCCTCACGAGTATGAGCCAGTTCATGACTGTAATCCTAGCTACTCAGGAACTGAGATCTGAAGATTGAAATTGGAAGTCAGCTGAAGAAGGAAAGTTTCTGATACTCTTACCTACAATAAGCTACCAAAAAAAAAAAAAAAAAAAGCCAAAAGTGGAGCTACGGCTGAAGTGGTAGAGGGCTAGCCTTGAGCTAAATAAGCTCAGAGATAGCACATAGGCCCTGAGTTCAAGTCCCAGGACAGGCCCTACAAAAAGAAAAAAAATCAGGATATAGCATTTATTCCAACATTCACTTGAGGGACAGAGGTGTGTTGAAAAACTTGCACATGATTTTAAAGTACATTTTCTCTTCTATATTTTGCTCCGTACTTGATGATTGAGAGTAATGCTTTTCTTTTTATTTCCTATTTCCTCTTCTTTTGATAGTTTTGACAATTTGATGACTGAGATTCTTGTGCAGGGGGTTGTAACAATTATAAATAGAAGTTTTATATTTTCCACTTAATTCTTAGCTCATATTGTTCATTTTGGCCAAGCAGAACCTGGAATTTATAACAGTAGAGTCAATAGGGAGATATGGTTTGTATTGCCAATTTTAAGTGCCTCAAACGGAACCATTTCTAAAAGCTGAAGGTATCATGACTTAGACAATCTCCAAAATACACATTTCCCAGTAATATAACTGACTGACACACATAGTAGTATAAAACCAAAATGTTCAGCAATACAATACTTAGTAAAAAATCTCAATATGATCGAATGGAAAGTTATAAACCACAATCATTTCCATCACTGACTATAATGAGAGATGGTATCAATTTTACAGTGATGATTTACTTTTTCTTTTATTTAACTGCTGTTTCATTGAAGAAATTACCTTTTTTGTTTGTTTGTTTCTCTTTACACTACATGGAAGAAGACAAAAGACAAATTCAATCCTTCATTCAAATATTAAATGTTAGGAGAGCTCTGAGCATACAGGAAGCAAAGAATGTATATAGTTTTGTAGGCACAGAATGCAGGTTAGCAAACCTCATAGCAGTGTGAGCAATTATGTCCCCAAGAAAGGGTGCAGAACTTAGTTCATAGACCAGTTCTTTTACATGTTAATAGGAAGTTTTAAGTCTTTAAGAGTTCTTTACATAATTCACAGGTTGGATCTTTATCAAACCATGACCACTAATTTCTTACATATTTTAAATAACATTTTAAATAAAATCTTTTTTTAAATGATGAATACTTTTGTAGAGAAAAAAGTATAAAATTAATTCAAAAAACCCCTGAGATGGTATTTTTCACGTGTGCATATTTTCATTATCCAACTATATTTGTGTCTAATTACTATTCAACCATATATTTTTATTAAATTGTAAGCTTACGACTTGTACAGCAAAATATTTCCAAATTTTTGTCAATAAATACGTCATCTAGTCACTATTTATTCTTAGTTTTATTCCCTTAAAAAGAGAGATGTATAACTGATATAAATATCATGATATAAATTATATCCATATGTGTGTAAATTAAAATATCTCATACTCCACACATACACAAAATTTATAGGAATTTTCCAGAGAAAAAGAATGTTCTTCCTATCTATACTAAATTTGGAGAAAATCAGATTCATTGCCTTGCCTTTAAATATGGGTCACGCATTAACAAGGACCATTTGCCTGAACTCCAAACCTTTGTATTCCAATGGCTGTTTGACTTGGTGATGCCTCATGATTTCAAGCACTCTCGCTAGTTGCTTTTCTCTATGTGGTCACTCCAGTTTCTCCAGCTAACTCCAGTTAGCATTGCTAACTCTGCTAATGACACTGCTGCCCGCCCCCCCCCCCCCCCCCCCCCCCCCCCCCCCCGTCGTACTCATATTAGTCTCACAGTGTCTCCGGGTTCCTTCAGAGCAACCTGAGCATGGTGACAATAGGTTGCTGATCTCTCACTTCCTAACACAATAATTATCCAGGAGACTTTGAGTTAATGTTTAGAGAATGGAGCCAATTTAATTGTTTCTAGAAATAGTCCTGGCAAGGCATCATGTCCTTGTTCATCCTGCTTGGATTAGAGACTGAATTAATTCCATAGAAACACAGGCTCTCCAGAATCTGATTTAGTAAATCAGAATTTTTTCTTTAAAACATGTGTCAAAATCATGCACAATTTTTAGACTAATTAAAAATAATGTTAAGACTATATTTGTATCTCTATCTTTTCATTCTGGACTCTCTCTGTCTTTGTCTCTTTCTCTGTCTCTGTCTGTTTTTCTCTTGTGCTAGTTCTTAGACTTGAACTCAGAGTCTGGATGCTGTCCCTCAAAGGGTATGTGTGAGAGTGTGTGTGGTGTGTGTGTGTGTGTGTGTGTGTGTGTGTGTGTGTGTGTGTGTGTGTGTGTGTGTGTGTGTGTGTGTGTGTGTGTGTGTGTGTGTGTGTGTATGTTTTGGTTTAGGAATGACTTTACTTCTAGCTTTTTGGAGAAAAGAGTCTCAGACTATCCCTGGGCTGGCTTTGAACCACAATTCCCCGGATCTGAGTAGCTAGAATTACAGATTTGAGCCATCAGCAAGGAAGATTTCTTCATGTTAATACAAGTCTATATCCCATGGCATGCTTCTGCTTGACACACATTCTTTGACATTTCTTGAAGCACAAGTGTGATGGCAGCCAAACAACTTCAGCTTTTCTGAAAAAATATGTCATATTTATTTTAAGTTATGTTTTTACTGCGGAGAAAATTAGAGACCATTTCTGTTTACTTTCACTACTTCAAAAATGTCACTGTGTGTTCTTCTGACTTCTGTAGTCTGCTGATAAGAATTTAATTATAATCATTGATTGCTGTTGTGAATATGAATAGTGTCTGTATTTTTTCCCCTCACTCATGAGATATTTTCCCTCAACCTTAACCATCCAATACATAGCTTGTTGTGTCTATGAGTTTTTCTATTTATTTGTCAGTTATCCTACTTAGGACTCCCTGGTCTTCTTACATCGGTAGTGTTTCTCTCTCACTCTCTCTTTATTTCTCTCTTCCTCTCTCTCTCTTACCTCAATTTGAAATTGTTGAAGCCATGATCTATATTTGTATCTATGAACATTTTCTTTGATGTCTACAGCTCTCCTCCGTGACAGTGAAAGATCTCTAGGCTAAATCACTGGGTATATTCTGTACCAACTCCTCCTCCTCCTCCTCCTCCAGGCTCCTCCTTGTCCCCATTATTACTTTCCATACTGTTTTTTTCCACTCTTATTACTTGGGGAGAATGCTTTCATTCTTTTCTTAGCAGTGTTAAGTCTACTGGTGTGTCCATTGGATGACATTCCTGCTGGAAGAATTTTTAAACACAATAAGAATGATCAAAGCAGGGATGAAATATTTCCTCTGCAACTGTATTCATTGAGTAACAATTTCTTTCTTATTTTCTTTCTTTCTTCGTTACTTATTTAAAAAATTACTGTGGTATGTTGAGCCTTGCACTTCTGAGGTTGGCACTCTAACACTGAGCTAAGCTCCATCCTTTCTTGGCTGTTTTTTTTGTTGTTGTTGTTGTTGTTTGTTTTTTCTTCTTTTTTCTTTTTTTTTATCGGTTATGGGGCTTGGGCCTGGGCACTGTCCCTCAGCTCTTCAGCTCAAGGCTAGCGCTCTACCACTTGAGCCACAGTGCCACTTCCAGTTTTCTGGTAGTTTATTGGAGCTAAGAGTCTCAGGGACTTTCCTGGCTGGCTTTGAACTGAGATCCTCAGATCTCAGCCTCCTGAGTAGCTAGATTTCAGGCGTGAGCCAACTGAGCCCAGCTCTCCTAATTTTGGAATTGACTAGATTTAGTTCACTTCATAGAATTTAGCCATATTTTTCCCCAAATGTGAAGAAATGTGTTAATTAGTGACGATCATGTATCATCTCAGCCTCCTGAATAGCTAGGATTACAGGCGTGAGCCACTGCCCAGCTTGTTTTTTGTTTTGTTTTGTTTTGTTTTAGGATAGGTTCTTGTTGTCTGCAGGAGCATTGTACCTGGACTTTGATCTATCTATTTCTGGTGTCCTATTCTTTCTAGTATCCACAGACACATGTCACTGCATCCAGCCTTCCTCCAAAGAGATGGAATATCAAGTCTTTTCTGTCAGGGTCATTCTGGAACCTTGATCCATCCACCAGTCCTAAGGTTACCACATAGCTTGTGGAGACAGACAATTGTAACTTTACCCAGCTAAAATTGAGAATGATCTCAGAAGAATTGTTTGCCCAGGATGGCCTGGAGAAATAATTCTTTTATTCTTAGCATCCCACATAGAAGTCTTAGAGGTATGATAAACTGGCACATTCTTGTCATCTTTAAAGCATGTAAGGTTATACATTAGTATTTCTCTAAGAAGACTTAAAGTAGTTTAAAGAAAAGTTCCCTGGGTTGTAAGATTCATGACTACTGTTATGTGCACTCCTGATATTATATTTGTGTGTGATATTTCAACACTTAAGCTAAACTTAGACCTGTGAGTATACAACTGTTCTTTCTCCTTGTAACTAAACACTTTACCTTGAGAAGTGTTTCAACATTAAATATGATGTTATAAAGTTATAGGGGTGACAATAAGGGCCTTAACATAAGCATATGTACCACATACTGATTTATGTTCTTTCTTAAAGCCAAGATAAGCATTAAGATCTTTGTAATGCCACTTAATACATTCAGCCCCCTAGTGACTTAAGCACCTTGTAAATAGTAGTAAAGCTTAAAATCCATTTAGTGAGGCTTAATAAAACTTGAGAAAGAAATCTATACAATTCAAGAGATCTTGTAAAATTATGTAATGTACATACTTTTTAAACTCAGCATCCAAATTGTATTTATCATTTGTTTGATAACTCTAAAGATTATATTTTAAGAATGCATATTTTTATATGCTTAACACATTTGATAACACCTTTAGCTCATTCAACTTATGGAAAATGTCTGTCCTATTTAAATAACAAAACTAATTCTAATCACCATACCATTTACAAAATGAAATTGCTGCCAGCAAAGACTGGTTTCATTTTTTGAAGTTAAACACTTTTGTGATACTACATGTCTGAACTGTCACCATGCATGAAGCATTTTAAGACAGGTAGCTGGAGCAGGTAAGAAGCAGCCATACTGGTATCAATGTGACACCAGTCAAAAATTCCAATGTCATTCTCAATGATAGAAAAATCCTAAAAATTACATGGAATCATAAAAGGACTCACAGTAGCCAAAGCACTCCTGAGCAAAAAATAAACATAAATAAAGAAAGAAATCAAAATAACAATGATGGAGATCATAATTCCAGACTTCAGAGAAACAATACTGTAGTAACAAAAACAGCATGGTACTAGCACCAAAACAGACCTCATGTCCAGTGGCCCTGACTACAAGATCCCAAAATGAACCCACACAGCTACAACTATTGATTTTTTTTTACAAAAAAAGGCAAAAATATATGTTAGAGAATAGATGCTCTCTTAAAAATATACCTCTTCAAAAATAGTGTTGTCAAAACCAGATATCTACATGCAGAAGACTTCCTTGTATACTAGAATACCTTATTTGATATAGTGTGCCAAAATCTTTTCCTCTTCCTGTGTCTTTTGGTAACTCCCCCTCCTGACATCCAGCTTTCCTTTACCTCTAATTCCTTGTACAATTCCTCCCCTTTAGTGACTGCTAGTTTCAACTTTTATGAAATCCGTTTATTTGCCTTCCACATATAAGCAATACGATGTAACATTTGTCTTTGATGGATTTGTTTTGCTTAACATAATACCTTCCATTTCTACCCATGTAGCCACAAATGACAGACTTCATTCTTCATATGGTGGAATTGTATTCCTTCCTATCTGTAGAGTACATTTTGTCCATTTATCTCTCTACTGATACCTTAGTTGACTGTATATTTCAGTGATTGTGAATTGTGCTTTACAGTTAATACAAGAATTCAGGAAGCTGTTTCATATGCGACTTTCTTTTAGATATCTATACAGCAATGTGACAGCTGAGTCATATGGTAGCTCCATTTCTAGTTCTTGATGAACCCTGTATCATTTTCCATAATAGATTGACTAATTTATGCTCCCAACAATAGTATGTGAAAATTATCTTTTTCTCCACACTGTGTTGTTATTTTCTGTTTTGTTTTAAATTAAACTTTTCTAAGTCAAGTCAGGTAATATCTACTGATGGTTTTGATTTTTATTTTTGGTGGTGATTGGTATTGAGGATATTTTCATATACTAAATGGATATTTGTATTCTTTCATTTGAGAAATATATTTTCAGTCATTTGTCCAGTTCCATCCGGTATTTTTCTTTGCTATTGGTTGAGTTCTTTTCATGTTTCAAAAACTATCTCCTAAGTGAATGAATAGACTAAAAGTATTTTCTCTACTTTTTCAAGTCAATATACACAAATAATGAAGTTTAGATGTTGTCAAATCAAATCTATAAATATTTTTCCTTAAGGAATGACATTTTACATATTAAACTTGCCTTATCTATTTGGTAAATATTTGACAAGTAAATATACATTCTTATCCTTTTATTTGTTTTACATCACTTCTATATATAAGGTAGTTCATATATTATTTTCATTGCTGAAATTTTTAAAATATGTTTATCTGTAAAGCTTTTAACAGGTCATGTAGGAAAAGTAGACATACCAAGTACTAGCACAATGCTGTATAAATGTAAATGATAATTTGCCATCAGAAATTGCAAAGAAAAATCATTCCCATTTCTTTTTGTGGTCAGTTTGGGGCTTGAATTCAGGGCCTAAGCACTTTGACTGAGCTTTTTTGCTCAAAGCTAGTGCTCTACTACTTTGAGCCAAGCTCCACTTCCAATTTTTCAGAGTAGTTAATTGGAGGTAAGGGTCTCACAGGGATTTTTCTGGTGATGAACAGTGATCCTCAGATCTCAGCCTCTCGGTAGCTAGGATTATAGTTCTAAGCTGCCAGCACCTGGTCATTCCCATTTTTATATGCATTTCTATACATTTTTGGAGCATATGAACACACACACACACACACACACACACACACACACACACACACACACACACACACACACTACATGTTGCTCTGTTTGACTATGCAGTTAAGATTTGCTGTAAGTGTTTTTCTCATAAGTATCACTATTGTAGTAACCAGTCTTCTTTGCTTGCATACTTTCATTGCCTATTTAATGTTTTTCTTCCTAAACTACATGATCCATAAGTTTCTCTACTGACATTTCATTAGTAGTAAAGTTTTTATTTATTTTTGTTTGATTTGGTTGTCTGCAAAACACCTCTTATACTTTGGTACAAAAGAGAGGTGAATAAAAATTTTAAGCCTACACTTTGATTTTCCCAAGTGAATTAAAGATGCTAGTTCCCTCACTTCTTGGTATTTTTCAAGAGATTAAGATTTCTGTGAATGTTGCTGAATGTTTTTATACCAACATTATTTAAATTTAAACATTTTTTAAAAAGTTTTTGTGCCTGATATCTACTTTTTAAATATTCATTCCCTGCTAGTTTTTTTTTACTGCCTACATAAACATTGCAATGTACCTTTGTATCAGTTATTTTTATTTATCCTAAACAACTCTATGGAGTGTTATTTAACTTTATGAAACATTTCCTTCCTCAATTTGAGGAGTAATGTCTTTGAGCATCTAAAGAAGGTTGATCCCATTATATTTTTTGAATATTTTTATTATCTTTAAGTAGTTGTGCAAAGGAGTTGCCTTTCAAGAAGCAGTTTATGAATACAGTGAATCTGGATCAATGTCACCTCTTTCAACATTTTCGCTCATCCCTCCCAACCCACCTTTTCCCTCATTTATCTTAACGTTAGGTTATGTGTTGATTTTTTTTACAATTTAACAAAGCAGCTTATGTTTACACTGCATATATTTTAAAATACTTTCTCCAATATATTTACTGTTCTACTGATAAAAGTTTTATTAAATATAGCTGTCCCTCCTCATTCCTCTCTGTTTAACTTTTTACAAACTCTTCAGTTTCCTACATGTCTGTAGGAATCTCTTAAGATTATTTATGTTTATCTTTCACTTAAACCATAACTCCACTTCTGACTTTTTGGTGTTTTATTGGCAAGAAGAGTCTTGGGGAGTTTTATTCCCAAACTGGCTCATCATCAGTCTTCTCATCAGCTAGGATTACAGGTATGAACCACTAACACCAAAAGATACACATTTTTTTAATCATGTCAAAATTTTATTCCATTTCCTTTAGTGTATATGTGTGCACGTGCGGCACACACACACACACACACACACATATACATGCCACTCCTGGCACTGCTCAAGGACAGCACTCTATCACTTGAGCCACAGCTCTACTTCCTGCCTTTTGGTGGGTAACTAGAGATAAGAGTCTCATGGACTTTCCTGCCCAGGCTGGCTTTGAACTGCAGTCTTCAGATCTCAGCCTCCTCAGTAGCTAAAATAACAGACTTAAGCCATCAACATCCACCTTCCATTTCCTTTAGTTTTTACTGAATGTGTCCCCTTATTCTATCAAGGATAGCTTTTTATAATCAGTTATCATGCTTTTTCACATCCTTTCCCTTGTAGCAGTTTCTGTAGCAGACTATTATCTCCAATTAACCACCAAAAGGTTGGAAGTAGAGTTGTTGCCTAGTGGTAAGGAGCTAGTTTTTAGCAAAAAGAACTCAGGGACAATGTCCTAGGACCTCAGTTCAAGCCCCAAGACTTACAAAAAATAAAGCCGGGCGCTGGTGGCTTACGCCTGTAATCCTAGCCTACTCAGGAGGCTGAGATCTGAGGATTGCGGTTCAAAGCCAGCCCAGGCAGGAAAGTCCAGAAAACCAGAAGTGGTGCTGTGGCTCAAGCGTTAGAGTGCCCTCTTTGAGCTGAAGAGCGCAAGGACCACTCCCGAGCCCAGAGTTGAAGCCCCACAACCTACAAAAAATAATAATAATTAATTGTTTTAAGCTTATTTATTTATTTATTTATTGTGTCAATACAGGGACTTGAATTCAGGGCCTGTTCTCTTGATTAGCTTTTTGTACAAGGCTAGCAGTCTACCACTTGAGCCACAGCTCCACTTCCAGCTTTTTTTTTCCTTCTTTTTTTTTTCCTTTCTTTCTTTTGGTAATTAATGAGCGATCAGAGTTTTATGGAGTTTTCTTCCCCAGACTGGCTGGCGTTAAACAGTGATCCTCAGATCTCAGCCTCCACAGTAGCTAAGTTTACAGGTTACATCACTGGCACCTGGATAGTGCTGTACTTTAAAGTATCTACCATGCTCTCCTTAGGGACTCACCTTCTTGATGCCTATTTCTGGAATTCCTCTCTATGTGTATATCTATGGCTGACACTCATAGCTTCTAAGTCTCTACTTAAGTAAGTATTGCTTTAGTAAGAAATCACTCTGCTATCATATCCAAAACACACCCTCTCTCCAGACATTTCTACTAGTTTCTTTTTTTGTTTCTTTCTCTTTTGGTCAGAGATTGAGACTCACACTTAGTATCTGACCCTTTCACTCACTGGCCGACACTCTACCAACTGAGCCACACCTCCAACCCCTCTCCAGACATTTTTCAAAGCTTTATGCTGCTTTAATTCTCTCCTTAGTACTCATTGCTCTGGTAGAAGGTATTTTATTGATCGTGCTTTATGCTACCATTACAGCTTCATATAGACAGGGGTTACAGGAGTGTATGTGTTCCAGTTTTGTTACTGTTGTTTAAGCAATAAAATTAGTGTTAGCATAAAGTAAATATTCAACAAACATTTGTAATGTGGATGGTTGGATGGGTGTATAGATGGGTGAATCAAGAAATTTTTGAATGTACATAGGATATCTTTTTTACTTCAAGTAATTTCTCTGAAAAAGATTATGTGGCAATGAGCATGCGTAAAGGGGAAGGGGATCAAGGAGGAATGAGCAGTCAAGCTGGGCTGCAGTACAATCCCAAAAAGTCTTCAGCTCCCAACGCAGAAAGTCCCCCAATCACTGAGAACAACATCCATTCCATTGGGACAGCTGGCTGAGGACAACTCCCAGACTGGGATAAGACCAAATGTGCCTGTCATCATCAGGATACTCCAGCAGCAGAGGAAGGAACTCTTAAAAGAAAAGGGCTATGTTTAAGTTGCCTCTATACTCAGGAAACATTCAATTGCTCGGGAATATCTCAATTTCCTCGAAGCCTTTGCTGTTTTCAGAAGATTGTACAGTTAGTTCCATGTCTACTCACACTCCTTATTCAGATGCTGCATACTTAAAAAAATTAAATCAGCCTACATTTGTAATGTGAGAATGCTTCACAGTAATGTTTTTGTACATGTGCGCCATGAATTTTGAACAAATTCTTCTCCTGCACCATATTCCCATTACCACCTTTCTCTTCTCTTTCCAAACATATTTGGTAGTTTCAATACGTTTCACCGAACTATACAGCTATCTAGCTAACTATCCACCCAATGTATATAATGTCTCTGATACTCATCCCTTTTACACATCTCCCTGCTTTCTAATTCCCTCTTACCCTTTCTCTTTCTATTTGAAATTGAAATATACCTCCACACATACCTATAGATCCATATCTTATAGCAAATCATTTCCTTTAATCCCTCATTTGTTATTTCTTGTCTGTCTCTTCAACTAAAATATATCCTCCAACAGAAATGACACTACTGACTTTTCTTTTCAAGGAAAACTTGAAAAAAGAGAACTCACCAAGCACCTAGCACACCTAGTATTGTGAGTATTTGTGGGATTAGTGACTGAGTGAATGTATGCTTTTCTACGGGTTGATTTATTGAGCATGCAAAATTCCATATGATGTCAGTAGATCTTTCAATTTCATTGCTGCACAGGGAAGAGTAAAGTAGATGCTGGCTACCTAGAACAAACCTGTACTGAATCCCAGTGCCATTACCTTGCTCATGTAACTGTAACCCCTCCATACAGTATCTTTACAATAAAATTGTATATTAAAGAAAGAAAATATGAAGAAAATAAATCTGCTCAACTTCTTTCAAGCACTATTGTGACTCTTTACCACTGAAGTATCTCTTATGGCTTATTTTTACTTGTGTTTAATATTTGTGTTATCTCAGGGCCAAAGACAATACTGAAGGCTTAGAAGCTAAAGAGGAAGACACCAGTGCTGCACTCTGCATAGTTAACTATAGATAGCTCTTGCCTTAAAATGTTCATGCAGGGTAAGTGCAGTGGAGCATCTCACCACCAGAGGGTACTGTGGGACCTGTTTGTGGTGCTCAGCTATTCTGCATAGAATTGTCAATAAAAGAAAACTAAGGACAAAAGCTTTACGAAATTCAAACATACAGCAATATTTTGCTGATGGGCTTAGGGAGGTTGCTTCATTTTAAAAATGCATAAAATAAAGCTAAATTGCCGCTGGAATTTTTAAATGGAAAAGGATATTTGCAGTTATTTCACAGAAAAAACATATGCAAATATTCCTTAACTATTATAAAAAGGCATTCAATTATATAATATTTTAAACATTTTAAATAAAATGACATGGAGATACAATTTTTTCACCTGATTATTTGCAGGCAGCTAAAATTTGGCTCCTTTTGTAATCTTATGGATTATATACTTTTTCTAGAAATTCACATTGACTTAGGTGTGTACTGAGACCCTGTCAGTGAACCACTTCCTGGCCAAATATAGCTTCTTTCTCCCTTAGGATCCTCTTGGTCAATTCCAAAGATTGGTAGCATGGTATAAGTACATCAAAAAATGTGTGTACCATTGAAAAGCAAATAGGGAATAGCCACTCTGTGGAGAAAGAGCTGCAGAAAACCTCCTATCACTTGACAGAATGAAAAGTCTAAGTAGACATTTCCTACTGCAGCTGTGTTTATGATGGACAGACAAGAGTCTCTTCAACAGAGGTTTGCAAATATGAAAAAAATAAGCATTCTATATTATCTATGTTTTTCTCTCTCTTTCTTTTTGTCAGTTGTGGAGCTTCAACTCAAGGTGTAGGCATTGTTCCTGAGCTCTTTGGCTCAAGAGTAGCACTCTATTGCTTTGAGCCACAGCTCCATTTCCTGTTTTCTGATGGTTAACTGGAGATGAGTTTCAGGGATTTCCTGCCCAGGCTGTCTTGGAACCATAATCCTCAGATCTCAGGCTCCTGAGTAGGCTAGGATTACAGGAACGAGCCACTGGTGCCCAGCCTGTATGCTATTAAAAAAAAAATTGAGTCAAGTAGCAGCTACCATTGCTGTTACCATGTACAAGCAGTAAGTTATGCCACTGAATTGAACAGAAGTCTGAATTCATATTACTACACAATTTACACAGACACCAATAATTAGTCAGTTGTCCATTATTCATGTAGCTATAGTTAGGAGGCAGACATAAATCTGATTCTAAATTCCATGTTGTTAGGAATGAATGAGAATGTCTGCTGGAGCTTGATGTCTCCTCTTAGAGCTACTCTTTGTCTTTTTGAATGTACTCTTTACCTGAGGTGGAGCCTTGTATGGAATTCAGCAGTTGACTCCCAATTAGTCTTGCAATGTGTTTTGTCTCACACATGGACTAGGTAGAAAACTAGAGGGAAGGGAAAAGGTCACTTCTCCTCACGTTTCTTTGTTATGCTACATTGTGCAACTGTTATCCTAAGCAAAGGTCTTGCTCCTCGCTCCATCATTGACTACTAGATAGTTGGCCTTGTTCTGTACAGTCTGGAGGAGGAAATATGCTTCACACGTGTTGTGGTTACCCTACTTCCAGCCCTCCTTTTTATACATAGGTTCCTTATTAAACTCTCCTCAATTTATCATATTTTCAAACTGCCATCTCTCTTTAGCTGGTGCCAAATCACCCTTCAAGCAGTGCTCGTTGTCTAAGTAAGAACATGGTAAAGCTTACTGGAGCAGAAGCCAGAAGTGATAGGAAAAAGGATTCCAGAATGCAAAATACCTGAATAGAAAGAACACTGGCCAATCATAAAGTCTAAGTTGCATTAAAAGCAATTAAAGTAATCCTTTCTGTTTGTATCACACTATATGCGAATGAATACTCTTAAAGATCAGTCCTGAAGTAGGACAAAATGAATGGTGCCTAGCTTGACACTAGAGGGCAAGGTTTAGAGTTAAGGAGAGATTTCATGATGTGGTGAAAGCCATAAAACCATCATGTAACGGTAAACCCCTCTGTTCAGTATCTTTGCAATTACATATATGTATACATATATATATATATATATATATATGTGTGTGTGTGTGTGTGTGTGTATATAGCCATATTAGCCATTGCAAAGAGTGAGTGGTACCAGCCTCATGTGGTAACCCAAACAAACAAATTAGTGCTAAGTAAGCAAAACAAATAGTCCACAGGTCACCAGGCAGGGAGGTCAAACAAGTGGCTTTTTGAAGATTTACATAGACAATGAATGTCAATATCTGAAAATAACTAGGTCCTCCCCATGAAATTTAACTGGGAGCCCAAGTCCTGGAAAGAGGACCAAGACAAAGAAAATGCTAGAATGTTGGCTGTGCGGCTGCATCTCTCACATGCTTGCCTAGAATTCCTTAAACACCGAGTTGTATACCAGCCTGGAGCATGAGTTGCATGCAGCAATGGCTGCCACGCTGATGTGGGAGGTGAAGATAACCCAGCATGCTCATCCCCTCCCCAGAGGCAGCCATGCGATTGCCTGGTCCTCAATAGTCTGAAACCTCCTTGTGTGGCCAGGTTTGTGTTGACATATCTCCTATCAGGGATATTCTGTCCTGCTTGAAGAAATATCCATCTTTCTCGTCGGTATTTCTTAAGAGAGAGATATAAAGTAGGATAGCCATAAAGCTAATGGATCTAACATCCACATATAAGAGAAAAGATGTGCTCTTTGTATCTTAATTTACTTCACTTAATACAATTTTCCAAGTCTAACTATATCTAATTTATAAACATATACCAGCCTGTATATATATATATGCACATATACAAATTGAATAAAGGATGATACACAGAAGTGGGTATTCCAAGTGTATAACTCCTTTGAACAACAAGCTAACCATCTAAAATAATGAATATCAGCAAGCAGGAATGTGAGGTATCAATGAGAGTGAAGTTAAGAGGAGAGGGGTAAGTGAGTGAAAAGAAGAAAGGTGGGAAAGTGCAGTAATAATACTGGACGTATATATATAGAACTAGGGCAACTTAGAGGATATGTGGGGTTGAGAGAAATTTATGGGAGAATGATAAAGAAGAGACTTTGGTCAAGATTCATTTGCTCCTAAACTGACATGTTGAACTGAAAGTCCTCTATACAACGACTTAAAGATAATTTTAAAAAGTCTAATAAATAAATATATAAGGCTAATGCAATTGTATCAATTCTTACTGAGTTTCTTTTTTTTTCTGGTAGTGGGGCTTGAACTCAGGCCTGGGCACTGTCCCTGAGCTTCTTTTTGCTCAAGGCTAGCACTCTACCACTTAAGCCACAGCACCACTTCCAGCTTTTTCTATGATTAATTGAAAATAAGAGTCTCACAGACTTTTCTGCCCAGGCTAGCTTCAAACCACAATCCTCAGATTTCAACCTCCTGAGTAACTAGTATTACAGGTTTGAGCCACTGGCACCTGGCTCTGAGACTCGTTTTTTAAAGTAAAAAAATAACCAAATGGTATGTTAAACATTAGTTTTTTCCTGTGATTTAAATATATATTTTGGGAGGGCTGGGAAGGTGGCTCAGTGGTAGAGTGCTTGCCTTGCATGCATGAAGTCCTGGGTTTGATTCCTTAGCACCACATAAGCAGAAAAAGCCTGAGTGGTGCTATGGCTCAAATAGTAGAGCGCTAGCCTTGAGCGGAAGAGCTGAGGGACAGCGCCCAGGCCCAGAGTTCAAGCCCAGTGATGGACAAAATAAAATAAAATAAAATGTATATTTTGATGTATAGTCAGCATGGACAATACATAGCAAAAGGTTTCCTAAATTAATACATTGACTGTTTAAACCACGTAGATAGACATAAATACATAAATACATTGAAATAGTGAAAGAATGTTTTAGATGCATCTTGTTTTTTGTTTTTTGGTTTTGGTTTTGGGTTTTTTTTTTTGGTTGTGGGGTTTGAGCTGTCCCTCAGCTCTTCAGCTCAAGGCGAGCGCTCTACCACTTGAGCTACAAAGCCACTTCTGGTTTTCTGGTGGGCTTATTGGAGATAAGAGTTTCATGGACTTTCCTGCACAGGCTGGCTTTGAACTGAGATCCTCAGATCTCAGCCTCCTGAGTAGCTAGGATTACAGGCGTGAGCCACCGGTACCCAACTTAGATGCATCATTTTATCAGAAGTAAAATACAGATGGACCCCTGATTTACACAGATGCTTTGTTAATCGTCAAGGTGTTATTATAGAAGTGTAGGGTTTGTCCTGCTTTTCTTTGTGGTGAGTGTTTTGATACATGAATAAGGTGACAAGAAAGATAGCATAAGGAATATCTCACTGTGACAGTAGGAATGAAAAAAAAAATCATTGCTATTTATTTTGTTCCAGGTGGGAGTAAAAGACACGCAGTTCCTGGCCCATACCATTCCAGTAAAGCGTGTGACTGGAAGCATGTTGGCACCAACACTGAAGGGCAAGATGAGCTTCAGCTCCAGGTGAGTTCTGAATGACCAGCTTGGCTAGTTCTCCATGGCACGATGCTCATTTCTCTCGAACTCCTATCCACAAAGCTCTGGATGTAACTCCAGGATCCATCTTTGACCTGTTCCAAATACTAGAGTGTTTTCTATGGCTTCATAAATATATCCTTTAAAATCACATCGTGTCTTTAAAGGCAGTGCCTTTCCTGACAAACTGGGGAGCCGTGGAGGGATTTCCTTGTGAACTTCACATTGATATGCCTTGAGCTGTAGTAAAGGAGAAGGCAGAAAAACCGTGACGGAGAGTAATGATAAAGACCATTTCTGATGGTGTAGCAGAGTAGTACAGGGTAACCAATCAAGGTTCAGATAACCACTAATCTTATTAGTGACAAGTGCTTGATGGTTGAGTTTCCCAAGGTAACCCCCACCCATTTTTTTTGTTACTTCTACTTTCAGACAATTAGAGGAGTCAAATAACCCAGAGACTCAACAGACTCCTTGATCTCTGATTTTAAAAGGACAGAAATATCAAAACTCTGAGACTGGCAATTATAATCCTCCCTGAGTTTGCTCTTTATGGATCTATAACTCTCACATTTGACATTAGTATAAAGCGTTTACAGGCTAAGTGCAATAACAGGCTATTGGTTTAGGGAGTGGAAAATAATTTTATACAACTTAATTAAAAAGAATTTTTGTACTTCGTAAAACTACTGGCTTTAAACACACCTTTCTTAGAGATAATTCACGTGAATTCACAACCCTCCAGAGTTTTAAAGACTGTAAAGATGAGTCAGAAAGGAGACTAGAATAAATGCCATAAAATAAAGATGCAAGGCACCCAATAAACATTTAGCTCACATACCAAATACTCAAATGATTCCTTTTCTTTTTTAAGAGAGCAATTTTACATCTAATGAATTAATGTCAGAAAACAATTAGCAATATGTGAAAAGTTATAAAGAGAATAATACTTCTTATAGTCTGATTTAATTCGGTGACAAGCATGAGCAGTCCTAATAGGTAATTTTATAGATGTTATGAATAGAATGGTTTTTTCAAACAATATGTAATTATTAAAACACATACTTTAGAAGAGTAATTATGTCTGGGAGCTGGTGGCTCATTCCTGTAATCCTATCTATTCAGGAGGATTAGATCTACGGAATATGCTTTGAATTGAGACTCTTCTTTCCAAATATGTACCAAAAGAGGCAAAATTAGGGCTGTGGTTCAAGTAGTAGAATAAAACTAGCTTTGAGCTGAAAAGCTCAGGAACAATGCCCTGGCCTGATTGAAAGCTGCAGGACCCCCCACACACACACACACACATACACACACACCCCACAGATTAATTATGACAATGAGAAAAGAGATGGTATGTTTTTAAATTTGTGAAAGAGGTTAAAATAGATTATGTGACATTAACATTTGCATATACATGGGACAAGATATAGAAACAAAAAAGTCAAAATGATAAAAATAATTTCATTACATTTTTAATTTTCTGGGATTTTTACTTTGGAATTCTGTTATTCTTCATGGCCATGTTTTCTGTAATGTTTTAAGTCACTTCAATGCCATACACATAAATACGGTGTATTTTTTATATTGTAACATTACAGAAAGTATCAGTAGAGATCCCTTTCTCAGACTTCTCTGGGCCCTACAGATGGTGGTTTTCAGGTCTTCTCTTCCCATTTTAGCGTTACTGTACATTTGACTTGGATAGGGGTTACTGTATACTTACCCTTAGTACAGGATGTGTTTTGCATTTAAACCTATGGCTTCATTGTTTATTGATCTATAACTGTAACCAAACTCAGAGTAGGGATGACTCATCCTCAGTGGATAGAAGGTCAAGTTTCTGGATACAAGTATGTTAATAGTTTTCTCTCTGTAATAATGGCAGGAAAAGGGAGAGCAGCATACCAAACTAGTCAATATTGGTTGACCTAGCTCTCTTCTCTGCATGTGTGAGTTTTATAGCTATCAGTCCAATCAGCATCTTTAGGCCTTACAAGCTTTAAAATGTGTACTAAATTTCCCCATTCTATAAATTAAATGAAAAAATGTTTGTGGCAAAGTTTTTATGACTATTTTAGAACAATGAATGTGTTAGAAATACTTGATATTACCAATGAAAAGGCATAGATAGAGTTTATCAAAGCATAAGGTTCAGAGAGATGAGTGACCTACAGAAATAAATTGTTCTCCAGAATACAAACATCTGTGTGTGTGTGTGTGTGTGTGTGTGTGTGTGTGTGTGTGTGTGTGTGTGTGTGTGTACTGGCAAGCATGTATGCGTGTCTGTCATTCTGTGTCTGTATGCTTTAGAGAGAGAGATCTTTCTACCTAATTAGATATGAAATTAACTTTTTATTACACCTCATAGAAGTAAAAATCACATGGCAAGTTGACCAATTTTAAAAACAGTCTTCAAATCAATTTACTATCAGTTCTAATGGCATCAGTAGTTCGCAACCTCTCTGGTTTCCTCATGTCTTACTTTATAACACTGCCTGCCTTTGATTTTATGTCTGTAGGGAACTAGCTCTGTTTTATGTGAAGGATCATCAAATAGGTATTTGCAGAGAAGGTACCCTCCTTTTCACTTCAGTATATGTGGCCTGCCTATCAAATCAGCAGGGTTTCCTAGTTTATGAGATTTTTTTTCTATCCTTTGATAACAAAGGAAATTCAGCTCCGGACAGAAAGCCAATAAAATGAACTTGGCAATGTAAGCAACTCCCTTTTTATAAAATCTAGTCACAGAATAAATGTAGTATGAAAATTGAAGATGTAGAATATTAAGATAGTATTGACTCATTGAACTGGAAATTAATTCCAACCAATAACACTCCATGATTTGAAACTTAAGCAGCACTGATATCACGCAGCAATGGAAATTATTTAATGTTGCCAACAACTGTAGTTATGTTAAATGTTAACGTGCTATTTGTAAATGTTAAATGTTATTTGCTGGTGGACTGTAAGGGAATATTTTTGCAAACTATAAGGAATATTGAAAGTTATCTTAAGATAAGGATTGTTTCATATGATTTAGTGTTCACTAGCCATTCAAAGTATATATTTAAATAGTATCTAAGTCAAATTATGTACTAAGTAGAGTATACCAAAATAGTTCTATGGGTCACATTCAAATCAGATTTCCAAGTAAAAGTTTTAACATTGAAAATTTGGGGTAAATAACATTTCTACCGGCCAAGACCCTTAACTGGGAATTTTCTTCAGCCCTTTACTCACAGAGCGGGAGAAAACAGGCATGAAGAGAATGTAGGCAGGACCCAACAATATGAAGGCATTACCCTAACAGTGATGCTGCTTGTAAACTAAAAATAATACAATAAACCAAATCATTTTAAGTATGTACTATGTAGGTTGCATGGCACTAGATCTAGGAAATTGCAGACTATAATAAAATATTTCTGCCCTGAAGTAATTTATCATCCTCCAGATCAGATACATTCTCATATAAATACCACAAAATAGCATATTATTATTTATATATGATATATATACCTATATAAGTATAATATTATTTTTGGGTGCTAAAGGATAAAGAATGATGCAATTCCAAAGATGTGCCTGAAAGTAGACTATAGATTTGTATTTGCACAACTGAAACAGCTTCTTGAGGGAAGTGGAATTACTATAAATGAAACACATCTGTATGGGTTGTGAATGACCTTGTCAAGGGTTGGAGTCATCAGATCCACCAGCCATATGAGGCTCAAGGATTCTTTTGATACATGATAAGCCAGACAATTATGGCTCTCTTTGTTTCTGGTGGAATACCCAAGATCATCTGCTTGTATTGATACTTTTATGTGGCCTGAGTATACCTGTCTATATGGCACTTGGCAGAAATAAGATATCTCAATTCTGCTAGATGAGGAAATGAGGTATATACAGGCAATCATTTAGATATTGGGGACACAAAGAAAGCAATGCTTTCTGTATTACAGAAGTAATGGAAGATAAATCTGTGAAGGACAGAGATTAATTTGAGTAGTCTTAATTTTAGTCCATGGAACCTAAAATAAAATTCATTTTATCCTCCTCCAGTGGTCAGTTTACCTTAAGTTGGATAAATAAGAATATTCTTATTCAACACTACGAATGCTGTTTTAGAGTTTTGTAACTTTTTTGTATAGATATATATATACTCAATATTTTGTAATGATTTTTACAATAGTGAAGTTTTATATTTTAAATTTTATAACATTTAATCCCTATAACATTTTTAATATTGTAAAATGATTCACTGAAATGCAGAAGGTCATAGGAGGCTTTTAATATTCCAAAATTAGCCAGAAAAAAGTAAACTCTAAAGTGTGTTTAAATGTATTAGTTGAATGAACAAATTTTTTTCTATGACCTAAAAATTTCCTACAATGAATGGTCTCATGGTTCTATATCAACAGGATTTACAACTGTTAAAATTATTTCTGGTATTTTATTGGAAATCTTTTTTTTTTCTTTCATTGATAAGAAATTAATACAAATTTAAATTTATGATGACCTAATCCTGGAAACATATGGATTAAAATGCAAATGTTAAGTCCTATATTGATAAATACTCAGTGAACTCCTTTTCCTTTCTAAACTAATGCCATCACTTTGTTATCTCAAAAATAATGGTCAGATAAGTTTATGTTAGGCGAAATAAACCCCAAGATAAGTATTTAAATGGTTTTTCTTTCTTGCTATTGTTTCTAACATATTTATAAGATGATTTTTGTTGCTTTGTATGTCCCTCCCCCATGGTATAACCCCCGTTTTCACTGTATTTGATGTTAGTATAATTTGGGGAGGGGAAGGGAAAAAATAAATTGTTTAAATAGGGATGTAGATGGTGGAGTGGTAAGGGAAACAAAGAAGGAAGCAACAATGCTTGATAAGAAATGTACTCATTACCTTGCTCATGTAATTGTAACCCCTCTGTATGGTATTTTCACAATAATATCTTATTAATAAAAATATTAATATTCACTAGAGAGTCTTCAGTTTTCAATGATCACTTTAGATAAGAGTCATATAAATTCAAGGAATATAATCTTTCTGCCATCATAGATACCATCATCTTTATGGTCATCAACATTTAAGTTTATGTCAGCTGTTTTATCTTCCTTTCCCTAAAATGAACTCTTTTCCATGACCATTTCTATATCTTGTTTCTTTACTTTTACCCATTTCTGTGCTTTTCAATCACAATCATTTTGTGCTTGAATAACTAAAAAGTTTCCTTACTCATGATTTTCTCCCCATCTTCATATCCATTATTTGTCTATCTACTCTATTATCTAATTATGGCAGTAATTATCCAAGATAAAAGCACTATCATATAGGTATTAGTCACAACATATATTAATATTTTCTTCATATTGCCTTTTGTCTGATATAATGTCAGAATATTTGGAAACTTGATAGGGAATTAGAAGAGTAAGATGGAGATAAATGTTGGAGCTTTTGGAAACACCTCCACACAACCCCAAGTAATGATTTTGCATTATAGGAAAATTGGCAATGAGTAAAGGGAGAAAGCCAAAACAAAACTGTGAAACATAAAAAGTAAAGACAAATGACAGGAAGAATAATCTCAGATAAGAAATAGAAAAAGATTAAGGTGGAAGATAATTTTTCTTTTAATAGATTACTCAAGGTTGTCATGTGCTGGATGTTGGAAAACTGAAAATTAGTAAAATACCACTACATTTGATATTTCTGTTTAATCACAGAAAATAAAGAATCCTTTAAAATTATTAGTGTAAGGTGAAGCATATAATGTTTGGAGATCCCAAAATGTAAATTATTCTCTTATAAAAAAAAAAGCTTTACATGATGTAGAATTTTCTTCCATGTCATGTTACATGGGCCCTCAAATACCAGTATGTCAGCGGTTCTTCACCTTGTATCTGCTGGAGATAAACAATTACATTTAAAATTTACAGCTTGACTCAAATAAAGAATTAATATTATTTCTGTATTGGAAGCAAATGTGAATTTCTGCTCAATTAGACACCATTTGTGTCTTACCCTGTAAAAAAAAAAAGCTCATATTTTTGGATATTTTAAATGAATTACTGTATTTTTATGACAGATGCATGATTGATGGTACTAAAATTTGTAGTCAAAAAGGTATTTTTCTTCTCATGTATTATAACATTTAAATAATGGCATCTGTAATATAACCATTTATAATGCATACACCACACATAATATGGACCAATCATATACTTTTTTCCTAAGGCCCAAAGTATTATTGTTTAGCTTCTCAACATCAGCTTTTTAAATTAGAGTAAACATTCTAAATCTCTGGGAATTCACAAATCTTATCAATAATGGAAAAGATAATTAACTCCTCATCTACTCAAAGTAGAGTGGAAAGCAAGCACAATCAAATGTGCCTCATTCACATCAAGACCAACACAGTAACTACATGTTCTATGAAACTTTAATCAGTCGGGGAGGGATGGTAAGAATGTGGAAAGGATACTATTGATCAAGGTACGTTGTTTTTATAAACTGCTTTGTGAAATGGCACATCCTCTGTACAACTACTTAACGATTAACAACCAAAAGCTTTACTGAGATTTTGATGTGGTTATCCCTCCCCTAGTAGCCATAAACATTGAGATTTCAAATTAACTGGGCTTTTTAAAAAAAATAGTAGATGGTTTTGCTTTATAAGATACATTCCAAGTAACCCTGAATTCTATTTCCTTTTAAATGTTTCTACACAACGTAGTCACAAAGCAGGAATCTGCCTGTGTAACCTCCACTGCTCTACATTGTTAAAATGTGAAGTGCTCTTGAAGCAGTACAAATTGTTCTCTTAAACTTGGCTTTAGTTCTATAAATACTATTTTTATAAATAGTATTTCATGGAAGTAGCTATCAAATAGTTTTAAGAGGCCTATAATAGTAGCAGCAGAATCACAACAGTTGGCATTTAAGTACAGTCTCATTCAATAGAGAAATCAGTGTTCAGTTTTGGTATTTTTATTAATTACCTTAATTATTTTGAATTCTATGTTTATATTATTTATCTGGGTTTATCAGTTTTAAATTTTGCCAGCTAACCTTCATTTAGCTGATGTAAAAAACAACAAATAAATAAATAAATAACAACAAAACAACAGCAATAACTTTAGGGCAAACATGGTTACAGCCCTTCTCTCTTACATTCTTTCAATGCACTAAGACAAATTAGGTCAAATTAATATTGCATGTATGTACACATTATCGTGTGTATGCAAACACTATTTTCTAGATTGACATTTTATAGCCTTATAGGGCCTTCTTTTTTCCTAAGGTTTGTAACATAACCAATGACAATTTCACACTTGTGAATGCACAAAATGATGACATATTAATATATCTCAATATTAATAATAATATTTCTCATTCCTCCAGTTTTCCATCTTTCTGCCCTCATCTAACTGGTTGAATTCTCAGTCTCCCGGTCTTGATTTGACACGATAGATTTCTTGTTCCCAAGTTGCATTTCCTCTTAGGCTGCAGTTTACTCTCTTGCCTTAGCAGAAACACATGTCTGGATTTCTGGAAGTTTCCTAAGAAGTATGGGGAGCAGAAATCTTCCATTTGAGATCCATACTTTTTTTTTTCAAAAGACTAAACTTCTACCCTCCTCTCTTAGGGAACACAGATTACAAATGATTGTTTCCCACACTGGTGAAACTCCTCCAATGCCAGCTTTACCTTTCTTCTCGTTTACAAGTGGTCTCTGGCTTATACTTTTACTTCTGTTTTTTCTTTGTAAGGAGCCCTTTAGCTTTCTTGAAATCCCTACCTGCCTAGCAGTAGGACTAGTTTTATTTTCAAGACTAATTTATTTACTAAGAATGTATTTTTATCTCTTCAATCAAGTCTTCTTCTCTGTTCCCCTTGATTGTTACTAATCAGCTTTTGGGTTGTTGTTTGTGTTGGTTACTCTTGAAGGTCAACTTGATTAGAGTTTAGGATGCCTGGGAGATTAGTAAAGTATACTTCTGGGTGTGTCTGAGAGGAAGTTTCCAGATAGAGGAAGCACAGAAGCCCCTCCCAAACTCTGAGTGCCTCACCCTGTAGGTTTGCAAATCAAATGAGATAGAAGTGAAGAAAAGGGGAACTAAGCACCTGGCTAAACTAGGGTAAGCATCTTTCTACCAAGGTGGTAGGCATCACCTCAGACCCAGACACTATGTAGCCAACTGACAGTACAATAAAACCTCCGAAACCATCAGCTAAAATACATCCTTACCCCCTAAGTCATCTTGTCACATTTGTCACAGTGACAAAAGGTAACATTATATTTTTTTCTTCTTTTGTTTTTTTACAGCCTTACTCTTTGAAAGACTGAAGTCAAGAAACTTTAAGAAAACAATAAAAAGGCCCTTTATGACTTCTTATTCCAAAAAAATAATAAAATCAGTCTTCACTGAAACCATATAAAAAGTAAAATGATTTGTTGTATATTGACTGGTAGCTATATTGCTAGCTGCTCAAAAGGCAGAGAGATTAGAGAGATTGAAGGGATCTTAGTTCAAGGCCATCCTTCACTGGAAGTTAGTGAAACTCCATAAACACTGAGTATAATGATCCATTTCTGTAATACCAGCTACTCCAGCTACTCTGGTGAAATAAGTAGGATTTTAGTCCAGAGTAGCATTGGAGCAAAAATAACAAAATGGGAAACTTTATATCTGAAAACTAACTAAAGGTAAAAGAGTTAGACTGGGCACATGATTCTGCCTTGTAAGTACATGGCCATTGGCCTAAATTCAAATCCCAGTACTACCAAAACAACAACAAAACTATCACCAAAATCATCTCACCAACACTTGTTTCTTTTGCTCTGGTATCACACAGACACACACACATGCACACAAAACACAGAGTTAACATGTGTTCCCTACTTTGACCATTAAAAGCAAGTTCCATGTATCATGTTTTTTTAGGTGTAAATATTTCAGTATGAGTTTCCTACAAATGGCGATATTTTCCTATAGAACTACAACATGGAAGTCAGATTCATTAAATGTTTAATTGGAAGCACTTGGATATTATACTGCTATCAATATTCTGACTTCATTGGCTAGGCCAATCTTCACAGTTTATTTTCCCTCCACTGTGAGAGGATCTGGTCCCTGAGTGTTTCAGTGTGTGCTGTAATCAGAAGCCATGTCTATGGGTCCACTTGAATCTGAAATGCTTCCTGAGACTTTCTTATGATCCTTGACAACGTCATTTTTGGGGGGTGCAGATGGGGGCTGGTCCTAGGGCTTGAACTCCTGGCCTGAGAGCTGTACCTGAGTCTCTTTACGCACAATGCTAGCACTCTACCACTTGAGCCACATCATCACTGCCAGCTTTTCCTGAGTAGTGCCCTATTGGAGATAAGAGTCTCATGGACTTTCCCGCCTGGACTGGTTTTGAACTGTGATCCTCAGATCCCAGCCTCCTGAGTAGCTAGTATTACAAGTGTGAATCAGCTAAAATGCCATCATTTACAAGCATAGTGTTTTGGGTTTGTCTGATATTTTATTGATCTTTCAATACTATTTGATCATACTTTTAGTTTCCATTACATATTTTCTTGATTTCCCGTAGGATTTTTGGATGTTGTTTTATTACAAAACATATTTATTCTCATCACAATATTGATTAGGGTAATTCTCATTTTTCAATTCTATAGTAATCTCTGTTTCATCTCAGCCTTTTGCAGTTGTTCTGTAGCTCTCCATTATTCATGTTGAAAATTTGCTCAAGGGGTAGCCAATCTTGGTGCCTGAATTATTTTCTGGATAGGAACTGGGGTCATATACTTGACTGCTGGTTTTCTGGAGCCTAGTGGGAGAAGATAGAGGTAATTAATAATTAATAACAGTAATAATAGCTTTATCCAAACTCTAAAGTTTACCAGGTTGAATTTCTCCACCGAATAAACTATTTAAGATTCAGAAGAGGCAGGCAATGGAAATAGAGAGGTATTTGTGAACTGTGAGAAAAGCTAGCAGTCACTTTTGAACTTTGTGCATGTTCTCCTGTTGAGAACTGCACTGTACATCATCCATATTTCATGAATTGCCCAATTCTGCATGTACTGGGCTATGTAAGGTGTCTCTGTGTGACTTGTGGGTATCTTAAATGTGTGGAGACATGGGTAGTACTTTCTTGGCTGGGGCATTCATCACTTTTTCTATTTTTTAATTTATTTATTGAATAATCAAATATTAATGTTATTAAAAATTTGAGAGAAACATAAAAAATATGCTTCATATGATACATGTATATCTGGCAATGAATGTAAATTTTATATGTATATACAGATATATAAGTATATATTCCACAGAATTAGCGAAAGGAGTTCACTTTACTTTCTCTCAGTCACTTGAAATCTGCTAGTCATTGTCCCAAAAGGTTATCTAAAAAGCAGTAGAATTCCCACACAGGTTTTCTCTGCATTGATAGCCTGCTGATACCCAAAGTACTATCCATAAAATGTTGACTGGAAGAAGAGCCTGGGCAACCCTGGAAGGAGACTGGAACACTTGCATGGAATTGAAGCCCTACATCATCTTTGATCTCTACAAACCCCAGACAGCTACAATCCTGGCACAAAAAGTACCAGGATCTTGGCATTTGCTATTCTCTCAGCTCTCCAGCCTCCACCATCTTCCGCCCTGGGGTGGTAGGAAGCTGTATAATGAACAATTAAGGAAAGAAAGACAAGTGGGAAAATGGAGTCTCATCCAAGCGCAACTTTTGAACCACAGACCTATGTATGTATTTTTTATTGAATTTATTTTATTGATTTTTTTTCCATTTAAGGAAGCAGTTTTTATGTACAATGCACCTTGATCTGTGTTATCACTTCAACATCTTATCCACCTCCTCCCCTACCACCCTTCTCTTCTTAGGTTTCTCAATGTTGTGGCAACTATGATGAGTTCTTGCCTGCATTCTCTCCCCTCCCTCCTTCATTCTTCTACCTCTCTTCCCTTAGCCCCACTCTCCTCTCTTGTAAGTACCAGTTTCCTAGTACTTATTTTGTTGGTCTTTGACTTATCTGTTTAAAGAATTATACTACTAATAGAATAACTCTCTCCATACCTTACATTTATAGGCACATTATCTCTACCACAAATGAGGGAAGCCATGCATCTTGGGTTTCTCTAGGTCTGGATAACTTTGTCTAATATGATTTTTTTCCAAGTCTTTCCATTTCTTTAAAAATGGTGCAAAATCATTCTTTCTACAATCAAGGATCACAACAAATAAAAAAAGACTTGGTAAGTGGGAATCCATCAAAGTTAAAAGTTTCTACATGGCAAAGCACATAGCTAATGAGCTAAATAGAAAGTGAACAGAATGGGAGAAGATTTCCTCCAGCTATAACATCAGACAAGGGCTTCATATCCAAAATATACTTAGAGCTAAAAAATTACCCCCCCACAGAATAACCCTCAAAGAAACAACAACTAAATTAATGACTAGGCTAAAGACTTAAAAAGAGTCTTCTCCAAAGAAGAAGTAAAAATATGGCCAATGGATACATGAATACATGTTGAACATCTCTGGCCATAAAGGAAATGTAAATCAAAACAACATTGAGATTTCACCTCAGCCCAGTTAGAATGGCCATTATCAAGAAAACTAACAATAACAATTGCTTGCATGGATGTGGCCAAAAGGGATCGCTACTACACTGTTGGTGGGAATATAAATTGGTTCAACCACTCTGGAAAGTAGTAGAATGGTTCTTCAAAAGACAAGTTTTCCTATGACCCATCAATCCCACTCCTTGGCATTCATCCAATAGAACACAAACAAGGTCAGACTAAAGCTACCAGCACAACCATGTTCATTACGGTATTATTTGACATAGCCATGGTAATGGAATCATACCAGATGCCCCAATGGACAAATGGATCAAGGAAATGTGGTATCTATGCACAATGGAATTCTACCCATCCATCATTTTTGTATCCCTTTCCCACCCTCCAAAATTTATTGTAATGTGACACAGTGCTTAGTACTAGGACTCTGAAAACAGACTGACTTTTAGAATCTCACACTTAATACATTTGCAAGATGTGAGGCTCAGGAAATTGCTTAAGGGTTCTGTACTTCTGTTTCCTCATTTACAAGTTAGTAACAGTAGCAGTAACACTGCGTACTGAGGCTGCACTTGGCCTGGACAATGTGGTAGCTGATATCAATTTCTCCTCAGTTTAGTTGTTTTGTTCCTCTATAGATTGATAATTTTAAAAATGTCTGCTATTATTTGCCAAAAGTATGAGGGAGAAGATTAATTCCTGTGGTCTATATGTCAGTCATGCTTTTGCATTTAATTTTCATTCTCTTAATTCCTCTGCTGATGTATTCCCTAGGCAAGAAAATTTTTGTATAATTTTTCAGTTCTCTTTTTATCCAAAGAATAAGAAAATAAAATGTTTAAAAGCATTTAGATATCAGGCACTAGTGGCTCACACCTATAATCCTAGCTTTCTGAAAGGCTGAGATATGTAGCTTGAGCAGAACACTTCTCCCGACCTATCCCTAACCAGAAAAAGCTGGACTGGAGTCATGAACGTAGTTGTAGAGTACCAGATGTAACGTAGATACCTGAGTTCAAGACCCGGTAAACAAAGAGTGCAAACCAGATTGATTTCAGTATCACATTTATATGAAGAAAAAACTTCATTGTGTTTTCTAAAGTATTTTAACTAGAAATAATCATATGGGTAACTTTCAGAAACTCTTACACCATTGATCATTATTATCTTCACAATGTTGGAACTCTCTATGTGAGAGATGATTTAAAGACACATTCCCAATTCATAACTCCTACATAACATTGCAAAAATGAAATTTAAGTTTGACTATGTATATCCTATTAAACAGGCAAGTCTGTATCTTCTGTGTACCAATATTTATGTCATAGAAATTCATAGTTATTTAAATATTTATAAAATGAGAGTTGAGCACAGCACTTTTGAAAAGCAGTTAATAATGAGGAGACATCAAGGGAGCTATCATTATAACAGCAAAGTACTCTGTGACTCCAATAATTTCAGCAATGCAGAAGCAGCCCATCAAATTTAATTAAAAGCAGTCAAAAATAAACTGAGAAATTGAACTGTAAAAGGCTGTCCTTTGCCAGGAGCCGAAGGCAAAAGAAAAAAAAGCAAAAAAAAAAAAAAAAAAAAAGCCAGGGAAAACCTTGAAAGTGGTAATGAATTGACAAGCTTTTCTGCCTATGACTTGCAATGCACTCTATCAGATTTTAGTATCAGTTAAACTAGATTAATAGAGCAATCACTGATTCACTCTCTTAAATCCTTCTTGCTCATCCCCTGATTTTGAGCTCCTGTGACAGATGGAAGCCTGGGTGGGTCAAAAATTTCCACGTGCTACTCTCCTCAATCACTTTTGAAATAAGGTTGCCTTGCATATGTGCTGGACGCCAGAATTCTCTGGATCTTCTAAAAGCAGAAATCATGTGGGTGACTGTAGTCCTCACTTGCAGAGGCTTACCTCCTGTTTTAATTCAGTGGAGTAACAAATCAGAGGATTAAGCATCCTCATGTACCACTAGAGGCTGCCCGAGTGAAGGAAATGATGGAGAAGAGATGACAAATTTATTGTTACTTTAAAAGCTCAGATGAATGTGGAGCTGCAGGGACAGTACTCCAAGGACAAAAACAATTTGCCCTCAATCATTTTCGTTTTTACAATAATGTCCTTTAATGAAGCTGTGGCCTCCCTGCTGTGACCTTATTATGGTTTTCAACATGACTAAGAAATAGATTCTTCCCAAATTGTAAGAGAGCTCGTGAAACAGCAGGAATAGAGAAGTAGAGGATCAATTACTTCTTTTTTTTTTTTCCATTACTTTTGAACTTGCAGTTCTCGCACAGCACAGTCAATGTAGACAAGACAAACCAGCGTATTGGCTGGCATTCTGCAAATTACCCAAACCACAGCCTGCTGAAGTACACAGACGATTGTGTCCTGTCTGTCTGCCCGGCCACTTCCATTCACTTTAAAGAGCAATTATCCAAGATAATATTTTAAATGTCAAAGCAGAACAAACAAACCATAAAGCTATAAAGAGAATTTTGTCATCCATTGAAGTGTAACTGTTTCAAACATATTTAGGAATCCTTCTGAAAATAGCTAACAATTGCTACTTATATGTTAAACCCTATTCATCCTGAAGCAACGGATTTCTATGTTCACAGAGTGAATGAGTTTTATGATGATAGAAACTTAAGAGATCTAGAACTAAGTAAAGACAGAAAGAATAAAGGGTCATTCATTGTGCATTTAGCAGCACTCTAATTTCCTCTTATGCTATTATATCATTCAATCTTAATAAGGTCTAACTCCACAAGGGTGTTCACAGCTTACAAATACTGTAATAATGAAGAACAAGGCTCCGACAGATTAAATGATTAGTATAAGGTCATATATACAAACACTTGGACCTACATCACAGCCCAGGGCTCTCTCTGTTTAGTATTTAGGAGAAGTCGTAGCATTAAACATGAAAATCACTGAGATGTAGGATACTAAGCCACTGTTAGCAGAACTGCAGGCAACAAGTTCTTCTCATTTGTGCTGATGGGGAGGGAGGTCCATGGACCCATGGGCCTGCGGCGTGGAAAATGGAGACTCCTGTGTGTGTACCTCCTTTGCATGACCATTCCACAGCCCTGGCTCTGCAGCCTTACAACGTGGGAAACTGAGATTGTTGCCATGTCTTCCTGGAGGTAGTCAGTCACCCGGGTCCATCAAGTTCAATTAGACACCTGGTGAGGGTTCAAAATGACAAAGTCCTTAAAGAAGTTGGAAAGTAAAGAAAGAAACCCTGTAAATTTAGGACTGAGAAAAACACACACACTCTCTCTCTCTCTCTCTCTCTCTCTCTCTCTCTCTCTCTCTCTCTCTCTCTCTCTCTCTCTCTCTCTCTCTCTCTCTTCTCTCTCTCTCTCTCTCTCTCTTTCTCTCTCTCTCTCTCACACACACACACACACACACACACACACACACAAAGAAGGAAAGGAGAACTAAAAAGTATGAGTTCAAAAGAAGGAGCTAACACATTTGTTAGGAAATGGAAAGACTTGGAAAAAATTATGTTAACTGAAGTAAGCCAGGCCCAAAGGAACATAGGTCCCATGGGTTTTTCCTTATTTGCAATAATTAGTATATGTTTGAATCAAGCAGAAAAGGTCAGATAAGTTGATGTTAGGGAAATGAACCCTAAGATATGTATTCAAATTTTTTTCTTTCATGCGATTGTTTCTAACACATTTATAAGATTATTCCTTTGTTGCTTTGTATGTCCATCCCCAATGGTATAACCCCTGCTTTCACTGTATTTGATGTTGTTATAATTTGTGGAGGGGAAGGGAAAAAACAAATCATTTAAATAGGGATACATTGCAACAATGAGATGTAGAAGTTGTTATGTCGAAAATGAACTTTACAACTTTGGTAGGGGTGGGGAGGATTTGGTGGGGGGAGCAGGGAGGATGCGATGGGAAGGGGAAACAAAGGAGGAGGCTACAATGCTTGATAAGAAATGTGCTCATCATCTTGCCCATGTAATTGTAACCCCTCTGTACAGTATTTTCACAATAAAAAAAGAAGAAGAAAGAAGGGGCTAAAATAGTATAAGGTGTAAAGCAGTAAGAAATAAAAAATATTAATGGCTAAAGCCAAATGATTGGAAGGTGGCACACATTCTCATAAAGCACATAGCACTGGCATGGGTATTGTAGCACTATTCTTATTTATTTTCTGCCGCACATTAGCAAATGAAAGGCTGTGAGATTATTCTACCTTAACAGTAAGATTGGTGTCCACAGTTCCTATAATAATAAGAGAAACCACCCAGGTGCTCCTCAGTCAACAACGCGGTTCCATTTTGACGGGCACATTGGAAGCTGGAAAACTAAGAAGTCAGCCAGGTGCAGGTGGCTCATGTCTGTAATCTCAGAGACTCAGAAGGATGAACTCTAAGAATCATCATTTGAAGTCAGTCCAGAAGGAAAGTTTGTGAGATTTTACTTCCTGGAATAATAAAAAGAAAGTAAATCTTACATTTAAAAAAATTATACTGGGGAATCAACTCAGGATCTTGTGCTTGACAGGTAGAAGCTTTACCACTTGAGCCATATACCCAGATTTTTTTGTTTTGTTTTGCTTTGTCTTTTGCTTTAATTTCTGAATAAAGAAGTAGGCTTATGCCCAGTACAGCCTGGAGCTTCATTTTCCTATTTATACTTGTCACGTAGTTAGGGTGACTAGCATACTGACTTTAATTGGTTGAGATGGGGTTTTATGCTCTTTTTGCCCTGGTTGACATTGAACTACATCTTCCTGATCTCTATCTGAATAGTAGCTAGGAATAGGGGCATGCCTTTTACAATCTTATTGTGCTATTATAAATCCCTATGAAGTACAAAACTGCACTTACTCCTACTATACCATCTGACCCTCCAGGTGACTGTGTGAGTTCACACCTTCTACTAAAAGTTGATATCTTAAGGGTTGTTCTGAGCAAGAGGTTGCTTCTAAATCTCCTTCAATTACAGCTATATTTTAAAATAATTTATCTGTGTGAATTCTAACATCAAAAGGCTATCAGAGAAATTACATAGGCTAGGGGAAGGATTCCTAAAATCATTATTTCAGAATAGTTTGCCATTCTTGAGGGAACCATTTTACACCAGCACTGCAGTAAATCCAGACATTTCAGAATAAATCATTTTTATGTAGTTCAGACTAACAAAGCGGCACTCCACTTTGACTTACTAAATAAATGTCCGCTGTTCTAAGTTAAACTTCCCAGAGCTCTATTGATTGGTAAAATGGAATGATATCCATCAATGCTATAAAGATCACAATTTCATAAGATTTTTTTCCTGCGATGTTTCATTTAAATGATGTCTTTTCAGTGCTACCATATAGAAGGAAATACTCAAAACAATGAGGAATGACTTCATAGATCCTAAAATCAATTGAACTATTCTAGCAATGTCTTGAGTCTGCAAAAGAGAAAGAAGAGATTCGTGAGCTGGTTAGGATTACTGAATCAAACAATCAGATCTACCTCAGCCTACCGAGGGACAAGTATTGCTCAGAGAGAGGAAATAAAAAAAAACCTGCTGTTTAAGTTGGCACAAAACTTAAAGAACAAGCTTGTTCTGGCTTGTTCTTCATCTGATTTGTACCATTAGCCTAATCTCTCTCTAACGCTGTGCACTGGACTATTGATAAGCTAGTCAGGAATAACTCACATTTATCTGTATCTCCATTCTACTTAGGGGCAGAGATATGCACACTATTGTCTGAGCACAATTGGAGCCAAGAAGCAGGCTCTCAAGAAGTATGTCATGAGTGGTTATCTTCCTAACTTCTTCACAAAAATTCTGTCATTAAAGAAAATATAAAGGAAGTAACTGTGTCTCTTCAATCCTCTAGGTACTCAGCAATGTGTGCTTAAGTGAAGTGTACTCAGTACTGAGCCTCATGGCATAGGCTGAATTAAACATACTAATAAACCACTCAAACTCCTTGCCACATTTTACTATACATGTGTAATTTAAATATTTTTATGAGCAACAAAAGATGTTCTTCTGCAAGGTAGTAAGACTGATCCCTCAGTCCCCAGTGTCAGGTGGTTCTCTGGTCCTTGTGAGGTTGTGTTTATGTTATAAATATCATGTGTCACTGGATTGGTAATGCTTCTCTTTGTTATTTGGCAAGAAGTATTGCCCAAACGTATTTGCAGTGGTTTAAAAAAGTGTAAGAGACCTAATGATCTAGGTAGGAGAGATTTATCTCAAATTTTGTGTCTTGTACTTTTTTTTAAACTGCCAGTGCTGGGGTCTGAACTCAGTGCAAGTGTGCTATCCTTTCGTACTTTGTTTTCTTGTTGTTTCTTCTGAAGGCTACTCAGGAATGTGATGTGACATAAAGAGATATAAAAAGGACTAGATAGCTAAGAAAGTGAATTAAATTGTTCACAATGGCAAATAGACTTTGAAGAATGAACAGGCGCTTTTCATGCTTTCATCACCAGGTCCTGTGTTTTATATTTTTATATATGTTTCTCCCTAATGGGGAGAAAATTTACTAGCAGAGAAAAATTAGATTAGGTAATGAAGAAAAACTGTCAAAAATTTGGGAAAGTCAGCACTTTCATCCTCTTAACAAAAAAAGTATTGTGTGCCTTGGAAGTAGACATTTTAAAATAAAGGTACACATTTACTCCATATTAACATAATTTTAGAGAAGCCACAAAAATGATGTTCTACCCTGGCTTTAGCTTTAACTGGAACATGCTAACCTTTTGACCTCGGCCTATGTCGCCACCTTGTGGTTATTCACTGTAATTTCAGGTGCAGAGCCTTGGAAAATAACCGAATGGGATTTTCTGGTTGAAGTGATGAAAAGTGGCCTAAAAGCTGGGATAGGTTGGACAATTGAGTTTGACAGAAACAAAGTCTTCTCCAATGTTCTACTTGTGGCTTAAATCAATCCAATTATGACTTATTTAAATAAGTAGTATCTTTCTTTTGTTTATACTCGGCAATTAATACAGTCTTAATTGAGCTTAGGGTCTTGCTTGATCAGCAAGCCATTCATTCTGTGACTTCAGTCCTTTTCTCTAGTTTGTTTGGAGAGGCTAATGCTAACTTTGCCTAGCTTAGCCTCCAACCACTCTCCCTCCTCCACCGGATTTCTCCCTGAGACCTCACCAAGTTTGATTCTGAAATAGTCTTACCAATGTTTGCCCAATGAGCCTCAAAGGGCAAACCTCCTCTCTATTTTATTTCCAGCTGCTGTGAAAAATGAATTGCTTTGAGTGCTGTAAAATTTTAAGGTATGAAGAATATAGGACCACATATGAGTCAAATGTATAATATTCAGTTGTAGGTTAAACATGCCTTAAAGGCATTCATACCATTATCGTTGCTTCATTTTCCAATTTCCAGGTGCAAAATAGGTTAGCCCTCATTTGTTCATGAGATAGAAATAATGTAATGAACATACCCAAGGACTTAGCTATAGATAGAAATAGAACTGTCTCAATCCTACTATATAGATAAAAACCTACCTTACAGATAAAAGCAGCAAGAGATGGAGAAGTGAAGTACTCAGCTACAGGAATTCAAGGGAAGATAGAAAAGAAGATAGCAATCAGGATAGTGTGTAGGACAATTTTGACAGGATTGGACGGGAAATTCAGCATAGAGAATGAAGAGAAACACAGGGATGGATGGGTATACTTGAACATGGACTGATTGTTAAAGAGGCCATTATTAAAGAAGATATGGTTAGGAAGAAGGCAGGCTGGCCACTTTTTGATCTCATGGTTACATGAGACTGGAACACCTTTCTGCATGTAGAATGTTAGCTGGAAGATGAGTCTAATGTCATTTATCACTATTCTTTTATATTGGGAAATACTGATGCTGAATCAGAGTCATGGCTCTTAACTAAGATCAAAACACTTTATGGTACATTCATTAAGGAAACAAATTCAGTTTTGCTTTGTAGCTAAATACATTAACAGTCAAACATTGAGCATATTAATCTTAACTGACAATGACTTTCTGCCAAAATCATAACTTAATTTGGAATTGTTTCTTTTTATTAGAGCCATGTTATTTTTTTTAATGCTCTAAAAAGTTTGTGACTGATTCTATATTGTGCAATCTTAGAAGTTAGTCAAAGCTGATGGCTTATGCCTGTCATCCTAGCTACTCAGGAGTCTAAGATCTGAGGGTCACAGTTCAAAGCCAGCCCAGGTAGGAAAGGCCGTGAGACTCTTATCTGCAATAAACCACCAGAAAACTGGAAGTGGCACTGTAGCTCAAGTGGTAGAGCATTAGCCTTGAGCTGGAGAGCTTAGTGACAGTGTCCAAGCCCAGAGTTTAAGCCCCATAACCACCCCCCCACCCAAAAAAGAGAAAAAGAAGTTAGTCAAGAAACTTACTTCTAAAAGTAGTTCAGACTTTAATATTTTCCAGGAAGCTTGTTTTCATTTGCATTTATAAAAAAGAAAAAATATATAAGATGAAAACGAAGTGAGTATCTTTCTTTATATTTTGTACTTACACGCTCTGGTATGAGAAAGTAAGAATACTAACAAGAGTTTTTATATACTGATGCATTTTAAGGGTCTTCATTCAGTAATCTATTATTACTAACATCCTACATAGTTTCAGTAATTCATAACCTTAGCTATAATATCTCTGCTCTCCAGTTCTCTTTGCCAGCAGAGGGAGATGGAAACTCACTGGTAGATCTCTAGCACTGACTGCCTGTGATCACAATTTTTTATTATTCAGCTGTCTCTCAGTAGCTTCATTATCATATTATTTTGAAACACTGATAAAGCAAGGCACATTCTAGTGGAGAGTGTTCATGTGATTGGAAGCCTAAATTCATATGACAAGAGGACCATTATTTTATGCAGAAGAAGCTGTGATAACCCCTGAGAAACAGCAGAATTTACAGCATGATCAAAGCTGGTGTTGGACAAGGAAGGCTTCTGCCCCTGTGATAAATGAGTTGACTTTAAATTTTGAAGACATATCTTACTTGAATGTTGTAGTTTGCATATTTTAACTTCTAGCAAACAACCACAGGTGCCTAGTTTTCTCAATTTAAGTGGCAGGTTTTCTAGAGTGGTTGACCTATCAATTTTATATTAAAATATTTAAAAAATATCTCTGAATTTATTTGCTTTCATTTTTACTCATAAATACAGTTCATAGGAATTCACAGGACTTTATGGTAATTTTTTTTTAAGTTTCTTCCCTAGATATGCTAGGAGGCTGTAGATTATTGGCTTCATTTTTCTTATTGCTTTTGCTTGACATTCATAAATTCATAAAAAAACATTAAGACCTTTCATTTGTAAGTCTGGTAAGTTATGGAAGTATATTCTAGCTCCATAAAATTGATAAGGAGAAACAAATGATCTGCTTGTATTTCAAATAAAAATAGCCTGCTGACTTGTAAAGACTTCACTTTCCAAACACACTTTTATTAAACAATAACTCCATGGGAATTTTTTTAATGGATTATTGTAGTAATGTGGTGCTTTATCATCATGGAATTTTTACATCAATGTAAAAATAGGAAATTCAATTATTTTGTTTCCCACTGTTATTTATCCCAGTTGCTTGGCATTTTGAATAATCTGAGCATTTATGTTTAAATGAAATTATAAAGGTAATCACTTTTTATATTTTTTGTTAAAAGGCAAATTACTATGAAATAAAATTTTAAATTTTAAGAAAGTGTTAACTTCATGAAAGTTATTCCACATTTTTGCATTGTATTTAGATTTTCACAGTGTAATTAATTACTTGTGTAGTGATTTTGTTGAGGTTTGTGGAGATGGGGAATCCGTTTACTTGAGATTTGTGTAGTTTGTATAGGTGTTTCAAGATGATTTCTTTTGTGTGATTAATGCTCACTTACATAAATAATTTCATTCTAGCAAGTATGGAAAGTTTCCCTTTAGTCAAATATCATCACATATAAAGGCTGTGCTTTAATGGGTAGGAAATCTTGTGCTGGATTATAAAAATAGTCACAAAAGCTAAGTGCCGGTGGCTCACGCTTATAATCCTAGCTACTCAGGAGGCTGAGATCTGAGGATCACAGTTCAAAGCCAGTCCAGGCAGGAAAAGCTATGAAAGTCTTATCTCCAATAAACCACCAGAAAACCGGAAGTGGCACTGTAGCTCAAGTGGTAAAGGGCTAGCCTTGAGCTGAACAGCTAAGGGACGGAGTTCAGGCCCAGAATTGAAGCCCCATGACCGACAAAAGTCACAAAGGAACACCTGAGCATAGCAGTTTTCCATCCAAACCAAGATTCTTTTCCTGAACTGCATAATAGCCATGCTGACTATCTACTGTCCCAAACAAACCAAAGTCAAGAATGTAGATGCCTATCTGGAGTGTGTGTGTGTGTGTGTGTGTGTGTGTGTGTGTGTGTGTGTGTGTGTGTGTGTGTGTGTGTGTGTGTGTGTGTGTGAGATATAGAATCCATACAACAGCCAAACACAAAGAAAATTAAAGAACAAAATGTTTACAGAGAGGACTTAGGCCAAAGGCCCATCTAGGATTGAGTCACTGAAGTGGAAAGCCAGTAAATTATAAAAGAAGTACTTCCCATAGAAACTGGTACCTTGCAGCTTGAACCAGTGTGTGGTTTCCCTTGGGGTAAAATGCACTCACCCATCTACGGGGCCATTGGAATTTTGTCGCCTGAACATTCAGGTTTCCAATTTTTCTTTAGAACATTAAAATTCTCATGGCTTCACTTTAGAATTGAGGAAACAGTTGTTTGTTCCACCAATTTACACACCATTTCTGCCAAATAATGTTTTGTATTAAATGATTTCATAAAAGTCGCTAAGCAAAAGGCAAACGCAAACAATGGGCAATAGAAAAATGATGCATAAAGAATGTGAATGTCTGATTAAACACAATGATACAGAAATGCAAATTAAAGCCACAAAGTTAAGTTACTTTTGCTTACAATGGGAAAAGAAAGAAAGACATTGTGGTAATTAATACTTTGTGGTACCAGTGTGAATGGATATGTTAGAAGCCCAGTGCCACTGTATGCTGTACATATATGCTTTAAAAAAGTTTACCTTTAAAAAAGTTTACTTTTCAGTTGTCTATTTTTATGAAGGATTTAACCTAACAGATTTGCCAACATATATACATATGTATATAGAGATATTTATTCAGAATTGCTATGCAGATCTTTTAAACGATTATGCACAAAGATTTAGATGTATTTCTTTATAATAAGAGAGAGATGACAGATCAAAAATGCCCACATAAACCAGGTATCCCATGGTCATGTTTTTACTCTTAGCTTCTCAGGGGCTGAGATCTGAGGATCAGGGTTCAAAGCCATCCTGGCAGGACAGTTCATGAGACTCTCATCTCCAGTTAGCCAGGAAAAAAACAAAACAAAACAAAACAACAAAGACAACAACAACAACCAGAAGTAGAACTGTAGCTCAAATGTCAGAGTGCTAGTCTTGAATGAAAAACCTAAGGGACAGCACCAAAGCCTTAGATCAAGCTTCAGTACAGTCATACACACAGAAAAACAACATGCCATAGAAAATGCAGAATTTTTCATATGGTATATCATGTCAAAAATGTATAGCCTCAGGTTGAACACAGTGAAGCATGCCTGTCATCCTAGCACTTGGCAACAGAGGTCATTGGGTCAAGAGTGTGAGCAGTCAAACTGACTATCTCAAACAGAAACGAAAAGTTAAGGGTTCATGGGACACTACATGATAATAGGCTTTAATCAGAGGAACTGTCCTCAGCTCTTTATATGTGATCACTCTTGTTATCCTAATCGCTCTATAAATGGACATAATTACTTGCAGGTACAGAAATAGAACCTGAAGAGAAACTCAGGTGCCAATATGGTACTCAACACTTGATCCAGGATTGGAACCCAAGCACTGTGGCTCTAGAGACCAATATGTTTAACACAAAATAAAAACAATCGAACAAAGTTTCTTGACTGATAATGTGATTTTGTCTTTTTTATGCATACCTTCTAAATTGTTTCTGTATATCATAAAGAAAATCAAAAGATAACAACATCCCCAAAGCTCACATTTCTATATGTTCACATCAACTTGTCAACTTTAATTCGTGCATTAAAATATCCTGAGTGCTGATTGCTTACACCTGTACCCCTACCTACTCAGGCTGAGATCTGGAGATCACGGTTCAAAACCAGTCCAGGCAGAAAATTCCATGAGACTCTTTATTTCCAATTAACCACAGAAAACCAGAAGTGGAGCTGTGGTTCAATTTATAGTGCACTAGCCTTAAGTACAAAAACCCAGAAAAGCTCTAGGACCAACAAAACAATAACAACAATAATTTTTTGTTTTGTTTTGGTCGGTCGTGGGGCTTGAACTCTGGGCCTGGGCAAGATCCTCAGATCTCCCTCCTGAGTAGCTAGGATTACAGGTGGGAGCCACTGGTGCCTGGCTCAATAACAATAATATTGAGTGATATAAAAGCATATATCAAATTGAGAAAGTATAAAAACAAACTTATATTTGGCACATGTATTCTAATTAAGCCTCTACATATCTTTTGCAACATTTTGCAGTGACATCTGAAATAGTGACTGTTGTTAAATTTGTAGACTTAATATACTAAAGGATAATTCACTTGGTTTAAGGGTTTATGGCTTATAGTTAACTCAATACTGCTTTTCCTGTTGTCATTTTTTAATAAATGGGCACTTAAGCTGGTACATAAGCATTTTTAAGCCCTTTTAATACTTATTCCCAGTCCCCAAGCGATTCTGTCAGTTAAATGAATAGGAAGAGTATTAAAAAGTTATTCAAATTAAAAATTCAAACTAAAATCCTGTTTATCAGCATGCTACTCATCCATAGCAACAGAATCTGGGAGGAGAAAAACCCACACGAAGCACACTTGACAAACCTGCCTCTTCAGCTGGAAATGTGCTGCTTCATTTACTTTCTGATGAACGCAATATGTGTATCAGCAATCAAAAGTGATTCCACCCAGCTTCTTTCTCAAAGGAAGAGGGGTCCTGGCCTCTGTGGCTTAGATTTGCTTTCTGATCTTAGGATGCATATAGAAGAAATCCCCTTTATCACCTGAGGATACTGAAAGAACCTTATATAGATATAGTCGTGCCAACTTGGGAAACATTTATTACATAATTGAGGTAAAGCAAAGCATGCATCTTATATCTTCTCACTTTATAATTTGGTTTAATGGACCATACTACTCTAAATAGTATCTCTAATTCTGTCACCAAAATGATGGAGTTTTACTACTTTAAAACTTACTGTGTATTTATCACTTTCCCAACAGTGAATTTCCAGATTACCACACGCAGGTTTGTGTCCTTCTCTCATTCCCAGCTACACCCAATGTATCAGATAATCACTCAACACAGACCCAAGTAAGCACATATATTAATAGGAAAATTCACATATTAAATAGCAAGGAAATGTGAAACATATAGTTTTTGCAACTGCATAAGTTGTTAAACCTTTATAATCCATTTCTTTTACCCCTATTACTGGATTCTTCATTTCTTTATGGAGAAATAATAGAAATTAACACCCCCGTGGATACACAGGCTTCCTGCAGAAATCATGCCCTATACCTATCATTCTGTTTCCTTCCCGGAAAATGGTGAAGCTACTACTTTCCCTGACAAACTCCATCTGATGTGTACCAGTTAGAATAAACATTTCCTTCCCAGGCACTCACCATTTTTCCCAGCAATTAATACTTTCTTTTCACCTTGGAAGAGCTCTCAGGCGATGTGGGAATTATTGCCTATCTTCTGGCTGCATTAGCAGAAATGAAAGTATTTCCTGAATTTGGCCCTAGATGATTATCTTGGACTAAATTATATCCTCACAAACTTATGTACTGAAACTGTAACTCCTACTGTGATTATTTTCAAAGAGAATGCTTAATTCAATGTCATGACCCTCACATGAGATCAGGAGTAGGACCCTAGTTCAATGTGACTGGTGCTTTTTATAAAGGAGTAGACACAGGAGATGAACACAGAGAGAGAGAATATCATGTAAGGACACAAGGTCAAGACCGCAGGAAGCCAAGAAGTAAGGAAGACCTCAGTAGAGAACAGAGCTTACCAAAAGTTTAGTCTTGACATGATAGCTTTCAAAACGGTAAGATAATAAATTCTTAATATTTAAGCCAGTCATGCTGTGATATTTGATTATGGCAAGTCTAGCAGACGATTGCCAAAATAACAGCATGTATTCTTCAATGATTCTTGTATGAGAATACATCAAGAGAGATGCCAGCCTCTCAGCACTAGCAGTCATGTATGGGACAGGCACACATATGCTATAGTTGCTCTGCAAAAAGACTCCAAAACCCCCGGAGTTTTGGAACTGGGTAAGAGAGGACACAAAACTTTCGCTAGTGAAGATGTAGTTGAACTCCGCTTTCAGTAGAAACTGATCACATAAAGGTGTTGGGTGTGTGTAAAAAATAGATTTCAAAATAAGAAATATCAAAAATTTTCCATGGGGGATTCAAAAAGAAGTAAATTGTCCTCAATGATTTATATAAGAATAGAAGTGTTAGCCAGGTGCTGGGGCTCACAACTGTAAACCTAGCTACAAAGGAGGATTGAGATCTGAGGATCATGGTTCAAAGCCAGTCCAGCCAGGAAAGTCCATGAGACTCTTATCTCCAATAAACCACCAGAAAACTGCAAGTGGTGCTGTGGTTCAAGTGGTAGAGCACTTGCCTTGAGCTGAAGGGTTGAGGAACAGTGCCCAGGCCCAGAATTCAAGCCCCATAATCACCACCACCACCATCAACAACAACCAGAACAACCACAGAAGTGTAGAAATGTTTTTCCTTGGGCAGTGCTGCATCTGGAGTCAGCATGACTGAGGTCTTGTCGGACTATAAAACCCCGGCACTCAGAACAAGCCACAAGAGCTCAATGTCAAGTGAACTATTATGTAGAATTGATCCAGAATAATGTATCTTATAAAATATGGCATTCCTGAAAATAGTCTGATAAATGTATTTTTGAACTGAAACTGATAGTGGTTTGTACTAAAGAAAATTCATATATATTCCATTGTAATAAAAAGAACCTGATTTCTCTTGTCTTTGCATTGTGTAAATACAGCACACTCTACATCTTAAGGGCTGCTGTGTGACTGAAACATGAAAGAATCCTCAGCAGAATTACCAAAGTGGGAGGATTTAACCTATATATGTCACAGAAACATCCATCTTCTAGTAGCCTACTTCATTTATTAAGCATCTATTTAACAAGGAAAATATAGGCATAATCATAGAGCAGATGTTAGATTTTATGACAAGCTTCCATCTACTTCTTACTGTTTTAACCGATATAGGTTCATTGATCAAAGATACAATTACTTGTACAGGGTTATTGATATAAAACAATAACAGCCTATAATGAATTAAAAATTATTAGATGAATCTAGAGCTATATCTCCACCAAACACAAACAACTTCTAAGCAGACTGAAGATTTTGAATGAACTCTTCTATTTTATAAACTATAGGGCCATAAGATTGGTTGCTCTTTGGAAAGAATCTCTTAGTCCTATTTTCCTTGACATTGTATGGAGCCCAGCCCTCACTTCAATAACCAGGCTAATTGAATAACATCATCCCTGCATGAACACGTGTTTGCCTTGCTCACATCCAGCACTTCTCCCAGTTCGTCATTAGCTTTACACATGGTTTTCACCTCAGCTCACAATTGCCAGAACCTCCATTGCCTGCAGCACTTGTGTATACATTTGGGCCCCTGTTATCTTTACAGCCTATCATCCCCTATACATATTCTCTTCTCCGACCAGGTCAGAATGCATATCAATTTCCCCTACTATTCCCTTCCTATGTATTCTTAATGATTCTCTTATTTTTGTATGTGTCCTTTCCATGGAATTCTCTTTTGACTTCTTCCTCTGCATCTAGACTTCCGTTCTCTCAAGTGGCTATCTATGTGTTATAGAGTAGGAACTATGTAATTGAACATTGACTTACATGTCATCTTATCTTTCACCCTGTAGTTATATCATTTGCAAAATCTCTAGGAAAACAAGGTAGCCTTTTTATTTTATGAGCATATAGATATTTTATGAATAAATATTTTCCCAGAAATATGTGGCTGATTTGATATGAATATAGTTTAACCACAATTGAATATTCAAACCTTAAAAATCTTAAACTAAAAAAATTAAGTGCTGGTACATGTCTGAAATCTGTAATCTAGAACCCGAGCACTCAGGAGACAATGGTAAGAAGACTGCTCGTATAAGGGGCTGCCTCAGCTGCATAGTGAAATGTGGGACACCCCACAAAGGAGGGAGAAATAAAAGCAAACCAAAACCCACAAAAATCAAATTAATATAAATGTCAACAATATGTTTGCAGAGTAGGTAAGGAGTCATTGAAATATGGGGATGTGCACACATGAATGTAATTGTGTAGCAAGAGCTTTTGAAAAAATGTGCAATTCCAAGATGAACAGCATTTGCTAAGTTCAAGCCCAAGAAGGTGAGTTATTCAGATGATATGCATGCATTAGAAAAAAAATCTGAGTAGATCACCATGAATATTAAACAGAACATTGATAATGTATGCCTCACTGATTTGAATCTTTAGGAAGATGATTTAAGCATAATAAAATCTATGTTTATGCATGCTATTCTTTAATGAACTGAATAAAAATATGTGACAGATTAAAGACACTTTCAATGTGAAGACTAAAACCCTTCATTTTACTCACCTATGATTCCTTTGAGTTTGATTTTCTTGGGTGGAAAAGAAATAGCTTTAGTGAGGTTCCATTTTCCAAATAAATTCGGTATACCATTACATTTCCTCAACTAACAAAGATGGTTGAAATATTTCCTGTCTTTTGTATCTTACCTATGTCAATCAAATGGTTTTTTTTCTTTTTCAAGTATTTCTTACCTATGTTGTTATAGTTACTCCCTTTGAGATAAATAAGTTAGTATCTACATTTTCTAGATGAAGGTAATATATGTGTATGTTTTATTTACTTATGGCGATCTATGGCAGTTCAGATAGGAATACAACTTTTAGATTGACTTTGAGGTCATTAGAATCTAAGGAATGCATATAAGAAAAAGCAAAAAACGTTGTTATTAAAATACTGGCACAAGTATTGCAATCACAAAGCAGGTAGAAAAGAATATTTCTGCTCCAAAATACCAATCTCAAGTCTCCTCCCACTACCACTTCTCAAAAGTCATGTATAGCCAGGGCCTGATAACCCAAGCAACATGTAGAAAAGAAACCTGGTTTAGAACCTGGCAGTCTGAGTCCATCTCATTTAAAACAGGGCATAGCTTAGGGAGCCAAGAAAGATAAAATGGTCAACAGGAACCAGTTATGCTCAGGATGGCATCTGTCCCTGCCATCCTGGTGCCTGAAGGACTAACTTCTGCCAGGAGTGACTCTAGCATCTGCTGACAGTCCCCAAACTGAAAGGTGGGGATTTTGAGTGCAGGCAGAGATATGACTTCCTCTAATATCTGTAGGCCATGAGATACAATGATTTTTGTTGTTGTTGATGATATTTTGTTTTGTTTTCTTTTTTATGGTACAATGTTTTTTAATGATCAAATACTACTTAGAACACAGTAGAAGAAACCAAGTTTCTGTGGTGCCATATGGTGGTACCAGTAAATAAAAAGGGCTCAAGAAGTGAAAAGATCATATCGATACTTATTTTAAAACTTCTTAGCATCCTTGAGCCTAGAATGAGATACAAAAAAGAAGGCAGATAGGTAAATAAAGCATAGATTGATTGATCGATAAATAGATACTTCATACAAACATACTTGTGCATAGATAGATAGACAGACAGATAGATAGATAGATAGATAGATAGATAGATAGATAGATAGATAGATAGATAGATAGATAGATAGATAGATAGATAGATACCTAAGAGTGGTTGATTGATGGATGGATGGAGAGATGATAGGTAGATGATAGGCAGATACAGAGATAAAGACAGAGCTAGATGATGATGATGATGATGATGATGATGATGATGATGATGATGATGATGATGATGGTGGTGGTAGTGACAAATATATAGATAGAAGATTGAAAGAGACATAGATAGTAAATAGATGACAGGTAAATGAAAGTGATAAATAAATGATAGGTGATAGGTAGATTATGCATAAATAATGCATGTGTATATATGTATATATGTGTGTACATATATACACATTTCATAGATAGATAGATAGATAGATGGATAGATAGATAGATAGATAGATAGATAGATAGATAGATAGATAGATAGATTCATAGATAGGATAGAACTAATGTAATGGCTGCAGAAAGCCACTTAATGGTATATTAGGTAGTCACTATTCATCAGCCCTGGGTTTAACCATCAGCACAAGGAAAAAACACACACAAAGTTTTGCTTTTCTTTTCAAAGTGATTTTATTTTCCTGCTTTTCATTAGCATATATTAATTACCTAGGTGGGGGTTCATTGTGATATCTTCTGTATTCCATTTCAAAATTCCTGTTGGACGCGCATAGGTGAATCACATTGCATCCTCAGTCCTCAGCTTTGGAAACTATGAATGCAGGAAACGACTGCTTCAGAGACAACTATGGCTTGTTTCATTTGAAAGGTCAAGCCTCTGTCTGTACATTTAAGTGAACAATTATCAGGGTAGAACATATCACCATCACCGCTTCCCAGTGATTAGAAGGATGGCTTGTAGTATGTTCATTTAATTATTGGAAAGCATTTGGAGTTCAAGCAAGAAGAATATCAGAATCTTGCAATATATGGCTAATCTCCTTATGGGAAGAGTTGTTCACCCTGAACTATCATTAATGCCTCTATTAAGAAATACTATGAGTCTGGAGATTATTTATGAGAAACCACAGAAAGCTTTGAGCAGGCAAATATAAATCTGCTCACATTCCCTCATCAATTTTATTATTGTCACTTAGTAAATGGATCTCCAGTTAATGATTTTTCTAATGTGTTATTAAAAGTGTTCCCATTACAATCCAAATAAATGGCAACTGATGTCAGATTTGCATTGTATGTGTATTTGAAAATGTATTCAATTATGATAATTGCTAGTATTTCAAGTGGTGCCCTAAGTTACTATGTTTTCTGATGTATCATTTAAAATATCCTTTTTAAAGCCACAAGTCTCTTTGTTAACTCCTTAAGCTGATCTTCAGAATAAATTCCTTAGATCCAATTCTTTGGTTGATGTTCTTTTGTGAAAGAAATATAAATGTCCTGATGGTTTTTATGTTGTTCTGTTGACAATCATGGTAGATATTTACTTCCTTTTTTTAAAATCTAGTGCAATCCAATGCACTAGAGCATTTTCCAGTGATTACACTAATAAAACCCAGAAGATAGCTAAGAATAAACAACATTGGCTTGTTACAGTGTTAGCATCTTCTAACCTAGTTCTAGTGAAGACATCTTTACTGAAAAGAATACTATACGTAGAAAAGTATAATTCCAAAGGTCTCCATTTTATTTGAGTCCTATATTTTTCCATAACTTGTGTTCTTCCTTGTCTTTAGAATTTCCCAAAGTTTTCCACTTTCTTCAACCAATTGAGAACATGACATCATGAATATGTTCAGTGCATGTGTTTTAGAAGGACTCAAATTTTCACCCTCACTACGTGTGTGTGTGTGTGTGTGTGTTTGTTTTAAGGAGTTTCATCCTCTATCATTTGTTAATGAAACTGGAAAAAGAGAAAATGAAAGAGAGAACAATTAATCTGTCTCTGTAAGCAAATGGATGGTCCATCTTCTTTGCAACAGATGAACTGTGACACATGGGCCCTGTAGCTACCCATCATTTACCCTTTGAGAAAGTCTCAGCTTCTATCTGTGTGCTACATAATGGCAAGGAAGGAAAGCTTTCCAGTACAAATGAACAATGACCCTATTCATTGCCATTGTGATAGAATCAATTTTAAAGTTATTTATCATAACTATAAAAAAGAATAGCAACTATATAAATCAATGGGAATACAAAAAGTGCAAGCAAAATGCTAACCCAAAATTTAGCTGCGACTAGTCCTTCAGTTTAAGTTCTGCAAATGAAAAGTATTACTCATCCAAAAAAACTATTAAAACACATACAGGATCTTGGCATAAGTGTGTGCTATCACCATTACATCTCCTTATGTTTCCCATTCTCAGTAGATTTTCTCCCCCTTCCATTGTTGCCACTTCATGTGTTTCTCTTCCTTCTTTCTCTTACTAGAATATATAGAATTCAGGGCTGATTAGTATTTTTTTTTCTTTTCCTGAGATTTGATGCAAATGCATCTTTGGGGACAGAAGCAATTACTGTCAAGGAAAGCAAATGATTTTCACTCTCATCAATATATTCTCTTGTATTTTGGTCTCAGATGACCTTCCATGCCATGTAATGCATTTCTACATAACATATACACAAAGTCTCTAGACAAAATTCAACTCACTGGGTAACTAGGATCTCAAATGTTCCTTTTTGTAGCATGGTTTTAAAGAAAAGTAAAAATTATTTTTGAGATAGAAAAGGAAATTGAAATATCTTTTGGGACTATCTGCTTATTTCGGCCTCAGCATTGAAGCCACACACTCATCTGGAAAGAAGGCAGAAATATTGGAGTATACATACAAATTTAGTTGATATGTATTACCATGTGAATACCAGGTGCTACAGTGGTTATAAGACAGAGTAAAAGTTAAGTGTTCACTCACATGAAGTAGATGTAATGGAAAAAATAGATACTGTTTAACTCTTCTGACAGTAGGAGACAGCTAATGCTAGGAGCATTCTCACATCGACCTGTGCTATGGTGAGAGAATACATAGGAGCTAGAAGGGACCAAGTGAATCAGGGAGGGATTTCATGACCAAAGGAAGTCATGCTTAACTTTGATGCAGGGGATGCGTAAAAGTTCAACAGATTAATATTGGGAAGTTCTAATAGCAGGAAATGAAAACTTGTGAGGGAACATATTAAGTTAAAAGTAAAGAAAAAATGTAAAAGTTAGTTTGGTTAAAGCAGAAGCTAAGAGTATCAACAAAGGTGGTAGACTACACTTTGCTTCAAGAAGCCTTTATAGACTATTTGTCTTAAATTATAGGTGGATTGGGAAGCAAGGGAGTGTTTTAAGTATGAGAAGATAACATACTCCTAATGCTCTCCCCAAAGTCTTTCTAGGGTTGAGTAGAGAGCAGATTTGGGGACACTAGAAAAGGGGAAGAGATCAGAGAGTAGGTTTAGGGATTTAGCGGACAGAAAATACATACTTGTTGGAAGGTAGAAAGAGTTACATTAAATACTATAAAATGAGTGGAACAAGGCCAAGAAGCATAAGGTGATAGAGGAGTTAACGTTTTTCTTTAGAGTTTTTTTTTTGGGGGGGGGGGGTCCAGTCATGGGGCTTGAACTTTGGGCCTGGGCGCTGTCCCTCAGTTCTTCAGCTCAAGGCTAGCGCTCTACCATTTGAGCCACAGTGCCACTTCCGGCTTTTTTCTTTTTTCTTATGAGGTACTCAGGAATCGAACCCAGGGCCTCTTGCATGCAAGGCAAGCGCTCTACTACTGAGCCACCTTCCCAGACCCGAAGAGTTAATTATTTTGAAGTACCTGGGGTTTTGTTTGTTTGTTTTGTTTTGTTGGTCATGGGGCTTGAACTCCAGACCTGGATGCTGTCCCTCAGCTCTTCAGCTCAAAGTGAGCACTCTACCACTTGAGCTACAGTACCACTTCCAGTTTTTTGGTGGTTTATTGGAAATAAGAGTCTCATGGACTTTCTTGCACAGGCTGGCTTTGAACCGCAATCCTCAGATCTCATGATCCTGAGTAGCTAGGATTACAGGCATGAGCCATCAGTGCCTGGCTGTACCTATTTGTTTTTAACAGGAGAGAATTGTATATGCTTGGGTCTTATAAGGTTGGGTCTTATCAAATGACTTTTAAGTAGGTTCATTCTCTCATGTCAAAAACAAGTAGTCAATAACAGAGTCGTTCATTTATAATATTCTATGTATTTTTATTTTCACTAAGTACTTGTACAAAGAGGTTACACTTCCTTACGTCAGACTGAGTATGCATGTTGATCAACACCAGCCCTTCCCTCATTCTCCCCAATTTTCCTTCTTTCATTCCTACCCTCAAGTTACATAGTTCAGGTTTTACGTAATATATAATGAAGTCATGACTGCATCTTTCTCACCCTCTTTCAAGGAATTTGAACTGTCATTAACAAAATCACAAATGATGTTCCATATTGGCATTATATAGTACAGTTTTCCTGCACTGGAATTATTTTTCTTTTACTAATTTATTTACTCACTTATTTCACTACCTTTTGGGTTTTCCAGAGCTACTATTAGCCACATCTAGGCACAACAGGATTATGTTTATTGTGAAAATACTGTACAGAGGCGTTACAATTACATGGGCAAGATAATAAGTACATTTCTTATCAAGCATTCTTGCCTCCTCTTTTGTTTCCCTTTCCCATCCCTTCCCATTTAAACCATTTGTTTTTTTTTCCTTCCTCTCCACAAATTATACATCATCAAATACAGTGAAAGCAGGGGTTATACCATGAGGGAGGGACACACAAAACAATAAAGAAATAATCTTATAAATGCGTTAGAAACAATCATATGAAAGAAAAAAAAACATTTGAAGACATATCTTGGGGTTCCCTAACATCAACTTATCTGACCTTTTCTGCTTGACTCAGACATATACTAGTTGTTGCAAATAAGGGAAACCATTGGACCTATGTTTCTTTTGTCCTTGCTTACTTAATATAATTTTTTCAAAGTCTTTCCATTTTCTAACAAATGGGGCAATGTCATTCTTTCTGATGGAGGCATATAATTCCATTGTGTATATATACCACATTTCCTTGATACATTCATCTACTGAGGGGCATCTGGGTTGGTTCCATATCTTAGCTATGGTAAATAATGCTGCAATAAATCTAGTTGTGCTGGTAGCTTTAGTGTGTCTTATTTGTGATCATTTGGGTAAATGCCCAAAAGTGGGATTTCTGGGTCATAGGGGAACCTCCATACTGCCTTTCAAAGTGATTGAACAAGTTTAGACTCCCACCAACAATGTAGTAAGGTTCCCTTCTGTCCACATCCCCTCCAGCATCTGTTGTTATTAGAGTTCTTGATTTTAGCCATTCTAACTGGGGTAAGGTAGTATCACAATGTTGTTTTGATTTGCATTTCTTTTATGACTAGGGAGGTTGGGCATTTCTTCATGTGTTTATTGGCCATCCTTTTCTCTTCAGAGAAGTTTAATTCCTAGGTATTTTATTTTGGTGGGGCTATTACAAATGGAGTTGCTTTTTTCCTAATTTCAGCCACACTTTTCTCATTGTTGGCAGACAGAAAAGCCATTGATTTTTGAGGGTTAATTTTATACCCTGCTACTTTGCCAAAGTTTTGAATCAGCTTGAGTAATTTGGGAGTGGAGTCTATGGGATTCTTTAAATACAAGATCATGTCATCTGCAAGGAGGGAGAGTAAAACAGGATTTTGTCTCAAGGAACTTCACTTTAAGAAATATACATAATTGGGCAGTATATAAATATCCTTGTTCGTTGTCTTAGAGGACTCAACACTGTTTTTGTATGTTCTATAGCATTTAGGAGTGTGTAGCTCTAAGTAACAAATAAAACCAATAGAATGAAAGATTCTGTTTTCCACACTTAAGCGAATTCTAGAATGACTCAGATCTGGCACTTGATAATGTCATCAGGGACTCTGTAATCTGCATTGTTGTATCAGCCATCTGTGGTCTATGACTTTTGTTATGCCCCTTGTCTCATTGCAGCCTCACCTCTGTCAGCCTCTCCTCTGTCTTGCATCTGCTTTCCACAGAGGAAGAATGCAATGCACAAACAGTAGAGTGTACAAAGACATGCACTAACTATATTTTCTAACTTTACAAGTTCCAGTGGCATCCCTCTTCAACAATTTCTACTTAAATCTTTTTGCCTGAACATGTATTGTTTGATGTAAACCACTGTGGGAATGGGGTCACTTTGAGATAGACATATTAATGTCTTCAACAACCTCAGAGCTATGTAAAGACATTGAATAGACAACTATAACCAGCAAGCATGCATCATGTGATATTGTTTTTACTAGGTTATTTTCTAAATAAATACTAGTAATCAAATATTTTGTGTAAATAATTTCTAATACTTATTTTTATGCGTTTATATTGTTATTAAAAAGGTGATATACACAGGGCTTACAGTTATATGACAGGTAAGGAGTACATTTTTTGGAAATAAGATCACTCCTTTCCTTTCTCTCTCCCAGATTTTCCCTCCCATTCCCAGCCCCAAAGGATGTATAGCTCATTTTCAACATGGTATATAGTGAGTATCACTGCTGCATTTGTTCATGTTTTATCCAACCATTTCTGTGTCTCCCCCTTACCCTCCCAAAGACAGATAAAGGAACAAACACGACAGAAGGAAAAGGAAAAAAAAACACTAAGAATTCTATATGGAATATTAACAAATGACAAAATATTGAAATATATAAGATTAGATCTTATAATTCCTTTAATAATGTCAATAGTTTAATCCGAAAATATGTTTATATTATATAAATATCTTTGTATATATAAATGTTTTTTCAGTTGTGACTTATATTCCTTAATTATAACTTTTAATCTTTCCTATTCAGTTTTTCTTTAGGTTTGATAAATTAAGAAATTATACTAGAAATGCATTACAAAGGGGAGACATGGCAGGAGCCATTCTACTCTAATTTGGGCATGGTGATTTACAATTGTACATGTGTTCATTTTATCAATAAAATAAATAAAAATTATGATCAGAAATAATCTTCTAAAAGGAAGCTTTTATTTAAAATTGCTGTGTAACTGACTTTATTCCCAACAACTTTTAAATAATATTTCCATTTATTCCTAGAAATTTAAATTTCTAAAAAGCTTATAATCAATTTTTCATGATTTCCTATGACTGAAATATTTTTCTTGCATGTATCAAGGAATGTCAGAATCTTGAAAGCTTCTAGAATTACAAATGAGATAAAACTTCAAAGCAGCAATTGGTTTCATAAGTACCTTAATTAAAAGAACGTTACACTTACATTTATATGTATATAAACAACAGACACAAATAATACATGAATAGAGACAAACTTTCCCCTTGCCACTGACATTTAACAGTATAGTACAAGTTTCAGCAAAAGACTGATTCTTTATGATACCAAGGGCTTAGGTTTACTTTTTTAATTTAAATTTATTGTCAAAGTGATGTACAGAGGGGATACAGTTACATATATAAGGCAGTGAGTACATTTCTTGTGGAACTTGTTACCCTCTCCCATTTTTCTCCCACTGACCTCCTCCCTGAACCACCCTCTCCCTCTCCCCTCCCCACTCCCAAGGTATACAGTTTATTTCCAACATATTGTCTTGTGAGTATTGTTGTTGCATTGCTTTGCCCTTTGTCCTTTGTCTCACCATTTTGTTGCTGCTCTTCACTACAATAAATTTCCAAAGATGCTGCCTCTGCATGGAGATCTGTATCTCTATTACCGATGACTTCCTCTAGTGAAGCTCTGTGTAATTATTTCTAATTATCTCTAAGGAAGGCTAGCAGAATCTGGAGGACAAGTGAGAGATAGGATGCTAACACAGCTTAAAAAATGAGGGCATATTTTGGTGAGTTTGCAGGCCAGAAGGTAGGGTAATCAGCAGTGGCTGATTGGCAACTTTTTTTTTTTTTTTTTTTTTTTTTTGTTGGTCGTGGGGCTTGAACTCTGGGCCTGAGCGCTGTCCCTCAGCTCTTCAGCTCATGGCGAGCGCTCTACCACTTGAGCTACAGCGCCACTTCCGGTTTTCTGGTGGTTTATTGGAGATAGGAGTCTCACGGTCTCTCCTGCCCGGGCTGGCTTTGAACCGCGATCCTCAGATCTCAGCCTCCTGAGTAGCTAGGATTACAGGCGTGAGCCACCAGCGCCCGGCTTGATTGGCAACTTTTTGACTAAATATTCCTGACCTTTCTAGAGCTAGCTTGGAGATGTTGATGTATTCAGAGCAGAGAATCCAGTGTATCCACATTGTGGAGAAGAATAGATTTTAGTGTCAAGATACTGGATCAAATCCTATATCTGTGAAAACTTACTAAGCACTCACTAATCTTTAATTGTGTCTCTGTGAGAACTGTGGTGTTGTGTGTGTTTCTGTGCAAAATTGGTATGAGGATTGTGAAAGAACATAATAATGATATAATATAATAGACTATGAACATATATGTTCAATTACGTATTCTGTCTGACAGTCCTAAATGTAACTTTTAATGCTGATGTTTCCCAAAGGTTTATCTTCCTTAAAGTGCTCTCCCAAATTTCACATTCTTATCTCCTGTTGCCTACTTCAAACATCTTCAATTGAATACTCCAATTATTATATCCTAAACCAAACCCATGAATTAATGCATGCTACCACAAATTTCTCCCACAAGCCATAATGAATATATCTTTCTATTTACCCAAAAAAATCTTTGTGCCATCTTGATTCCTTTCTATTTCCTATATTATGACTAATACGTGTGATTAACTGATGTTTAAATAACACCCCACATCATAACACTCAACAGTCCCATTGCTATTTCCATAGAGAAGCTCCCATTCCATTTCAGCTGGTTAGGATAACAGGCTCCTAATGTTTGTATTGTCTCCCTTGCTCTTACCCATATGTACCAAAGCTTGCATTTGAAGATCAGCTAGTGGGATCTCTGAATGCTCATAACAAGGTCATGTCACAATGCTGCTGTGCCCTAGATACCTCAGGGCCTACTCACATCAGTCAGTGCAGATACATATCAGTACTGTCCAAATTATTCTCAATGATTTGATTTCCATGCTATACCTTTGACTTTCTCTGTTTCTGCTTTACCTGGGACTCATGGTCCTGCAGACCTACTTCCTGTAGCAGGAAGGGCTAGTACAGATAACCTGGTAGAGACTGGTCCTAATATTCAACCCTGAAGCCAGGACTGTTTCCTGTGGATGGTCTGCATTACCTTAGATGCATGCACAGAGCTCTTTCTCCTGCCTTACATCTCTGTTCAGGTCCCATCTCAGTGATTCTTCTCTATCCTACTTAAATATGCACCTCTCTCCCATTCCATCTCCCCGCTTACTATCTATCCCTCTTCCCAATTCATTTTTCTTCATAGAACTGATAAGCATCTGAGTTAAACTACACTCTACTTAATGACTTGTTTATTTACTGGGCTTGGGACATGGCTGGCATTCAGTAAATGCTATTACAAATGGCTCTGTAAATACAAGCAATTAAAAGTAAATTTTAGTTCAGTCCCCTCTCTGCTTACTTTATCTATGAAATAATAGAGGGAAAAGGGCTATTTTATTTTCCCTGCTCAGCCATGGGAGTAGTAGTAGGCAGTAAAATTATGAGGTAAATCTTTTCATTTTTAAACTAAACTTTTAGGCTCATTAAATTTTATTTCATGAGAAAGAACTAGGATTATGTCCAATATACATAGATAAAATATAACCATTATGTCATGAAATCTCTGAACCTTTCTAGCTAGTTATGTGTATTTCATGTTTAGTAAATTTTATGCACCTGTATCCACATTGACAAGGCACACTGTTCTTAAAACTGACCAGCAACTCTGAAAAGAAGTGGGGTTTTTTTGTTTTTTTTTCGGGGGGGGGGGTCCAGTCGTGGGGCCTGAACTTTGGGCCTGGGCGCTGTCCCTAAGCTCTTCAGCTCTAGGCTAGCACTCTACCACTTGAGCCACAGCGCCACTTCCGGCTTTTTTCTTTTTGCTTATGTGGTGCTGAGGAATCGAACCCAGGGCCTCAGGCATGCAAGACAAGCGCTATACCACTGAACCACCTTCCCAGCCCAGAAGTGTTATTCTTAATGGGTAACATAATTATGTTGGAACACAAAGCCATCTGAATTTCTGATTTACCATCACAATAAAACAAGAAATCTTTCCTAAATGACCATCAATATCTAATTGATTAATTCTAATAGAACTAAATCAACCTTCAAAAACAATTAGGTAAATCTGATGGTGCTGTGAATAAAAGGCCCAGAGGTATAAGTCAGAGTGAAAATTCACAGAGCAATATAAATTGTATTTATAAGAAAGATGACACAATTGTGTTAAATAACCCATTCTATATAGTCTTCACACAATGGCATGTCTGTGTTAAGCACTTTTACTGTTTTCCTGACTTCATTTATTATTTATGATCTAGGTATTGCCTTTTTGCTATACCTTGGCTTTTGTTCCAAAAGTCTGAAATAATGGAAGAGCCTGGATCCATTTCACACGAAACTCTTCATGTCTCTGTATTGTTTGCCAGAAAAAATTAACTCATAGAATGGTGGAAAGAACATGGACTATGTACTATCACCTCTGAAACCATGAACCAAAATAAATATTTTCAAAGCCTTATGTAAGGTGTATACACTGAGTTCCTGTCCATACTTCCTTTTTTCCTAGGTGATTTTTAATAGTTGTTCAAGACATTGCTATATGACATCTCTATAGTTAAATATAATTCAAGTCACTCACTTTTCACCAAAACATAGACAGGCATTTATTTTGCTTTTTTTTTTAAAATTTTCCACAGTCTGCTTTCTGAAATTCTCTCTCTTTCATACTTATACACACATATATATGTATGATGCCCCTCAATCAGAAGCTAAATTCAGCCAATTTATGTAGAAATATGTGTCATTTAGCTACTCTGATGTTTTCTTGCAAAACTCAAGTCTGTATTGAAATGGGACAAGAGGGATGAGGTTCAGCAGTGAACGAGGAGTAATTTGTATTGGAAGGGCTACATTGACGACTGTGTAACACACCCATCACCTACTTTCCCTTCCATGGATCAAACCTTGGCAAGAGTGATTATGAAAATCAACAGCAGTAACTTTCTGATTCAGCACAGGGAATAGTTCATTCCTTGGATTCTCATGCTAGAGTCTGTACTTTTTTTTTTAACCTGTTCTTAGAATATTGTGGGATAATCCAAAGTTTCATTTCTTAGTTTACCTCTTTCCTCTCGTGTTTTATTATAGGCAGATATTATCTGCTACATGGAAATTTACTAAGCTATATCATTTTATTTTTATATTTTGTTAATTGAATGTTACCACAGGCATTCATTTTACTATACTTTCCACTTTAATACATTAGAATTCATTGCACATCAAATTCTTTTATCCAAATCACAAAAGGTCTTTTTTCTCTTTTTTTTCTCTTCTCTTTCTCTTTCTCCATCCCACCTTCCCTTCTTTACTCCCTCCCTTCTTTTCCCCGGATTTTCTCCTTTTCTCTTTTCCTCTGTCTTCTAACATCCTTCTCTCTTCCTCCCTCCTTCCCCTCTTCCCTCTTTCCTTTGCGCTTTCCATCCTCACAGCCATTTAAGATCTGTAAGGCTTCTTCAATAATCTCTTCAATCTGTTCTTGTTGTACCTGCCATCGAGTTCCACCATCTATGCCATATGTTTTGAAAGATGAAAGAAAATTTCATTTTAATATTTTGGTAGTTTATTCATTGTTCTGAAAAATACATGGCAGGAGCAATTTAAATGAGAGAAAGATTGATTTTGGCTCAGAGTTCCAGAGGTTAGTTGGCTCTGTTGTTTCTAGGCTTATGCTGTGGCAAAGCATCATGGAAGGATAGAGTAGGTCAAAGCTATGTGCTGCCTGGCAGCCATAAGACAGAGAAAGGCAGGGTTGTAGGACAAGACATAACTCATATGCCAATGACTTGCTCTCTCCAACTATGCCTTACCCTTGAAAATTCCCATCATTTTCCACCAATGCCATTAAATTATAAATCAATTAGTGTGTGAATCCCAATGATTAGGTCAGAGTGCTCTTACTCTGATCACCTCTCAATAATTAGATCCACCAACTCGAGACCAAGACTTCAAGCCTTTTAGTGGGACACATTTTATGTCAAAAGCACAACACAGCTGGTAAATGTTTATGCTGACGTAAAATGAATAATGAGCTCGACTATCAAATTCAGGTAAGGTTTCTTTAAAGAGGCAAAATCTGTGAGGAGGCATGGAGTTGATTTGAGGAGTTAGAAGAATCATAATTCTCTAAGAACCTAGAATTGTGATGCTGGAAAGATTCTAGCTCACCGCTCATATGCTCTTGCTCACTGCTCATATGCTCTTATTCATCACAATGCCCCTGTGATGTCCTGCAGAGAATTCATAATCAATACTTGGTGGATGATGGGAAAGCTGGGGGGGGACCAAAATAAATCTCCTCTGCTGAATAGTTTGGCACAGAATCAGCATACAGTATTCTCTTTTGTGACTCTTGAATACTCTTTAGTACACTATCTCTAGGTAAATATTATGAAATAAATCTAGATCAGGTATGTTTTCTGGCTTAACCTACACTAAGGAATTAAAGAATTGAGGCTCCAGGATTGAAAATCAAAATATAACCAATGCCAAATACCCACAGAAAATATAGACTATTCAGTTTGGCTTTCCAAGTTCCTCTAATGGAATAATTTCATGAACATTATTTCTGCCACATCACACTGGAAATGCACTTTGGTACAGTTCTACTTCAATTGCTTTCCCTTGAGTATTGCAAAGTTTCCCCTGGAAAATGAGAAAACCAAGTGATGGGAAAATTTCACAGTGTATGGCTGACCGATAAATAGATTTTTTTTTAAAAAAAATGCTGGTGGTGAAACAGGCTGCCTGAGAGTTCAGCCAGAGTGGACAAGAGCAGTGGCTGCGGCAGCTAAATAATTTTTAAAATTTCTCATAGCAGTTATATATTGTATAATCAACTATTCTTAAAATTAGTAATTAAGAGAGCAGGTAATTCTGAGGGACCTTACTAGGAACACCCAGGTATCATGTTTGCTCTCCTATGATGGGCACTCATCACCTGCACTTTCCTGTCCTCCTGGCTGACTTTCTGTTGAACCTTTCTCTCTGTTATTTGAGCATTTGTTTCTATATTTCTTTGTTTTTATAAAGCCAATTCTCCTTACAAATAAATATCTAACTTTTCTTTTAAATAAAAAATGTCAGTGACTATCAAAGAATAGGGAATAAATAATTTATGTGTAAATATTTGCAGCAACAGGGAAGTTTGAAAAAATGAACCTATCTTTGGCCTACTTTTCTTGTGAATTATATGGGAGTGTATAAGCACCTTTGAAAGATTAGGATTTGGCATCTTGGAGTGTGTGTGTGTGTGTGTGTGTGTGTGTGTGTGTGTGTGTGTGTGTGTGTGTGTGTGTGTAGTGTGCACAAGGTTCCAGCTTAGTAAGAACATAAAGACATTTAGAATGCACTCTAAATGGGGAACTCATCAGTTGCAATAAACCTCACAATATTCTTTGAAATGATTTCATAGTCTGAAATGCTGCCAACATAATACTTTTCACTCTCTGTCTTTCTCTATGTAGTACTGGGTTTGAATTTGGGGCATTGTGTTTGCTAGGCAGGTGGCTCAACACTGGAAATACTATTTAATTTGGTTTAGATGGCAATTATATTTCCAGAAATTCTAAATTATGTCTTTGTGCATGGGAAAATAGGAATCAATACTGTTTTCCTTTATGCTACAATATTAAGAGCGTTAATTTCTCAGCAGAAAATACCAAACTTTAAGGACAGTGCATTGACTGAACACTGGCCCAATATAAATGCTAGATAAAACACGTAGATAAAAGCATGAATGGTGTGAATATCCCTTATAAGATTCTCTCAATATAAGCTTTGGAAGTGCCTACTCAGCCCCTGAAGAGCGTTTAATTTAGAATCTTCTCCCAACTACCACACTGGGAGAAATAAAAGATCACATCATTATAGGTCAAGAAGGGTTACAAGAAATTCAGGGAGTAGTCAGAGATTACAGGAAAGGAAATTAAGTATTCAACATATGAGCAAACACTAATGGATTTGATTCTGCATATATATTACTTATAAACTTTATAAAAAGATTATTTAGCCTTTCTCCATTCTTTTCAAAATTGTACTTATATTATCTGTAAGACGTTGTTCAAAAGAATTATCATTCACTAAATCAGCTTACAGGTACAATACATTTTGGTAGGCTGGGAAGGTAGCTCAGTGGTAGAGTGCTTCCCTTGCATGCATGAGGCCCTGGGTTCAATTCCTTAGCACCACATAAGCAGAAAAAGCCGGAAGTGGCGCTGTGGCTCAAGTGGTAGAGCACTAGCCTTGAGCTGAAGAGCTGAGGGACAACACCCAGGCCCAAAGTTCAAGCCCCACTACCGACAAAACAAAAACAAACAAACAATATAAATAAATAAAAGCTCAGTACAATTCATCTTGGTTGATGTCACCTCTGTCATCATTTCCTTCCATCCCTCCAAAAACAAGCCTTCCCTCCAAATTTCTTAATTCAATAGGATATGCCTTGAATATTATGACTGCAGTCTCCTTACTTCTTTCCTTTAGTCATCTGTGTGCCTTTCCTTGAGCTCTGCTGCTTACCTTCCAACTGCTAGTTCCCTGGTATTTATTTGATGGACTGTCAGTCATGCACTCATTCATATTTAAATAATAACATTTGTGTACACTTTTGTGCAACCCCCCCTGTGTTTACTTGTACATTTATCAATTAGTTGTAGCCTCCCCTTATAAGAAAGAACATGTGTCCTTTATCTCTTTTCACCAGAATTACTCCACTTAGTATAATTTTTAACAGGTCCATTCATTTATTTGCAAATGATATAATATCCTTACATTCATCTTGTAGCTACCAAGATTTTAGTGAACTTTCCATGTTGAATTTGTCAGGAGTCGGGGTAGTTGAAGGATAGGGTCTCACATGTGCAGGGGGTTTTCTGAATGTCTTGACTCTTTCACATTTTTCTGGAAGCTAGATCTATGGTACATAGAGTCAGGGAATATTGAATAGGTATCCCAGCATGTTTTAAATGTCTACTTTTTCACTTTTGTTAATATCCCATTATATAAAGCAAGAAACATGCTTCCTAAGAAAATCTATATGTAGAGCCCTAGAAATTCTGATATTGAAATATAGGGAAGAATGTAAATATGTCAGCTTAATACAACCAACCAACCAACCATAGGTGATCCCTCAATCCTTCCTACCATTTACTGTTGTACCCTCAAATTTATTGAAGGATAAAAATATTACAGGTATTTCCGAAGGCTTCGCATTATTATTCCATTTTGTTTTTACATCCTTGCAGGTAAATATTTTCTATTTCTAAAAGATAAGGATGATAAAAGGTAATATATTTTGTCTTAGTGCATTTGGCCTTAAACTTGTTAGCTTCATGTTTCTGAAGTTAAGATAGACAATAGATATATAAAAGCATCAGTGATGAGAAAAAAAAAAAGGCTACTGTTTAAATAGCAACTAACTCCTGGCTGTGTTAATAAATTTGAAAGAACATTGAATGTCCCAAAGTTAACTATTCTTTTGTTTTTCTTTAAAGGTCCAAATTCTGCACTCGTAAGCTATTTTTGAAATACCTGCAACTTTATTTTTCCCCATTATAGAATTACAAAGAAAACTGTAGAGTTAATGTTTCACTTCACTGCCCAAAGATTTCCGTGCACTCTTCAAAATCAGCTAAGGGGAATTTGCCAAACTTTCTCATGCTTTCACTGGTATCACATTTCAATGCAGGGTTTTCACTGGTGCTGTTAGAAATAATGTTTTCCTACCTACAGGAAATAGAAAAGGAAAGAAATTCTGTTAAAGTTATTTAAAACACAAAATAAACTGATTACTTCCTAAAGTTAAACAACCAGTTCATAATGGCCTCTAGAGGGCGCTGATGCAAAGGTTATCGCTTGAACCTAGAACTCCAATGTCTCCTTAGACAAAGCAATGGGACCCCATTTAACCAGGCCCTTTAAACAATAAAAAAAAAAAAAAAATGAACAAGCAAAAACACGTAAGTACATAAAATTGGAACAAAGAAGACAGCTCTTCTGAAGTCAAAGCAGTATCTGAGGAGCTCTCTGCCATTGAGATCAACATCAGTACTTACACACTTGACGGACTTAATCTCAACACTAAATAGGATCTGCTTAAAAAGATCTTGAGTCATACTTACAGAAAAAAAAATGTACTGGGCACTTGTGGCTTATGCCTGCTGAGAAGGCTGAGATCTGAGAATGACAATTTGAAGCCAGCCTGGGAAGACAAATCCTAGAAATTCTTATCTCTAATTAATCAGCAAAAAGCTAGAAGTGTATATGAGGCTCAGCTGGTAGAGCTCCAGACTTGAGTGAAAGAAAAAAAAAAAACTAATTGAGAATTTAACACCCTGAATCTAAGCCTCCCATGGCACTGGCACTATAACTAACTAACCAACTAACTAATAAGTAGTAATATTAGGCATTGCTTGATGCCTAATCAAACAGTTTATATCCCACACAGCCACATCCACTCAAAATCCATTACAAAGAAACAAGCCTTTTTGCAGTACCATAAACCCAAGGTACCACTCCAGGCTCAGAACTCATACTAAAAGCCAACAAGACTATACACATGCTAATTTCATGTTGAATATACATTCTAATACTGTTTAGAATTCTCTTGCATGCAAATAGAGGAATAAATCTGATTCTTTTAACCAATGAAACAGATTAATAAACATGGGTACATAATATTTTGCTTTCAGTGTTAGCCAGCAGTGAACAAACTTAGTCATCTTTTGGACCCTTCAAAAAAGAAATAAAAAATATGTTCTTACTTCAAGCCTAAGACACATAGACAGAGTCAGGCTCCCAATATAATTTTCTTGTCAATATCGACCTACCTGTCAGTGTTTATTCTTGATCTTCAGGCACTATGAAGAACTGGAAACTGGAGCTCCCCTTCAGTTCTAAGCTGATCAGAGCAAACACAGACACAAGAAATCTTTCATCCCTTCAAGCATCTCATCTCTAGAGATTCTTTCATCTTAGAGAGATCTTATATCTCATCCTAAGGCTTTTGTTCTTCAAATCAGAAACAAAGTTTCACTTATTCTACCTATCAACTCAGTCCATATGTTCTTGGTTTGATAGATGTGACGAGACAATTGTCTGCACTGCAACATTTTTAAAAAATAATTTTTACAATTTCAAATACTGGTCAGATTAAATTTTAGCTCTCTTGAAACTTGAGCATTTACTTTCTTTTATTTATTTTTTTTTTGTCTCGGTATGAACGTTTAGGCTGAAACTCAGGACATGCGTGTTGTCTCTGAGCTTTTTCGTTTACAGTTAGCTCCTTCCCACTAGGCACAGCTCTACTTCCAGCTTTTTGGTGGTTAACTGGAGATAAGAGTCTGGTGGAGTTTCCTGGCCTGGTTGGCGTTAAACCATGTTCCAAAGGTCTCAGTCTTCTGAATAGATAGAATTATATTACATGTGTGAGCCACTGACATCCAGCTAACTTACATTTTGATAATGTTCAAACTAAAAGGAATAATTATTTCCTATATAATTCAATTGGTTTTAAATAAATATTTTTATAATATAGTTTCTCAATGGAGGAGGGAAAATGACTACCAGGTGTTTTTGGCTTTATCTGTGGACTCTGTGTGTGTGTGTATGTGTGTGTGTGTGTGTGTGACATGTAGGAGTAAATTATCTATGGCAAGAATCCAGGGGTCCTGCTAAATAAGCTTTTATCTAAAAGAAAGCCCCTCACAACACAGAATTCTTGATTTCAAATATTAATATCAGAAACCTTAGTATAAACAAAAGATGGAGAAAAGCAAATTTCTAACTTCAGTTTCAGACTCTAAAGCTAAGTTATAGATTTACATTTAGGAAGTGAGCATAGAAAATATTGAACTGAAAAATTATGTAAAATCTATTTCAAAGGTAATTAGAATAAGAAGTTTTTTTCTCATTTATTGATTATTATCCAAACTGAAATTAGTAATAGGATCCAGAGAGATGGAGATGAAGTAGACATAACAGTAAATCGATTATGAACTACTGTGCAGTCATCAGTAGCACATGGCTGATAGTGGAGGAAAGGGTGGAAAGATAAGAGAAATACCTCTTCTTTCTCCCCATTTTTTGTTTTTTTTCTGTTGTAGAAATATTAATAATCAATACATGCTAAAAATCACAAATATGGAAATGTGCATGAGTAAAGTCAGGAAGAATCTGCCATATTGAGGGGATTACATGTAGTATCTAATTATCATAACAATTCTGTTGGAAAGTGAGGCTTAAAGAAGATGTTATTTATTCAGAGGTGCAGCTAAGCCTTGGGTTGACAGGTCTTGTCCTTAAATTTCTGGATTTTCTGTGTCTATTCTAATTTACCGCATGTCTATCACATCCTTGCTATAATTGTCTACATTTAAATTTCTAATCATGTCACCTATCTTCCTGGATTCCACTTGGATGACTCTTTTTTTTTAATTTAAAATTTTATTTTATTTTATTTGAGAACATACTGTACAGAGGGGTTACAATTACAGGGCAGGATAATGCATACATTTCTTACCAAGCATTGCAGCCTCCTCCTTTGTTTACCCTTCATCTCCCTTCCCAGCCACCCCCCTCCCCCCCACCCAATTATACCCCCCTCCCCCCCCCCCACACCGACATTGTAAAGCTGGTTTTGACATGACATTTTGTACTTCTCATTGTTGCAACAGGTCCACCTGAATCCTTAAACGACTTGTTTGTCCCCATCTCCTCCACATGTTATACTGACATCAAATATAGTGAAAACGGGGGTTACACTGTGGGGGAGGGACATACAAAGCAACAAAGAAATAATCTTATAAATGCGTTAGAAACACATGCATGAAAGTCTTTCCTGTAAGCCCTTTCTGTAAATTTCAAGTGGCTCTCAGGATGCTTCTGGTACTGCCCCAGCCATGAGTCCATCTACTGTGTCCCCATATAGAGAATATAGTATGAGAATATAGGCTCTTAGGTACTTAGACTCTAAAGAAATGACATGATATCTAAAAACTGGTACATAGAATATAATATATTCTTCATATGTGATTACCTGAATGAATTTCTGCATGAGCTCTTCCTAAATATTTCAGAGAGTATATAAATATATTTTATAAAATTAACCTACAATAAATTATTCCTGTTCACTATCCCAGTATTTTACTCTAGCTGGATGTACTAGGAAGGGGTTAGAGTTATGCATCTTTATCACAGTTGATAAGGGTCTTTATCTAGTTACAATTGCAGTTGTGATTAGATTCTGCAGGATCTCAGATGGGAATATTCATTCAAGAGATCTTATCCTTAACCCAAATCTGTTTTCCTTCCTTGTTAATATAGGATGCCCCCAATGGAACATTTCAGAAATATTCCTATCAGTACAATGTTCATCATCTATCGTCTGTGACTCTCTACTTCATTTTGAGTCTCCATCTCAAACCCACATATCTGTTTATAAAGGAAAAGATGATTTGAAGTATTTGCTTCAAACCTTCCTTCCCTAAAACCAGTACTTACTTTTTTCTCAATATAATTATCCTCTGGTCTCTATTTGATAAGAGAAACACACAATTACCTAGGTGCCAACCACTAAAGAGATATATGTCTCACTAATTAAAAAAAGTTTATGTTGAGTGTTATCACTACATCCTAAAATGTACCATGACAAATTTTAACTGGTAGTTGAATTGAAAATAAATCTTTCTTGTGTCAAGAACAGGACCTGAATTCTATCAAATTTTCTTTAAGTAGAGTAGAATACAGCTTCCAACCATGGTTTTGAGCATGCTATGATTTTAAACTTTTATTCAGGAATAACATAAATCACTCTTTTTAAAACAAGTCTTATTGTTTCTTTAAAAATGGTATATTTAACTGATGCTTTTGATATGATACAAATGAGAAAAAAGAATTTATATTTTTATCTTGGCAATTTGTCACAAAAACATGCCTTAGTCAATGTTAATGAATGGAATGTAATCATTCTGAATTTCTTGACAAGTAGTTTTCTGTCACCACTAAAACATAAGATAGCTTTATTTTATGATATTTATAGCTCTTGTACAGACTTTCTATAAAGAAAAATTGGAGAAATTACAACCCAAATGGTAAATATATATAAAAATGAGATGTCACTCAGAATAAATGCTTTTCAAAAATAGTGCCATTGAATTAATTCCTATCCACTGAGCCTTAATAAATAGGATGATCTCATATTTGTCTTATTGTTAAAATGCGAAGGTGGTTTAACAAGTGTTTTCACATCATGTGTGCGTTGTTAGATGTTAAAACAGGTTACTTTTTTTTAGAAAGTGGCATAATTAAAATAGAATGATAAGTACCCTGGGGAGACATTCACAGCTCTGGTTAAATATAATTGGAATTTCACAGATGTTAGCCAAAATTTCTAAAATGTATGCTTGCATCTGAAGACCTACTTTAAAAAGAGTCTCACAGTATTTTCCCATGACCTTTCAGTGCTTCTGTTTAATTAATAACCTTCCTCATTAGGAATCAAAATATAATCATTTTAATAAGCCAAGAAAAAAATCCATTTTACAATAGCAAGAAGAATCACGTTCTTCTTCAGAGAATTGAGAAAAGGTTGTTTTCTAGATTTCTGAGTCAAAGGTGAATTCTCATTTGTTTCTACTTATCTTTGGAACCCAGGGTCCCAAAATTGCACTATTTATTATCCTTGGTTCAAAACACACTCACTATTAATGTATGCAGGAGGCACCTTTCTTCATTCCCTGCCTCCATTTCTTCCTTCCTTCCCTTACAATAATTAAATGAATATACATTATAAACTCTATACACAATATAGGATCTCTTGATTATCCTGCATAGGCCTCTCTTTTCACCTTGTTTTCATGTTACAAAAGTTCTGTTTTCAGGGTAACTGGCTAGAGTACGGTTCCATATGGTTTCATTAAATCATAAATAATTTTTTTAAAAAGCAATAAGCAGCTTTCTTAATGGTCATAATTTGCCTAGGGTAAACGTCCAATTCTTTCTCTACCTTCTTGCACATTTTGGTATCATTATGCCCTACATCCATGGGCAGTCCCCTTTGTCAGCATAGTGTTCATTAAGTGTACATAGCATTTACCTTTGTTCATTGTATTCATCCTTATTTAGCCCAATTCCTAAATAGTCATCAGTGGGAAGTCCTTTTTATTATTAATTTATTGTTATTATATAGGTAATATACAGAGAGATGACAATTACACGAGTCAGCTAATGAGTATATTTCCTTTCGTACAGTGTCTTCTGCTCCCTCATTCTCTCCCAACCCCTCCCTCCCATCTTCACCCGAAGAGTTGTATAGTTCACTTCTATCAATATCCACCCAGCTCACTGCTGCACTTTTCATCCTTTATATCTTGAGTTCTGTACTCTCCTCCCAACCCTTCAGAAGACGTACACTTAAATACACCATGCAGAAGGTGAAGAAAATAGAATCACCCAAAACTAAAAACTAAAAAGAAAAAAGAAAGAAAGGGAAAAAAGAGGTGTCCATATCTTGGAGTTTGTTTCAGTATGTATATTATTATATAAATATTAAGAGGCACTTTGTTTCTTTCCTAAGAGTGTCTTCTTTTAGTTTCACTGTATCTGAGTATCTAGAATCCTTTATAATTTATCATATCCCTGTGTATTTTACATCTTCTTTCTACATATCAGGGAGAACATGCTGTTTGTCTCTCTGAGCTTGGCTTACCTCTTGTAACATGATTTGTTATAGTTCTGTCCATTTCTCTGCAAATGACATTAATTCTTTCTAATGGCTGTGTAAAATTCCATTGTGTATAGTACCACATTTTTTGGATCCACTCATTTACTGTGGCCCATCTGGCCCTGAGAATTCACTCTGGTTCATATGTTTCTCCTTATATGAAATGTAGACCATTATTATCAGCATATGTTAGTTAGTGCTCCATTTTAGTGAATGTTATATTTAGTATTTATACCTGTTAATATTATCTATAAATATTGGGTTTTATTTCCATAATATTCTTTGTTTATAGGAACTTAAAATCTGCTTTTGTACATACTTAATATGAGGTACTCAGAAATATGAATCTTGCTTTGGAGAGATACTATTATAGTTAAAAATAAGTATGAGTTATTTAGAATTTATTCTCTTTTTTTTTCTTTCTCATGTGCTGGCAATAGAGCTTTAATTCAGGCCCTCATCCTCTCTCTGCTTTTGTGTCAAGGTTGGAGCTCACACCTTTATTTGATCCACACCTTTACTTCTGACATTGTTTTTTCTTTTTTATTTTTTCTTTTCTTTTTTTTTTCTGGTTAATTAGACATAAAAAATCTCATGGACTGGGGCTGGGAAGGTGGCTCAGTGGTAGAGCGCTTGCCTTGCATGCTCAAGGCCCTGGGTTCGATTCCTCAGCACCACGTAAGCAAAAAGAAAAAGCCGGAAGTGGAGCTGTGGCTCAAGTGGTAGAGCGCTAGCCTTGAGCTGAAGAGCTCAGGGACAGCGCCCAGGCCCAGAGTTCAAGGCCCCACGACCGGACCCAAAAAAAAAAAAAAAAAAAAAAAATCTCATGGACTTTACTGCCAAGGCTAGTCTTGAATTCTTGATACTCTTGCCTCATTTTCTTTGTTGAATCCTGGCTTGTGCAATAATGGTTGGGGGTATTTACATATTTGGTATTATGTATCTTAGATTCATAGAGAACTCTGTGCCTGACAGTCCTGGGGGTGCAGAATGCAAGAAGGAGGGGTATTCCTTTACTCTTCAATTCTGTGCTCTCCTTCTGCAGACTCTGAGGTAAATCACCCAAAGAGCCATTACTTTCCTTCTAATGAACTTCCCTTTTAGACAAAAAAAATAGTAAGATCCAGGTTTTAGCTGGAGCTTATGACTTTCTGGATAATTACTTCTTTTTTGTAAGTGAATGAGAAATATATTGATCATGCTTTTTACTTTAAAGAATTTTTTCAGTCTTTAATTATTCTTTTAACAAAGTAAGAAATGCAGGTAAATCACCCAAGGCTAATGTTTCCAGCATGGAGAGCACAAAACGGAAAATTCTATAGGGAAGTTGTGCTTTTCATTATATGAAACATAAGAAGAGTTTAGCATTTTGTGTTCATTAGGAAGTAGAGGACATTCACAACACATTGTTTGTTTGTCCCTTAGAAAATTATAGTAGGAGAACTGGTGTGATGCATTCATTCTCTGAAATGATCCAGATCTTTTTCTTTAGTTAATAGATTTAAATTTAATTTAAAACTTTTAAATTTTCACGTCTTAGTTATATTGTTTTTGAATGAAATATGGAACATTTAATAAATCTTTATTGAAAAATGCTTAGCTGTTGTTTGTTAAATTCAATTATATGACAAATGTTTATTGAGTTCAAAGGATGTACAAAGTAGGTACTTTGCTTGGGGATATGGTTAAATAGATATTGTCTTCTAATTCTTTGATTAGTATTGCTATCTTAATTTTTGCCTCTTATCCATCTCTGCTTAAAATTTCTTACTTTGGAAAAATAATAACTTCTATCAAAATCAATTTAAGCCAGTGTGGTGAGGAATGCCACCTTTTATAATGATATCTAGCACTTATAGGAAGTTTTCTTCATAACTGTGCAATGTACCTACTTACCTCTCACATATCCATCACCTTATGGCTGTGTTATTGTTGAGGAAATTGGGGATAATACAGGCCATTAGGCTGACCAAAATCACATAGTTTGTAAATACTAAAAAAGGGAATTGCAGGCTAGATCCTTCAGAACATAGCCTCAATCATTATTTCAAAATAGAATCAAGGAAAGGTTTTTTTTCTTTATGGGGAACATACAGATGCTAACTTTGGAAAAGAGAAAGATGAAGTGAGCAATCTCAGAAAAGTCATGACCACTACTGTGAAGACAGGATAATAATTCCATTTGATTAAGACCTTGTGGTGGGTATATTATATATCTTGAGTGTTTAGCTTATCACCTGGTAATTATAAATACCCAATCTACATTAGAGTTTGTTATTATCAGGGTTAATTAAGGACAGACTCATGCATTCCCTCCAAAATTGTAAAGTTCGTTTTTCAACACAGCATTTTGTACCTCTCATTGTTGCAATGGGTCCACCTGTATCCCTATTTAAACAATTTGTTTTTTCCCTTGTCGATTTAATTTCTAAATAAATATCTCATAAGATAGATTTCTTTGAAATTTTTTAATAACAAGATCTGTGCTTTGTATACGTCTTTATTTTTGTTCATATTATTTTTCATAGAGTTTTTGTCATTTGTTTACAAACTGCCCCTAATTCTGGACTTTCTTTCATGGTTGCTATTGATGATTCTTAATCTATTTCATAGTTATATGTTCTCTTCACTCACTGGTCATTACATAGAGATATTTGTCTTGACATACATTTTTCCCCAAAATACTTCATTTGGGGGCTGTTTCCTTACCCACCTATTTTATCAGAAAACATCCAGTGTCTGGCTTTTCTACCTACAGAGAATAGAGGGAGGCTATATTAATTCTGATTCTATCAGCATGAATGTTTATTAAAATCTCTATTAATCATCACCTTATTGTTAGTATCTGTTAGTGATCATTTCCTAACACCATTATTTTAATTATTGTGTTAAGTGTGTGTTTGCGTGTGCATGTGTGTGTGTCTCTGTGTGTGTTTTATTGAACCCAACCATTTTCTAGATTAAGCAAGTGTTTCTCCACTGAGCTACTCCTCAATAAGATCATAGTGTATTATTTTCAAAGCACATTTTTAATGTATTTAGGAATCTGGGTATATATGCTAAGTCCTTGTATATGTACAAATATCCATCTTTTCTGCCATCTATAGTTAATGATATTTTCTTTAGATAAAGGAAACTTTGATTTCTGACTTTTTCTCTTAAGTGTTTTAGGAGTTTCTCTTCCAACACTTAGACCCAGTCTTTTGATGAACAATTGAATATCAGATCCTTTATCCTTTACAATTACTTTGTTCTTTCTATTTTAAAGCTTTTAAGGTCTTCTTTTTTCCTCTTTGCTCAGTGAGTTCAAGTACTTAGCAGGATTTTTCTAAATGTTTAACTTTTTCTTATAAAACTCACTAGGAATTAACTATTAAACTACACAGTGAGAACATTTTCAGTTTAACAAATTATTTTTTGTGATATATTTTGTTATCAGCTATCTTTTTTTTTCTTTTGGAGTGCTTGTTATTCTAAAACAGTGTTTTCAAACCTGTTCACTAAGTTGACTTTCCTTTCATTTTGATTTGATCCTGCAGTTGATCTTTCAGACCAGGTGGGTTGATTCATTTATAAGGCTTGTTTATTCCAGCAGTGTGTTCCAGAACTGTTGATAGTTTTACCATATTTTTGACTGCCATTTTTGTTTCAGGCTCTATTTTATTAGACATTCTTATTATTCCCTTCAGTGTTGCTAGTGTGTGTGTGTGTGTGTGTGTGTGTGTGTGTGTGTGTGTGTGTGTGTGTGTGTGCACAAGCACGCGTGCCAGCCAGTCATCTTAGGGCTCTGCTTCAGGGCCTACGGCCCTATTCTTGAGCTTTCATTGTACAAAGTTAGTGCTCTACCACTTGAGCCAGAGCTCTACTTCTGGCTTTTTGGCGGTTAATAGGAGATAAGAGCCAAATGGAATTTACTGCCCAGGCTGGTTTTAAATCTTAATCCTCACATCTCAGCCTCCTCAGTAGCTAGGATAACAGACCATTGATAATTGAGGTGCCTGGCTAATGGATTTTTAGCGGGGGTAAAATATTCTATTTGTAATTGTTTACATCTGCTTTTCTTTCCTTTTAAACATATAACATATGAATGTATGAATACATTGTGATATTTAAATGTATGTACATACCATATTCTGATGAAATTAGGGTAATTGGCATTTGCTCTGTTTGAAAACTCTAAAACTCTTGGCATTTCTTCCAGTGCTTTATTAATTATATAAGAGCTCACTGTTAAATATAGTCACTTGACTGTGCTTTAGAAGACCAGAACTTATTCCTGTGTCATTTGATTTCTATTGCTGTGTAGGAAAACATCAAAGAAGATCAACAAAAGGGAAAAAGAAGCTTCATTTTGCTCATGGCTTCTGAAATTTCAGTCCATGATTAGTTAAATTCAATCTTTTTTTTGAGGTAGCATCACGGAGGAGAATGTGAGATAGCCATCAGCTATAAGGATGATAGGGGAGGGGTGGGGCTCCAATGTCTTCCTGGAGATATCTTCTCACTTGCTTGCACTAGTCTCCGCCTCCTATGGCCTCATCATCTCTTAGTGTGCCACAGGCTGACATCCAAGCTTTGAATACATGAGCTCTTGGGGAACATTTTAGATCCAAATGATAACACATCCTATCAAACTATGTATTGTTATCCATCATCAACCTCTCATTATTCCCATTTTCCAACTCCCCTATGATTGATATTCTCTAGTGACCAATATTCTATTCTCTACTTTCATGAAATAAGCTTTTCTGCACTTCACATAGAAGCATGATCATGAGGCATGTATGACTTTGAGTCTGGATGATTTTGTGTCTTCCAGTTCCATTTTTTTTACCATATATGTCAAGAATTCGTTCATTTAAACAACCAAAGGATATTCAGTTGTATTTATAAACCAATTTTTTATCATTCATCTAAAGCAGGACACCAAGGTGGATTTCATATAATGACTACTGTGAATTTCATAGTTTGGCTATTTTAAATATTGCAGAAATAAAGATGAGAGTCCAAGAATCCTTTATTATGTTGATTTCATTCTTTACATATATACTGAGACTAATTTAATCCCCATGAGTACCGTAGGAGAGCTCCATTTTTCTCTGCATACTCCTAGGATCTTTTTCCCTTTTTTGTCACAGTTGTCTTTGTCACTGAAGTAATATGCTACCTCATTGTGGTTTTGAAATACACTTCTCTGATGGTCTGTTATGTTGAACATAGATTTTATATTAATTAGACTTTTGTATTATTCTTTCAAGAAACATGTTGTTCAGCTCATGATACAAATTGAAGTTTTTTTTTCTTTTTTAATATTCTGAATTATTTATTATTTTCAATAAGTGGAGATTAGTAAGCACAGGATTATGGTGTATTTGCAAGAGAGAGAAAGTGAAGGCCCTACAACTTGAGCCAACGTGCAACTTCTAGTTTTCTGTTGATTAATTGGAGATAAGAATCTCACAGACTTTCCTGCCTGGGATGGCTTTGAACCATAATCCTCAGATCTCAACCTCCTGAGTAGCTAAGCTACAGGCATGAGCCACCAGCGCCCAGCTTGATTTCATGTTTTGAGACTTATGTTGTATCTAACATAGCTCTTACAACAGAGAATGAGTTATGTGAATGACATATGTGTGTATTCAGAAGATATACAGGAAATGTTCTGTTAAAATCTGTAAGGTCCTTTTGTTCAAAAGTCTATTTTAGTTCCAACATTTATTTGTTAATTTCTTATATGTGCAGGTGGGGGTTAAAAATAATAGCAAGCCATTAAAATCTCCAACTATCAGCATATAATAATGTTTTATTCGTAAAATCTGGTCTTCCAGAAATAGGTGTATATGCATTTATCATTGCTGCATTCTTTTTGAATTTTAATTATTATAGAATGAGCACCTTTTGCTCTTTTAACATTTTTACATTAAGTTTATCCTCTAGTTATCTGATATAAATGTAAATATAGCTACCACTATTTGATTGAGTTTCCATTTATATGATAAACCTCCCCTTCACCCACTAGTACTTGCACTTAATTCCATGGTCTGATGAAGCTGTCACTAGTTTTTTGTTTGTTTGTTTGTTTTTCTTTCTTTTCTCTCTCAAGGACGGCACTCTACCACTGGATTCACAATTCTACTTCTGGTTCCTTTTTGCTTATAATAAGACATAAAAGTTTTTTGGACTTTCCTGACTGGGTTGGCCTTGAACCAGAATCCTTAGATCTCAGCATCCTGAGTAGCTAAGATTACAAGAAAAAGATACTGGTACCTGGCTTTGAAATACCACTTTTCACCCCATAATTTTGAGTCTGTGTGTGTTTATTTTTTATGTGACTTTCTTATTGGCATCATATTGTTGGCTACCTTTTTAAAAGCCATTTAGTTAGACTGTTACTTTTAGGTGGAGAACACCACTAAAATCGTTATTTTTTTACTCACTAGTACTCTTGTTTGGGCATAGACTGGCAAAGGTCACAATGGTTTATGTTCAAAAAAGCAACATAATGGAGATTTTTCCAAGAGAACTTCTAGCCTGTGTAAGGAAAGATAAATAGTTCCAACTGTTCAGCCTGTGCTCAGCTTCTGTGGGGGTAAATATTCCAATCTCACTCAAGTTGGCTGGATCATAGTTTTCTTTTAGAAAATCAGACACACGTCCCAGAGTCAGAGCCTCCTCAGACTCTTTCACATTTTGCATCTTGTTTGTTTGTTTTCATGTTTTTCATATAGACCTGGAGGGAGAAAGATTCATACTAGTGTTTGGTTTTATACAACAGGTTCAAGTGTTTTTATTTTCTTTTTTTGTTTTGTTTTGTTTTGTTTTGTCATGGGCTTGAACTTGACCTGGGCACTGTCCCTGACCACTTCAGCTCAAGGATAGCACTCTAACACTTGAGCCACAGCACCACATCCAGTTTTCTGGTGGTTAATTGGAGATAAGAGTCTCACGGACTTTCCTGCCCAGGCTGGCGTTAAAATGCAATCCTTAGATTCTCAGATCTCAGCCTTCTGATTAGCTAGGATTACAGGTGTGAGCCACCAGCACTAGCTTGATTGCTATTATTAAGGACTTATCCAAAGGATTTTCAATCAGGTTATGAGTACAGAGCTTCTTGGACACTGTCACCCCTTCCTTTGTTTTCTCCTATCTTCCTCACTCATCACCCATAAGTTATAAGTCCATTTTTTATCTAGTATACATTGAATACGATGACTGCATTTGCTCATCCTTCTGCCCTCCATTCCTGTATCCCCCCTACCCCGTAGGAAAAAGACCATGGATTTGAGATTATGTATTTCTTTAAGTTATAATTATCTTTGTTTTGTTTTTCAAAGAGCCAAGAGCTTTTTTTTCATTCTTCTGTGGAAACTAGTTGGCAAATTTACAGGAAAAAAATACTTTTAACTCTTCAATAATTGTATTCCTTCTCTGTTAATATTCACTTGCTGCCAGAACTGAGGCACATTTTGGTTTAGAACCTGAAGCCAAGCATGGTGATATATACTTCCAATCCAAGGTTCTTGGGAAATAAAGATAGGAGGATGAAGAGTTCAAGACACAGTTAGACAGACTTTGTCTCAGAAACAAAATATAAAATGAAAATGGCCGGAGATGTGGCTGAGGCTGGGCGTGCTTGCCTAACATGAGAGTGGGGGTGGGTTGCTCTCTGTGAACTCACCTCCTTCCATGTGGGAGCTGCTCCTCTTACTATGGTATGTGCAGCTAGAGGTCCACTCACAGGCCTCAGACCACAACAGAAATCGCTGAGTGCCAGGTCTCCCTGAGTAGGGATTTCTCATCTCAGAATAGCTAGTTTCACGGGTGTGAGCCACCAGTACCCACTTACCTGGTTACATTTATGCCTGTGGTGGCCTACACTCTGATCCTCCTATTACATTTCCCATCAAACTGTTCTCAATCTGTGGCCTCCTGGTCTCTGTATCCCGTAGCTATGATGACAGTTTTGAGCCATGAGAAAACACTGCTTTTTCCTTCCTTTTGTCACATGCTGTAAAATCTTTTTAAAAAATGAATATGTTTTATCTAAATATAATTTTGGTTTTCCAAATTGACTTTTCTTTTCAATAATAATATTCCTGAGGTACAGGTAAGGCAAGAGATCCCTTTGGGACAGAGTGATAGACATTTCTAATCCCACCTATTTAAGAGGCAAAGATAGGCTGGGTGCTGATGGCTCACACTTGTAGTCTTAGCTACTCAGGAGGCTAGGATCTGAAGAGTTCAAAGCCAACCCAGGGAAGGAAAGTCTGTGAGACACTCATCTCCAATAAATTGCTCAGAAGAAAAATGGGAGTGACACTGTGGATGAAGTGGTAGAGCAGTAGCCTTAAGGAAAACAAAACAAAACAAAAGACCCAACTTGGGGGACTGAACCCAGGCTCTGAGTTCAAGGGATAGGCTAAAAGAAAAAAAGAAAAAAAAAGGTCTAAGATAGGCACATCATGTTTCCATACCAATCTGGACAAAAGTTAATGAGATCTTATCTCAAAAATGTGGCTGTGTGGCACAATACACCTTTAATCCTTGATAGTCAGGAGGCAGGAAATCTGCCAGAACAAAGCAGAAAACACTATGTGAAAATAAATTCAAAAGAAAAAATGGTGTGGTAATGGGATTGTCCAGACGGAGGAGCCCTTACCTAACATGAAGGTCCTGAGTTCAATTTCCAGTATTGCAAGAGAGAGAGACAGAGAGACAGAGACAGAGAGACAGAGAGAGACAGAGAGACAGGGAGAGAGACAGAGGAGGGGAGAGGAGAGAAAGAGTTTAAAACTGCAGATATAAAACAAAAATGCAGAAATAAAAAAATAAAGAGGAAGAGAAATAGAAAGGTGAGAAAAAATAAAAAGAATGCACAGAAATATAAAAATAAATGTACCATTTGTCTCAAGGATAAGGAATCTAAGTCAGTGGCAAAAGCCCATAATCCTAGCAATTTGTGAGGCTGAGATCCAGAGGATATTGGTTTAAGGTTTAAGGTTTAAGGTCAGCAGGAGAGTCTATGAGAATCCATCCCCCAAATAACCAACCAAAAGTAGGGCTGGAAGTGTTGCTCAAGTGGTTGAGTGCCATCTGAGCGAACAAGTCCAGGAAGTAAAGCCCTGAGTTCAGACCACATATCAGGGGAAAAATCTATTAAACAAGAAACTTCCATTTAAAAAATGAGTATGGAAAAGAAAAGCCACCAAAAAGCCACCACATCATTTATACTTATCAGAAATATTGGAAACAATGCAAACATTCCTAGGGCAAATTTCTTATCCAGTAATAAAAACAGCTTAAGCTTGGGTGTGGTCATATGGATACATACATACACATAGATATCTTTTTTGTTTTCTTCTTGTCACTTGTGCAGCTTGAATTCAGAGCTGGGTACTGTCCCTAAGCCTCTTGGTGCTCAAGGCTAGTGTTCTACCACTTGAGCCGCAATGTTACTTCTTGCTTTTGCGTGGTTAATTGAATATAAGAGTCTCACTGGGACTTTTCTGCCTGGACTGACTTCAAACCATGATCCTCAGATCTCAGCCTCCTGAGTAGTTAGGATTACAGGCCTGAACCACCAGTGCCTAGCAGATAGGATTTTTTTTTAAATAAAGATTTTATATCAGACTTCCTCATTTTCTTCTCCCTCTACTAAAATAAAATGCATTTGTCCCATAAACTCTCATGACTAGAGAGGTATCCCTGTCAGGTGTTCTCTGTTACTCTTTTGTTTTCCCTGCTTTTCTCCTACTTTGCTGCACTTAAAGTTACATGATTTAAATATAGTCTTCAGATATATTATATATATATATATTATCATTATATACATGATCACAGAAAAGAAATAGACTACCTGCGATTCATTTTCGTGATGAAATATTCTTATTTTGAATTTATTGCCTGATTATAAAACAGGCGCTTCCAAAAGTTATGTCTATTTTGCCAAGAGTTCTGTTCTTTTTCAGTGATCCAATATATAATTTTGATTTTTTTCAGCATTTTACTTTTCTTGAAGAAAAGATGCCAGTTTTTAGATAAACACAGCAAGTGTAGCAATCTTTGACATTCATTAAAGGAAATTGCAAACTAACAGCACTCTTTTATTCTACAATGATGAAAGCCACAAAGAGCAATTGGAAGAAGGCTACCTCTTGGTAGAAGGCCATTGTTGTGTGGCAAAGAACTACAATGGGCAGTGGTCCTAGGGAAACCTCACAAATACACTACAAAACTGGGAAGTTCACCTGTGAATCCATGTGTTGGTCTGTGTTTTGATAATTATTTTTAATTACAGTTTGTGAAATATGAGTGTGTTTGTCAAGTGAAAACCAAGTATCCTTGAATCATAGGCTAAGGAAGGAAAAGTGAATTCATGCCATTTGCAGAATAATGGAAGACAGCAGCTATCCAAAAAAATCATTGAAGCTGCTCAACATCTCTGTTTTCTAAACAAAGATGGACCACAGCTGAAGAAGCATGGATGATATGCCATTCCTATCCTTACCCTACACACAGCCAGTATGCCCCTACTCACACAGAAGCTAAACTTTGGTTCAGAAATGAAATTCTTACAAATTTAGCTCAAGCAGGTCTTAGCTGAGTTCAGTTTTCAAGTACAATAGGTTAATCCATGATGATATCTTGACTGCTTTTGCAATCCCCCCCCACCATTTTTTTGTATTCAAGTTGCCTTTTGTAGATTTAAAAACTTAAGTTAAGAGTATTCCACAATGCAGAGCTTTTTCAAATCACTGTAGGTCATATGACATAAAATACTATGTGATAATATTACCAATTACGTGACTTTGCTTTTCCAATAGATAACATTCATGGTCATATGAACTTTGTGCTGCATATCTGTGTCCAGAAGTTATTTTTAAGCAATTTTGGTACATTGAAACTTTTTTAAATACACAAGCAAAGTTAGTCATTATTGAGAATTTTGTGATAAACACTTTTTGAGTGAGGTAGTCTAATATATTTGCTAAGATGTGACTTTCTCTATTGCTGATTAAAAGTAGGTACAAATATATTGGACAGTGTTTGAAGAAAACTGTGTATGGACCATGAAAAATCAGAGGTCTCTTATAAGGGAAACCTTACATTTCACCCATGATGCTGCCATAGCCTACTCTGACCTTGGCATTGCAGGCTCAGGAATTTGAGTTGGTCACCACGACACTAGTAGAGCTCAGCTGTATCAATGAGGTCTACAGAACTCTTGTGTTATTTCAGCTGCTAAAAATCATTTCCATCATGTGATCTAGAATGGCTCTACAACCACCAAGTGCATTCCCCCCTAAGAGGTAAAGCACATCATGGGGAACCCAAGCCATCATCCTACTATTTTATTGGGGTCAGTGAACCTAGAATAACAAGGGCAAATAGAGGATACCACAGTAAATGTCTTTTTTTATTTTCTGACTCATCCTGCCCCTAAAGCTGAGACACATTACTAATTAGTGAAGACATTCATTTCCACTGGGCTCAGACTCAACACAATTGATTAGGAAACCAATATAAAGGATGGAGGTTGGTGTAAGAGTTCAGAGGTGTTCTTCACCTGTTTATCAATTACACTAGGATCTTTTATGTTCTACAAGTAGCTTGATTTGAGCAAAGCCCTTCACATGCTCATTTCCTTTACCTGTAAAATGGCATCCGTCTACTATGCCAACTTAAGCAGCTAAGACATGGATCAGCAGTTATTTGTTGCCTTGAGTTCTACTATGTCACACTAAGCCCAAATATTTGCTTGATAGAAACAAGTAATATTGCCATAGTAATTATCTACATCTGTTTTGAACATAAAAAACATGAGTATTGATACCTCAACCTGCCTGCTGTTTTTCAGTCTTCATCTAGAGATTCCATTTGTTATCATATTCATTGTCCATAAGTATCTACTCATAGCAAATGTGTTTTAGTTATATAATACCTGGAAAACCATAAAATTGTCTATATTTTTAATGATGAGAAACAGTTCTCATTTCTGAAATGTGCCCTTTTTATAATTCAGGGCCCGCAGCTCTCTATTCACTGACACAATTGTACAGACTATAGATCACAGTTCCTGGAGTGGTAAGAGAAGTACAAAGCTCTGACTGGTGTTAAGGAGTGAATTTTTGACATAGATAATGACTCAGTGTACAATGATAATGCTTCCTTTGTATCTACACTTTCCTTTTTGTTCATTTTAAATTATTTCTTTCCATTTGAGTTCTTTTCATTTACTTTAAGTAGAGTATTCATCAACCATGCTCCTTTAAAAGATACTAATGCTCTCTTTCTTCAACTGAGAGTTTTAGGCTTACTCAAGACAGATATTAAATATGATTAGAATGAATACTGCTATATTAGTCTCTTTAAAAATGTCTGTATGGCCCATGAAATGTATTTGCCCTGAAATTGAAATTTCAGTCATATCTGCTCTAAAAGTAGCCAACTTCTGTCTCCTGCCTGACTGAACTACCATTTACATTTTGTATGAGATGGGTAAAAAAAAAGCCATTTTAATTTAATATATAAATGTAAAACTTCAACTTCCACCAGCAGTAATATGAACTGCATGATTTTATTTATTTATTTACTATCAGCAGAAGCTGCATCCTGTGAAGGAAGTGACTCTATTAGGCTAAGGGAGAAGATGAAAATGGTTTGAGATAAATAAAAAAGCAATTACTGAGGCCTGGGAGAGAGATACCGCACATTTATTCAGGAGGCATTAACTTATTCAGGGTTCGATTTCAATGAAGTGTTTTTCTTTTTTCTTTTTTTTTTCTATCCTCCCTAATATATGCCAAGTCAGATGGGAAAGAACAGAATGGTGCTTCACACACAGGCAACAATTGGTCGGGCATTTTGAAGACTTGGAAAAAATTTCTGCTATTAGAGGAAAGACAAAAACCATGTAGATGTGGTTGATTTCATTTCCAGTGCTGCACACTGAAGGCAGAATATTTGATAATATGACAAACCCTATCATCATGGCCATGAGGTAGAGGGATTGGAGCTCAGCAATTATTAAAAAAACAAACAAAAAATCCTGCTGGTTATGTAAAATGCTTATGGTTCTGAGGGTTAGAGCCACTGTCTCTATTTTGCAGACTATCAGTTTATGCTCAGGAATAAAAAGAGTTAAGAAGAATCTTCTGGCATCTTTAGCCATCACTACCACTTCTTCTTAGGTTTCAGTGACCCATTTCCAGTTTATTCTAACTTATTTCTATCAATTTCTCTCTTCAATTTTTCAGTTTTTTTTTTAGCTGATCTATCAATAGAACTCACCCAGCCTCAGTAAGAAAGGGCATTTTCCCTAAAGGTATCTGCTCAAGAAGGAAGGAGAATAGAGAAAATTGAATGAAGAAGAGAGACGTGAAGTTGAGACGGATATTCCTACCAAAGCAGGACTATCACAAAATTGAGGCAGCTTTACCAGATTTCATAACCATTTTCTTACCCACAGACTTTTAGCAATGCGCTTCTTTTACAACCAATTTTCTTTTCACAATGCACTTCCTCCATGGGGGCTGAGTGTTTTCATTGACTCAATTTCTTTCTTTGAGACCCTCTGTCTTATAAATTCACTGTTACTCATTTGGCGAATCCTAGGAAATAGAGATTCTATGTCTTCGCCTTACATATTAGATGTTTCTCTGTAGGTCACGGTATATTTGTTTCCTAGCACTCCAAGTCATACCTCCTTCAGGCAATCCTAGCTTCTTCTAGGATGCGATGATATGGAGGGGGCCTCCAGTGCATCTTAATTTTACTAAACATTGTGTGAGACTCAACTGAAAAGTATATGAAAGTACATTGAAATAGTACAAAACATTGAATCAATGAGTCATAGATTTGTCTGGCTGTACACATTTTTCCATGGCATTCTTGTATTGCTTCCTGTTAGCTTTTGTGATATGGATTTTCAAGCATTTTATCTCTGTTGCCTCTGTGAAAGGAAGGCAGTCTGTCTTAGTTGGGCTCACAGCCCAAAGGACCTAACGGTTGAATGTGTGCACCAGGACTACTCAGAACTTGAGTCATTTAGAAGCCAATAAAGAATTCATTAGCATTAAAGAAAACTAGGAAATTAGGACTTTACTGATTTTTTCCATATAACTTGATTTGTGACTGTCTGATGAGTCAAAAGAGAAATATACCCTTGTTTTCTTCTCAAAATTTAAAGGTTGGTATGTGTACAAGTATCCAAGATTTTCAAATTGATAGTACAGTAGTTGGATGAAAATAAAAATGAATACTACTGGTAGCTTCGGGGAAATTTTGAGTATGTCATTAGATAGGCCAAAAGGCACAATGACATGCAAGAATACTTGATACTGCCTCATCTTAAAAAACAAAACAAAACAAAACAAAACTGTTTAACAGGTCTGATACTCTGATTTTTATTTGCATTGCTTTTCTGGCAGAGTTGCCCTTACAGAACATATGAAATTGGAAATCAGTTTTGAAAAATATTTTAGAATTGTGATAAACTAGCTTAATGACCAAGCCTAAAAAGTGTGGTGACTATAATCTTTAAAGTATTAGAAAGATACAAAAAAGTCAAATAATATGATCTCTAAAATGTTAAATTTCTAAGTTTCAAAAATTTATTAGAATAAATACCTCAAAAAAAAAGAATAAATACCTCAAATTTTACTTTAACAAATGCAGAAAAGATTCTAAAAGACTCTCCTATCTGACACCATTCTCTCTGTTTAAACTGTAATCTATTAAAATGTGACTTAGTTGTAAGAATCATATAAGCTTTAATTTTTTTCACATAACTGTTGATGGCTTAAGAACTGTTGGTAGAGTTCATTTGATAAACATCATTTTATTTAGTGATATGCATATAGCTATTGAGCCATTCTGATCCTCTCCTAAGAATAACCACTAAGAAATGGAAACAAGAGGTATTTTTATTGTACTGTTTGCCATTATTTCTTTTCCTTTCTTTTACTTCCTTTGGTTTATTTCCTGTTGTCACTGTTTTTTTTAATTTCTGTATCCTTGGCTTGTTTATAACTTTATCTGATTTGAGGAGGGGAGGGGAATCCGAAATGGTGGGACAAAGGATGAAACAATTCAGCAGTGAAACTCATGAGATATTATGTTGGAAATGAACTTTACAACTTGGGAGTGTAGGGCCCATCTGAGGGGAAAGTGGGAGAAAATGAGGGAAGGGAGATTCATTTCACCTAACATCAACTTAACTGACCTTTTCTGCTTGTCTCAGACATATACTAGTTATTGAAAATAAGGGAAACAATGGGACCTATGTTTCTTTGGGCCTGGATTACTTCACTTCATATAATTTTTTCCAAGTCACTTTTCAAAAAGAAATGTACTCGTTACCTGATTTATGTAACTGTAACCCCTCTGTACATCACCTTTACAAGAAAATCAAATTAATAAAAGAACTATAGGTGGAATTGATGACATTATTTCAGTACTGGATAATATATGAAAAAGTTTCACAAGATAGGAAATAAACGTAACTAGTGAACCAAAGTAATTCATACTTTATGGGTATTAGAGAACATTGAACACTAAGTATCCATGAAGTTTTACATATTGCAGAGCTAGAGGTTCGCAGAGTAGCTTGAGGGATGAATAAGTTATCTCCTTTGTTTTAATAGAGTCCAAGGGAATAATGTACAAAGATACACATACACATACAGACACATACACATATTCAATACATAAGGGAGAAAAGAGGAAATTGAATGAAGAGTGAAGTTCAGTTGAGAAAGCTATTCCTACCATCACAGTGATGAACAGAAAATTGGTTCAGGGTCAGCTTTAACAGGCAGATATATATATATATATATATATATATATATATATATATATATATATATATAATAAAAACATATATGTATATATTATATATGTGGGCATACACATATATGTATAATTAGATATGCATATGTATATATGAATTGTAAATTGTGTCAATATGCAAAATTGTACTGACACCCGGCCATACTCATTTGTCTTCATCTTGTTTATGGCTCCTTCTGTGTTTTAACAGTAGAATTGAGTATTTGCAGAAAAGCCTGTTTATACAGAAATGTCTAAGGCTATTTACTCTCTGGTACTTTACAGAAACTGTTTGATGTCCTTTTTAATATCAGTTAGAGGTTTCCTATATCATAGGTGATATGGAAATTAGGCAGAAAGTGTATTCTGGATGGCACCCTAATCATCATGCAGAAATAGACCCCGAATCATTCCATTTGCAACTATCTAAAGGTGGTTTTGTTTAGTATGCTCATCCCTGGGTACCTAATTTTTGTGTGCATGACTCCATTGGATGTCCATGTGATTTATTTTCATATATCACACTGACCAACAGCTTTCTAGCCATGCTATATAGATTTATGGGTTACCTGTACAATTAGAGAAATCATTAAACATCTCTGAACTTTAGTCTCATTGTTTGACATTAGGTTTCATATGTGGTTGGGTACCCAAGAATATCTGGTCATAGTTATTGTTAATATTATTGAGAATTAAAAGCACACACAAGGAATCCTTTTCATTGACATCACTGTGTAAAGGTATTTTATTTTAACAAGCCTATTATATATACAAAGCTTCTTGATTATAATTCCCCCCCCCCAGGAAGGAACCTTTTGCATACTAGTTTATGAAGACAATTCTGGGCCAGATGTGGTCAAACAGATCTGTAATCCAAGCTGTCTTAAGAGCCAGATCAAGGTTGAAGGCCAGCATACAAAAAAGTAAAACTATCTCAGAGAACAGGGCAGGCATGATTGTGTGTGTGTGTGTGTGTGTGTGTGTGTGTGTGTGTGTGTGTGTGTGTGTGTGTGTGTGTGTGTGTGTGTGTGTGTGTGTGTGTGTGTGTGTGTGTGTGTGTGTGTGTGTAACTACAACTCCTTGGGAGGTAGAAGTAGAGAAAAGGCAATTTGTAGCCTGTCCAAACACTAGTCTAGGCTTCTTTGTCAAAAACTAAAATAAAACATAAGGTTGTGGCTCAAAGAATAGATCAAACAGAGGAGTCATATGAAAATTATAGTATTCATGGGCAGGGATAACTATATCTACTTTTATATAACAAATATAGGCATCATTCTGTGTAACTACTACAGTAGAGTCTTTAGATTGAGCTTTTAATTTCTTTTCATTGAAGTGTTTAATTATCTTTGCTTACTACTGTCATTTGAACTGATTTCACATTCCTTTGCTAGGATTGTTTCTTTATGGATGAAAATAATTGCTAGCAAAGTCTTCTTTCAGTGTGTTGGCTTGCAGCAACTCAAAATTCTGACTTTTTGTATATTATTCTCATCAATTCTTTCCAAGAGCTAATCTTTTATTCTCACTTGTATATTTATTGTATGCAGGGATATTTTATTTATTATATTTCCTTGACCTTAGAATGTTTTCTTTCACTGCCTATCTGTCTGTCTGTCTGACTAGTTTGTCTTTCTCAACTTCATAATGCTTCTTTTTTTGGTTCTTAGCTTCATAATCTTTCTCTTTTTTGTCTCCTAGATAAATAAGAGTTATGTACTACACTCAATTTATTAGGAAAAGAAAGTTCCAGGTTGAATCTGAAATTAAGGCTTTGATAGATGCTAATCTGAAAATTCACTAATACTTGTACTGTGTAGAAGCAGTTTGTGTTATTTTTCTATTTAGTCCTCTTGTGACAGCATCATTAAAAATACTTATACACATTCTAAAAATTAGTAACAGCTCCTCATTGACTGTGGAATTTTTATAATAGCTTGTACAAGTAGAAGTAGTCATACCAAAGCTCTCCTGGTGAAAACACTTGACTTTCAGCTTTTGATCTTATCATCAGTATGAAAGTGCAATAATTCAGAAAAGTCTCATTCAGACATGTTTGCCAGTGCCTATGAAACTAGCTACACCAGTTCTAGTAAAATCACATTTAATGTGAATTATGGTCTCTCATCCAAGTAACTAAGCAAGCCTGACCCTGCTTAGAGTTTGAGATTAGGTGTGATCAGAAGCATTTGAGATATATCAGTCCCAGATGGAGATCAATTAAAGAATGTTTGCTATGTTCTAAGTATTATTTAGCTACAGTATTTCATTTTATCAAAATTAAGCTTATAACATATATTGTGATCACTAACCTAAAGAGGAAGAGCTTGATGTTATAAAAATCATGTTTATGATTGGGTGGGGGGGCAGGGGGAGGATGGGAAGGGATGGGAAGAGGAAACAAAGGAGGAGGCTACAATGCGAAATGTACTCATTATCTTGCCCATGTAATTGTAACCCCTCTGTACAATATTTTCACAATAAAAAAAGTAAAAAAAAATCATATGTTTAGCTTGTGGCATCTAAGGCTTTCAGATTCCTAAGGCTAATCTTTTAATAGGTATACATTTGTTTAGTTAAATTTTCTCCAAAGTGTTTTGTTTCGGATTAAGTATCTTTTTTAAAAGAAAAAAAAGTTGAGCAAGTAGAAGCAGAGAGTGGTTAAAAGGGAATGGGGTTGGGTTGGTGAGATGGTGGTCAAAAGAAACAAATGAGCAGTTGGAGAATAAATTCAAAGGGCTCGTTGCACAAAATGGCACTGTTGTTCATTGTCATGTGTTATTTACTTGAAATCTGCCAAGAGCATTTTTTAATTTTGCCTGTATAAAAAATTATGAAGCTGGGTGCTGGTGCCTCATGCCTGTAATCCTAGCTACTCAGGAGGCTGAGATCTGAGGATCGCAGTTAAAAGCCAGCCCAGGCAGGAAAGTCCGTGAAACTCTTATCTCCCATAAACCACCAGAAAATCTGAAGTGTTCTTGTAGCTCAAGTGGTAGAGCACTAGCCTTGAGCTGAAGAGCTAAGGGACAGCTCTCAGGCCCAGAGTTCAAGCCCCATTACAGGCCAAAAAAAAAATTGTAAAGTACTGTATGTTATTTAACTTGGTGTACATAAACATACCATGTTCTATACCATCAATCTCCATAATTTTATGTGTCCATTGAAAATAAAGAGATTAAAAATAGACATTAAAAATACAAAGATTAAATCACCTCCTTAATTTATTGTCTGAAGTTATGTACTATCTGAAATTGTTTACATGATTCTAAAATAATATACCTAAATTCCTGCCTATTTTAGTTCTTCATCCAATCAGTAAACGAAATAGAAAACTACAAGAGTAACTGATGATAATAATAACAATAACAATAACAATATTATTAAGTCTGTATGTTAAGTCTTACACATTGTCTGCCTCACTATAAGAAATTTCCGGTTTGTTTTATAATTTCATTTTATGTACTCTTTCTTATTGTTTTGGTTGAGTAAAAGACTTACTATATAACCCAGGCTGACCTTAAACTTAAAAAAAAATTGGTGGTAATTCAGTTTGAACCCAGACCTTTGCTCTGTCGCTTGATATGTACTTTCAGTATTTTTATTTTTCCCCTGAATAATTTGTTGTTATTGTCGTTGTTTGGCAGTCCTGGGGCTTTAACTCAGAGTCTGGGCACTGTCCCTGAGCTGCTTTTGCTCAAGGCTAGCACTCTGCCACAGTACCACTTCTGGCTTTTTCTATTTGTGTGGTGTAGAGGAATCAAACCCAGGGCTTCATGCATGGTAGGCAAGCACTCTACCATTAAGCCACATTTCCAGCCTTCTCCTGATTAATTTGGAAGTAGAGTCTTCTTTTTCCTCACAGCCAGCCTAGACTTCCATTCCTCAGTCAAAATTCCTTCTATAGCTGTGTTAAAATGTGTGAACCACCATGCCCAGATTTTTCTTTAGATAGAGAAACTGGAGTTCTAGTCCCAAGGTAGCTTAGAACTGTGATCCTCCCATTGTTAGTCTTTTACATAAGTGGCTGACCGGTATGTGCTACCCCTAGGCAAGCTATTGGTTGCAATGGGGTCTTGCAAACTCTTCTTGCCCTCAATGGTCAGAACCACCATCTTCTAGATCTCAGACTTTTACCTGTCATTATAGGTGTAAGACACTGTTGCACAGCTAATCTTGAATTTTTGATCTTTGAATGTTGGAATTACAAGTTGCACCCTCACACTGTTGGCTCCCAGCAAGATTTCTAATTTAATATATGAGATTCCCATGAAGGATTAAATAGAAGGATTAAGGTTCAAGTTTCAGTTTTTCACAAGTTCTAAATACAAGCTTTTAATGACATTGTAGAGCTAAATACATCTCAGTGCTAAGTTTATGCTGCAGAGGTAAATGTAAGTGACTTTAGAATGGATGTGAAAAACTGGCTTTACTGGTTCCTCTGATCTGAATCACCCCTCTCATATCAAGAGTTAAGGTGACTGTTCTCTGTCTCTGTCAGTACCATCGTTTATGCACTTATTTTTCATATTATATTGATGGCTGCTCTCGCCTGGGAGCTGAGTTGAGCACTGAAGAGCTTTTATTTCTTTGTGAGACCATGCTTTTCTTATAGCTTATTCCATTAAGCTCTAAAAGGTAACTATGCACCCACAGTTTCAGTGTATTACTGTGTTCAGAAAAAGCATTTGAAAATTTTGATTCAGTTCTTAGAGGCATGATAATTTTGGATCAAACATCAGCTGGATATAGAAGCCAGGTTTTAAATTAGGACAGAGCTACTATTGCTTTAGCTTTCATTCACTAGTGACAGACTTTGATAGATCATAAACTAATATATTGAAATGCCAGTCAAGAGTTTTTTCTTGATATGTAGGCTATTCATAATAGTTCACTACGTCAAAGAATTCTGTTCCTTTCTTGTCTCATCATTACTCTTTTCAAAATTCAGAATGGATATTAACGTTACACTCAGACTTTCAGATATAAGTTGAGGAAGATATTGACATGACATTTTTGTTCTAATTTAGGTAAATGATATATATATATAAGTTCAGTCAACAGCTTATTTGTAATAACCAAATGGGGCTATGGTTAATCACATTCCTTTTATTCAGTGTTTATGTTGTTTCATTTCTTTCTATATGTCTATCACAATCCACTTTTTGTTGCTTTGGTGAATCCTCCTCATGTAAAAAGCTGTTTAAGATTCTGCCTGTACAAGATCGAATTACTAAGTATTTCAGGAAACTATTTTCCTTAATCAATACAGCTGCTTCCTCCACTGAAATTCTCCCAGAGTGCAGTAATAACTCTTTCAACCTGTCCACCACTTACCAATCAGACACACCCTATTTTTCAGATAGCTGGAAAAATTCAGACAGCTGCATAACTCAAGTTAGAAAACCTCACAGATTCTCCACAAATATGCTATTGAGTATTACAGAAATGTGCTTTAATTTTGTTTTCCTTTTGAGTTGCCATTACTTGAGCTTGAAATTAGGGCCTAGGAACTGTTCCTTAATGTTTTCCTTCAAGGTTGGTTCTCTACCACTCTATTTCCATCTTTTTAGTGGTTAATTGGAGCTAAGAATCTTATGGATTTCCTGTCAGGGCTGGCTTCAAACTTTGATCCTCAGATGTTAGCTTCCTGTAGAGTGCCTGGCCTTGAAGTGTGCATTTTCAGAAATATGTTCTGTAAGTCATGAAGGTAATTTTTTTTAATTTAGAACCTGGAAATCTTGAAGATGAACTACTATAGCATTCTTTCTTACAAAAAATAATGGTTAGGATATAAGCTGTACACTTTTAAGTTCTGTCTGTGAGAACAAGACTTTGAAAAATATTTTCCTGTAGCAATAGCATATAAATATATATTAATTAATGAATTTGTTTTATTTGGGAGGCTTTCTTTGTAATCTCTTCAACCTATACTACTGAAAAGACAATACATTGATTGAGAGCGGTCATCAGAGATAGGAATCTAAGGTTTAAGGCTAAGATCAACTGTTGCACTGGACAAACACTGTAATTCTCTAAGCCTCCATCTTCTCTCTCTTGCCTCTTGAGCTGTGATACTTTGATGAGATAAACCATGTAAATGCCTGATTGTGATGTCATATCTGCAAGTTTTATTTGATGTACATTTGAGTATTTCAGTGCACATCTTACCTAATTTGAGTTCTACTTTACAAATATGTTTTTGTCCCTCATGGAAGAGGAGGTCTAGAAATCACGTTTGTGCCTTTTATCCCAAACCAAGATTTGGAAGTAATAGAGTATGTTCCATATAACAGAACACAACAGAACTGGAATTGGAGAATCTCTAAAAGTGTTGCTAATTCCTTGGAAAATTATAACGTGAATCCATCAGGTTAGCAGATCAGACTACTAAAGAAAAGACGACTTTGAAGCAGAGTGTAGCTTATCAGCCATTCTTTTAAAGTTGTATTTTCCCCATTTTTTCCTTCCACTGCTCTCAATTTGGCTTCCCAGCTCATCTGACTTGTTCACAAGTCCTTCCAAATGAGAAAAGTCCCCAGTGCTGATTGTGAATCACGTGGGCTGCTGCTACCTTTGTGTGATCTTCATTCTCTGGCACTTTTTGCTGGGGGCTGCTCTAGCAGGATGTGGCTTCATCACATGGAGCTGCCTCTTTTAAAAGTGTGATGTACATCACCTAAAGGCAGGTATTTTAGCTAGTCCTGTGAAAAGCAGATCATTTTTATTTCACTGACTGAAGGAAGGCTCAGCTCTACACACAGACAAACCAGCTTCACGTTTAATGCTTCAAGACAACGTTCATGTGCACCAGATGGTGTTGGTAAGTCTGGGGCAATTAGGAAGATACATGGGCTACAGCAGTACCCAGAGGAGAGAATGTAGCCCTGCTTGGAGTTCCTTATCCCAACAAAAAAGGAAAGGGATCTGTAATTATTAAAAAGTATCTAGCTATCCTGTAAAAGAGTTTTGATCTTTGCATTTATGTTTAATGGGAGTGGCCAGGTCATGCCAAGTTGAAAACCCCTGTTTCATCCTTAGATCACCTGTAGGTTTTATTTTGGTTCTATTTTCCTATGACGTGGTTAGGATGTAGGGAAACTAGGTTGGACCAGTGGTGAAATAATGAGGTTTCTTCCCAAATTTTTGGCCGTGTATGGGGATATTATTTTAAAGATTTAATGTAAGCTAAAATAAGATGATATATTTTCATAATCAGTCAGTTGGAGCATTCTCCGAAAAATATAGCATCAATTATACAAAATTCCCTGAAGCATCAAAATATCTTACATGCTTCAAATCCAGCAGATGGTAGTCCCAACTTTTTTTAATGCATTTTATTTTATTTGCCAAATAACATAGAATGTATCGTAATGTCTTGTGGGTGGCATATGTGTCCTATGGAAGTGAAAATGACAAACTAATCACTTTTGGGGTATGCCGTGAAGTGTCATTTGATTGTTTTATTCATTTATTTTTAATTGCTTGGGGATGGAGAAAAATAGAGCTTAATTTTAACTACTGTGAAGAAACATTTGGAATGCTACATTTTATTTTTCCTACTTAAGAGTTATTTTTCCTACTTAAGAGTTAAAGAATAATTTTCATTGGCAAATTAGTACTATCTTAAAACCAAAACTAAAAATAGCTGTATTTCTTGAATGTCTGCAAGGCTTAATTTTTGGTAGCATAATCAATAGATTTTTATCTCATGGTATGCTATTCTTTCTGTTAGTTTCACACATCATCATACTGACCCTCCATCAGTTGTGCCCAAGATAAAAGCCTTACTGTTATCTCCTACTTTTTTAAATAGTCCTATGGGTATAAAACATGGATTACTTTAAGGATGATTTTAGCAGTTTTTGGTCAATTAAAATGAGATCGTCTTCCTGCCTCTAACATTTCATTTCTACTGTCCAAAGAGAGTCAGCACTAACACCTTTCACAACCATTTTTCTTTCATCTCTGACTTATTGGATGTTTTGGCAGAGTAATGACCTTAGTGACTAACTTTAAAAATAATTTGGCTGAGGGCTGGGAAGGTGGCTCAGTGGTAGAATGCTTGCCTTGCATGCATGAGGCCCTGGGTTCAATTCCTCGGCACCACATAAGCAGAAAAAGCCAGAAGTGGTGCTGTGGCTCAAGTGATAGAGCGCTTGCCTTTAGCTGAAGAGCTGAGGGACAGCATCCAGGCCTAGAGTTCAGGCCCCACGACCAAAAAAAAAAAAAGTTTTCAAACTCTTATCTTCAAATTACAATTCAGAACTTCCTGACATGAGGTTCAGGAAATCTCCTAACTCCTATGATAATTCTTAGGTATACTGAGTTTTAAGAAACACAGTCCTACAAAACAAGCTTATTATCAAGAGACAACCTATCTGAAAGTCTACATTGAGAAATTTACCAAAAAATGTAGAGCAACTTTAAGGGCTGACTTTCTGTAATGGTGAAGTCTCAGGAGAATATAGTTGTATATCTTCTATAATATTATTACTTGATAGCTGAAAAACATTTTGTATGGTCTAATTCCTTAGCTTTGGATAAACTTTGTGAAAAATTCTTAGTATAGCATTGGAAAAGAAAAAGATCTATCTGGATAGTAAATACTATTTTTTAGTGAGGTTCTGTTACATTTCTATTTGCAGTGTTTTATGCATGGATGTGAACATCTACAATCTGATGATAATTCTGGGATCATTTCGTGAGAAATGAAAGGAGGGTATATAATAACATCACTGTAATACTAAGACAGTTTCTAATTAGCAAATGTTAAAAATAGCAAGTTTCTTTCTATGCCTAACTATGTAGTAGTTATTTTAACATTATGAATTAGTCTTCTCCCAGTCACCAATAAATAATTTGCTGCCTTAAGGATTTGGTTATGATGAAGGAAATCAAAACCAGGCTTCACTTCACTCTCCATTATCTGCTCCTCATCAGTATGTATGATACCCTTATCCATAGAGTGAAGGCTAGAAAAGATTCTGCAGTTGCAACTGAGTTACCTATTTTATTATGTCCTTCTGTTCACCTCCGTCTGAGTATATAGTCAGCCCATGAGATTAACATTAGGATGCACTTTGTCTTTGCTTAGCCTTTAAGATTCTCTCTTACATGAACAGTTGCATGGTCTCTTGCTGAAAATTTTCTCCTAAAGCATGGGTAGATTCTTTTAATATCAAGTTCATTCCTTCTGACATGTCACAGAGAATAAGACATGATTTTGAATATAATCACCAACCAGCCAGCCACATTAGAAGCCCTGGAGAACTGAAAGAGTTAAAATTAAATTTGCATCCATCTTTTACCCGTGGACACACATACACATCCGTAATATCTTATACTGTGAACTACATCTTCCTTAAATCAAAAGATCTGTCTCATTCCCTTCCCTTAACATCTTTGCCTCTGGGACACCAATAATGTCTCACATGTACAAGAATACTCAAGTTAAAGCAGACAAGAATCTGTGATTTGTTATGTATCTTTCTCTCTTTCCTCTTAGATAATATTGAAATGCTTTTTTTAAATAAAAATACTGGGATGTCATGATGTGAAGTGACACCAATATTTTCACAAAACATCAAAATATATTTAAATTCAGTGATATAAATATATCTGAAAATAGATAAATCAAGCTGAAATATAATCTCTATACTGTAGATTTTTCTTTTTTTAATTTATTGTAAAGGTGATGAGCAGAGGACTTATAGTTATATAAGTAAGGTAATGAGTACATTTCTTTTTAAACACTGTTACCCCTCCCTCATTTTCTCCTGCTTATCACTCTCCACCTCCCTCCACCTACCAAGTTTTAATGTTCATTTCCAACATAGTGAGTATTAGTTCATCCTTTGTTCTGCTATTTCTGTGATTTCCTTTCCCTTCTATGGATCAGATAAGCTTATATACAAGACAAAGGGTAAAGAAAACTAAAAGAGAAAGAAAAAACAATAGAAATAACTGCATACAAGACATAATAAGAACCTCATTTTTCCAATTCTTGGAGTTTATTTTAATAGCTTCATTATATGTGGTCCAATGCACTTAGCAATTGGGCTATTGTGATCCCCTGCTAAGAATATCATAGATATATTCTAGTTATCACAAATGAGGGATACCATGAAACCTACATGTTTTTGGACCTGGCTTGCTTTGATATATTTTTTTCAGGTCTATTCATTTCCCTACAAATGGGGCAATGTCATTATTTCTGATGAAAGCATAGAATTCCACTCTGTATATATACCATATCTTCTTGGTTCATTCATCTACTGAAGGGCATCTAGGTTGGTTACTTATCTTAGCTATGGTAAACAATTCTGCAATGAACATGGTTATACTGATAGCTTTAGTATGACCTTGCTTGTGGTCATTTGGGTAATACTCAGGAGTGGAATTGCTGGATCATAACAGAGATCTATGTTTAGTGTACACTGTAGATTTTCTATGCTAACAAATATGTTTACCTCTTATTTTTTAGTTTATAAATTAAAATGTCACAAGTTCTTAAATTTTATTTTTATCAAGCACAATCCAGATGCTCACCTCAAAAACAGGTCTTAAGTGTTCTAAAAATATCGCATTTCTCCACAGGAATTTTTGTGTTGAAAAAAATCCCAGCTACCCAAAGGCATCTGTATGTATAAGCATTTCAAATTAGAAAACAAACATTACACAAATTTATACAACGTAACTGTCAATTCTTGTCATTAAAGTATTTATGAATCATTTTATCATTTCCCATTCCTTTTGGTTAGCAAGTTATATAAATTCCTTTTGTTTCACTTATGACTATTTATGAAGAATACATTGTATCCTTGGTATTTAGTTGGATAGTAAGACTTAAAAGATGTTTTACTTTGAACCAATATCTCCTTTCCTCTGTCCCTCTGAAACTGGCAAGTGCCATTCTACTATGTTTCTGACTTTGATTTCCTTTGATTTCTTATATAAGTAAGACAATACAGTACAGCATTTGTCTTTCTATGTGTGTTTTTTCATAATTTAGAAAATGCCTCTCGGTTTTGTCCACATATGTGGACTGGCAGACTGGCAGGCAATTATATAATGAAACTTGGTTAATCCAAGGTACAGAATGAGCATTGGTAAATGTAATTAGTTTGTGATAATCATTACACAATGTTTATGTATATCAAATTAGTATATTGTATCCCTGGAAGATATAATTATTTCATCAATATTTCATCAATTAAAGTTTAAAAAAACTTAAAAAGAAAAAATTAAAGCACATGTTAATAAGCAATGGAAAACTATTCATTCTTCCTACCATTAATATATATATATATATATATATATATATATATATATATAAACAGTCGCCTTTAAAAAAAAAAGAATGTATATTCAGGCCAGGCACTGATGTCTCACACCTATAATCCTAGCTACTAAGGAAACTGAGGTCTGAGGATTTTGGTTTGAAGCCAGCCAGGATAAGAAAGTCTGTGATACTCTTGTCTCCAATTAAGCACCAACAATGTTTAAAGTGGAGCTGTGGCTCAAGTGGTAGAGCAGTATTGACTTGAGCAAAAGAGCTCAGTTACAGCACCCAGATTCTGAATTCAAGCCCCAGGACCAGCACAAAAATATTAAAATAAAAAGAAATATACATTCTGTGACTAGGAGAGTAAAACTTAGTTGTAGAACACATGCTTAGCATGTGCATGGTATTCAATTCAATCTAATATCAAAAAAATATTCTAAACATTTTCTCTCTATATATATATACATATACATATATATACAAATGTATATATATATATATATGCTCAAATATCCATAAATAGTTGTGTATTACTGTTACTTTATAGTCAAACTAAATGGGATAAAGTAACTACCATTTCCTAAGGGCTCATTCATCAAATATGTAGAATATGCAATTGTTATAATTTTAACGTACTATATAAAATATTATAGTCATTTTAATTTTCCTATAAGTAAAATAAGGCTGAGAAGCTTAAATAACCTATTCAAGGTCATTCACTTTTTATAGCAATAGAGAACAGACCCAATTTGAGAAAACAGATATAAAGTATACTTAGCATTATGGTAAGAAAAAATTAAAAGTGATACACTGACACCTTTTTCTGTTAGCTGAGAAAATTTCAAGGTGTAACACTATTTATAAACTCTGGAACCAAGTCCCTAATAGATATCAAGATTTTTTTGCCTTGTCCACACAATTTTGACCTGATTTCTTGTCTCTTTGCCCTAGAGCAGAGATTAACAAACTCCTCAACTAGCTAGTGAATTTAAGTGCTGAGAACTCTTCAGATATACTACATAATGTATTTCTTAATGTTATTTCTTAATAAATTTTAAGTCAACAATACACTATTGTTAACTGTATTTAACATGCTGTATATTCAATTTCCAAAGCTTATCTTAAAATGGAAGGTTTGACCCTTCAGAGGCCCCATTCCTCCAGTCCCTTCCCCAGACCCCTAATTACAATTCTACTTTCTGCTTCTCAGAGTTCAGTATTTTTAGATTCCACAGGTAAATGTACTTCTCTACAGTATGCAGTTAAGTATACGTGGTATCCAGGCTTATTTAATTGGCAAAAATGACCGTAAGATTCATTCTTGATGCAAATGGATTTTCTACTTACATGTAAATATCACACACACACACACACACACACACACACACACACACACACACACACACACACTTATGCATACCATAATGTTCTTTTTCAGTTACCAATTGTTGAACACTGAGGTTGTTTCCATACATTGGTGCTACAATGAACATGGGAGTGTGGATATCTTAAAATCTTTAAGTGTTATAACTGGAGCATATGGCAGTTATATTTTTTAACTTTTTGAGGAACCACCATACTGTTTCCCATAGTGATTAGAACAATGTAGTCTCCAATTAATGTACATGATTTCCTTTTCCTTCATACCCTCAATACTTATCTTTTTTCTAAGTTAAAAATAGCTATCTATTCTTCATACAACTATTTAAAGATAATACTTTAAAAAGTTGAACAATCTAAAAGTTTTATAAAGGAAATAAATAAAAATATCTATCCTACTGGAAACTGGGAGCTGAAGCCTGTAATCCATACTACTTATGAAGCTGAGATCTGACAATCATGGCAAGCCAGTCTGGGCAGAAAAGTTTGTGAGACTTTTATCTTCAGTAAACAACCCTATCCCCCAAAAAAGCCAGAAGTAGAACACTGGCTCAAGTGTTAGAATGCTAGCCTTCAGTAAAAGAAGCTCAGAGACTGACAGGCCCTGAATTGAGTTCCAGGACACACACACACACACACACACACACACACACACACACACACACACACACACATTATCCTAATATTTAGGATGATATTCTATATTTAGGATGATATTGATATTTGATTTTTCATATTTGGTTTGTGTATGTTGCTCTGATTAATTGTGGCATTTTGTCATACCTGTAGGCCATTTTTATCTCTTCTTAGAAAGATGTCTACATGACTTGTTCTGTTGTGCCACCTCTTTCTCTTATTCTTCCTCCTTTTCTTCCTCTTCTTTTCCACTGAGTTGTAAGAGTTTCTTACATACTTTAGATATCGGTTCCTTATCAGACACATGGCTTGAGAACATTTCATTCCATCCTTTAAGTTTCTCTTAGTCTTTCTTCCTTCTGCAGAAGCTTTTAGTTTGAGGTAATTCACTTACTCATTTTTTTATTGCCTCTGCCTTTGTGTCACTCAGAATTTTAAAATTAAAATTGAGGATGATTTTCCTGCCCTTTAGGAACTTTACAGTGTCAGATATTAGGCTTCATTTAGAGCTAATTTTTGTTTATGGCCTAACTTACTTTTTTGTATGTAATAATTCAGTCTATGCCATTTGTTATTAAATGGTTTTATAGAGAGGTTGCCATTCCCTAAGTCAGGTGTGAGTACAATGGTTCTTAGTTAATGTCACTCCTTCTTTGGTTCTTCCCTACCCTTAAATTCCAATTCTATACTTCATTTTTTCACATATATTTTCTTGAATAATTCCAAAGCCCTTTTGAATGGGTTCACATTAATTCATGCATTATTTTAGATACCAGTTATAACTGTTGATCATTTAAGGCTACGAACATGGGATATATTTTTATCTATTTGTGTTTCTTTAAATTTGTCATTAGTTTTCACTTTCTAGTTTAGAGATCCTTCTTATTTCTGGGTAAACTCCTAAATTTATTTTTTCTGAGACTAAAGTAAATGGGATTGCATTCCTAATTGCTTTCTTAACTATCTTACTTTTAATGTATAAAAATGCAACTGATTTTTATGTTGAAGTACCTGTAACTTTATTAGATTCATCTATCAGTTTACATCATTTGTACTTCTTTTTTAAATTACAACTTTCAGGAAATAGACTTCCTTCTTTCTCATATAAATACCTTTCTTTTTTTCATCCCTACGTGCTCTAAAGCAAACACTTTATATCCTCTGCCTATTGAGTACCTAGGATCATAGGTGTGAGCCACTAGCACCAGATCCTACCCCTTCTTAAGACAGTTTGAACAGGTTGCTGTGTCCACAGTAGGGCTCATGATTGATGTGTGTCTTTTGTCAGAGATTTAGGTGAGTTTGTATACTGCCTGACTCCTGAAGAAATGAGATTTCACAATGGGTCTGTTAATTACTATACAGAAAGACATATGGCTTGTATGTACTAGTTCTACGAAATCCCAGGGAAAGCTTTGCTGAGCCACAGGGTAGGTAGTTGGTGTAAGATTGGTCCTGGTTGGTGTCTGAGAGGGGAGGGAACAGGGATCTAAGTAGCTTTACTTGGAGGCTCATAAATAAGACAACAAACTCAGGTCTGTTTCTGGTGTGGGAAGTATGTCTTTTGCCTGGCTCATTGATAATCAAGACTTCCTAGGAACCACAGTAATGTATGTACAGAGGTGAGTCACAAAATTGCTTTGCTTTAGGATTTGAAATTCATTCTGAGTGGTAGGCCTGTCTTTGGGACTTGGAGAGATGTGTATCCTACTGAGCAGTTCATCAGGCAGAGCTATTTCTGGTGTGTAGCTAAGGTTGGCCACAGTTAAATTAATTACAGGGCCATCTCTCAAAGGCCCCCTTGGAAAACAAAATGCACTGTTGATATAGCTGACTAGAGTGGGTCCACTAACGAATCTTGGATGCACTTTGGAGTGTACAATTGCACATGAGATTGGCAATCTTATAACCTAAGGAATTGATGGGCATGGGTACTTAACAGACTGTACTAGTGGCCAGACAAAGATCAAAATGGGGCTATATAGCTGAACCACTGGGGATGGGCTGTTTTCTAATATGCAGCTGGAACTATAGGTGGTAAGCCTGTCTCCAGTACATGAGTGTGTCTTCTTGATGTAGTTCTTGTTGGTGAGCTCATCTGTAGATTTGCAATTTCTAGACTATATCACAAGGTCTCCACGAAAGATATTTGTCTGTGAATATATGACAAGCAAGTTTTAATTTGGGGAACTTTCATTTTGTTGATGTCATTCATGGGAAAGTAATATTTTTGTTCTTTTTTTTTCTTTTAGTAAATATAATAATGCTTCTATACCAAAGATAATTCTTTGTGACAAAGCCTATTAGTATTAAAAATATCTCAGAGGTAGAAATGATAAAGGCAATCCAAAGGTATATTAGTGGCATCAGAATCACTGTAATATCACTATAATATGAGCAAAATTTGGATTATCTTTTATTATGCTCTTCCATGAGTACTCTGTGTGAGTGTGAGTGTGTGTGTGTGTGTGTGTGTGTGTGTGTGTGTGTGTGTGTGTGTGTGTGTGCGTGTGAAGATAGTCTTTAAGACTGAATTGCAATCCTGGAAAATAGAGGAAAGTACTAGTATTCTTATTTTAGTAGTGGGTTTATCAAATAATTAACAAATTTGTTCACAGGAAAAATCAATTATGTGGAATGTCAAAGCCTAAAGACTTTGTAAAGTTTGGGGGGTTTTTGCATAATTGCAAACTCCTGCTTATATTAGTGTTGAGAAATACTCTAGGCTGAAGAGGGCAGTCAAGTTGGGATAGGATGGGGGTAAACAAGAAGTTAGCAAGGCATATATTATCCTTTAATCAGTATTATTTCATTCATATTATTCTGTAATAAAATGGTGATTAGAAGAGAGTTATTTGTCATGATAGGAGTCTATTGGATAAACTTTTAATTCTGTTTGTCATAAGGTTGTTATTAATGATTGAAATTCTCTAGCACATAACTAAGACTCTACATTCTTAGGAAACTATAGTATACTCTTTATTATTGATATGGATCTTACTTTTATAAGAAATCTTCCAGTATCTCTTGATCCTACCAAAATGTCTTTGCAATATCATTCAGTTCTTCCTGTCCATAAAGATGTATCAGTCCTTCTATGCCAGGAGAACCACATCTACCTCAATACTTATATCTCTTCTGTCTTGGAGAGCTGGATATATACACACTAGAACTTTTCCCCTTGCATTCAAATAAACAGTGATATACTTAATGAGTAATACTTACTTTGTTCATGATTCATTTTTATTCTATTAACTATTGTTAGTTTACTAACATATTTATGAGTAATTTACTTCCCTTAATTAAGTTGTTATCTGATCTCTCTGCTTATCAATACTATAATATTAATTGTCTAGATGAACTGGACTTTATTGTCATGTCTTATTTCATTGAATATGGTTTTCACTGTTTGCCATAATATACTACAAATACATACATACATACATACATACATACATACATACATACATATATACATATATACCTGCATACATAAATACATGCTTTGTTTTGCTGGAACAAAATTTTTCTTTTACAAGACAAAGTAGAAAAAAATACCAGATGTTCAAGTTGAGAAAATGGGTTGATTGGCTATTTCTATTTTACATTTTTCTATGACCTTGGAAAAACCTCAGAACCTCTTTACATCAGTTTTCCATATACAAACTGTATCAACACAGCATTTTTTCCCTAGAAATCCCATCAATATTAAATGGATATATAATGCAGGATCTGGGTCCCAGTTGTTGCTGGGTAAAATCTTTGTTTTATTTTTGTTTATTTCTTCCATCCTTGGCTATTTACCCTATCTCTCCTTTCTGAGATGATAATGATTTGTAACCTCCTTAAGTTTTTCTAACTCTCCTGTTTCTAAACCTTCACAATGACTTCAAACTTTTTCTAAGATTTATTTTTGTTTTGTTTTCTCTTCAACTTCCTTTAATTTCTGTCACTGTCTTATAAGGTAACACTAAGAACTGACGGAGCATAGTTTTTTTGCCCTTTTTATGTTTTTGGAGTATGACAATGTTTCACTATTGTGTATTTATTGTCAAAATTTTTGATCTTGGTCTTTCCTTCTTGCCTTTGTAAATGACAAAAGAGACCCATTGGATATTTTAATTATCTTGAATAGAACTCCAGGAATGTTACCAACAACATGATTTTTTTGCTAAATCCAGCAACCAGAACTTCATCATTTTCTTCAGTAAAGTTCAAACAACCATCATTCAGCACAAAAGCTGTCATTTTCTTACCATTCTTGATCAGCTGCACCTTGACATTTTCTGTTAGGGGATTCATTTTTGATTAATCAGATAAGATGATGTTAAGCAAAATGAACCCAAGATAGGGACACAATTGGTTTTTTCTTTCTTGCTGTTGTTTCTAATGTATTTATAAGGTACCAGGTGATTTTTTTTGTTGCTTTGTATGTCCCTCCCGCATGGTATAACCCCTGTTTTCACTGTATTTGATGTTGGTATAATTTGGGGAGTGGAAGAGAAAAAACAAAATATTAAATAGGGACACAGGTGGACCCATTGCAACAATGGGATGTACAGGACACTATGTTGAAAATGAACTTTAAAGTTTAGAGGAGGGGGTGGAGAGTGTAGTTGAGGAGGTGGGAGGGAAAGGATGGTAGGGGAAACACAAAGGAGGAGGCAACAATGCTTGATAAGATTGTAATCATTACGTTGCTCATGTAACTGTGACCCCTCTGTACAGTGTTTTCACAATTAAAAAAAACATTAAAAAAATAGGAACTGTCATTTAATCCTCTCTCATACACCCTCTATTTTGAAGGCTAAAGTCATAATAATCTAAACTTCAGTAATTTCAGTAATTTCTTTGTCATTGTCAGTTATTTTTTTTAATTCTTTGGTTGATTACCTCATGTAGTGAACATTTCGACTGTCCTACATACTCTCCATTTGCCTTTCTCTTCTGCATACTTCAATAATTTTATCATGTTTGTCAACTCTTGTGCTGAAATCTACATAAATACATCTATTACATATCTATCTCGTAATGTAATTTATGATTTCTAACTTCTTAAATATTCTACAGCCTCAAATTGACAGCTAAACTCAAAGACATAATTTCTCTTCCAAGTATGGAATGTTACTCTTCTTAGTCTGAAGCATTCTGAACATCGATTAGCTTCCTCTCTTGTTTCCTTCTCTTCTAACTTTTGTTGGCTTTTTGAAAATTTAAGCTGAATTTATATTCTTACTTCTTGAAATTTTATTTGTCCTTATTCAAACAGCAAATAAATTATTACTCTGCACAAACCATTGGGAAACCACTTAACACAAGCAATCTTTAATCTCTATTGCCTATAAACTAAAGTAGCTCTGAATCATGCAAGAGGTGATACTTTTGAACAGTTACAAGGAACTAAATACAAAACCTGATTAACAATAGCTTTAAGCAGCATGAGGTGGTTTTAATATGTAGATGTAAATTCCTTATTCTCATAAACAATTAAGCTTGATAGGTTCAATATTAACTTAGTGGCAAGAGAAGTTGGAGCAAAACAAATTTATCTTCTTGAATTACCCTTTTCTCTGAGATATTCCCACAAACTTCCTTATAAGCTTCTTGTTTGATGAAATCTGAATGTGTTGCTTATCCTTTTGCTGTTATCATATGTCCTCACACCATCTTTAAACATAATTGTTAATCAGAACAGGGTAAGCATAGGACTTGTATGAAAATAAAATCAGGATGTGTATATGTGTGGAGGGTATCTTCTATAACAACATAGAGAGATCCTTACCAAAGTGCTTGAAAACCTCAATAATGTCTATCACAGTCTTTGAATAAGATCCTTCTATTCTTTTAACTTTATGAATTTGCACTCATCTCTTTTTAGTCTTTTTTTCCATTGATCCTTTTTTATCTAATAGTCCTTGTATTGCAATCCTTACCTTGAGGGTAAGAATTCATTTCCTTTGAGAGTCATATCTGTGCAGCTGAACTAAGATTTGATGAATAAATGTATTAATTTGATCCACTTCAATGTTTATTTTTCATATTATTTTTATTTTTGTGGGCCTTCCTTTTTTCATGTTTCCCTTATAGAAGTTCACTGATGTTGGTGCTTTAATGCTCTGTTTTCCATTCAGTAAAAGAATACTTCTCTGACTTGAAGAGATATATTAATGCTTTGAACAAAAGTCTGATAAACACATATTTTAAAGGTCATTCTTCCTTTGTGAATAAAGTAATTAGGGAACCTTTTAACTAAATTGCTTCTTAAGCTGAAAAAGTTAGCATCTCGTTTTCATGAAGAATAGCTTTTTTAGCACAAATAATGTACTAATGAACACATAGAAGCATACTTTAAGAAATCTCAATATGTATAAACCCGGAGTTAGATGAAAAGAGTTGAAATATTAAAATTTACTTTTGCATTTTGTAAACATTACTGTGAAATTGTTCCTTCAGATCGCAGTATTTTATGTCTTGATTTTCTCTTAAATGAACTGGCACAGAATTGATTTGAGAACAAAAGTCAAACTAGCTTGACTCTAAGCTTGCTTGCTGCTATCATTGATGCTTCCCAACAAATCACATAATTGGTAATTCAATCTCTCATTAATAACGGTATCAATTAAGCACTGCTATCACTAGGGAAATTATAGTCTTACATTGCCGAGTGAAGGATGGGAGAAGTAAGCATTTTTTTGTTTTATTACTTCCCAATACTAAATGAACATTGTATTGCTTATACAATACAGTGATATTTGGACAGTTGCTAAGGTCACAAGGTAAATGGAAGATTACGTGTGGACTCAGGTAAGCTTGGTCCTAGTACTGTGCAGCTAATCAAGCTCAAATAATGGACTCAAGGACACAGAAATAAGAAGCTCCTCCCCCAGGTTCCGCATTGGCTGAGTATTATGGGAGCATCTTCTTGGATGTCACCTACATTTTATTATTTTCTACTGGGTAATTTAATATATATACCTGTTGGGACTGGTTAACTCTTAGAAGTGGGTCTTTTGTATGCCTTTGTTCTCCTGTGAAAGGAAGGCTTTTCTGAGTGTATGTTTTCTGACAACTGTGGAATTTTTAGTTGCTTTCCCATTTCATTGAGGTTCACTCTACTTCCAGGTAGTTGGCCCCAATCTAACATCCTGTTTGCCTATCCTGTTTGTTTTAGGGAACTTCTAGGTGCAGGATCTTGGCAAGAAGCTATTAAATCATTGTGAAAGAAACTCCTAAGCACTTTCAAATTAGGGTGAGATACCTTGTCTTGAAAATGGACCAACATTGACTTTATTTCCAACATAACTTATGTTCCATATTATATTGGCATTCGTTTTTCCCTACTAAAATTAGCATATCTATTCTTAATTGCAAACTGTTAATGCAGAAAATTTGGGTATTAAATAATACCTGATGGTATTTTATTTAGAATACATAGTAATTTAGAAAGATAAGGTATTATCCGTACTTTTTTAAGTAATTTGTTCTATTTCTCTGTGCCTGTCCTGGCACTTGAATCTAAAGCTTCTCATTCTTGCACTTTTTTCCTCTTTGTTTGTTTTTCTGTTTTTTTTTCCTTGCACTTTTTTTTCCTTAACACTTAAGATATGTCCCCAGTTCCAGCTATTGGCTGATTAATTGGAGATTAGAGTTTCCTTGCCATTCCTAAATTGGCTGCAAACTGTGATCCTCAGATCTCAGCTTTCTGTTTATCTTGGATTATAGGCATGAGCCACTGGTGCCTGGCTCTTCATTAATTTTAAAGCCTAATTTATGTTTGATCATTATTTAACTTTTAAGACTTTCATCTGAGGCTGGATAATAGCTTCCCTGAGATTCCAAGTTGTTATGCAAAATCACAAATCCTTGAGATCCACTCATGAAATGATTTTTAGGGTATCTAGTGAAAGAGATGGATTGTCATAACATCAAAGTTTCAAAAGAATTTATTTTAGTGTAACTAGGTGAAAATAGAGAGAAATAGAAGAGAGAAACCTTTCCTTCCTCCCATGGAGGAAATGGGAATTAAAGACGCACCATGACTCTATTTATCTGTAGCTTTTTTAGTTTTATGAGCTGGGAGAACACATGTGATAAAAATCTAGAAATTCTACAAGTTTGGATGGATAACATGGTGATCTTTAGAACTTCATTTTGCCTTTCATGTTTTTGTATATAGACTTTTTTCCTATATATAGATACAATAGATACATTTTTCTATATATAGATACAGAGGTTCTAAGATTTTTACCATTTTAAAGAAGAAGGCAGCTTTAAATGGTCCCTCCCATGTCTCTTAATCTTGTAACTTAATATTAAAAAGGAGGTATAGTAGAAAAATGCTTATGTGCAGTTTTCTAATTTACTTCTTGGTTTTAACTTTTGCATTTGGCCTTTTGGATATTAGTTGAAAACAATATAATTCCCTGCCTCTGGGGTGACACTATTCAAAGAGAAACATATTCATTATCTGACTTATCTATCTAACACCCCTCTGTATATCATCTTTACAATAAAATTAAAAATAATAATAATAAAAAGGAAATATTCTTAAAAATAATAATTCCTTGTCTCATCATTTCTTCTCTGCCTTTTTCTCCCCTCTCCTCGCTTTTCTCTTGCCTTTCTTTTCTCATTATCCACCCTGGTTCTCATCCCTTATTCCTTCTCTACCTTTGATTTCTGAGGTCATAAATCAGTACTTGGTGTTGTAAAATATTGATGTGAATTATGCCATTTTTATTTGGTCTGTTAAGACCCCAATGTACAATCTCAGTCTAAATACATCACCTCCTAAATTTTTACTTAGCAGAACATAGTTTCATGTTTGCTCTAAAAGTCTTGTTGGGGTTAGGTAACTTGTTATTCATGACTATTGTGTAGTCAGATTTCTACGACTATAACAAATCCCAGAGATAACCTCAATTTATAAAGATAAAAGGCGTACTTTGGCTTACAGTTTCAGAGTTGTAGTCAAAGACACAGAGTGGAGAGGAAGCACATCATTGGCCCTATGCAAAAGTAGTACATCATGGCGACAGTGCATATTGGAGAAAACCTTCTCATTTATCCACCAGGAAGCAAACATAAAGACCTTCCACAAGACCCCACCTTGTAAAGGTCCACAGCACTATCTAATAATGTGTACCTGGGGACCAAACCCTTACTAAAAACATGGACTATTGGGACAACTCAATATCCAAACTGTGGCAATTTTTTCCCAGACACGGAGATTGGCAAATATCTTCAAAGAATTTGCCCCACCAACCTTCATAATTTTATTGTGTAACTAGAATATATATATTGAACACTTACTTTGTGTCAAATTAATTGAAATAAAATTTAGGAGGCTTGTGATTATACCTTGTGAGTTGAATTTTTTCTATGAAATTTAAAAGCCATACGAAATGTACAATACTTTTTTGCCTTCATTTTATCAATAAACACTTCATTTGTTCTTTTATTATTTTTTTCAATACTGGGTCATGGGCTCAGAGCCTGATAATGGGTTTTTCACGTAATTACTCAAAGCTAGTGCTATTCTACTTGAACTGTGTCTATACTTCAGGCTTTTTGTTAGTTACTTGGTGACAAAAGTCTCATGAACTTTCCTGCTTGGGCTGGGTTTGAACCTCCAATCAGATGCCAGTCTCCTGAATAGTTAGGTTATTACTTACTTGTGCAAAGATACATGAATGTATGATTCAATGGCCTTGAGGATGGAAATACATATTCCTAAGCTCAAGGGTAGGCAATAGATGAAATGATATATTGTAAGACACTGTCCAAAAACACAGATGCATAATACTGTGGCAGAGACAAAGCTACCGTCAAGTAAACTTGTCATATGGAATAGAAAAAAATGTAGAAAAATGAGTCTGGATACAATATTTAATCCATTAAAAAAGTAATTTGTGGGGCGAGAAGTTGATCAAAATATACCAGATTTCAAGATCATTTTTGTGGATAAAAAGGATATATGCTGAATGCCTGTGCTTGTGTTTGTAATCCTCGCTACACTGATCTGTAGCATGAAAATTTCAGTTAATTTTAGGCAGAAAAATTTACTAGATTTCATTTCCAAAATGACCATAAAAAAGCAGTATTAGAAACAAAGCTCAAGTGGTAGAATGACAACCTAGCATCTGAAGGCCCTGCGTTAACCTCAGTACCACAAAATAACAATCACAGCAAGAATCCCCCACTTCCCTGCAAAAAAAAAAAAAACAAAAAAACAATAAAACCCTCACTTGGTACATGTCTGTTGGTATAAATTTTAATATTAGAGGAAAAGAGCTGTTTATTTTTATGGTAGTCCTAGTTCCATTGCTTAAGTAAAAGAACTCAGTTGTGATAGATACCTAGAAACCCCTATAGGTATAACATTAAATAGAATCTATATTTCCTGTCTTTACTAATTGTTATACAGCACTTTCCTCATATCCTTATTTCAGTGACTTTCTCGATGATTATCAGTGTCCCTTTAAATAGTAAATTCCTCCTTTACTGATTTGTTACTTGTTTTCACCACAATAATAGCACATATCAACTAATAAAAGACGAAAACAGTTCTATTTCTTATAGTCAAGAGAAAAAAAACAACAAAGCAAAGTGACTTAACTTTCTAGATAAAAGTCCTATTTTACCCTCACAGACAGTATTAGTTTCCTGGGGAAAAATATCAACATTAAGAAGGTACTGGTTACATTTTGTTTTAAGGTGTCTAATTAAAACACTTCTAACCTTGATATCCATGAGATTTCATCTATACAAGGAGGTCATTATGATTATTAAAATTTTCACTGATGTGTTTTAAATGGGAACTATAGAAAGAGAATTTCTAACTGTTGTTGGAGGTAATGTCCCATTCACATGAGCAAAGAAAGACAATTATATGAGCAATGTAGACATTAAGTTCCAGTCTAATGGAAAAATACTATATCTGATGTTTGGCTATTCCACTGAGAGTGAGGAAAAATTTTGAATATAAGTGTGACATGTTCTGACCAGTAAGAGTGTTGCCAAGCATTTAGTTGGCTTAGTTTTTTGTCAGAAGCTAGGTAATTGTAAAATTAGTATTTACTCCAATCACTTCCTTAAGAGTCCCTGATCCTTCTAAAAATATATTAATGATAGCTCCTGAAATTAATTCTAATAAACAGCCATCCTATATAGCCTAGCAATGCATTGCTTGATTGGATTAATGTATAAACTAGTATGTAGAATAGGTTTCACACAAATTCCAATTGTCTCAATAATACTGTGTTTGATCGCACTATGTTTAAAATAATAAAATATTGTCGCTGCATTATTCAGTAGTCTTTTACATAAAGAAATTATATGTGTTAGTAATTTCAGGCAAAAAGAAAAATGACGAGGTGAGGGAGGGAGAGACAGCGATGGATATTTAACAAGTGGGGAGGATTTTGTCATGGGGAAGGGCAGCAGCAAATGTGAGTTTTCCAAAAATATATACGGAAAAACTGATGGTTATGTTTATCCAGCAAATATTTATTGAGAAGAACTACAAGCCAGGCCATGCTCTCGATGTTGGGGCTTCAGAATTGAATAAACAAATCATTGCTTAACTTAGTGGACTTTATGGATGGGTAATATGAGCTACGATGCTTTCCTACAAAAATGAAAAAAATGGATATGTTTGCAAATATATGTATAATCATATTAACATAATTACTAGTGTATATACGAATGATATGTATATATGCATATATACGTATATATGCAAATATGCATATTTACATTTTCTAAGCTGTACGGCAAAGAATGTAAATAATTGAAGATGGCCCACATAGCAACCGCACATTAAATTGAAGCAACCACACATTAAATTGAAGTACATGACTACAGAGGAGATAATTTTTACCTTCTATAATGTTATGAGTTGACTTCAGATTCTTAAGATGTATAGATCAATCTACAGTTTGGTGCTCTTTTGATCTAGAAGACCTTACTTTTCACCATAGCCATCAAAGCAAAATCTCAACATGTTTTGGTAACAAATTAGGCAGACAATGGAAACCACTGGAATCCTCTGGACTCTTAATCTCAGGCATTTCAATTGCACTGTTTATTTGCTGTTTCAAGGATAAGCTAAAAGCAATTTCATTTTATTTTTGTTTTATAAATAATTTTTATTGTGATTAAATGATTGCATAAATTTCACAAATTTCACAGTATTGTGAGATAGTGATACTTAAATGTCACAAACACATTCTAATCTTCATGAGGCAAATTATTATTGTCTATAAAGTATGTGAATTCTATAAGCTATGATAATACAGCTCATTTTGAGTGAATTAAGCCAAGAGCAAAGAGACAAACGGTACATGGTCTTCCTGATATATGGATGTTAAATACAAAATGTAAGGAGATAGGACAAAGTAAACAGGATTTGAGAAACAAAGTACCTTCACTCATTTTGTTGTATCACTACTAAATGGCCTCATGCTGTTGACCACATATATGGTATATATGCATATATCTGAGGGAAACTAGAAGGAGAGCACAGAATCAGAGGGAAACAGGGGGAAACATACAGCAGAGGGGCCCATTAGCTGCATTGGACATTGATGAAAATGAACTAAGCAACTAAGAGCAATTAAGTTTAAGTCATCATTATCACTCACCCTCTAACCTCCACCTTAGGTGGTGATCCATAGTAACTGAAGAAGGAAGGCAGGTAATATTCAAATCAGTTAGACAGTACCCCAGGAAATGTTCTTTATAAACTTAGTTTGCCAGTGCGTGCTTGGTTCTAAATAAGTTTGAAATGTATGAAAAGAACCAAATTTATATTCCTCTCAAGAGCCATAAACTTGTTGTTCTAAGTCCTTATATTTTTAATTTTTCCCCAGGATATCTCTATTCTCATGTAAACTAAACAATAATCTCTATTACTTAGTATGCAAGTCCTCAGAGAGGGGGATTTGCTTGAGTTTGCACCCACATGTACTCTGGTAGAAATGCCATAAATAAAATCTAGGGTGATTTATAGGGAATGTGAAGAAAGGTCATAGAATGGTTTGGCTAATTTCTTGAGAGACAGGTTCCCTCTGTCTGGTGACTTTAACATTTAAGTTAAAATATATTCTCCAACCAGTGGAATTATTACCTTATAATTAAATAATTCTTTATCAATTATTTAATAGAATGAAACTATTCTCATACATTTCCACTTAATACTACATTTCTTAATCCAACAAAGATTTTGTTGAAATAGATAGGTTACCAAAGCACAGTCTTTAAGAAAAGGAAAATCCCTTTGGAGCTTTGGAGTTTAGGTACATCTTTCTTCCTTTTCTGTGTTAGAACATTCCTTTATCCTATCTAGCTTACTTACACCGGATGCAGCATTAAAAAGAGGAAAGTCAGCTTAATGGTGATTTTCTTCATCAAAGAGAACTTATTTGTAATAAAAGCAGTTTCCTTTCTCTCAGTACATTTTTTGATTCTTACTTAAAAATTCACCCTATTTGTATATGGTACTAAAAAGCCCTAAATTTCAAAACTATTAGATGATGGAAGTGCTTTATATTTATTTCTGATATAGGATAGCTTATAAACAACTGTCTGGCTCTTTATGTATTTTATATGCCAAAGAAATGAAAAGAAAATCAATCAAATTACTTTCATTTAAAACATTTTATTTAAATGCATTATAAACTCTTAGTATAGAATCAACAGATTAATTATTGAGCATTTGTATTTGTAACTATATACACTAATCTTTTAATACCTTCCTTGTGTTAAAAATGTAAATGTTTATGCTGCATATTCCTTAAAATTTTTTATTACACTTTCTGAAAGTCTTGTTTTACAAGCTTTAATCAACTTGGTATAGATATTGCTATGTGCTTCAGGTATAGATGAGCTTATTTATTGATACTTTAACTAGGTCTTGAAGATATACCCATACCCCTTTTATCATTATATAAGATGGGAAAGGTATAATTAGCCATCTTGTATTCATAAAGTATCACTGAGCCAAAATATATTTATTGAGTAACTAAAATGTCCCCATTGAGCTACATAGATTGAATACGTGTTATTTTCTCCGTTATTACAGTTGTCAATGGGTGAGGAAAGAAGAATTTTCTTCCTTATAGTATTATCAGGAAAATAATTTAACAATATTAATTTATTCCATAACTATTTATGATTACATACTGAAATTGGACCTTCAATATAATGGTTTTCTTTGTTGTATCTCTCCCCCTCTTCTTTTTTTTGATGAGTATTTTATAAGGTGTTCCAACTCAATCTGGTCTTTCTGTAATTATGCAAACCTGGGCACTGGTGGCTTCAGCCTGTAATGTTAGTTACTCAGGAATCTGACACCACTCAGAAAAAAACAGGAGACAGGAGACAGAGTCTATCTCCAATTTACCAGTAAAAGAACGGGAATGAAGGATGGCTCAAGTCACAGCTGTGAGGGAATATATCCATGGAGAGAGTGAGGCACTGAGTTCAAGCCCTGGTAAAAGCATTTAAATCAAAATCATTTTAATGAAGTATACACTTCTTGTTTCATCAAGAAAACAAATGAATTAAGATTTTAATATTAACTTATTTTATGTCACCTGACATATTATTTCTAAACACATTATTCCCAAGTTTGTAAAAGAAAATGATCTCCATCCAGACAGCTTTACTACTTTTGAGTTAACAACTCTCCCTTCTCCCGTTTGTCTCCGGTTTTGCTCTATCTATTATCATTTTTTATGCATCTTTACCTTTTCCTCTTGCAAATACTCCTTAAACCCTTTTGAACATCATTTTCATCTTTAAGCAATAATTAGTTCATTGATTTTTATATTTTAATTTTTATAGCTGAGCACCGGTGTTTCATGCTTATAATACTAGCTCTTCAGGAAGCTGAGATCTAAGGATCACAGTTCAAAGCCAGTCTGGGCAGGAAAGTTTGTGAGCATGTATTTCCAAATTAATCACCAAAATCTGGAAGTGAAGCTGTGGCTCAAAGTAATAGAGTGCTACTTTTGAACAAAAACTTCAGGAAAATTCTCAGCACCTAAATTCAAACCCGAGTACTGGCGCACATGCACGTGCATACACACACATACACACAATGTTTCACACAGAGTTTATAAATATTTAGTATGGCATTTTCTTATTAGAAAATAATATCTTTTCCAAGGAAAATTTGGAAAACACACACCTCCAAAAGGAAAAGTAATGAAGCTGACTGGAATTTCATAATCTAAGGATAACAGCATTAATATTTGAGTGTAAATGCAGGTCTTATGAGTGTCATTATTTTATTATGAAATTCATCTCTTGGTGTACCTAATAGTTCATAACTTCAACCAACTCTCTCAGACTTTCTTCTTATTACTTGACAAAAATGGTTAACCTGAGTTACATCCTATATGTTACTTTTAGCTATGATGAGTAAGTTCATGACTCTGAAAGTAGTAACAGTATGCTTTCTGTACACTAAGATGTAAACTCACAAATGGTTATACATAAAATACGTACAGTTGGCTGAGGTTAGTCACCTTTCCGTGAAGTGTTTTAGCAGTTTCATTTTTCTGACTGTATTGGTCTTGTATCCCTGAGGACCTTTCTGGTTTTGCATTTTTTTAAATGAAGTCCCTTCCGGTCATCGGTCTTGAACTCCCAGGCTGGGCACTGTCCCTCAGCATTTCAGCTCAAGGCGAGTGCTCTACTGCTTGAGCCACAGCAGCACTTCCGGTTTTCTGGTGGTTAATTGGAGATAAGGGTCTCACCGACTTTCCTGCCTGGGCTGACTTTGAACTGTGATCTTCAGATCTCAGCCTCCTGAGTAGCTAGGATTACAGGTGTGAGCCACAGGTGCCCAGCATGAAGTCACTTTTTGATTTTAAGTTTCTAAATCAAACTACCTCATGCTATTTTGCCTACGTTTCTGAATTTTTTGGCTTTCATCTTGGATATGTTTTGCTCCACTCTCTCTTCCCATATTTACCACTCTTTATCATTCATACCTCAATGTATGCTCTCAACTCTTCCAAATCTATAGTACCTCTTTGGACATCCAGTCTATATGAACTAGTACCATATGCTTCTCTCCTCTAATGGTATGGTCTACTTTCAGTTATCTTTTGAACATTAGTGGCATCATTTCAGCTACTGCTGGAAGTTCCCACCCATATGTTTCACTGATTCCTCAGATATATTGTGTCTGAACTTGTGTGAGCTTCTTGCACACCTAGGCTGCTTTTCAGAATTCTACATAGAAACACATCTTAGGCACCAAAGAATTTTCTCTGAAATTTTATGCCATTGTTTTAAAAGAGTGTTAACAAGTATATCTTACTAGGTAATATCTTTTCAGCCTCTTTTTTCTGTTTTCTTTGGACTGAGAACAAGATAATACCAAGCACAAAAATTTGGTATTATGTTGGGGTCCTCTTTACATACACAATCTGTTTCGAAGTGAACAATCCGAATGCACACAAGAAGTTGCATATGTAATAAGACTAAAATTATAAAAAAAATCACAAAGCAAGCTTAACTCTTTGTTGATCAAATTTTTATTCTTTTAGTACTTGTCTGTGTAGTTGTTGTGACTTCACGTAACAGCAATGCACTATAATTTCAAATTTTATAGAGAAAATAGAAATATAATTATTTTTCCTAATATGGTTCGATCATCTTGCTCTTTTAATGTTATTTTTACCTGCTGTTGAGTCTGGAATCACCAGACATAGTCAGGAGAAGATGTCAATTTTACTAAGACATCCACTAATTCAGTTGGAGACACAGAACACACAATTTCATAAATAAGCAGATATGAAGTACACAGCCATTTGAAGTGCCACTGTAAGTTTAGGTCCAACAAGAGAAATACTAATCAGATCTATTATTAGAGTCCCAACAAAAATGAAAAAATGTTATTATAACTTTGATGATGATATTTTAGAATTAGATATTATTCATTACTAATATGGCATATTCTATTTATTTATTTATTTATTTATTTATTGGTTCCAGTTCTGCAGCTTGAACCTAGGGATGAGACAATGTCCATGAGCTATTTTGCTTAAAGCTGATGATTTAAAACATGAGTCCCATCTCCATTTCTGTCTTTTTGTATGGAAATCATTATTTATTTTTTTTGCCAGAGGCTTGAACTCTGGGCCTGGGCACTGTCCCTCAGCTCTTCAGCTCAAGGCTAGCGCTCTACCACGTGAGCCACAGGGCCATTTCCGGCTTTTTTTTCTTTTTGCTTATGTGGTGCTGGGGAATCGAACCCAGGGCCTCAGTCGTGCAAGGCAAGCGCTCTACCACTGAGCCACCTTCCCAGCCCCCTTGTATGTAAAACATTAAAACAAAGGGTGAATCAATTCATCAGTGAAACCCATTAGACACTATTTTGGAAATACACAACTCAGGGGGAAGGGAAGTTGGGAGGCAAAAATAACTGGGAGAGAATGAGCAAAGGGGTGACACTGATGAAAAGGAAATGTTCACATTGCCTTACTTATGTAACTGTCACCCTCTATACATCACCTTTACAATAAAATTTTAAAATTACAACAAAAGCTAAAGCAAAAAAAAAGTTTCACATACTTTCCTGCCTGTGCAGTCTTCAAACCATCATCTTCAGATCTCTCAGCCTCCTGAGTAGATAGGATTATAGGCGACCATGAGCTACTGGCTTCATATTCCTTTTTAACATCAATTTTTGGCTAAGTATCCATTGTGAGCATATTACCATGCTCACAATTTATTAATAATTTTTATCAAGTCTATATCTCACTCATTACAATTCAAACCTCATTTCTCCTCTGTGGTCTAAAGTTTTCCATTTTGTGCTCAGTTCTTCAGTCCTCCAATTTCATATCTTAAGCTGTATAAGTAAAAATAGGCTGAGTATTGCTAAGAGTTTTCCTACAGTGGGATAGTTTGACATACCTCATTTATGAAAGACATTTTGTTAATTGGATAAATAAGTTCTCACTCTTTCAAATCCAATATATCCCTCAAAATATCACCCAGCTCTATGTCTAGGTGCTTGTGGCTTCCCCAAAATCAAAGAACAGAAAGAAAACATGACAGACTGGAAGTGTCTTGAATAAAAAATCTAGAAGCATCCAACTAAAAATCCTCTGTATGGCAAAGGACATAGTTACCAAATAAAAGGACAGAACTGGACAAGTTTTTTTGCCAGTTATACATCAGAAATTGACTGATATCCAGAATATACAGAGCTTTAATAACTAAACCATCAAAGAATCAATACCAATAAACAAATGGGCTGAGTTAAGTAGGGACTTCTTTGAAGTAAAAATGGCCTACAGACTCATGAAGCAATGGCTAACATTGCTGGCCATAGAAGAAATGCAAATAAAAACAACATTGAGATTCTACCTCACCCTAGTCATTTGTGTCATTAAGGATACAAACATCAACGGATGCTGGTGAGGATGCAGCAAAAGGAAACCCTAATACACTGCTAGTGGGAATGTAAACTTGTTGAGCTATTTTGAAAAGCAGTATGGAGGTTCCTCAACAAATCAAACTTATAGCTACCCTATGATCTAGCACTTTTGTGAATAGGGAAGACTAAAAATAATTTTGTCCTGGCAAAGTGGTTTTTTTGCTATAACAAATGTCTAAGTTTATATTCTTTAAAAAATAATGATATTTGGTGTATGATTCCTGAGGCTAGAAGATGCAAATAACATGTCATCTGAAGTGATGGAGAAGCAGAAAAGGAAACAGCAATTTGCAGAAGGGATCACATGATGAGACAGGAAGCCAGAGAGATTCAAGAGCCAAGATTATTCTTTCTTTTATAACCATGCACTTCCTTTAAAACTAACTAGGGTCCTCTGAGAACTATTTATTAATCCCTTCTATATACATTTTCTCCAATGACCTCATGATCTTTTACTAGAATTTACCTATTAAAGATTTCCTACCTCAGCAACATGACACTGGGTACCTTACAGTTGAGTAAACATGTAAGAACAACCACTGGCAAGAGTACAATACCCACATACCTGCATTGTCTCTTTCAGGCACAAGGTCAGCTCTGTATCCACAATCAATGGGCCAATTTCACCATTTAAATTTGGCATATGCTTTCAGGGATGCTGATTATTTAAAATACCTGTTTGCCCAAGTCTATTAAGCTTTAAAACTACATTTTAATGGCCTCTTTATATGTAAGCCCTGTTTAATATGGCAAACGCTCCAGACCTACTTACAAAACACCATTAAATTTCATCACTAATTACTAATAACAGGAATGAAATTAGCACCTGTCTCAGCTGCTTTAGATTTTGGATTGCACTTAATAAACAGTTGAGAAAAATCCGTTGTTGCAGGGCCATTCACATTCTGATTTTCAATGAGCTATTACAGTTGATATACTTAAATAGCCATCTGAAAATAACAAAACATTAAAGCCATTGAATACATCTCCTCATTTGAATGTGGAGCAGTTTGGGTAATATCTTACATTTTGAAATCAAGTTTCAGTGTAAAATATGTTTAGTCAATATGCAATTTTTCTGCCTTTGTCTCCTGGTGTATTAATATGGAATACTACTGGAGTGCATGTGAATGTTCACAAAGATGATACTAATGAACCCTTACAATGGGAAAGTCACTAAATACTGTTGTTTGTAGCCCTTGATTTTCACTCTTCCTCTGGTAGATACTGGCAGTATTTTACTCTGAAATCAAAAACAAAAAGGCATGTAACTTGGCAAGTGGTTCAATTCTATCTTCAACAGAGTTAACCAGCATACTAATATTAGCAGGAATTATGAATTTGGGAACATTTCTCTCCCATTGAGAGAATGGTGATTATATTGCTGCCACATCAAGAAAATAGGAGAAAAGTTACAGAAGGAGTAATTCAGAAAAATTTCAAAAAAACCTTCCAATGAGATCCAATATACCTAACCATGGGACAAATATATTTCTTTCTTTGATAATCCATTTGATTTTTATATTTAAAGGTAAAGAGATTATCACCTGCTTCTGGGTTTGAGACTTGAATTCTAAATACATGGATTACTAATTATTCTAATTATTAATTAAAAGATTTAAAATTATTTCAAACTGTCAAGATTTGTTTTAGAAGTTTATGAGTTTAAATTGTTTTTTTTGCAAAATAACCAGAAGATGGCAGCATGGTAGTTATTTAGAAAATAGATGCTTATACACTCCATTCATTGAAAAGTTTCCAGATTTTGTAAATCATATCTGATTTCCCATCATGAAATGTTCTCAATGTACAAAGCACAGTTAAAAAAGGAGACTGTCAACTAGGTGCTGGTGGCTCACATCTGTAATCTTAGCTACTCAGGAGGCTGCAATCAGAGGGTAGGGGTTCAAAGCTATCGTGGGCAGGAAGTTCATGAGGTTTTTACCTCCAATTAAACACCAAAGCCAGAAGTAGAGATGTAGCTCAAATAGTAGAGTGCTAGTCTTGAGCAAAAATGCTCAGGAACTATGTCAAGACCCTGAATTCAAGCCCCCAAATTGGTAGAAAAACAAATAAATAACAAAATATTAATAAGGAAAGAAACAATCAGTAAGATCTAAACGATAGCCTGACCAAAGCAAAATTATAACAAAGCAAAGATGGGTTTTTCCCTATAAATAATGTGGGAAAAGATGAAAGGGAGGCCATAGAGAGAGTATGCCAAGGTGCTTGAAAATGTACTTTCAGCACATTTAAATAAGCCTGGCAGAACCCATTAGGGACTCTTAAAATTCCAGACAAGATGAGCTCTGATATTGAAATAACCAATTAATTCCATCTTGGCCACTAGGAATGAATTAAAGGTCATTATTATAACTGCACAGGTTCAAAACAAACTCTTCATATTTGTCATCTTTAAAGTACATTACAGCTTTAAAAATAACCACAAAAATTCTGACTCTGTGATCTTATGAATCTCTTATAGAACGAACACATGCCATTTACAAAAACTTCCCTTCTAATTTTTAAAGGTGTGATCCCATCATAAGCAATATATTTACCAAAGGTTTGTTTGTTTGTTTAACAAAATATTACAAGAATTGCCTTTAACACTCAATAGACCAAAGTGCATCATAGGGCAATGACTAGACAGAAACCTTTTTCTGTAGACCCTCCCTGAAAACATCTACATATTTTTACAGTATAAATTGTAAAATCTACTGTAAAATCTTCCAGTAAATTACACTATGAATAAAAACACATTAAATATATTCATCTATTACATTTCCTGTTTATTTTACAAACTCATACAGAGTAAATTCTGTCTTCCTTTAAAATGCAGGAATACATCCCACTGAGCCATGTGTCTTATGAGTCCATGATGCGTTTACATATGTGTGCAGTAACATAACGTAAATGCACATATTTTCTCTTTAAAGCTTTTGTGTTGCCTTCTATATTGCTTGGTGTCATTCTACTCCAAACTGAAAAATATGCAAGTTTTGAACAGACCCATGAATCAATGATAGCATAAGAATAGCAGAAAAAGAAAGAGCTAAGTGGCATGAGCAAATACTTGGCTTCAATGACAACAGTCATCATAATGTATAGCAGAAGTGTTTAACAATTAGTTTATGTTGCTTAAGACTGGTCATTTTTCTTAGTTTGATATAAGGAATAAAACACTTCAAAGCTTCAGATTTAAACTTCTGTGGGTTCACAAGTTGAAAATATCTATAAATGAATCTCTGCTGTAATAATTTGCAGAATAACCAAGCAAACATGAGGTAAAGAAACCCAATAGAAACAAAAGCTTGTTTATACTCTGTTTGTCCGGTAGTGGGCAGCATTAGCCTTAGTTTGGTTTTAAGACTTCTGAGAGGAAAAAGAAACAATAGACCATGCTGCAAGAGAAGACAGGTGTTATTCTCAGACAGGACTCTTGTAAAGGGTGATTTTTCAGAGCAGGAAATTACTAGAAGATGATGGTGATGGTGACAATTATTGTTATGATTTAAAAATGTGTTTTTTCCCCTCACTTAAACTATACAATTTGTAAGCCACCAAAACAGTGAATTTTTACAGTTCAGCAACATGGTACTTGGGTAAATTAAATTGTAGGAGATAAAACTGAAGAGCTAAGATTCCCAGCCAGGTATTCCTACCATTTTGTCAAAATTAGGGGAAATTTGATCACAAATATGAAAGAGGCTCTGGCCTGCTAAGACAATGCTTGCTTGATCCTTTGACATTGAGATATTAGTAGTATTTTACCTATTCTACAAATCAAAAATGTAATACCTGCTAAATATTTAGCCTCTATCATTGAAGTTGAGAAAAAATGGAAAAAAGAATAAAAAATGAAGTTTTCAGGGTAATTTATATAGTCAGAGATTTCAACTATTGAACTGTGTGTTTGCCTGAAATTTGATTTCTATTTTGACAAATTCTAACTTGAATTAAAATAGGTGTGTGTGTGTGTGTGTGTGTGTGTGTGTGTGTGTGTGTGTGTGTGTGTGTGTGTGTGTGTGTTTCAGTCATGGGGCTTGAACTCAGGACCTGGGTGCTGTCACTGAGCACTTTTGCTCAAGGCTAGCAATCTACTGCTTTGAGCCACAACTCCACTTACAGTTTTTGAGTGGTTAATTGGAGATGAGTGTCACTGGGACTTTTCTGCCTGGACTAGTTTCTAACTGTAGCTAGGATTACAGGCATGAGACAGTGGTGCCTGCCTGAATTAAAAAAAAATTAATCCCCATAGTAAGATGTTATTAAAATCATCCCCTCAATATTTTGGAATAAATAATTTTATTTGGGTTTATAAGTACCTTATGAAGTCTCATAATATCCAGGAGAGTTTCACAATATCCCATAATCAATTACATATATACAAAAAGTATTGTTGGCTAGCCATGTATGGTAGGCATGTCTATAAAGGAAGCCATTCTGCGTTATGAGTCTTACCCTGGTTATGAGGAAGAGTATCCTCTAATTGTAGTTTGTAACTTAGTTCACAAAATGTTTTGATATGCTTGTAGTTCCTTTTTAGCTAGAATATACAGATCTATAGAAATAAACACAGTACAAAGTAACCTAGATTAAATATTAAGTATATGTAAAGTAAGCTATGGGAACTAACCAGACTGGTAAACCATGCCCTTTTAGTATGGATACCACAGCAATGATGATTGTATCTTGTGCCTCATAGCACTGATATGGTAAGTGCATTGAGACTTTACACTGTAAATTTCCTAACTTTCCTTTGTAACTAATACATATTTTGGAGGTGACACTTTGAAAGTATGCTTCATACAATAATTTTAGCATTCACTGGTATGTTTTGTAAGTAGCAATTATTACTATCCTTTTTAGTGGATGGTTATTTTACACTTTCTTCTTTCTGTTTTATTATTGTAGAGAGAGTTTTTATTTATTTTTTTATTTTTTTATTTTTTGTCGGTCGTGGGGCTTCAACTCTGGGCCTGGGCGTTGTCCCTCAGCTCTTCAGCTCAAGGCAAGCGCTCTACCACTTGAGCTACAGCACCACTTCCGAGAGTTTTTATTTCTTAAACTATTCGTTTCTATTAACATTGACCAGAAATAACAGAAATGTTATTTCTCATTTTTTTTTCTTTTAGTAATGCAGATTAAACCCAGGACCCAGGACATTCTACCACATACTTTACACTAAGCCACTATAATACATTTGTATCTGTACTTATTCAATAGAATCTTTCTGCTATGCCTTCCAAAGACACTAGACACTAGCTCTCCTATGCTACAGTTCCATTTCCAAAGTATGTTCTGTTAAATAGACACTGTAGCATTGTTGCTTCAGCTTCCTAGTTTTCATGCAAAATCACAGGTTCATGAGATCCACTCATGAAAAACATTTCAGGGTGTCACACTAAGGAGAGCTTCACTGGTGAAAATTTTAGCAAACATTTATTTTAGTGTAATAATGTTAAAGGAAAAGTAAAACGAGAAAGAAACAGCTCCTCCTCCCCATACAGGAATGGGAGTTAAAGATTCAGAATGGTTGTTGTTATCTGCTTGCTTGCTTGCTTGCTTCCTTCCTTCCTTCCTTCCTTCTTTCCTTCCTTCTTTCCTTCCTAGGGACAGTACTGGGGCTTGAACTCAGTGCCTTTGAGCAGTACCTTAGCTCAATATTGATGATCTACAACTTGAGCCTCAGCTTTACTGACTGGTTTTGGATAGTTAGTTGTAGGTAAAAACCTCACAGACTTTCCCTGCCTGGGGTGACCTCAAACTCTAATCCTCAGATCTCAGCCTTTTGGGTTGAGAATGAAACTGCTGGTGTGAGCCACTTGTGCCAGCTTGCTGCCTTTATTCTTCCTGAACTGGGCAGAATATACAAAGTGTTCACATCCTCTAATAACCCCAAATCTTTACAATATAATTCTATGTGGGTAAGATGGTTGAGACCCATCCAAAATGCAAGTAATCCTCAGGACTTCCTCTGGCTAGAAATGCCTGTCATTCTTTCTATCTTGACCCAATCTGAGTAAAGTTCCCAAATTCTACCATTTCAAAAGAGAAGGTGGATTTTGATAGCTTCCTGGCTCTCTTAATCTTCCTGCATCTCTTAATCTTTTAACTTTTAAATTATGATCTGTACATCATTCTACAAAGGAATTTTAATTCAACATAACAACTTATGAGCACAGGGCATCTTATTCAATGTCATGGCTTTCTTCATTCTCCTCAACTATCTCAACCCCGCCCATCCCTCTTGTTGCCTGTTTTCTATTTTAATGCATGTACAATAAATACTGACTGTATTTGCCCACCACTCTTTCTCTTCCCCTTAATTCTACTTTGTCTGACAAAACATATTTCAGCTTCCTACTATTCATTTTGCTCAGTTGTCAGTTAATTGTTCAAAGGAGTGACACTTAAAAAAGCGATATGGTAGAAGGGGCAGTTGTCTGATTTTTTTCAGTTTTCATTCTGGTTTTAAGTTTTGAGACTAGCTGTTTTGAAAATTGTTACAAATAATATAATTTCTCATCCTCACCATCTATCTATCTAGCTTCAACATTGTTCTGGTAAAAGGAGTCATATTTTTCCAAATTCTGCTTACACCAATCACTACTCCAACTCTACAGAAAATTACAATGAAAGTGAAGAATAAGAAAGGAAAAATCTTTAAAATGTTAGTAATACACCTGGGCAATGCATTTTGACCGCAAAATTTACCTTGGATTTTAAGTTAGCATAGGTCTGTTAATGAACTAGTGCCTTATGCACTGAATGAGTCAGTTTGGTCATTGATCTTCTAACTAAAAATTCTTAAGTCATGTCATAATAGTTTAATGGGTCTGATTTCAGAACTTCTTTAGGTGGGTTTTTCCAAAACTTCAGAACCAGGACCAAAACAAGCAGGAAAGCGGTTCCTCATTCTAGAATGTAAGATTATTAAAGAATATTTTTCCTTAAATTTAATCATAAAGCTGTGGTTGAAGATTTATTAACACCAAATGACCCATAAAAATCTTACATGATTAAATCTAAATTAACTAAATTCATCAATTCTAAATTACCTAACATGTATTCTGCAAATTCCAAGTTTCTCTATCTGTGCTTCAAATCTAGAAAAAAATTGTAGCTCTGTACAGCTATTTCTGAAATATGATCCTTGCAACTAAGTGCATTTCATGTCTTATAATAAAGTTTTTTTTAGATACAGAACACCAAATATGACATTGGCCATCTTATGATAAACCTTTTGTGCTTGTTTTAGCTTTGCCTGAATCAGTCTGATGACACATGAATACAAATTACATTGTCTTATTTGTCTTCCAAGGTACATGTGCAGCTTTATCATAGACTGATCTGGAATTTTGTCCCTGCTATTTATGGTCACTAATGGAATTGCCACACCATCTTCTGACTTGAGTCCTAGCAGTTCCTTTCAGCATCGTTTGTGTATACATTGAGCTGATAAGTACTCTGGTTCATTTTACTCTAGAGCAAGCTAAATGTGAGGTAAAAAGAAGTCAGGGGAAAAAGTCAGAGAAATAATTAACTTAGCTTGAGATGAAAGGGTAAAAACAAATCATTTCATGGCTTCCTAATGCTTGACAGGATACCATGCAATAAGGCTTTGAGTGGGGGATGCCACAAGAGGTAGAGAAGGCAGCAAGGGATAGGAAATGATTTCCTTAAAGACATTAGTATGGATCTTTTTTGATTCCTTCAACTGTAATTTATTCCATACTATCAGTGTGGTAAAATCATAATTAACATGTACGTTATAGTTTAATTATGGATTCCTCTTTAATATAGCAGCCATTCTTTAGTATCCCTAGTGTCATCTTTTTACATTTCAATTTAATTTGTTAGCTCATCAGGAAGAGCACTGCTTCCCAATATATAAAGGATTACTTGTCATGACTCAGTAGGCTAACAAAGCTTTTGTTAAAAGGGGAAGCGTCTAATGAAAAGATGCTATTCCTTCTAGCTAAATTATCAGTGAAGATAGTTCATGCAAGAGGGAAATAGGAATTATTTTTCTCACAGTACTATTCAGCATTCCTGTTTTTAACTATCTAAAATGGAAAAACACACAATGCCCATTTCCTAATGGGTAAAAAGAAACATCATTTGAGAATTCACAGAGTCTCATACAAACAGCTGTAATTTTAGAAATAAAATTTAAAAATGACTGTTGCCTAAAAAGAATGTGTTTAATATCCTTTTATTTTAACAAATGGAAATGATCCCTGGTTACTGGGAAGAATTTAAATAAGATGATTAAATGTAAATAGTAATAATAAGTTTTATGATTATTTGGGTCTTTTGCCTTCATGGATTTAAATTATTTGACTTCTTATTGTGAAGCTTGTGTCTTCAGTACTTTCAACTAAACACAATATAATTCAGTCAACTATTACTTTGTAAATAGTCTTTACCTGTTGAATGACATTAAAATAGCAAAGTTCAAAGGAGGCATGCAAGGTGAAATCACCTTGTGTTTTGAATTTCCTTAAATTGCTTGTTATATATGGACTTTTTAACCACAACTTTGAGAACTTGATAGAATGCTACAGCTAGTGAGGGAAAGCACCTGAGTCAGTTTTACTTTCATTTTCCACATGAATATATTGGAGTTCCTTATGTCACTAGAGAAGTTCTTGCCCAAGACAGCATGATTAAGAAAAAGGATCAGTGGACTAGTTCAGAGTTTTGGAGCTAAGTATTATTGGTATAATAAGTAATAGTAACTTGTCTGCATATTCTATTGAAATTCTCTCTGTTTTCCCATGTTCAAAATCCAAAACTAATATACCTGTTTCCTTAGTTTATACAAATTAATGATTGCTGCTAAGTCTTTGTTATCTTGAAACATTTGATACCTTGAAACATTTGGTAGTAGTCTGCTAATATTTACCTGTGGAAGCCTAGTAAAGTTTCTTTAATTTCTCAAACTAAATTTCCTCATTCGTTAAATTTTTAGGCTGAGACAATATTAGTCCCACTTCCTCAATTAATAAATATGCAACTTACCTCAATTTTGAAAGCCCAAAGTTCTCTATAATCTTTTACAGATATAAATGTTTCCCTTCTGTCAAGAGGCTATCAGTTAGTGAGTAATCCTAACATTGTACATATGGTCAGTAGTCTGAAGATGTTAGGAATTCTAAGAAAGCCTATCAATTACAATTCAAGTTTGGTTTCTAGGAAAAGATAATCCAGTGAATTTTAGGGCATCAGTAAGGTTCACCTACATTGTTCATTTTTACAAGTATATGTTATGGTAGATTATTGTTGAAATACCTAAAAGAGGAAGTTTAACAACTACCAGGAGGCTTCAAACATACTAAAGAGAGGTGCCTAATTTGAGATCTGATAAAACCCAGAAGATGGTCAAAAAAAAAAAAAATAGGTGTAAATCTACATCTTAGGAAGAGGGCTGCGCATAAATATGTATTAAATCTTTTGACCGTATTAATGCAATCCCATATTTTTCTGGGGCTAACCACGTTTATCTTGAGAAGTCATCTGATTTTTTTGACCCAGAGACCTGCATATATCTGCATGCATACATATATAAATACATATATACATATATGTATATCCACATGTATGTGTCAGTATAATTTTCTTCCCCCCCCCCCACATGCCTTTTAGGCATAGATAGCTAAATAAAATCTATTTTGATCATCTCATTTTATAGAAGGAAATTTGAGGTCAAGCAAAAAGAATGTTTCTAGTTTTCTAACTTTACTTCCTGTTGTAAAATAAATATAATCAATTATGAACAATTACTTCCTGAGCTCTTACTATGATAGAGGCCAGCCATGCTGAAGTTTGCATTCAGAATATGAACTTGTATTTGGCAAGGAATTCACATAAAAAATAATCTATCCTTTAGTGATGCCTGACTATTTGCACATGGGTGCTAAATTTAAAAAGTACTTTTAGAGAATGACTAGAAAATTGATTCTCTGCATTTAATGCCTTTCAGGCCAGTGGATAGGAGAAAGTGTGTACTGACTACTTGGAGAATGTGTGCATAAAATTAGCTTGCTATTACCTAGTTAAGGTATGAGATCTGCTGTCTCAAGTGCTGCGATGTGGAAGTGAGCCATAATTAGGAAAAGGATATAAATGGTGCTTTGCAAGGTTATATTGATCTTCTTTTTTGCTTTCAATTTAAGTTTTTTGAAAAAAAAGTAATTCTTAAAGGGAAAAGTCTAGTGCAAGTCACCAGCTTTATCCTAACATGTTAGGGATGATGAGGTTAGTAAACCTGTGTGCTGGGTTTACAGCTGTGAGGCAGAAGGGAGTGGACTAGTTTGCATTCAACACATGAAAATAAAAAGAATAATATTAAATTATATTACAAAACACATTGTCTGTTTTTTCACCCAACCACTTTACAAACATTTTTACTGTGACTTCTACATGCCAGGCATAGTCTTAGAAGCAGGAAATTAAAACAAAGAAAGAATCCTAACGAATAGTTACTTAGATGTATTTTGTAAAGCAGCAATTACCATACAGGGTCTTCATATTGTACAAGGTGTTTCAAAGATATCCACATCAGGACTATGATGGAAAAGATAAAAAAACAATGGAAAAGATAATCATGAGTTGAATACAGATTACAATTTTAGCTGGTGAAACAGGAAAAGGTTATATCAAACACAAAAATGAAATAGAAAACAGCATAGTCATTGATGTCTAAAGGGTTTATTCTTCCTGAGCAGAAGGACAATAGGCTGAGCAGCAGAGAAATCATACCCAGACAGGCAAGACCATTTACTTTCTGAAATGCCTTTACCAAGAAGTTACTATTTTAACCTGAGTGATTACTAGTGATTAGTAGTAGTAGTAATGTGAGAATAATAAAAATAGACTTCACTTCCTGGACAATTTGCCTAAAATAGGATGATAGATTGGATAAGGATAAAATTAAGACTCATTAGAAAATTCTCACCACTGCATGTTGCGTGACCCTTCTGTCTACCACTATTCCCTCCTAAGGAAGTTTAGTTATAGAATCATACAATTCAGAAATGATTGAATCCTTAGATTGCAAGTCTAATTATCTCATTCTGTGACGAAGAAAATGAGGTCAAATAAGTTAAATGATTTGCCCATAGGCAGAGAATTTCTGACAAAACTGGAATTTAAGACCCTGATCTGCTCTAATCCAAATTTATGTATTAAAACCTATAGGACATAGCCCTACAGCTTCTGAGAAATACTTTAACTATAGTATTAATGATTATATATCCATGTTAGTCATGCCATAAAGCAAGTGACCTTCATGAATAGAACTCTCTGTGGTTAAAAAATAATGACAACGTAGAATGGTTTCTATTATTGTAATTAGTTGGTGGTCTTGTGATAGCTATGTAAATACCTAATACTGACTATATTAATGGAGCATTGGAATCTCCAAACTTCTGTCTGAGCCCAGCTCTCAAAAGTACTGAGGGAATGGTTTCCTCTTTCCTACCTCCTTGTGAGTTGCTAATGTTATGATGTCAATGGTCTCATTGCTCCATATTAATTTGACTATTTGTTTTCTGTTGCCAGGTGTTCTGAATTTTTGAAGAACAGGTATTTGTGAGATACTATCATGAATAGGACAGGAAGAAGATCATAATAACTTACCCTTCTTTAGGCCTGTCAGATTTACAATATGCTCTTAAAACTAGAACTAATGGAATGTGTTAAGTTTCTGACACTGTTTAGCAGTTAATGAGAATATTTTAATATGCTCCCACAACACTTTGAGTCTGCTATACGAATACTTACATTACACCAAAAATATAATAGCTATTCAAACAAGAATACGTTGCCTGAATTTAAAAGAAGTAGTAGCTTGTATATAGGATGAAAAATTTCAGATCCAAATATTGTATCCAAATGTTGAACATAATAAATATTTATTAGATTATTCAGACAATTATGATAACCAGTGAGAACAATGAATTTACCTAAGGAAACTGGTTAGAACATGGCAAAAGTGTTGCCTGAGCCCTTACCCAATTCATCACCCTATGCATTGTGCCAAAAATAATTTTATTTCCACTATTGCACTATTAGTTGTAAAGTAAAATAATTCTTAAAGAGGCTCAGTTTTCTGAAATGTATATATTTGTACTACCTCAGTAATTCTAAATTCAAGAAAGTTTAATTTTAGATTAAAAATTCTTCTGAAGAGGTGAAATAGATATTCAAATGTTTTATTGATCATAAAATGTCCAGTAATATGTGAATTTTAAAGTTGCTAGCTTTGGGTAACAGGAAACCTTGGAAGTCAAGACTCCTTGTGCCCATAGAATTGCTAGCATAACTCACTCTGAAAAACAGACTTCAATATGAAGGTCATGTGCCTGCATGGGTCCTGGCCATTTCTCATAAATCAGGGGAGATTAGCATGTTACTCTTCTGGATTGAAACAGTTACTATTATTAAAAGAAATTACATTCCCATGGTAGGATTTTTAAGAAAACACTGAATAAATAAAACTCAAAAGGTTGAGAATATCTGATCCTCTGGTCATATAAGGTACATGAAATCATTTGGTATGTGACCAGACTTGCATGCTTCTCTTACACTTCTTGCCACCTGCACATTTGTATGTACTGGTAATTTTTGTACGTCCCTTAAATGGCCTTGGAAGAATAAAGGTTCCCTGAATATGAAGGAGCCAAATCTCTACAAGAATAAAGCAGTTCTACATTGTACATGGAGATTGTAACTAGCAAATCTGTCTTTCCTTGTCCCTCTTCTAATGATGGAGTCCATGGGAAAAAAGTGTGACCCATTTGGATTTAGTATGAAATTCTCTTTATATTTTAAGATACTCACCTAAAATAATAAATTTCACCTAATATTCTTAGACCATTAAATTGTCTTTGAAAACATAGCTATAAGGAACAGAGCTTATTTATGAAATTTCAGTGTTTTCTTTGAGCTATGGGAAAGCCACAGTTTACCTGTAAGATATTAGCTTGTTTCCATCTTGAAGTTAACTGGCTAGTACAAAATGTTCAAATGGATTAGCTGAGTACATAAATGTTTGTCAACATTTGTGAACCTATCCTTTTGAGAAAATGCCAGATGGGAAATAACTGGGTAAAAGGGAGCAAATGTTTTTGACTTTGATTCATGCTGACAAATTGCTTTCCAATTTATACTGCCACCAGCAATGAATGAAGATGGCAATTTCATCACACCTGCTCATTATTATCCAAGCAAATCAAAACAAAACTAAAAGCATATTCTATAAAAAGGCATTATTTACCTTTTCATAATAAAAGGCAGATATCCATCAAGCTATTCTCATTGATTCATCTTGTTATTATTCTTTAGGTTAGGAGAAGACTACTTTGAGAATATGTTGTGGAGCGGCAGAAACATGTGTGTCCATTTATGGACAATACTTTGAAATCTAGGAACCTTGAGAGTTCATTGTTTTCATGGAAGAAGAAGAATAAATGTTAAATATAAAATAGGACAAAAGTGGAAACAAAATTTACTTATCACATTTTGTGCAGAGCTGTACTTCTAACTTTGATAGTTACCAATTGTATTGTTTTTCTAGGGTTGTCTTCACAAGGTACCACACACTGGGGACCTTAAACAACAGAAATTTATTTTCATATGATTCTGGAAGAGAAAATCCAAGATAAAGAGTCAGCAGGAGGGACTCAAATATAGCCAGCGTTAAAGCATTTGCCTAGCATGTGGGAGCCCTGAGTTCTGTCCTCAGCAGCCCTTGGTGATAGAGAGCTCTAAACTCTTTGGAGATAGCCATCTTTCTTTCGTATCTTCATAGGCTCTCTTCTTGTGTGTGGGTGTCCTAAAATTTTCTTTTAAAGACATAAGTGATACTGGATTAGGGCTTATACTAGAGACATTGTGTTCATTTAGTTACTTTTTAAAGATCTCATCTCCAAGTATAGTTGCCTTCTGATGTATGAAAGGTTAGAGGTTACACATATAATTTTTGGGTCATAATTTCATCCCTAACACCAATACATTAATGCATTCTCCCTATAACATCAATGTATATGTCTATTTTCTCTTTAACATTTGATGAAAATATACTATTTATGATGCTTGCCTACTTGTTTACTAGTTATTATGCATTATTGTCCTCCAGGACAGAACTAATGTTGCACATTGCATTCATTCTTGTTTCATTCTTTATGTTCACAGTATATTCATTTTTATCAAGCAGATACAGAAAAATTATATTTATTAATAGCTACATTTGGTCTATAAAATTCAGATTATAATTTGTATATTGTGCCCTTTGGTGCACTGCAGTTTACCTACTAACTTTTATCATATTACTGAAAGGGTTGAATGCTCTTGGGATTGGTCCATACTTTCAAATGAAACTGAGTAAAAAAGTTTCCCCAAGATGAATTGATAAAAGTTAATTTAAAGACAATAATTAAATAAGATAATGTGGACAAATTCTGCTCCTATCCTTATGATCTATTGGCAGTTTTAAAGGGAAAACCTGCAGAAAACCTCTCAAAATAAGCTCAATGGCTTAGGCTGTAAACTTGGTATGTGTGATGCAGTTATTTCTACTACAGCGAGGAAAGAAATATAACCAATTATGACCATCAATGCCATAAAATCATTTGTACTTCACAAAATAAAATAAATTTCATACTTCATAGAATAAAACGCTTTTTAGAAAATGTGCCTTTTATGTATGTACACTTATACTTCCTTTAACAAGTCTTCTTCTAATACCTCTAACTCTACAAGGTACAAGGTACCTCTAAGTAAGTAGACAGTAGTAAATAGCATAATATAAAATATTGCCTTTATGGGTACACCTGCATAATGTTATAAATCGAATTGATTGGACAGAATAGTTACTAATGTTGGGAGAAATAGCAATATACTGAGCATAAGGTGCATCATACATGGCAATGTTTTTTTTTTTTGGAAAGAAATAGTGACTTTCTTGTGGTAAAGTCATTGTTGACACAGATCTCTTTTTATAAGAATGTACAACGCATGGGCAAGACAATGGCATTTGCGTATCCTGTAAAATTGCTAAGCACACTTGACTATTTTCAACTTAGACCTCTCTTTGAATTACAATAACAACAGCAAAAAGAAATCTTGCATTGATTCCTTGTGTTGCTGTACCTGAACCTCCTCCCTTTGTAAGGTTAGGAGTCACATTGAATTACCTTGCACCCTAATGGCATCATTTTAACTTAATTACCTTTTTAAAGACATTATCTTCAAATACCCTGTAATGTCCTTTTCTTCCTCTTTTCCCAAATACACTGCTTTCAGCTATACAAATTTATCTGCAATTAATGAACTGTTTTAATGAATTAATTCCCTCTCTAAAATACTTGGGCTTCACAGGAAAGATCCTCAGAGGCAATTGACAAATTGCAACATGGTATATATTTTAGATTGTAAATCCCACTAAATCAATATTTGGAAAACACTGATATTTCACAGGTTAAGTGCTCTGAGCATTATGATAGTAATTAGATATTCTCAAATAAGCACAATGGGAAAAGTGTAAAATTATGCTGGAGTTTCCATTAAATAGTAACAATTAACACTCTGAAGGCTTAGTTTTAGTTCAAGTTCTGTCCATACCCTATCTATATAAATGCCAATAGGATTGTATATTTGTTTTGCTAGTTGCCTTAGTTCAGTTTATATTTTGGGTCAGATATAAAAAAGATTGCAACATTTTATTTCCTCCAAAATAATATTATTTTATGTATTGCTTTATGACTTTTAAAAATAAAATTTGCACTAGTGGTAAAACAAAAATATCTTGCCACTTAAACAGATGTCAAACAGGACAGGGTCTGACTTTTAATTTAGTAAGTGTGTGTGTGTGTGTGTGTGTGTGTGTGTGTGTGTGTGTGTGTGTGTGTGTGTGAATGTGTGTTTGTCTTGGTTTTTGAACTATGGGAGTGGGCACTATCTCTGAGCTTCTTTTGCTCAAGGCTAGTGTTCAACTATATGAACCCCAGCTTCACTTCTGGCTTTTCTGGTCGTTTATTGGAGATAAGAATTTCATGGACTTTCCTGCCCTGGCTGGCTTTGAACTTTGATCCTCAGATCTCAGCCCCCTGAGTAGCTAGGATTTCAGGAATGAGTCATCTGCACCCAGCTTAACTTAATGGTTTAAATATGCATACATATATACTTATCTAATCCAGTGAAATATTTTCTGATCTTGTACACTTGAGCAAAGTAATAGTAATACCATTGCCTATAGACTTCAGATAGGCATAGGATCTTTACAATTTGTTTTCAAACTATTATTATAGTGTTAGATAGTTAATGTTTAAATGAATTACTAGTAACTAAAATGTCCTCTATCTGGATTCTTGCCCAAAGTTAGTCTCCACATTTTTGAAAGATCCACTCTAAGTAAATAATAGTTCTCACAATTTTGGAAGATTCATAAAAACCTGAGAAAGAAAGAATCACTCAATTCCTACTGAATCAGATGGGCTTTCCAAATACAACACGTAAGTGGTATTTGGGGTTGAACATGTTTGTTTGTTATTAGCTGCCCTTCATATTGTATGATGATTTATAGGGTCCCTGAAATCCATTCACTGGATGTAAACAACATTTCACCTCCAGTTATGCAATCCAAAAATGTCTCTAGAAATTGCTACAATGAAGAGCGGCTCAGGAATCAGAATGAGAGTCAAGAAGTGATACAAAAAAATGATGTCAACAGTTCAGCTCAGTTTCATGCCTGCGCTTCTGAAAATATAGTGTAGCAGCTGGGCACTAGTGGTGCATACCTGTAATCCTAGCTACTTGGGAGACTGAGAATTGAGGATTGTGGTTCAAAGCCAACTTGGGAAGAAAAGAATGTTGTCTTCAATGAACCAACATAAAGCTGAAAACACAGAGTGGCTCAAGTGGCAGAGATTAGCATTGAGAACAAAAGTTCCCAGGTCTTGGGTTCAAGCCACAGTTCTGGCAAACACACACACACACACACACACACACACACACACACACACACACACACACACACACACACACACACACACACATGCACAGAGTAACAGTTTACTAAACAAGTACATAGATACATCTAGTTTTTCATGTTTGACACTAAGAACATTTCCTACTGAGGGTCTAATTATTTTTTTCCTCATGTGCCTTTTTGTTTTTTCTCTTTCTGTTATTTTAATCATTTTGCTTTTTATGTTCTCTAGAGTGATACTGTACATTTGAAAAGAAATAGAAAGACCTGGAAAAAATTATGTCAACTGAAGTAAGTCAGGCCCAGAGAGATAAAGGATGAATGTTTTCCTTTATATGTGGAAGCTAGAATTGCTTATAAGCATATAAGCAAATGCATTTGGTGGTATGCAAGTATTTATGTATTGAAATATAGTAGGTGGGGAAAACTCAAATAATGTAGACCTTTAGAAAGGCAAAATCATCATTCAATAAAATAAACACCAAGTGAAAGTATGTGGTAAGGGCCAAAGGAGAGAAGTAGAAAAATGAGGAGGAAAATACAGGGAGAAGGCAATCAAGAATTCAGTGTACATCCTGCAAAACTGAGAAAAGCATGGAAGTGGTGGGTGGGCAGGGATGGATGAGAATGTTGACAAAGGAGGCAGTGATCAAGATGCATCGTATTCATAAACTTCTTTGTTGAGTGGCAACTTCTTTGTACAACTACTAAAAAGATAATCAAATTAAAAATTAAAAAAGAAAAAAAATACAGAATTATACCTAAGGACTTCCCTTCCCAAAATACAAATAGAGCAAGTATTATTAATTTTACTCTAATATCTCTGGTGCAAAATTCATTGATAATTGAATTTCTCAACTTTTTTCTCAGTTATAAATAGTAAGAGGAAATATAGACTAAGATTTTCACACTGACAGATAAGCAGCAGAGTAGAAACATTAGTTATAAATTAGGCACCTTAAGAAAACCAAATTAGCCAGGCACTGGTGGCTCACACCTGTAACCCTAGTTACTCAGGAGGCTAAGATCTGAGGATCGTAGCTTGAATTCATCCTGGGCAGGAAAATCTGTAAGACTCTCATCTCCAGTTAATCACTACAAAACTGTAAATGGACCTGTGTCTCAAAGTGATACATATATATATGTATATATATATATATATATTTGTGTATATATTTGCTAATACAAATATACCTATCTGTTTGTATAAATTTCTGCTCATCTTGAAGATTAGTGTAGGCACCCAGTGTCTTGCTTTCCTCCTAGTGCCCAGAAGTTCCTGAAGGAATTCTATCCAACAATGAAAACCCCTTTCATCATTAATATTTAATAATGGAATAGCTTCTCTTTCTTTTACTTGATGATTCACTCAGATTCCTGCTAGACTTAGAATTATTGGGATTTGTGAATATAAAAATTCTGTGGATTTGTAAAGAAAGAAATATTTTTATTTCTATCAGATCGATGTTATTTATCATTCAAAATGAAACTTTTATTTTGCAATACTGATAGAGATTGCAAGGCAAGTAGAATTCGTTTGAATTGTTTTTCTATATCTGAGTATTTTTGCTAGATAGAATGCCAAAAAAAAAAGCCAAGTGAACGTTTTTGTCATTCTACATTTAATTGGAGTTCTTGTAATTAGTATTATCACATTTGCATGTTGAGCTCTCAGATTTAGATTGGTGCTTTTATGGAGTTAATTTCTGAATGTATTTGGAAATTAGTAATCTAATAGAATAATAAGGGAAAGATGATGAAAATATTGAGCTATGTTTCAGTAATACATGAATTTGTTTTATCTTTTGATTTCTAAAGTACCTGATTTCATCTGATCATATTTAAATTTATTATCCACACATTCATTTTACACTTAGTGCCTCAAAGTTTCAAACATTATTAATGTGAAAATGATTCTGTTAAATTTAATTGGTATTCCATTGCCACTTGTTGATCAGCAAATATTATTAGGATTTTATTATAATAATATCTTTTTGCCCATTTCTTCATTTTCCTGTTTGGAAAGTAATAACTTAGAAGGGATTTGGAAAATGATAAGTATGAGTTTTAGCATAAAAATCAGCATTTGTATATAAGGAAAGGACTATCTTTCAATACCTATTTCTGGAGAAAATGTTTAAGACATATTGTATAAGAATATTGTTCCTTTGGGGTTTCAACTTGAGTAGTGTTACAGATTATTCATATCCTGGCCCTTCTATTTTAATAAATTTTATTAAAAGAGAAAAAATTAGGATATACTTTTGAAGTTAATGGGCAGAATGAAGAAAGACTGACAACTATGGTTTAAACCATGATTTAGTTTAGTTTTATGCACTGATCATTCTTAACCTACCTATTAATAATAATATATATTTTTACAATAGGTTCCTGTCCTGAGACCAATTGCAGAATGTGCCTTGGACAAAGGTATGTACACTTAAAATATGCTTCATTTTTCCTGCATGAATAAAGTATAAAATGTTATGATAATAATTACACTAATATAGCATGCTTAGAATTATGGAAATATATCCCATGTTTAGAAACAGCACATGGTATTTTCTCTTAGATATGGAAAAAATATACTAATGAGAAAATATTAGAATCAGAAATAAATTATCTCATACAAATTCTTACCTGCATACAGAAAGCCTTAATCTCTTCATATCCTCTTTAGTAAACAATATCCTTATACAACTGTTGATGCAAAGTGTTTAATATATCTTGAATGACTGAGATAATGTAATTATTGGAGGATATATGTGTGCTAATTTATGATGCAAGCAGTATTTACAAATATTTAAATGGAGGGAATGAATAGAAAAATTAATTTTGAATTACAAAGGAACTTGGAAAAATGGAAACAATCAAGAAAATAAATAAGTAAACAGTTCATTTAAAGTATAAAAATGCAGGGCTGGGAATGTGACTCAGTAGTAGAGTGCTTGCCTCACATGCATAAAGCCCTGGGTTCGATTCCTCAGTACCACATAAACAGAAAAAGCTGGAAGTGGTGCTATGACTCAAGTGGTAGAGTGCTGGCTTTGAGCTAAAGAAGCTCAAGGATAGTGCCCACACCATGAGTTCAAAGCTGCAGAGTGGCAAAAAATTATAAAAATGCATTTTATCAAATGTATTTTTATTCACAGTGGAAATATTACATCAAATGTATTTTTATTCACAGTGGAAATATTACAAGGTCAATAACAAAATGTTTTTTGAGTGCAAAAGTAGACCTCAAATAACTACAAACTTTGAGAGAAAGATTTTTAAAAATTATTGGATGAGTAACAGAAACATAATGGGAAGAAAAGGAAGATTCTTGAAGACGCTAGTAGATAGGGTGAAAAATCACACAATTAATCTCACATTTAGTAGTAGTTAATTACCAGTCCTCTATGGAATAAGTACCAAGATAAAAAAAAATGTTTAAAAGTAGGATGTGAAAGCTTCAGAATAAGGTAGTAAAAGAAATTTTCAAAATTTTTTCTGGAGGTAGTTAGATATCAAATAGATTTACAATGTACGATTATAGTTTCTCTAAAGGATTTCTGCATCCACTGCCTTATTCAGGGTCCTTCCAACTCTATACAAAAGTTGGTAAGATAGTATTCTTTAGTTTGCTCTATGTTAAAGTAATTTTTATTGGTTTGACGCTCTGAGAAAAAAAATGAACGTGTGTGAGCATTTGAGTGTACTATCATTCATACTAATGGACATTTGATCTATTTTATGCAAAGAATTTGAGAAAATATAATTATATGTAAATTTCTGTAATTTAGTTTTGCACAAACCATGGTATATATGTTCTACCATGTTATTCTTACATGAAAATTGAAGCATTTTATTATGTGCACATGTTAATAATTTTCTGTTTAAAATGAAAGCATACTTCTAGATTTTTTTTTCTTGACCTTATTTTTTGTAGTTTTTTTAGTCACTTTGAGATCCTATTAAGAGACTTCTATGACTTTAGAATATCCAAAGAAAATATGCCAGACGTTGTGTTCTTCCAGGCAAGGGATAAATAGCTCCAGACACCAGCATGCCATTTGGAAGAAAACAAACCAAAAAGCACAAGTAACCGTAATTTCCTATGAATGTAGAGCCTCAACTATAAGCCTGCTGTCAGTCATTTCTCCTCTTTATTTCTTTTTGTTGTTGGTGGTGGTAGTTGAAGGTCTTGAACTAAGGGCCTGGGCATTGTACCTGAGTCTCTTTAAGCCCAAGGCTAGTGCTATACCACTTAAACAACAGCACCACTTCTGGATTTTTGAGTGGTTAATTAGAAATAAGAGTCATATGAGACTTTTCTGCTGGGCTGACTTTGAACCATGATCCTCTGATCTCAGCCTCCGGAGTAGCTAAGATTAGAGGTGTGGGGCATTGACACCAGCTCCTCTTTATTTCTAATATTCCATGGAACAAGATGACTAGTAATAAACTAAAAATGTGAGTATTTCTCAGTTGTATTCATAGTGCAAAGACTTGGGAGAGTCATAGGTTTTGGAGTACAACTTTCACTTCCTGTGTGTGAAATTCTACATTGATTATCTCAGATACAAAATGAATTTTCTCACAATTTTCACAGGAACTAAGATGACATATTTGTCTTACAGAATTTCTTATATCTGTTATAACATGCATTAAATGTTACTTTGCTCCTTGTTTCTGCATTGAATTACCATTTGTTTAAAACTCAATATCAATCATTCAATATATAGAAGAATGTTGTTTGTAATGTACAGCTGTAACTTTCATGCTATGTAAGCAAGTGCAATAAGGTCATTGCATGACATTTTTTCCTTAGAAAAGGAAGAATTCCTTCAAATTCTTTAATTATATTTTAATCTTGTTTTTGAAAGAGTTGCATACAACAACAATAGCAACAACAGAAGTGTATATATTCTAAGAGTATTTTCTTTGTCGTTTTTGTTCATGGTGGTGATAGTGAGCTTGAACTCAGGGCCTGGACTCTGTCTCTGAGCTTCTTTTGCTCAACACTACCCTCTACCACTTGAGCACTTCGGGCTTTTCTGTTGTATTTTTTCACCAGTATTTTCTGGTGCCTTTAATATTAGGTTTGTTAGTGGACTCAATGCCATAAGCAGCATTGTAAAAATATAAGTAACTTATGAAAAGTAAACTTCTATAGTGTGTCCATCTTAGCTTTGTTGAACAATTTGGTTCAATTCCCTTAACAATAAAAGAAAACTATATTCTGGGCTAAAAGTACCTGGAAGAAAATATAGGTTTTTTTATACTTTCAAGGGAGTTATAATTGTATATGAATGGAGACATGCAAACATATTATTTTGAAACTATTTGTTAACAGTTTACAATGGAGAGGTGCCAATAGAAAAGAGATGTAAATAGAAAAGATATTTGAATCAGTCTGACCTCCTAGAAGATTGGCCCCTTGGGCATTTAAAAATTGATGGTGAATAAACCAGGTCATTCGTAAAATATAAAGTAGAAGATGCCGAGGAAAAGGCCGAGGCATCAGGGACATACTACAATGATGGTGGTAGTAATAAATGTTATGTTTAATGCTATAGGAATTTGAATTCAGAACTTTCTAGTCAAACACTCTATTATTTGAGCTATAACCCATTCCTAATATACACTTTTCAAAGGGAATCTAAATCCTCTTATTTGTTCTGTATGTTACCAATTTATAATACATTTAGAAGGTCAGTTTATTTATGTGAGATTTATTTATTTATGTGTGAGGGTGTTTATTACATTCTCACTTATACCATGATTATGTGAACCAAATAAGGCATTAAATAATAACATTCTTGTTTAAATTATATCTAATATCTATTTGTGGAATATGTTTTTAGCACTTTTAAAATTAATGATTCCAAAGATATTTAGGCAATCCATTCTTTAAAAATAGGCCAAATTCTAAAATAATGTTATAATACCAGGCTGGGAAGGTGGCTCATATAATACCATATCTCTTTTATGTATATGATATATATGTATATATGTATATATATATATATATGCGAAACATATATATATATTAAAAGATACAATCAAAATATTACATAAATGATTGTACTTTTGTTAGAATATTGGCTTCTAAAACAACCCTTACAAAGAATTGCAAGAAATATACCTATAATTGTTAGTCACAATTTTTATTAGTGATTATCTATATGTGGTGAATGTCTGTGTGAATTCTACTTTTTCTGGAAAGTTAATGAATATGTGTATTCTATGTCATGAATGCTGTGACTACACTACATTGCAGCTGTCATGAGCCCTGCCTCCTGACATTCATACCCTATTCCATACTCTCTCTAGTATGGGCAGGAACTCTGACTTGCCAAGATGACAGTCTGTCTCTTCTGTGGTTATGCTATATGACAAATATAATAGAATGAAACTTGATAAGTATGTTCGGTTATATAAGGCTTCATGTAATAGGAGATAAATCTCCTCTCTCCTCTAACCATGAAAAATTAAGCTGAAATGTTGTGAGAAGGTCTATGGACAGGGCCATATGCTACTAGAAGTTCAATGTCGTCTCCAGATTCTAAGAATGGCCCTTGACTCATAACCTGCAAGAAGACCGAGTCCTTTGTTCAACAATCACAAGGAAATAAAATACAGACCACTAGAATAAAACTGGAAATGGATACATTCCTATGTAATCCTCCAGAGAAAAACCCTAATTTATGCCACAGTTTAACTGCAACTCGTGGAGGACCTAGCTAAGATATCCACAGACTTACCTACCAAAGCAGAGAGATGATAAGTTTATATTCTTTTAAGCCAGAAAATTGTTGGCAATAGTATACAGCAGAGGAATCTAATATTTGGTGCTGTGTCATTTCAAAGTCTGTATATAGAATCATTAATATGATTCTATATGACTATATTTGAAGAAAGAGAATTTATGAATTAATTAAGGTTAAATAAAATCATGAAGGTGAAATTCTAATTTGATGAGCTTACTGTTTCTCAACCTGTCTGTATACACAACAAGAAGAGACCTGTGAACACACAACAAGGTGACAGACACCAAGAGCCCAAAGAAGAGGTCTCAGAATAAAATTTACCAGTTGGTGTTTTGAACTTAATTTCTGGGTTATAAGATCTTCTGGAGAAGAAATCAAGACCACAAGAATAATGATGGAGGGAGAAAGGTTGAAACCAACCACTACCCATTTGCCAATGTAAAGTGTGTTAATATCAGTACCAAGAGGGTGCACACCCCATTGACGGTATGTCCATATAGAGTTGATATAATAATTTCATAGAGTTTCAGGGGATTAGGCGAGAAATAGTATGACTAAGAAAAAAGGAGCCAAGACTGCTTATTGGGAGACAAACAGATAAATGCTGTTTTTTGAATTTCTTCTTTTTGATTATAGAGATCATTGAAATTGCTTTGATCAAGACTCTGACATCCTGAAAGTATAAAGTAACATAGTTTTTCTTTCACTGAGAACCATGCTGTGACAATCCCACTTTCTGGCTGGGTAGTGTATTTGGCACTAAAACCACAGTTGGGGTTTTACAGTTTTCAATCACTATGTTGCTAAAATATCTTATTTTTATTATTAAGAATTGGCTCTGATTACTTCATACGTCAACCATATATTTTATTCAGAGTTCCTCTTTGCTTGGCACAAATGAAACTTGATGTGTCAGAATTGGTGTGCCATTAGTCTACATTTAGGTAGGGGAGGGAGGAGGTATACAATATTCCCGCATGGAACTCTACTTGGCAAATCACTGTCCATCTAGAAGAGTGGTTGGTGGTCACTGCTGCTCTTACTTGGACCTCTTCAATACTGGAAGGATCACATATTGGCATATAGTAGCTACATGTGACTAACTCACAGTCATGGTCTGCATGATCTCAGATCATCTCTCGTGGACTAATTCTGTTCACTAGTACTGCCAGGTTAGATAAAGCTTCTCCTGCTCTCCATCTCAATCTTCCTCCTCCATCACAAGAAAGACCTCACAGGATGGGCTTAACAAGTGAGACATTGCACGACTTTCTTTTTTTTATTGTGAAAATACTGTACAGAGGGGTTACAATTACATGGGCAAGATAATGAGTACATTTCTTATCAAGCATTGTAGCCTCCTCCTTTGTTTCCCCTTCCCATCCCTTCCCATACTCCCCCCACTTCCCCCAACTGGATCCTCCCCCTCCTAAAGTTGTAAAGTTCATTTTTCAACATAATGACTTGTACATCTCATTGTTGCAGTGGGTCCACCTGTATCTCTAGTTAAACAATTTGTTTTTGCCCTTCCCTTCCACAAATTATACCAGCATCAAATACAGTGAAAGCAGGGGTCATACCGTGGGGAAGGGACATACAAAGCAACATAAAATCATCTTATAAATATGTTAGAAACAATTGCACGAAAGAAAAAAGCATGACTTTCTTTGGCTTTCATTAAGATAAGAATTTCCTGCACCTAAAAGTAAACATTTATAACAATACATACAAAGCCATTGAATGGAGGTAGGAGGGCCTGTTTTGAGTAACAACTGTTTCAATTTCCAAAGAGAGGAATATTTTGTTTCTGTTCAGTAACAGTATTAAGTCTCCTATGGTAGGATGTGACTAGATTTTCCTTTTGCTTTTCTTTCTTTGCTTTGCAATACTTATTTTTTTTGTTGAGGCAAAAAACTGTAGACTTAACAACAGACTAAGGATATTAAGTTGTGTTTACAGTGCATCAAACTGGGCCTATATGAGGATACTTGTTTGGCATGCTAGAGGATCACCAGCAGAAGTAGCAGGGGGGATATCCAAATTGTAAGCCCTGCCAACTTGATTGTGATTATAATTTGAAAAGATTAGAGATTGGAAGGATAATATATGAGCATCCAGGAAATGGCTTCAAATGGGCTCCAGACTGTGTATAGAGGAAAATGAAGCCAAATAATGATGACAGGATAGAGGAAGAGATTGGTTAAGGTTTTATGCATAATTTTGGAAGGATGTATTTACATGTATATCTTATAAATTATTTATGCAATTTTTAAAGATATGTATTTATGTGTAGATTAGGAAACTGAGTCATAAAGCATATAACTAAATATATAACAGGAAATTCACTTTTAATTAATTCCACAATTTCTATAAAATTATAGTAACCAATTTAGAAGAAGGGAATTGGAAAAATGAGTTACATGCTGGTTTTGATTAAGTAGGAATTACATTTTTATAGTAAATTATTGCTGAGAGTTTCCAACTATTTTAACTCTCTGAAAGTATCTTCCTTTTTCAGAACAACAAAAAAATCACAAAATTTACATAAAGTACTAATTATTTTTTAAATTAAAAATGTTAATGCTTTTAGTTATTTATGATAAACTAATTAAAACCAGAAGTTGTTGAGTTAAAAATATAGGTGCCAAATGTTCACTCACTAACAACATGAGTTTTATCAAAAATTTTAAATAGTGTTGGTGTGTGCTTTGTTCACCTAACATTTACATAAAGTTCACTGAAAAGTAAATGTAATTTTTTTTCAAATAGAAAATAGTAAATGAAATTATTTATTTTCTTTGATGATTTTACTGGTTGTACTACAATTTTTTCTTTTCCTTCCTTCCTTCCTTCCTTCCCTCCTTCCTTCCTTCTTTCCTCCCCCTTCCCTTCCTTCTTTTCTTTCCCTTCCTTCCTTCCTTCCTTCCTTCCTTCCTTCCTTCCTTCCTTCCTTCCTTCCTTCCTTCCTCTGTCCCTTCCTCCCTTTCTCCCTCCCTTCCTTCTTTTCTTTCTTTATTTTTCTTTCCTCTGTTTATCTGTCTGTCTTTCTCTTCCTCTCTTTCTTGTGGTATCATCAATTTTTAAAACTTAGGACTTGTACTTGCTTTATCAGTCCACTTGCTTGTTAATGGATGGTACTCTACCACTCAAAGCATCCATCCAGTCTGGCTTTTTGCTGCTTGTTTTAGAGATGGAGTCTATTGAACTTTTTTGTTCAGGCTGGCTTAAGAACTTCTATGCTCCTGATCTGGGCCTCCTGAATAGCTAGGTTCCCAGGTGCTACTCGGCAGCTCTCAACCATTATGGACAATTTGTAGAAAAGTTATCATCAAAGTAATCACAATAAACTGTCCATTCTTCACTGTGACAATTGAATTCAAGTGAAGTTTTGCTAGCACAGGAAATGTATCATCCAAGTAAAATAAGACTGTAATAAACATTGTGTTCATTCCTATGAAGAAAACATATCAGTATCAAAATATATCAATGGATATATTTTATAAAACATAATTCTTCAAGCAGTTTTTCAGGTAAATTGAGTTGCCCAGAAAAAAAAATAACGAGAAATGATAGCACACCCTATATACACCATCATGTTAGGGATTAAGCATACTTATCAATATGACAAAGGCATTTAAGACTTCTGCAGTAAAAATACTAATATTTTTAAGTCAAAATTATTTTTAAATCTAATGAGCCATTGTAGCCATGAGTGGGGCTGGATTATGTTGTGATTAAGTGTGTGGTCTCTGGAATAAACTTGGTTAATTACTTGCTCCATTTGTTTCTTCATTGAGCCAAACTTTGCTTACTTTATTAATCATCATCATGGAATAATTCAGTAGCTTTTATACATTTAAACCATATTAACAGCTGGTGCCTGTGGCTCATGCCTATAATCTTATCTACTCAGGAGGCTGAGATCTGAGGAACATGGTTGAACCCAGTCCAAGGAAAAAAGTCCATGAAACTCTTATTTCCAATAAACTACTCAGAAAAAGCCAGAAGTGGTGCTGTGGCTCAATTGGTAGAGTGCTAGTTGTGAGCACGGAGACTCTCAGGGATAGTGCCCAGGCCCTGAGTTCAGTCACTAGGACCAGCAAAAAAAAAAGATAAATAAAACATAAGAGATACATATTCACAGCCTTAGTATCAAAACAGTCACCACTCTCAAGACAGGTTATCTACCTATCAAATACTTGCTCCTCATTTTCCCACCCCAGGCTTTCCTGAGTAAGTTGTAGGGTCATCCTCCTCATTCTCCTTGAGAAGTGTTGCTTCAGTGTTCCCAGGATGACATCAGTTGCTGGCTTGCACAGGAAGTACAAGAAATCTGTAAAGTAATTCATTTGATGCACTCTGAACACTGTACATATTGCATAAATGTTACAATTCATTTCACCCTTTTATGCTCATCAAGGAAAGAGTGTTCTAGACATCACTCTATAGGAAAAGCTAACAGAACCAATAAGAATAACAAAAAACAGGAAGAAGTTGTAGACTTTTGTTCTATTCGATATTTAAGAGTTTCTCATGAACCAGAAGACTCTCAGTTACAGTTTCTCTCTAAGTTTTTGGTGAAGTGATTTGATGAAGAATGGTAGACAGAAACTTATTGAAACCTGGAATTTCCCAAGTACTGTGAATCTAAAACTAAGAAGAATACAGAGGCTTTCTGAGGGAGGTTATACTTCTCTAAGGTGAGAATGAAGATCAGATAACTGACAACAGCTTTACTGGAGATTTGATTATTTCTCTGTTTTACCATAGAGTCTGTGATTATGACATTTTTTTCAAGTGTCATTGACATGGAAAAACAAATGATAAAACATGTAAAATATGATAGGAAACTAAGTACATTTTTATATGTATGTATGTAAATAAATGTAAATTTAATTATGGGTATAATTTTAGATAAATGGAATCACATCCTGCAGTGAGTATATAGCTCTAGAAAAATTTCCACCCAAATGAGAGCAGTAATTGCTCTACTGTAGCTGAACCTCAGGTGTTTTTCATCTGCCTCTGAATTCTTTCTATAATTGTTGAAATTTCCATGAGCTAACTTACTAACGAAAGTGAAAACAATAAAGCAGTATCCATCAAAAGAGAAATGTTATAGATGCTACATTAATAAATCATGCAGTTTTTCTTGCTAGTGGACCCCAAGAAAAAATACTCAAATGGTTGTGAAGCTGAAGTAGATAGTTTTCCTGAAAGCATCCAGGAAAACACAAGAAAGAATCAAGTAGCTCTTTCTTCCTTCCTCCATAAATATAAATTTTCCTTGAACCCTGATAATATGCTACAAAAGGGGCTATTTTTTTTCAGGCACTTTAAGCCCGAACTGCCTCCATTTTCCAAAACATTCCTTTTTTTCGTTCCTTAAATCTGGATTAATTTCTAATTCTTCCCTAAATTCTACAAAAGATAATGTACTGAGTGATTCTGAAAGCAAAGGTAATGATCCTTTGATGCCAAGGGAAGTTCAGTTTCTCATGATCCTTGGTCTTCTGTGTACATTATCCCTCCCCAAACTACAGCACACAAAGCAAGCTCTTATGGTTCTTACACTTGAGTGTCATCAACGGAACCATCTAAAGACATTGTTTAACAAGTAGTATTCTCTATTCCTTAAAATGTCTCCTGAAGTTTATTCGCTCCTTATGTTCACCCTGGTGTCTTTGCCTTCATTTACAATATTCCAGATTATATAGAAGCAGATGATCCATGGATTATCCTTAGACACTGATGTTTGGCATCCTTAATATGCAACCCCTAGGCAAATCGGTGGTTATACAGACAGAAATCTTCCAATCATTTTAAAATTTATGTTTAATATATATTTGTAAAAATACTGTACAGAGGGGTTACAGTTACATGAGTAAATTTCCTATTGAGCATTGTTACCCACTAGTTTGTTTTTCCCCCTACCATCCCTTCCCTCTCCATCTCCCCATCTCCTCCCTTCCCTCCCCAATCATTTTCTTATAAAATCATCCATCCTTCTATTTAGTCCTTTCCTTGAAAACATACATAGTTATTTATACAGAACATGGCAACTTATCCACCACACTGATTACCATGGACTACCCTCAAATACTGAATGCAGAGATCATTGGGTAAAATATCAATGTAGCATAGATAACAGGTCGCTTTGATGATTACTGCTTTGATTCCCTCTCTTTAGAGAAAGGTTATTATTCATATGCCTGTGGCAAAGAGAATTACATCTTCCACTTACATGTTGTAAAAAAGTTAATACAATTTTAACAAAATTGTCTACTTTGCAGAATTAGTTTCATAGTATATAGCATGTAGTAATTTGCCATAGAAACATAATGTTAAACTACATAGAATATAAATAATTTTTGTCTCTACGATATTTCAGACATGCTGAGCTTTCCTACTAGCCACTTCTGTAAAGTACACAAGAACTGCTATTATTTATCACCATTTGCAGAGAGATTGAATCACTGAGCTATTAAGTAACTTGAAAAGGGTCACAGAGTCAGTAACTATGTCAGAACAAACACTTCATCTTCTTGTTCCTTGATCAGTGATTTTCTCAACTATATCAAAAACTATATTCTATGGCTTCTCTCTCTTCCATTAAGAGTTTACAAGTGGTCCAATTTTCTAGGAGATTCTTCATTATGGTGCATGTAAGAAGGATTGCCCTCTGGAAGGCTGGAAACAAGAATTGGGAAATCACATTAAAGCAGTCCTTAGTTTTCTAGACTGCAAATTTTGGTTCCTTGAGTACTCTTGTCACTAACCTATTTCATAGTTCATCTATTGCATTTGCTCATTTACCCACCCATTCTTTTATACATTCAAATACCCACTGCTCATTGAGGATGGAGTTTTTCTAATAAGCAGGACATGTCTTTATCCTCAGCTTGTGCAGTCTATGAAAGAAACAGACATACAAGTACAGGGTAAAATAAACTAATTGCTAGGTTGGAAGTAGAAATTTTATCTACAATGTGATAAAATAAGAATCCCTAAATCTTTTGCATGTGTTGGTGGGAGCCAGGTTACTCAGAAACTGGGACATAGGAGCTAAGTTTTGAAAAAGGGATAGAATGTCTGTGAATTCAAACTAATGACAGGTATATACAAAATATGTCTTTACAAAAGGCAAGTCCCTGAGCCCTAAGCAAAACTTTGTCACATCCATGCAACATATGCATAAACATTTCAGGATAACTAACACATAATTTTAAGAAAACATTTGCACTTCATTAGAACTTTGCTTTTAATGCCTTGATTAATTTCCAAGGAGAGCAATGTGGGCCTCACTCATAGATATGACCTTGAATTCACCACAGTCTTCCATCATTAAATCCACTGTCAGGCTGCCTGTTGATTTAGAAACCCAAAGATTTCTTTATTTTAAAATGTGCCCAACAAAACACAAAAGGTACTAGCACTTTAAAAACAGTAGAAACTAAACAAAGAGAACAGTAACTTCCTAAATTGACCATTGGATGCTTCAGCCTAAAGGGTATTTTTGCAACCAAGTAAGAAGCCTTCCAAATATAATAGAAACACTGACAGACACTTAACTATACCAGCACTGGTGGGTACAGCCATAATTCACTTCATAATACAAATTGATATGTTGTCCAGAGGGGTCCCTGCACTGGTGTTATTGAGTGTCTTTTGAAACGTTCTGGTTCTGGGCTATGAAGCTGCGAAATGAAACTGAATGATTCTTTCTGGAATAGATTCTAAAAGGGGCCCCTCAATTACAGTAGCGATGCCTCCAGGGCAGACAACATGGAAATGTCCTATAAAAGCTGGAAATATAAAAATAACAAACCAAAGTGGGAAAAAAAAATGAAACGCAATACAACAAAGTTTGTTGTATTAAAAGTCTAATACTTCTTCCCGCAAGGCCTTCTTAAAAGCCAAGCATGCCAGAGGTGAAAGGTGGTGCTTGCTTTGATTTAAGTGGGGTTAGTTGCTAAGTGAGGAATGAGCACATTCTGATTTGCAAAACCATGTGAGAGGCCAAAGTTCAGCTGTTCTAGTGATCTTCATGGCCAAAGTGTCCTATTTTTTAAAATAATATAATGCAAATGACTTCAATCTGAGGTAACTGCATTTTCAAACACCATTTAGGGCTTTCAGGGCTTGTCCTAGCAAGGTCTTCTCAGGTCACAGTTAATGGATCTTATAAACAACATAAAGAGATTTCTCTAAATGTGTTATGCAGTTAATAACTTGAGGGTAAGTATTAACTGTCCTCTGTGCCATATCTGTCCCATCCCTAAATAAAACTGTTGAGATATCTTTATGGAAAATATTATTAAACAAATGTCACTTTCTTCTCTTTGGACTTGACTTCTCCTAACCACAATCTTAAGGTTCTTTATGCAGAGCTTAAGTCCTGACTATTGTAAAAAGCTCCACAGAATTCTGAAAGTAATTCAGATTTCTGAGAGGAACACTCGAGTTTTTAGCAAAAAAAATGTAGAAGACAGGGATACTAATGTCAGCATTTTCCATGTAAACTGTATAACCCTGAGTCCATTATAACCTCTATGGGCCTCAATTTGCTCATCTCTGAAATGAAGGTCATAGCTATCTCTTGCGTCCTTTAAGGTTTTTCCATGTTACCATTTAAGCTGGCTAATGAATTACTTAAATATTGAAGTCCACATTAAGCCTTATGGAAAAGCATAACTGGCAAGATTTTCCTCTCAATTACTTGTGCTAATAGGGGCCAAAATGGCATGGATACTTTAAATTCATAGATAATCCCCAAACTTCAATTTAGCTAAGTGTTCCAAGCTTCTCTCCTGCCAAACCATTTACAGAGGATTCACACAATTAGCACATACTGACTGGTATAAGATTTATCTCCTTTATAATTTCTTCTCTACTGTCTCACCACTAGGATATTTCCATATTTCAATTTTTCCAAAATAGAAATGATAAATAAATGAAGAATAGTTGTTGCACAATAAAATGTGTTCTGTTATTGACCACTGTGATGAAAAATAATAATTCATTAAGAGGTTCTCCAAGGTCAAGTATGGTACAGACTATTTTCCTTCAGCTTTACAATGATCTTGAGTGAAATATTAGTTTCCTATGGCTACCATACAAGTACCACAGGCTGAGAGGCTTATACAACAGTTCTTTGTCTCACAGTTCAGGAAGTTGTGTGACATCTGGACGGAAGTGTTAGCAAGTTGGATTCTTCCTGAAGGCTAAGAAGAAGCAAGTCTCTTTCCCTGTTCCTGAATGTTGGCTGGCAATACTTGGCACTCCTTGACGTGTGGATGCAACCATCCAATGTCTGTCTTTATCTTTTTATGCCTGAATCTCGTTTCTTTTACATGATGTTCTTTGTAACACAAAGGGCACCTGTTAGATCAGTGGCCCCTTCCACTTCAGTATCACCTCATTTTAACTTAATTACCTCTATGAAACTACTTTTCAAATGCTATCACATTTTGAGGCACTGGTTGTTAGCACATCAAAGATATCATTTGTCAAGTATGATGCAATTCAATCCATAACAGATAGTGTATATTTCCAATTTATAGGTGAATTTAACTAACATTATTCTGCTGTGGGGGCAATTTACCTAAGTTAAAAAAAAACTAATCACCCATGGAGTTGGGTTACATAACCTCATTAGATTATTGTATTTGTTGTTTAGCTAATACATTATTTATATAGGATTCTGAAAATGATATTTTAAATTGAGGTAATAAAGCTAGTGCAATAGCATCCAGCAGCATGAGAATTTAAGGCTACAGCATTGACTCTGCTTGCCAGAGTTAACAAATGTCTCTAGTCTTGTTATAAATAAAATGATTTAAAAAAACCTGAACTCATATCATCTTGGATGAGCCATATATATATATATATATATATATATATATATATATATATACATAGACATAACATTCCTGAGAAGTTTAATAATGGGATATTTCTTTAACAGATTAATAAATGATCAGTATTTACTTAATGAAGATTTAAAAATATCATCAGGGACATTTTTACTGTTTGTCTCATTGTATGTATGAATCTGTATCATCTATCTAAACATATAAATATATGTGTGTATATATGCATGTATGTATGTATGCATGTATGAATGTATTGCTATCCCTAAGGAGTTTTTCTATTCCCCCATTAACTCATTTATGTATGTATGTATGCATGCATGTATATATGTATGTATGTTTGTGTGTGCATGTGTATATGCATTTTTATGCTGGTCCTGGGGCTTGAACTCAAGGACTGGGTACTGTCCCTCACATTTCTTTGCTCAGGACTAGCATTCTACCATTTGAACCATTTCTGGCTTTTGGTATTTAAATGGAGAAAGAGTCCCATGGATTTTCCTGTGTGGACTAGCTTTGAACTGCAATCCTTAGAGATGAGCCTCCTAAGTAGCTAAGAGTACAGGCATGAACTATCAGTGCCTGGCTCTAATTCCCTATTAACTCTTAAACTCAGCCATTGTGAACTTCCTAAAACAGCAGCTATTCTGAGGAAAATCATTACAGTGCATATACTTTACATCTCATCAAAGATTACCTGCCCACTGTGGTAGGAGAGAGCCCACTAACATTCTGAGTTGCAGTGCAAGAGCAAATTAACTAGAGTTCTATTTCTGAGTTTCTCTTTCCTTGTAATGCTTTCATGTCCTTTACTGTCCTCTAATGCTTGCTGCATGTGAAGCTGATTGGCTGTTTGTTAACCACTACTCTGCCTGATTACCTCCATTTACACTCCTAGTGGAAGTTGAAGGAAGCAAAATCCTAGGCATTTGAAAGAAACACACAGGCTTCACAAACTGGGGAATGGAGGTTGGTGTAAATAAGTAAACTGCTGTTAATCTACTGGTCCCAGAGTTCTCAAAATTCTGTAACAAATCATATTTTCCCAATAGTTTACCTCAAAATGTCTCGTCAATTATTGAAAAGTGGAAATATTTCACATTTTCAATATTTTATTAAACAGTTTCTTATTAAACAGTATCTTATTAAACCGTATTAACCACATCTTATATTAACAAACATATATGTCTGTATGTACTATGTTGATAGATTAGATGATAATGATGATGATGATGATGATGATGATAATGATGATAAAGCATAGCTAAATAGACAAGTTGAAAGATATATGATTGATAGCTAAATAAACTTTGATGTGAGAAAGAGCATTAGCATATGTTACCATGCTTGTCTTTGATTTACACTTTTCTTTAAAGAATCAACACTGTGTTTGTTTACTTCTGGTGAAGACTTGGTGCAGGACTGGGTATGCAGAAGAAAGAAGTAGCTCATAGTAAAGGCACCTAAATTGGGAGAGTCAATTTTCTTCTAAAGATGATAAAGAAGTGTAATATTTTTATTTCCACCTATTTTTATTGCTTGATAATTGAACTAGAGCATTTTTTTCTTGTGATTTCATTTTTGAGCATTTATAATAGATACCGGAAGCACATAATTATTAGAATAAATTCAAACATCTAAATAATCATAACTTTTATTCCATTTGGGAAATATGTTTGGAAGAGGAACAAAGAAGATGACATATTGGTAAAACTACAATTTGTATTAGCAATGGTTGGTGAGTCAGGGGTAATGTTGTTCAGAGTTGATGTTTAAATCTCCATCTCTGAAATCCCAGAGCTATGTCTTATGAAGTGCAATGCAAGTAGCTTAACATACATTAGTTAGCTTTTATTGGTTTATGTATGTAGTGAAAAAAAAAAGATTGCTAGTTTGTTGAATGACGTTAACTAATATAACTCCAACTGAATGCATATACTTCTTGATTTCCTTTTTATTTTTGTAGAATAAGGGAGTAAGAATTACTAAACAGAGAACTGTTCAAATAACAATACTAAAACTTTTGTTGTATGACATTTCCAAATGAACTTTCCAACTCTTAATATAAATCTTTTCTGAGGCCTTTCCTTCTTAAAAATATAGAACATATGTAAATGATGTTATTAAGAAGTCATACCTTCTCTATTGACCCTAAGCTATGTGCTGTCTGGATTCTGTACAGACTGTTTTAATATGGAGTCACAAAAATTAGGACTATTAAACAATGATTGATCTGATAATAATAAATAATCTGGTCATGTCTTCTAGTATTGTATTTTAGTCACTACACTTTGAGTTAGAGGGATCAATAAGTAATACCCTATTCTTCACCTCCTGAGCTTTGAGTTAATTCAAAATTAAAACCCAGAAGACAGACAAATGGAGGTCAAATATCAAGTTTCATTATAAAGATGATTGGAAAATATGGTTTTAGAAATATGGACTGAGTTAAGGAAAGTCTTAAACATAATCATTGGTGTCACATTTCTAATTTCTCACATCTCATTATGTCTAGCTATGTTTGCTGACTATGCTGTGATTTTATATAATAAATTAATATCAGTATATATACTTCTGTATTATCTCTTATATGTTAAAAGCTCCAAATATGGAATCTATAATCCTTCTATCATATCTACAAATAAATCACCTTGCTATGTAAAAAGTCCATGCAGGTCAAAGGCAAAGTAATGTCCTATGTGACAGTCCAGAACATCAAAGTCTATAATGAATGTTGTTTTGATCACCTTCTGGCAGAAAGAAGTTCTGCTTTGTAAAGAGTATGGGAAACTTTAACAGCCGTCACTCACTAAACTTGGTTGTGATTCTTCCATCACTTCTCATTTGCACCTTCCCTTGAGGGAAACATATTCTGTTGTTTTTTTTTCTCGTAGCTTTAATTAACTTAAGTGCATATCCTTTACAGTTTATTTCTAAATTAAATTGAATTACTTTAGACAGACTTTTTTTGTCCTCTTTCTCTTGCTGCTTTTGATAACATTAGTACTAAAGTACCATGGTTATAGTTCAACTATAGGACACAGATGATTTATGGAGCACCCTCTTATAAGAAAAAAATGCTGTTAATACTCATGCACATAGGCCATAATACTTTTACTGTGGGACTCTCACTTCTTAAAAAGTACAGAGTTAGAAGGACCCAAATGAACACTCCTGTGTAAGCTTTTTGAGGTGCTTTTCTCTGTGAAATTCTACTTAAAACATTCTCATTTCTAGTCTCAGTGCTGTGATGAATATGGATTATGTCTTAAAACATGGTGTGACTTTCCCTTTGGTGCAAGCACATTAAGTTCTGGGTTGTACCAACTGCTATTTGGAGATGCATAATTCTATACAACATATTTGATTAGAAGGTTCCATCCTGAACACCACCATACCTATTACATCTAGAACATGACAAAACTGGATAGAAGCTGTTCATAGCCTGAACATATATCTCTAGGTGGCTTGGCAGAGCCCTACATGTGTCAGCATTCCTCAGAAGGTTCTTTTAATGCTTTCCAAGTCCTGAAATATATGTGCTGCTACAGGTCCATCAGAAACTTATTTATTCTGCAGCACATACCTCTGTATCTTTGGACATGGTTCTTGTGTCCTCTGCTCTGCTGAGCAGCAGAACCCTTATAGGTTTCTAGGTGGCTGGACTGAATGTTGAAAGTTTTAATCTATCACGTAATACAATTTGCAGACTTAGACTGCATTTCTTTTTTCTCCCACTTTTCCTTCATGGTCTACACATTTATTTTGGTAATGTTTTTCTCTAGATGTTGTTTTAGGGCAGATAAAAATCCAAATGAGTATTGCATGTGTCAAAAAGATACATTTCAAAAACACCTTGTCTCTCTTCACGTTCTGAAGTTGAAAGCCACCCCCACCTCAAAATCCATGTCACGAAAGAGCAGGTAATGCAAGCATGGGCTCAATATAGTGTGTGGCCTTTTGTCCTCTTGTTTGCTATATTTCATCCTTTCTGTGTCTTCTCTTACTCTGCTTCTCATCCAACTTCTACTGCATAAGCAATATTCAGATCTCTATCCATTTAACATTACAACAACATAATAGCAATTTATGATTCCTTATAAAATTGTAAGAGCTCTATGCTGATCTTTCCTTTAATTCTGAACATGTGATATGGTTTTCGGATCTAACTTCTTAAAGGGTCCATGATAGATCTGTATGTGTATTTTATTTTCCAAGAGTACAGTCTGTGATAATTTGCCTCTGTCTTTTTATAGTATTTATTGGGGCATGGGTAATTTTCTGAGTAATGATAATTAAAAACTCCTTTTTCTTTTCTAAAAATCATTTATAAAATGGTTGACAAGAGAACATCTTCTTTATTTTATATCTGTTTAGCTTGTCTATAAGATTACAGTTAGTTAGATGGGCACTGGAGGCTCATGCTTGAAATCCTAGCTATTCAGGTGGCTGAAATCAGAGAACTTATATAGAATGCTGCCCAGGGCAAGAAAGTCTATGAGACTCTTATCTCCATTTAACCACCAAAGATAGAAATGGAGCTGTGACTCAAGTAGTAGAGCATTAACTTTGAGCAAAAATCTCAAGGACAATACTCAGGCCTTGAATTCAAGCTCTAGAACTGGCAAAAATATTTGCAGTCTCTTAAGAATAGGCAGACAAGCATGGGAGCACATGACTACAATCCCATCTGTATGAGAGACGCAGGTAGTCAGATCTTACTCTGAGATAAGCCAAATAACTAACACAAAAATGCTTTCAAGTAATATAGCCCCATGCTCAAAAAGCAGTAGCTTAACACCACCACCTTCACCAAACTCACACATCATCCACCCATGAATAGATCAGATTCCTATTCTGATGGCTAGTCTCAAGCACATTATGAAAAGCATTGTAGAGTTTCGAACTTGATATCTCATATAGTGTTTATGCTTAAGTCATTTATTTTTGTCGGTCATGGGGCCTGAACTCTGGGCCTAGGCACTGAGTTCTTGAGCTCTTCAGCTCAAGGCTAGCGCTCTACCACTTGAGCCACAGCGCCACTTCTGGCTTTTTCTGCTTATGTGGTGCTGAGGAATCAAACCTAGGGCTTCATGCATGCAAGGCAAGCACTTTACCACTGAGCCACCTTCCCAGCCCTTTAAGTCATTTTGAATTTGTAAAGTCTACCAAATTCTCATATTTGTATCTTCGACAAAGAAAATGACTTGTTTTCATTATAACACAGACCTCCAATTTATTTTATTTGTTTTTTTTATGTAGCTATTTATATATTTTTTTAATTCCACATCATGGCTTGAAGTCGAGCCTCATGTGTCCATGAGCTTTTGCACATAAGGCTAGCACTCTACTTCTTGAGCCATACCTCTACTTCTAGCTTTGGGTTGTTAAATGGAGATAACAAACTCGCATGCTTTTCTGACCAGGCTGGCATCAAACTGTGATCCTCAGATCTCAGACTCCTAAATAGTTAGGATCACAGGAATGAAACATCAGTGCCTGGCCTCTATATTATTTTTTTATTTGCTTGTTCATTGATACGATTCCTGTCTTAAGCTCTAATAAATAAAGCTAAATGAAAGTTAGGCTAAAACTAAATGGTAGGAGCTAGTATGTCCTTACATAACATTCATTGGAAGTGTTTGTTTTTTACATTTCCCTTTCTTGAAAATAATGCACAGAGAGTTAAACCTGGGAGAAAGAGAGCCCATTATTCAGCAACCACAATACACCATATTCAAAAGGATTGTTGGGAGGTGAAAGAGGCATATACTATTTCAGGAAGCGAAAACATCCAGTGTAACTGAGTCCATAGATGTAGAAGAAATTGCTAAATAAAAATTTTTCAGAAGAAGACATAAAAACAGTCAATAGATACATGAAGAAATGCTCAACATCTCTGGCCATAAAGGAAATGCAAATCAAAACACCACTGAAATTCCATCTTCACTCAGAATGATTGTCATGAAGAATACCAACAACAGCTGATGGTGCAAATGTGGGGGAAAACGGTTGGTGTAAATGTAAATTTGCTTGGCTACTCTGGAATGCAGTTTGGAAATTTCTCAAAAAAATAAACATATAACTACTCTGTGTTCCAGCAATACCACTTTTTGACATTTACCCGAAAGATTAAATATTGGGGTATAGTAAAGCTAATTACATGATCATTTTCATTGCTGCACTGTTCACCACAGAGAAGGTATGGAAATATCCCAGATGCCCCTTGATGTATCAAGAAAATGTAGTATATGTGCACAATGAAATTAGAATTTTACTATACATTAGGAATAATGATATTACATTATTTGTAAAGACATGGTTGGTCCTGGAAAAAATTATGTTAAATGAAGTAAGTCAGGCTCAGAGAGACAAATGATGCAAATTTTCTTTCGTATATGGAAGTTAGAAATAATTTATAAATGCACAAGTAAACACATATGGGGTTGTAAGTGAACACAAATATATTAACTGAAGGTGGTAGTTGCTGGGGAGAAATCTTTAGAAAAACAAATGCACAATCAAGCAAAATGAATACTAGTAAACTGGTATTCATTCAAATGAAAAGAGAAAGAGCGGGGCCAGAAATATATTTATAATATTCAGTGCATACCCTATGAAATATAGAAATTGAAGAGATAGTTTGGGTTGTGAGGGATGGGGAAAATGATGAAAGGGGTGACATTGATCAAGATGCATTGTGTTCAAATATGGATTTGTTGGATAGTAAGTCCTTTGTACAACTAGCTTCAAATAACAAAATGTAATTCAAAAAAAGAAATTGAAGCTTGAATGCTAAGGCAAAAGACCATTATACTAAGTGAAGTGTGCCAAGTTTAGAGAGTTTTAAGGTCCTTAAAGATAAACATATACATAAACACACGATGATCATATATATCCATATATATACATACATGCATATTTATGTATAGTTCTATATATATAGAACATACTTTAATTTCATATATGTATATGTGTATAATATATAATAATGTATATATCATATCTGTATATAATATATAATCAATTATATATCATGTATATACATATATCCATATATGTATATATAATGAGTTAGACCCTCATGAATTTATAATATTACAAAATGGCAATTATTGAGCATTTACTAATTGTTAAACACACTATGTATGCTAGTCTGTTTCTCATTGTTACAAAGAAATGCCTAAAGGACCCAACCTAGTTGACAAAGAAAATGGATTTATTTAGTTCACACTTCTGGAGGCTGCAGACACAGTGCTGTCATAAGTTCAGCTCTGGTGAGGACCTTGTGGCATCTTAGCAAGTGTGTGTACAAGATTGAGTGATTACATCATCAGGGAGAAAGTCAGAGAGCATGGGAGATTCAGAGATCAGGGGAACAATCATATAATAACTCAGTCTAGAAAGAAACTATTAAGGGTTCTACAAAAATTATCTTAATCCCTTCCCTAGGTCAAAACATCAATGGCCTAGTAATCTGCCACTAGACCACAGCTCTTAAAGGTCCTAGGACCAAGCCTCCACACATGAACCTTTGCAAATCCAACCATATCAAAATTATAGTGCAAAGATAGAAATTTTCTATTTTTTGTTTTGTTTGTTTATTTTTTTCACACTATTTACTCTCAATTGCTGGATTCAGCCTATACTGCTACATGACTTACTCTCTGTCACTCTCTTTAGTTGTGTTAGGTAAGCTGAAATAACATCACTGTTTTCAAGATCTTCAGCTACAGTAAACAAATTGTTTAATCACAGTCTCTTCATAGTCAATCAAAAGCATTATAAATGCCAGATGTCAGAGAAAGCACCATTCCTGTAGGCCTTAGAATGATTCCATGAGTTACACCCTAGAGCCAGCATTGCAACAATGAGATGTATAAGACGTTATGTCAAAAAATGAACTTTACATTGGGGGGATATGGAAGGGCAGGGATGGTAAAGGGAAACAAAGAGGAGGCAACAATGCTTGATAAGAAATGTACTCATTACCTTGCTCATGTAATAGTAACCCCTCTGTATGGTAGTTTCACAATTAAAAAATGTATTAATATAAAAAAAGAATAGCAAACCTGTGCAGGAGGTGGGGGAGGGAAGGGATAGTGGAACAACACCAAGGAAGGGAGGGGTAACAATGATCAACAAGTAATGTACTCATTGCCTTACTCATATAATTGTAACCCCTCTGTACAGCATCTTTACAATTAAAAAAAAAAAAAAAGAATAACCAATCTGGCTCTTCCACCTTGGCTATTTGACCTTGTAAAAGTAGTTACCTTTTCTGTGAATCCAGTTTTACCATTTATAAATGGAGATAAGGGTACCTTCCTACTTCAGTAGTTATTATTATTAAATGTTTAAAAGATTGTGCAATTTATCAATGGTAATATGAGAGTTAGGAGCTTGGCAGATTACTACAAACTAGGCTTTTAAGCACTATGTGGTTTTTGAATAGCTGAATGAGGGAAAGAATTTATATGGCAGCTTTGTTTCCTGTGTAAGTAGTTAGCCCAAATCACAACCCAGTTCCACAGTGACCTTTGGTAAGGGGGAACACTGGCTATATCGCTGAAGAAGCTTGCACATAGAGTCGGTGCTGAAGCATGCTTTATTTACCATGTGCTTCTGTTTTGACATAAGGGCTACCATTTCTATATCAGGAGATAGATATATATGAGGAGATAGGGAAGAACATTAGGGAAGGACAGAGACTCTGGAGCTAGACTTCAGGGTTTCTGTCCTAGTACTGTTACTTAATACCTATGTCATCATGAGCACAGTGTTCAATGACTCTATTTTCTTTACTGTCCTTTTTGTATAAATGGAAAATGACACTAATGACATTAGAATTCTAAGGTTATTTTGAGTACCAAATGAGTAAGCACTTATAATAGAGCAGGGCCTGGCACACAATAAGCTTTCCATAATAGTAAATAATAAAAAATAAATAAATAATGTACCGCATTCTGTGAATGGATGCAATTATCATAAAATCCAGTTTCTCAAGCTCATTCCCTGACTGATTTCCAAAACAGATAGTGATTGTTATTTGAAGCTTGAGAAATCGAATTACACTTTGTTTCCCTAACGGACTATTAATACCTAAAATCACCTGATTCCCAGATTTAAGCATGACAAAGGAAAGGCCACTGAGAAAGGGAAAGACATTGTTTCCTGTATGAGGATTGGTCTGAAATCCTTTTACTTAAAAAAAATTGACCATGGACAAAGAAAAATACACAACAAATAAACCTGCTCTGTTTACCATGGTTACCTATGTTACAAAGAGGAACTAGAATATTATCTCCTCAGGAGTCATTGAAGGAAACAGTAGGTTAATGTTGAAAATGTAAAGTGTTCTTTGAAATAATTTCTATGCTTCTTCACCTGCTATCTGAGTCACCAGGAACACCAACTAACTGAAAATTGTTTGTATCTCATTTAGACATTTATGAATCACTTTGTATAACATTGTCGACAGGGCTAGCTGTGAACACTGACAAGTTTAATGATTTTTTTCCTCCATGTAGAAAGTTTCCCAACCACCTGCATTCAGACTTTATTCTATAGAAATAAAAGCATTCTATTTGCAAGAACTTACCTAGAAAAGGATTTTAAAAAAGTGAAGACTTGTCCCTGAAATATCATCTCAACTAAATATGTAAAACATAAGCACACAACAGGCTCTTTTATATTTCTTTTCATATAATTCAGTACTGTTTCTTTTTTTTTTTTTTTTTTTTTTTTGCCTGTCATGGGGCCTGAACTCTGGGTCTGGGCGCTGTCTCTCAGCTCTTCAGCTCAAGGCTAGCGCTCTACCACATGAGTCGCAGCGCCACTTCCGGCTTTTTTCTTTTTGCTTATGTGGTGCTAAGGAATCAAACCCAGGGCCTCATGCTTGCAAGGCATGCACTCTACCGCTGAGCTACCTTCCCAGTACTGTTTCTTAGCAGGTAAGAGGAGTCAGCCCAGCGCAAATTTACTGGATGTTTTAACAGTTATCAGGGTAAAAATGTTAGACATGCAGAAGATGCCATTACCTATAGAAATTAAGTTAATTAGCTATAAAATTAAGTTTTTAAGGAACTTACTATGGAATTTCAATCAAATAGAACTAATCACAGGGTAGAGCTAGGTTAATAGCACAGATCACTAAGGTCATGTTAGTATAATGAAATAAATCTGGGAGATGAGGTTATGATTACTTTAGGCAAAAGTAATAAATATTTAGGTCTATATGGCTCAAGCTGGCCTTGAACTGGAAGATCTTCCTAACTAACTCAGGTCCTTGGTTGCAAGAGTATGTGCCAACATATATAACTTCTTGCTATACAATATCACTAAATGGTTCTGTTAATCCTTTTAGGTTAGAGTAATCTATTTTCCACAGTTGTTAACTCTAGGGAATTTGTAGAGGTAGCCTCTCTCTCTCTCTCTCTCTCTCTCTCTCTCTCTCTCTCTCTCTCTCTCTCTCTCTCACACACACACACACACACACACACACACACACACACACACACTTCTTTTCTGTTCTCTCTCTTTTCTTGTGCCATTCTTTGGTCTTGAACTGAGGGCCCTGTCATCGTCCCTGAGCTCTTATGCTCAGATCAGGGCTCTACCATTTGAGCCATCATTTCACTTCTGAATTTTTAGTGCTTAATTGGAGATAAGAGTCCTATAGGTTTTTCTGTCCTGGATGATTTTGAATCGAGATCCTCAGATCTCATCCTCCTGAGTAGCTAGAATTATAGGCATGAGCCACTGGTGCCAAGCCAGATAGCCTTTATTTATTGTTGTTTAAGGAGCTTAGACTCATCATGATGTTGTGGCTACTATAATAGGAATGGCTGGAAATGAAGCACCTGAAGCATATTAGTGATGGGTTCATGAGTAGACATGGATGAGTATACCAATCTGTGCCCTAAGTATGAAAAGTGAACACAACTACTTTTCATACATGTGACCTAACAGAAACACATACCCAAATGGAATCACAAGAGACTGTATGTAAAAACTTGTGCTACATTTATGTGAGAAGAGAAAGCTGAAGTGTATAAAATGGTCTCATAAGTGCCAGTTTTTAAGACTAACAAAAGGTATAGATATGCTTTCTGATGACCTCTATATATGTGTGTGTCCATCTATCTGCCTGTCTCTCTTCTCCATCCATCTATTTGACAGTGTCTTGCTATATGGCCTATGCCAGTTCCTAGAACTCATTATAGCCCAGGAAGATTTGGCATGTACACACTTCCTAGGTTAGCCTACCAATTACTGGGATTACAGTTAGTTACCATCTGCAAATGTTTGACATAACTTTTACCAAAACAAGAGCTATTCTTTCATAATTCTCTGTACTTAAATGTTATTATTGTCCTTCATATCACCACAGTTCAGAAAAGAAAACTATACATTTAACTATGGATATGTAAGGTTGTCATTCAAAGCAACATGCTTCTAATTTCATCATTGTCTCAGATTAGCTCCTAGACAAGTTTATGTTTCTATCATCATAGAACACAATGAAGGATGCATCATTGCTCATTATGTGTCCCCCTTCCCATCACCCATTTTGCCAGTAAAACAATGATAAATCCTCAGTCTATACCTCTAGTTTCTTTTTTTTTATGTTTTTTTTGTAAAAATACTATACAGAGGGGTTATAGTTATATGAGTAAGGTAATGAGTACATTTCTTATTGAGCATTGTTACCTTCTTCTTTGTTTGTCCCTTACCCCCACCCCCAAGTTGTTTTTCAACAGTGTCTTGTACATCTCATTGTTACAATGGGTCACCCTGTATCCTGATTTCAGCATTTTGTTATTTCCCTTCCCATCTTCAAATTAGAAAAATATATATTCAAGATGCAGGGCACCGACATCAAATACAGTGAAAACAGGGGTTATCCTGTGGAGGAAGAACATACAAAAGAAACAAAAAAAATCACATAGTACATTTTAAATACGTTAAAAGCAATAGCAAGAAGAAAAAACCACTTGTGTCCCTATCTTGGGGTTCATTTCACTTAAGAATGGCTAATAGACACATGAAGAAATGCTCAACTTCTCTAGGCATAAAAGAAATACAAGTCAAAACAACATTGAGATTCCATCTCAACCCAGTTAGAATAGCTATAATCAAGAAATCTAATAACAGCAGATGCTGGAGGGGATGTGGCCAGAAGGGAACCCTACTGCATTGTTGGTAGGAGTGTAAACTTGTTCAATCACTTTGGAACACAGTTCCTCCACATACAGCTCCCCTATGACCCAGCAATCCCATTTTTGGCATTTATCCAAATGATCACAAACAAAGCCATACTAAAGCTACCAGCACAACTATGTTTATCCCAGCATTATTTACCATACCTTAGATTTGGAACCAAACTAGATGCCCCTCCATAGATGAATGGATCAAGAAAATGTGGTATATACACAATGTAATTCTATGTCTCCATCAAATAGAAGGATATGGCCTCATTTGTTAGGAAATGGAAGGACTTGGAAAAAATTGTATTAAGTGAAATAAGCCAGGCCCAAAGAAGCATAGTTCCCATGGCTTCCTTTATTTACAATAACTAGTATAAGTCTAGGACAAGCAGAAAAGATCAAAAGCTATGTACCTATACCCCTAGTTTCTAAATTTCTCTTGAGATCCAGATTTGTGTCCCAGAGGTTGTAGGTTATCTGTAGAAAAGAGAAGCATTCTTGAACTTCTCTGTCATCTTCTGAGAAGGTTTTAAGGACATTATTGCTTAGTCATGTAAAATTTTTCTCTGTCATAACTTCAAATTGTCTACCAAAATTTTCCTATTGTTAAATCTTTCAGATATGTTCTCAAATTTATTTTTAAAGGTTTTTCATATTCTTCTCCATCAAAAATATTGAATTTATAGAATATATTTGTATTTTCTTATACATAGAAAATATGCACACACATATATAATTTATGTATAGCATATTGTTCTTTATAGATTGTTAGCTATCTGATTTTAAATTTTTATATAAATTTCCCCCAGGTAAAACTTTCTTTTACTCTTTAATATTCATTTGTGAGTTTATAGCCCAGGTATGTATTTGTTTCTACTAAAATTATTTGTATTGAAATAAATTAAATAGACACTGGTATATTTCTGTCAACTTCAAGCCAAATAAACAGAAATAAATGTAGTATCAGAGGAAAATGTAATCGCTTAATAATAATATATTAAAATGGATACAAACATTTATAAACTGTGTATATGTTTAACATAGCCAGCCATACACAAATTTTATTTACTTATTTAAATTTGTTCTGTAAAGATGATGTACAGAGGGTTACAGCTACTTAAATCAGGAAATGAACACATGTCTTCTTGAACAGTGTCACCTTCTCCATCATTTTTCCTCCTGATCCCCCATCCCTTCAAGTTGTATATTTCCAACATAGTGTCTAGTGAGTATCCCTGATGAATTAGTCCACATTATGTCCCACTGTTTCTGTGCTTCCCTTTCCCCTCCCCAATTAAATAAACTTGCAAATAAGACAAAGGGTACAGAAATTAAAAAACAGTGACAAAGGGGAGAAAACAGAAAAAAGTCCAAAGAGTACAATAAAAACCCTCTTGTTCCATTCTTGGCATTTTAAATTCCGATAAGCATCATTTTATATGATGATGTGCACATAACTATTGAGCCTTTGCGATCCCCTTTTAAGAATATTCTCCTTTGGCCTCACTGTGTGAATATTTAGAGTCCTGTTTAATTTATTATGTCCAAGTATAATTTTTGTCTTTTCCTATCTATTGGGTTTAATTGTATATTTATAGGCACATTCTACTAATTACAAATGAGGGAAACCTTGTAGCCGATGTTTCTTTAGGTCTGGCTTACTTAAGTTAGTATAATTTTTTTGACTTGAAAAATATGAATGGGGTGATATCATTCTTTCTGACGGAAGTACAGAATTCTGTTGTTTATATATACCACATTTTCTTGATCCATTCATCCACTGAGGGGCATCTGGGTTGATTCCAGATCTTAGCTATGGTAAGCAAGCTGCAATGGACACACCTGTGCTGGTGGCTTAGTATGACCTGGTTTATGGTCAGTTGGAAAAATGTTCAGGAGTGGGATTGCTGGGTCATAGGAAGGCTCTTTGTTTAGGCATTTGAGGAATCTCCATGCTGCTTGCCAGAGTGGCTGAACAAGTTTACATTCCCACCAACAGTGTAGTAAAGTTCCCTTTTGGTCACACCCCTGCCAGCATCTGATTTTGTTAGTTTTCTTGATAATTGCCATTCTAACTGGGATGAGGTGGAATCTCAATGTTTTGATTTTCATTTCTTTTATGGTCAGAGATGTTGAATATTTCTTCATGTGTCCATTAGCCATGCACACTTCTTCCGCTGAGAAGTCTCTGAGTCTTTAGCTCATTTATTAATTAGGTTGTTGTTTCTTTGAGGTTTGTTTTTGGAGGGTTTAATTTTTTGAGCTCTAAGTACATTATAGATATAAGTCCCTTGTCTGATACATAGCTATTGGATAAATGGGATTGCATCAACCTGAAGAGGTTCTACTACATGGCAAAGGACAAAGCTAGGCAGATAAATACAAATTTTAAAAGTGATGGAGATAAAAAAAGAGAGAGAGAGATCTTTCATGCATTGTTTCTAACATATTTATAAGATTATGTCTTTGTTGCCTTGTATGTCCCTCCTCCATGGTACAACCCCTGTTTTCACTATATATGATGTTGGTATACGTGGAGGGGAAGGGAAAAAACAAATTGTTAAAACAGGGATACAGGAGGACCCATTGCAACAATGAGATGTACAAGTTGTTATGTCAAAAAACCAACATTACAACTTTGGGGGGGGAACAGGGAGGGGGGAGGATACAAAGGGACAGGAAGGGGAAACAAAGCAGGAGGCTACAATGCTTGATAAGAAATAAGAAATGTGCTCATTATCTTACCCATGTAATTGTAACCCTTCTGTACAGTATTTTCACAATAAAAATATATTTTAAAAAAGTGATGGAGTTAAAGAAACAAAAGAAGACAAGAGCAAAATTACAATCAGACATAGCAATGTACATGTTCTAATATTTTAATGCACAAAATTCACACATTAATGTAACTCAAATTGAATATGTTTTTTGTTGAATATGTTTTAAGAGCACAGAATATCTATGAAATTGATGGCATGATGAATCCTAAAGCAAATTTCAATTATTTTAGAAAATGAGTATTATAGAGTACTTTGTCCACAAATTAGTTGAATTGAACATATTCTGAGCATACTAAAATATACATAATATATTAATATGTAATAAAAATCATAAAATACACAATTAATTGTTAGTATGTTAATACAATTGATGGTAACATATATAATTAATATATGGTATAATGATATGTAGTCTAATATAGGCAATTATTTATACATGGATGTATATATATTTACATAATATATAATTAAAAGCTTAAAATAGTGTGAAAATATTTGCAAGTGAATATGTTTTAAAATACCAGTGTTAGAATTAAACCTTTATTTTATATATCAACCATACAAATTTCATGTAGAAAAAACAAGATCATGTAGAGGAGGTCACATTATATATGTTTTCAAATTTAATATGAAATAATATATAAACATGACTACAAATACAATGGTAAGTTGTAATCTCAATGTTCTTTTGATTTGTATTTCTTTTTTTTATTGTGAAAATACTGTACAGAGGGGTTACAATTACATGGGCAAGATAATGAGTACATTTCTTATCAAGCATTGTAGCCTCCTCCTTTGTTTCCCCTTCCCATCCCTTCCCAGCCTCCCCCTGCTCCCCCACCCAATTCTCCTTGCCCCCCCACCCCGCACCAAAGTTGTAAAGTTCGTTTTACACAAAATTCTTTTATGGGTAGAGAAGTTGAGTATTTCTTCATGTATCTGTTGGCCATTCTTATTTCCTATTCATAGAAGTTTCTCTTTAATACTTTAACCCACTTATCTATTGGGCAGTTGTTTCCTTGAGGATTTGTTGTTGGGGGGGTGTAATTTTTTGAGATCGAAGTACATTTTAGATGAGACCCTTGTCCGTTGTATGGCTAGTGAAGACTCTCTCCCAATCCGTGGGCTTTCTATTGATCTTGCTAGCTATGTCCTTTGCCATGCAGAAGCTCTGCAGTTCCATGCAATCCCATCTGTCCAACCTTTCTTTGATTTGTTGTGTTTCTGGGTCTCCATTAAGAAAATTTCAGCCAGTGCCAAGGAGACCTAGAGTTTCTGCTGTTCCTTCCTGTAATGTTTTCAAGGTGTCTGCTCCGACTTGGAGGTCTTCGATCCATTATAGTTGATTCTGGTGCAGGGTGATATATAAGGATCAAGCTTTAGTTTTCTACAGGTGATTAACCAATTTTGCCAGCAACATTTACTGAAGAGGCTGTCTTTCTTCCATTCTATTTTTTTAACTCCCTTGTCAAAGATTAGATGGCTATAGGTCTGTGGGTTCATTTCTGGGTCTTCAATTCTATTCTATTGGTCCTCAGCTCTGTTCTTGTGCCAGTACCAAGCTATTTTGATTATTATGGCTTTGTAGTAGAGTTTGAAATTTGTTACTGATATTCCTTCAGCAACATTGAGATTCCACCTCACCGCAGTTAGAAAGTCTATAATCAGAAAATCTAATAATATCAGATGCTGGAGGGGATGTGGCCAAACGGGAACCCTACCACATTGTTGGTGGGAATGTAAAGTTGTGCAGGATGGAGGTTCTTCAAAAGACTCCACATAGAGCTCCCCTATAACCCAGCAATCCCACTTTTAATCATTTACCCAAATGATCACAAACAAGGCCATACTAAAGCTACCAGCACAGCTATGTTTATTGCAGCATTATTTACCATAGCTAAGATATGGAACCAACCAGATGCCCCTCAGTAGATGAATAGATCAAGAAAATGTGATATCTATATCTATATAGATATATCTATATCTATAATCTCTCTCTCCATATAGATATAGATATATGTCTATATGGAGGCATAGAATTCCATATATATATATATATATATGTATATATATATATATGGAATTCTATATTCTATGCCTCCATCAGAAAGAATGCCATTGCCCCATTTGTTAGAAAATGGAAAGACTTGGAAATAATTATATTAAGTGAAGTAAGCCAGGCCCAAAGAAACATAGGTCCCATCGACTCCTTTATCTGCAATAACTAGTATATGTCTAGAACAAGCTGAAAAAGTTGAAAGCTATATACATTTGAACATATAAGATGTTGTTAAGCAAAATGAACCCCAGGATAGGGACACAAGAAGTTTTATATTTGTTGCTGTCCTTCTTCATGTACTTACAATGTACTGTGTAGTTTTTTTGTTTCTTTTGTATATTCTTCCCCCACATTATAACTCATTTTCACTGTATTTGATTCCAGTGCTCTGCATTTTGTATATACACTTTTCTAATTTGAGGAGGGGAAGGGAAAAATAAAATGCTTAAATCAGGATATGGTTGACCCATTGTAACAATCAGACGTACATGACACTATTTTGAAAATGAACTTTACAACTTCGGTGGATGGAGGGGAATAGTTGGGGAGCTGGAGAAGGAAGGGGTGGTAGGTTAAAAACAAAGGAGGAGGCAACAGTGCTTGATAGGAAATGTACTCATTACCTTACTCATGTAATTGTAACCCATCTTTACACTATTTTTACAATAAAAATGTATTAAAGGAAAAAATCCACATGGTATATGCATATACCATGAAAATTCCATATATGATATTTGAATGATATTGCACATGTGAATATGCTTTAAGCCCTGCTAAGGCTTACCTATGCAAAATATTTTTATTACCATTTTAGCAAACAGTTCTATAGAAAACCACAAAACAAATCATGTGCAAACCCTGAGTTCAATCCTAGTATCATTAAAAAAAAAACTTTTAAACAGGTTTTCCCCTCATCTCTAGAATTACAAATAGAAAAACATTATCTCAGCTGGAATCCAGTAGTAGTGATATAATCTGGAAAATACCAAGAGGCCCATCTGACAAATACATCTTTCTTTTAGTGACATTATTGAAATTCCCATTATTAGAGACAAAACAGAAAGTCTTTTTCAAATGCACTGAAGTGTCAGTGTATTATTGACTCTTGTAAGAACAAAAAATTAGCTTTGTAAATTTGACGTAATTTTAAAGTGAAAAAGTAAACCTTCATTTTAAATACACATATAAGAAAAGGCAATCAATTTAACCATCCATCACAAGAAGTTACAAAGAAAATAACACTTGTAACCATCATACAACAAAAGAAGGTAGATAATGAGTATCATAAGGTAATATAATGATAAATTCTGTGTCAATTATAAAGAGAGGAAACAAATCAAAAACAAGTAAACGCAAGAGACAGTGATGCATTTTGACCAAATAAAAGAAGGAAGCCAAGAATAACTAATGTAAGGAATGAAAAGTGAAATCTCTATTAATCTTAATGATATAAGAAAATGTCTAGAAAATACTGGATAATACTTTTAATAAAAAATTGAAATTTAGAATAAAATATATTTTCAGAAAAAAAACACTGACTAATACTGACAAGACAAAGAATAGGCAAGCTAAAATACGTCATATTGTTGTATGGCAAGAAAACATAGAAGCCACATTCTGAAAAACTGAATCAGAAGTCTTGATTAAAAGGCCAGCAATAGCATGGTAGACTCCTGTCTCAGAGAAGAGCAGCCAGCAACTACACTTAACACTGTTAGGAAACTGAGCCATGAAGACTGGGAGGAAATAACACATGAAAACAATTCAAACCACTTCAGCTCCAATGGAGAGTTGAAATGGGAGGCCATGGTGACTAGAGAAGAGCCAAGATATGGCATCTGACTGAGCTGGTAAAGGCCTAAATAGGGTCACCCCAGGGATAGGGTCATAGGAAAAGTCGAGTCCCAGGCAGTGGACTGACAGGTTTAGTAACCTATCATCCAAGTCCCGGCCCCTGCCTTCAGGGATTTAGTCAGGCCCATCACCTGGCAGGCAGAGGACTTAATTCCTCCACCATGAAGACAAGAGGCCAAACACTACCAGTTACAATGTAGGCAATATGGCACAAGCCATACCTGATCTCTTCACTTCAATATGACTATTAAAGTATCATTGTATGCCTATAAAATTAAGTAGAGATGGTAATTTGAAAAGAATGTAGGTAATTTTATTATTTTAATATATAATTCTTATCAAGGTTGTTCAACATAAGAGCAATAGAAAATTAATTGCATTTTTATAAAGTGACAATAGAAAATGAAAATGTTACATCTACGAGATTAAAAAATACATCAAGCTGTAAGCACCTGTTTCTTACTCCTGTAATCCTAGATACTCATGAGGCTGAGTTCTGAGGATCACAGAAAATCTATAAGATTCTTATCTCCAATAAACCACACAGAAATAGCCATTAGTAGTGCTGTGGCTCAAATGGTAGAGTGCTAGCCTTGAGCAGAAGTAGTTCAGGGACAGTACCCAGGCACAGAGTTCAAGCTCCAGGATGGCAAAACAATAAAAAGAAATAAATAGAAGTCCAGGCAAGCATAGTGATACACTTCTGTAATACCAGCTCTTGTGGAAGTAAAGGCAGGAGTTTGGCAAGTTTGATTGCAGCCTGGAAAAAGTTATAATATAACTGTCAAAAATATAAATAAAGATTGTAATGATATACTTCAAGTAGTAGAGCACTTTCTTATTAAGCATGAGATTCTTGGATCAATTCCCAGTAGGGAAAATAAAACAAAATTAAATAGAAACACATCTATGGAAAAGTGTAAAATCTTCATATCTAACATTCTCATACATTATTTGGATAAATGAATAATCCAGTAGAATGAAAAGAGAACACATAGAAAGGGAGAGAAATATGTGTGAATAGTAAATCAGGTAAGGGATTAATATTCAGAATACATGAAGAATGCTTAGAACTGAACAGAACAACTCAAGTAAAATGTTGACAGAAAATTTAAATACACATTTTGCAAAGAAGATATGTAAATGTCTAATAATTAAACAATATTGTTCAATATTATTTGTCTTCAGGGAAATGAAAATGAAAACCCATAAGATGCCATCATGCTCACCAGGCTGATTATGGTTTATTTTTGTTTTGTTTTTTTGTTTTTTAATTGTGAAAATACCATAGAGAGGGGTTACAATTACATGGGCAAGATAATGAGTGCATTTTTTTTTATCAAGCATTGTTGCCTCCTCCTTTGTTTTCCATTCCCATCCCTTCCCATCCCCCCACTAGCCCCCCCCCCCACGCCAAAGTTGTAAAATTCATTTTCGACATAACATCTTGTACATCTCATTGTTGCAATGGGTCCACCTGTATCCCTATTTAAACAATATGTTTTCTCCCTTCCCCTCAACAAATTATACCAACATCAAATACAGTGAAAATGGGTTATACCATGGGGGATGGACATACAAAGGAACAAAGTAATGTCTAATAAATATGCTAGAAACAATAGCAAGAAGGAAAAAAAATTGAATCCTCATCTTGGGGTTAATTTCGCTTAACATCAACTTATCTGACTGTTTCTGCTTGTCTCAGACATATACTAGTAATTACAAATAAGGAAAACCATGGGACCTGGCTTACTTCACTTAATATAATTTTTTCCAAGTCTTTCCATTTCCTAACAAATGGGGCAATGTCATTCTTTCTGATGGAGGCAGAGAATTTCATTGGGTATATATACCACATTTTCTTGATCCATTCATCTTCTGAGGGGCATCTGGGTTGGTTCCATATCTTAGCTATGGTAAATATGGTAAATAGTTGTCACCCTTCACCAGAATCAACTCCAAATGGATCAAAGACCTCGGAGTCAAAGCAGACACTCTGAAAACATTACAGGATGGAATAGGAGAAACCCTAGGTCTCCTTGGCGAAGGCCAAAATTTTCTTAATAGTGACCCAGAAACACAACAAATCAAAGAAAGGTTAGACAAATGGGATTGCATGAAATTGCAGAGCTTCTGCATGGCAAAGGACATAGCTAGCAAGATCAATAGAAAGCCCATGGACTGGGAGAAGATTTTCACTAGCCATACAATGGACAAGGATCTCATATCTAAAATATACTTAGAACTCAAAAAATTAAATCCCCCAACAACAAATCCTCAAAGAAACAAACTGCCTGATAAATAAGTGGGCTAAAGTCTTAAAGAGAAACTTCTCGGAAGAGAAAAGGATGGCCAATAGACACATGAAGAAATGCCCAACCTCCCTAGTCATAAAAGAAATGCAAATCAAAACAACATTGTGATACCACCTCACCCCAGTTAGAATGGCTATAATCAAGAACTCTAATAACAACAGATGCTGGAGGGGATGTGGACAGAAGGGAACCTTACTGCATTGTTGGTAGGAATGTAAACTTGTTCAACCACTTTGGAAAGTAGTATGGAGATTCCTCAAAACACTCCACATAGAGCTCCCCTATGACCCAGCAATCCCACTTTTGGGCATTTACCTGAATGATCACAAACAAGGCCATACTAAAGCTTGTTATGTTTTTTAAACAGAAAATAAATGTTGGCAGTAATTGATAGTGGTAGAAAATATCTTGTAGGCATAACATTTCCTCAAGTTAAACATTTCTATATCATCCAAAAATTGATATCCAAGAGGATTGAACACATATACACATAAATAACCCTAATGTAGACTGGTTCATAAAAACTTTATTCATAATAGACAATAAGTGGAAATTACCCTCTCCATAAATCATATAATATATATACACATATATGTCTCTATACACATATCAATATACACATATTGTGTTTGTTGCAGACACACACAAACATATACATGTATATTTATGTATACATATAGACAGTGACAGCACGGCAAAGCTTCTATGTTTTGCTTATCTTCTAATTCTTTTCTGAGATAAAACTACATGGATCTTCACTCTGTTATATTTTGTTGGTGTATGTTTGTATAATAACATATTTATGTGCATGTATGTCTCTGTGTATATACTTTCTGTGGCTCATAATTCACAACAAATAAAATCTATGATTTTAAGTTATTTATTTTTATGTTTTAAGTTATATTTTCATGTTTCAAGTTATTTAAGTTATTTTTTATGGCTCTCATGAACACAGCTAAGACCCAGGAACATGACTTTTAAGACAACTTATTAGAAACAACGCTGGAAGATTCTGAGAGCTCTCATACTACAGCACGATCCATTATTGGGCTTTTTTCTCCATGAAGCATTTTCTCCCCAAATATTAGTCCTTAATGAAAGAATTTTAATAGCTTCATTGAGAATAATTTGTTACTAATTATTAGTTCAACATTATGGACCAATCATTCATATTCAGGCCAAATAGAAATAACCATCCTTATAATTTATAACAGTAATATGGACTCGTGTGTATCTAAACAAATATAAAACCATATAGAAGCTGGGTGCCGGTGACTCACATCTGTACTCCTAGCTACTCAGGAGCCTGAGATCTGAGAATCGTGGTTCAAAGCCAGCTCAGGCAGGAAAGGCTGTGAGACTCTTATGTCCAATAAACCACCAAAAACCGGAATTGGCCTTGTGGCTCAAGTGGTAGAGTGCTTACCTTGAGCTGAAGAGCTGAGGGACAGTGCCCAGGCCCAAAGTTCAAGCCCCACGACCGACAAAAAAAAAGAAAAGAATAGTTTCAGTTCCTTGACACTTTTGTATGCTCTCCATTCTCTATTATATGTTCTATTACTCATACGATATACAGTTCCAAATTTGAGTCCCAAGGCAGAAAGTAAAGGCTACCATCAAAACAGAATCTCCTTTGTTTTATAATAATAATGGCTAGAAGTTCAATATTTCTGCTCAAACACAGGGACAGGCAGTCATATTTGCAAAAGGTCTCATAATGTTTGCCTTTGCCTTTACACAAGACAACATTTATAAAACATTTGCAGCCCATGTCAGGTGCTGGGCCTTCTCTAGGGAATTTGTGCTGTTCAACTATTGCCTTTCATTTGAACTTCAAACACCTTTAAAAATAGAGGCTACATTTTGATATCTTTTCAAAATTTAAAAAGCCTTTTTGTTTTCATCATTATACTATCTGCCATGGATTTACTTTTCACAAATGAATCAAAGGTAAAACTAATTATCTGATACAAAGGCCTGGAATTTTCAAATGAAGCTTTGGTATGGTTTACTCATGATGAAATTAAATACATGTACTTACTATTAGAGAACTTAAATATGATAATATTCTTCCTATAACAGGATGAGAGAATTAACTTTATATTTTTGTATTCATCTGAATAATTGAGGAATTCTTTCTGGACATAAATTGTGTTTACTTACTTTGCTGCAACAGCAAAATATAATTTGAATCAAATGGTTTATTATTATTACTATGTTTTTTATTATTATTTTGGTGGAAGAGAGGCTTGATTTCACTTTGTTTGCTCAGTTGGCATTGTACTGCTTGAACCATGTCTCCCCTCATGATTTTTGCTGGTAATTTTGGAGATGAAGTGTCTGAAACTTTTCTATCTGGTTTATAGGTCAGGTGCCCAAATGAATCAAATACCTTTTAAGTGAAAAGCATATTTGTTTTTAGGAAGATGATTTTCAAAATTATTTCACATCTCTGCAATATTTGTAGCGATGTCATAGAAACGTTATATTTTGCTATCTAAAAAAAAAAACATAGATGGGCTGGGAAGGTAGAGTGGTAGAGTGCTTGCCTAACATGCATGGAGCCCTGGGTTCCATTACTCAGCACTACATAAGCAGAAAAAAGCCAGAAGTGGTGTTGTGGCTCAAGTTGGGGTGCTAGCCTTGAGCTGAAGAGCTGAGGGACAGAGCCCAGGCCCAGAGTTCGGCCCCATAACAAAAAGAACAGCAACAACAAAATACATAGATGACTTAATTATATTCTTTTGTTTTTTTTATCAGGCTTGGACTCCTGGATCATCTGATGACTTCAAAAATCTGGTATGTTTTCTTTGTGTTTTGTTGGTGATGCTATTAGTTTTCGGCTATTTTTATGTTCTTTGTATTAACCTCTCTAAGAAGCTTCTCATTCTACTTCAGGCTTATCTTTTTTCTTAATCCTCTTCTTTTTTTTTCTCCCCGGAGGCTGAATCTGATAAAGCTGTCACAAAGCTGGTCAATTTTGTCTTAACCCAGGTTGAATGATCTAGTTAGTCCTCATATTCAATCTCAAGAGTCAGGATAACATTCCAAAGGTTGCATTTGATTTATAAGGATTCTTGAGAAAACAAAAGTCACCACTAATCGCTGGTGCTTATGGCTTAAACCTATTTTCCTAGCTATTCAGGAGGCTGAGTTTTGAGGATTCAGGGTTGGAAGCCAGCCAAGGCAGGATTGTGTGAGGTTCTCTTTTATCTCCAATTAATCACTGTAAAAGCTGTTAGTGGCACTGTAGCTCAAGTGCTAGAGCACTAGCCTATGCAAAAAGGTGCTCAGGTTCAATACCTAGGCCCAGAGTTTGAGCCTCCGGTGGGACCAAAACAAACAAAAAACACCAAAGAAATAAAAAAAATCAACCTCACCACTCAGAAACTAAAATAGAGAAAGGACTGATGAGTATGCCTAGAAACTATCAATTTGAAATTGATAGTTCTTTTCAACTATCAATTGAGGCACATACAACAATAAGATTTAAGCTACAGGAAAGTGATATATTAACCAAATTTTTGAAAGTTTTCAGCTTTTATAGTCTAAGGCTAGGAATTCTCTGGTTATGATTCTATTACTTCTCATGTGGCAATTCTCAAAAATCTTACAGCATTTACCTGGTATGTGTGTTTTCTAGGACTGCTAAAGATGTTTTGCACAACTAAAAAGCTAATTGCTGAGATGACTTTTTTATTTTCCAGTCTTGGGGTTTGAACTCTGGGCCTGGCACAGTGCCTGAGCTCTTCAGCTCAAGACAAGTGCTCTACAACTTGAGGCACAGCGCCACTTGCCACTTCTGGTTTTCTGGTAGTTAATTGGAGATCAGAGTCTCAGGGACATTCCTTCCAGGGCTAGCTTTGAACTGCGATCCTCATATTTCTGCCTCCCAAGTAACTAGGATTACATGTATGAGCCACTGGTGCCCTGCTGAGATGACTTTTTGATGAATTATGTAATTGTATGTAGTAGCCTAGCATTCATTTTTAACTCCACCCAGTCCTTTATTTCTCCAAATATTATTTAAGTATTGTTTGTATTCCAATTCACACACTCGCCCATACTATTCTGAATCTATTCAAGATTATAAGGCATATTTCTTCTTATATTTTATGTTATTTGCTATCACAAATACTGTGGTTTAAATTCTGTATATTTGTGGGTTCTTTGCTTTGTTTCCTGATGACCCTGATAACACTCACTGAACCAGAGTATTACAAATTTTAACTTGATGGATTGCAATCATGTCTCCAATTTTGCTGAGTTAGGATGCAAGAGTTGAGCATCTTCTTATGGAAGACCATTATCTCCCACTCTCAAATGTTTCTAGGGTATCTCAATAGGTACCTAATCAAAATTCTGTCTCAATATGATCCTCTCACCTTGATTTTCCATGTTGTTATTACTTTTCCAAATTCACACCTCCTTTACACAAGAACACTTTTGATAGCAGACTGTCCTGTTTAGCAAATATTGTTTGAAGAATTGAGATTTACCAAACTGTGCATACAATAGTTAAACTTATCTATAAATTCCATGACACTCGAGTCACTGCACCAGGACTTTTGAAGTGTACACATACACTTTCTTTATCTAGTCCTGTGTTGATGGGTACTTACGCTGATTCTGTAACTATAGCATTGTTAAGGGAGCTGCAGTAAATATAGGTATGTAGATATCCCTGTTGGGGTCTGACTTATTATTTTTCAGGTATAGCCCCAAGAATGGTACAGCAGAGTCAGATGGTTATTTAACTTTGTTATTTCATTTTTGAATTTAAATACATTTGTAGTAAGAGTAGTTTCATTGGGTTAATTCCATACATGCACAGAGTGTGTACTTTGAACAAACCTACCCCTTCCAACACATTTTTACTCCTTTTTCTTGCAATTTTCCTCTTTTTCAAACATCATTTGGTGAACTTTAATATATTGTATATGGGCATGCATCTGTGTTAACTATTGTGGTATAAATTCCATCTTTCCAAGAGTAATTTTTTTTCAGGATCACACAGTTTTGACAGTTTTCCCTGTATTATATCACCTACCCTATCCATGTGCCTGCTTTTCATTGAGCAGTTTTTCAAGCTTATTAAAGGAGGTAGCAAGGCCAACTTGCTATTTACTGCAGCATGCTGGACGTATTGGTCTGTGCTTAAGAATTCCTTAATAAATTTAATCAAAGTTGACGAACTTGGGATTTCATTCCTACTTTAAAAATGAAACTTTAAAATTTTATTACTATAATATTAACTTCTTCTTAGTTATGATTTTTCAAAGAAAGCAGTGGAATAAACATGAACAATGACCAAGGTCATTAATTGAAAATATTCTGAAATATTATGATATATTCTAGAATATTGTTTTTGTAGTACATCTTGAAATAAGAGAAAAAAATAAAATTCAAACCAGAGTGCTATCTAAATATAAAAGATAGCATGCAAACTAATATTCAAATTGAATGCATAAAATATACTCTATTAAGTTACCATATAAGTCTCAAACTAAAAAGTAATATTTATTCAGTAACTAACTGCCAGCAATAACATTTTATTTCAATATAAAGAACAAATATTACCTACATAGAAGTTGAAATATTTACAGAATATCTTATTGCAGCATTTTTTTTACTTATGTAAGCTATTTAATGCTTATGATTCACTGAGTTTTGTATCTATCTGTGTAATTGTGCAATTTGTTCCAATTCATAAATGTTATTTTCTGCACCTGGAGTTTGGACCTTTGGAGAGGTCAAGAGACTAACATATGCACAATGATGTATGGTTGAAAGGAACTCAAGTTGGAAGCATTCATTGTCTATCAGGTGCAATGTTCACTGTTTATACATATAGTAAAATTTCAGCCTCAGCTCTGAAATCACATCATTAACAAATTCAGAGGCTGAGATTTTAGTGTAATTTTTGCATCCAAAGATGATACTGAAATATCCTTACTAAAGTAAGATTTTAGTGAATCTCAATTCTGCCTGTTTTCAGCAATAACCTTGATATGTAGTCCTCAAGAAAATTCGTACATTAGTTTAAAGTGAGATTTCATTTATTGTACCTTTACATTTATTAAAGGAAAAAAAATGACAACTGCTTATTTTAAATTCCAAGATGAAAAATCCTACCAGGTGCATATTTTGAACACATATGCAAACATCTTTTATATATATAAAACCCTTCAGGTCTGGGAAGGTAGCTCAGTGGTAGAGTGCTTTCCTTGCATCCATGAGGCCCTGGGTTCAATTCCTCAGCACAACATAAGCAGAAAAAGCTGGAAGTGGTGCTGTGGCTTAAGTGGTAGAGCACTAGCTTTGAGCTGAAGAGCTGAGGGACAGTGCCCAGGCCGAGTTCAGGCCCCAAGACTTAATCCTTCAGAAGGCAAATAATGGTGAATACTGGAAACTCATTCATGTTCTCTATTTTAAATACTTTTTTATTGTAAAAATACTGTACAGAGGGGTTACAGTTACATGAGCAAGGTAATTAGCACATTCCTATCAAGCATTGTTACCTCCTCCTTTGTTTTTCCCCTACCATCCCTTCCTTCCCACCTCCACAACTACGTTCCCCCCTCCTACCCTGCCCGCCCCCTCCCTTCGCTCCCTTTCCCCCCACCACCCTGCCTAAATTGTAAAGTTCATTTTTCAACCTAGTGTCTTGTACATCTCATTGTTACAACGGGTCGACCTGTATCCCTATTTAAAAATTTTGTTTTTTCCCTTCCCCTCCCCAAATTAGTGTTCTCAATTTTTAAATGCAAATTTTATGTAAGTTTGGACATCTTGCATTTCTGTTATAATATGGTAGGCAAATTTCAAGTAATACTCAGGTGGTTAGCATTAGTCATGAACTTTATTTCAAAGAAAACAAATTATTCAACTGTACTACTGCATTTCAAAAAAATCTGCCTTCTGTCTATAGGGCTTTAAATGTTTCTTTAATAATGTACAAATGCACAAATGCTATAAATTACTTTCCCTTAAAAAATTAAATGTTTGAATATCAAGACTGTAATTTAGTGGCATGTACCTAGTGCGTATAAGGCCTTGGCCCTATGAGATTCCTACACTGCACAATAAAAAAATAAAAATTTTGTTGTACATTAGTTGGTGTTTTCTAGGGTTTTTATGTTGTATGTATGGATAAGAGAGAATGACATTTACCTAGCTTGCTTCCCAATCTTTTATTTTCTAAAATAGATATGAAAGTATAGAAATTTCACCCTTGTATACAATTATTACCATTGTTGGTATGGGTGTATATTATTAGGGTAGAGACATAAATCATGTTGAGATTTAAGTACGGAGCCATTTATTTGTTAATTAATTTATTTTTCTCAAACTTTGAAGGAGTATTTGGTGCAAACATTCTGATAATGATTAGATAATATAAAACCACTAAGGTGTGGCTTTGATTTCATGGACCTTCCTTTTTAGTTAGGCAAAATTAAGTTGTTTATTTACTTATTTTTAATTTGATAGCAAATAAAATTTTGAGGCGTTGGCTACCACACACACGTGTGTGTGTGTGTGTGTGTGTGTGTGTGTGTGTGTGTGTGTGTGTGTGTACTAGGTCTTGAACAAGAAGACTCATGCTCTCTCCCTTTCTCCCTTTCTTTCTTCTTTCTTTCTTGATTCCTTTATCCACTCAAGGATAGAGGGCTACCTCTTGAAATATGTTTGTACTTCCAGGTTTTTGCCTTACTTCGTTGAAGTACCAAGCTAATGGAAACTATAAGGCATATAAGAAGTACTACTAGTACTAGAACAGCAGAATGTGGGGCTCCTTGCTGTGTTGCATATTAAGGAGATGTTCTTTTCCCACTTTGCAGTTAGGCGTGGGCATGGGATTTCTTCTGACTCAGAAAAAAATAAACCGTATCATTCATTTGCAGATTATTTAAAACACAGGCTAGTTTTTCCAGTCTCTTTATGCCTATGTAGAAGAGGCTGTAGAGGAGGCACCAGTTAGAGATGGTGGAGCCACAAAGCTCAACAGCCCATTCTATGTCACTGATGGAAGACAGCTACTGTGGAAACACCTAATTCCATCACCCACTTATAGAAAAAGACGACATTTCTGTGCCTTAAGCTCCTGAGCTGCTTTCTGTTTTATTTTACTTTATGACAGCTGTATGAAAATTGACCAAAGTAATCAAATGGGCCTCAAGATTATGATACTATACTTTTATAGTGATACTAGTATCTACAAACATATTTCCATGGGCATACTTTGTCAATTTTATTTTAGGCTTGAAGTAACTTTTTCCTTTACTTCACTAAATAATCTGAGCTACCATTTGTTTTTGGCAGTCAAGTTAACCCTTTCACTAATAAAATAAAATTTTCAGTAACACATTACTAGAACTCAGTATTATTCATATACCAAAGGTCTCAAAGTAATGAAACATAAAACAGGGAAAAATAGTCAGGTACCAGTGGCTGAAGCCTGTAATCCTAGCTACTCAGGCAGCTGAGATCCGAGGATCATGGTTGAAGGCAGCCAGGCAGGATAATCTGTGAGACTCTTATCTCCAATAAACTACTGAGAAAAAACTGGAAGTAGTGCTGTGGCTCAAGTGGTAATGCACAAAGAGGCTCAGGGACAGCACCCAGGCCCTGAGTTCAAGCCCCAGGACCTGCAAAAGTAAAAAATAAAATAAAATAAAATAAAAAGAATAAGATAGGGAAAATACACAAGACACATCTAAATTCAAAAAGCTAAACTTTCTTGTGCAATCTGCACTGCATTCTTTCAGTGCCATTTTTAGTTCTTTCATCCTAATTGTTCTTACATAACAATACATGTTAAATAAACCCAACAAACAATTCTTTCCTGACTTAGAAGGGTCGCTGGGTCTTAGATGGTTTTATTTTGGTGCATTCCCCAGGTAACTATGCTCAGTCCTTACTGCATTTGTTAGAATGACCTATACAAACCCTCCTCCCATTGGCTCCTTTTGCTTTTTCTCCTAAAAGTCTTCCTGTGATGTTTCAGCTTTACTTTTGGAAAGCCAGGCTAATTTAAATGCCACCAACATGCCCAAGGAGCATCATTTCTGCAATAGCTAATTAGTTAAACATCACCTATTTTCTTCATACACAGGACTGGAAATCAAAAATAATTGTATACAATTACCTGGAATTGAAAGGACTTAAATTTATTGCTAAGGAAGGGGGCAAAACAAATTATGCCTCATAAAATATTTCATGTCAATCACTAATAGCCTCTAAAATAGTCATGGGACATGAAAAGCCACCTCCATAATGTTTATTCAACTTTTGTGAATCAGAGTCACTGCATCAGGGACTCAGTCTGACCTGACATGTCACATCTCCACAATAATTTCCATTCACCAAGGGTCTATGTGTTCCTCTCATCTAATCTCAACTTTATGATGGAGTTCAAAAAGCTTCACAGGGTAACACATTCCATTTTCAGAAGAATACTAGTATTTAAATAGGTTTCCCTTGCATTAAGGAAAAAAACATATTTTATGTAGGTTGTTCACCTGTCAGGCTGCGACAAAACTCATGTACTAGTCAATAAAACTCCAGAATTAAGTTTAAATAGTGTCCACAATTGAACTAAATAGACGATTATCCTTTCAGTGGAAATTAAATTTCCTATCTTTAACTTGTTGACCATCTGATATAGAATATTAATAAATACTTTTGTGAAAACAACTGAAATAGTAACTTTAATAAGTCTAATGTCATCTTATCTATAATAGTATTGATATATTGTAGGAATATTTTGTGGTTAATGAAGCATGGCATTCCCTGTGTGATCTCTTGCCTCCTGTTCTAAATCAAGCTGTTCTTCTCCAGGTATTCACAAAAATAGAAAAACTCCCCTAGTAGGGTTTTTTCTAACTTTTGAATTTTCCTATTTAGTGTTCTCTGTTCTACTATGCTACCTTCTCTCTTTGGTATCCAACCCACTGAGCTTACTAAAAAAGTGTCATGGGGACTGGATATCAGGGAAATGTGACAATTTGCAAAATTAATGATTCTGTCAACTTTGCATCTTCTCTGTTTTTGAGAGTGCTAACACAAGTCTACTTTTCACAAGCCTTAATACAGTCTCATGTCAAAGAAAAATACCTATGTAAAAATAGCTGCCTACTAACTCATTAAGACATTTGAAGATATACATTTCTATATATCACTTCTATTTTCTACTTGATGCTGTCCTAACTTATGTGTTTTTGTTTTCTTTGTTTATTTCTGCCATGACTTAGATTTAAACTCAGGGCTGCACACTCTTGCTTAGATTTTTCACTCAGGCTTGTACTCTACCACTTAAGCCATTCCTTCACTTCCAGCATTTCCCTGGTTAATTGGAAGTAAGTATTTCAAGGATTTGTTTGATTGGGATGCCTTTGAATTTCAATCCTCAGATCTCAGCTTCCTGAGTAGCATGAGTAAACATGAGTTTCTAACACCCTGCTAATTTACATTTTTAATTGTATTTTGCAATCTCAAGAACAAAGAAACATTTAAAAAAAAGACTGAAGAAATGGAGTATTAATTTTCCTAGAGCAATATTTTCAGTATAGACTTGCTTAACTAACATTAATATAATTTTTGTGGATTATCACTTACAAATTTTGATTTAGTAACAAATAAGTATCTTTCACTTACCAATTCTATTTTATAGGCACCAAATTTTTCTCTTGACTATGCCAGGTTATTTGCTGTTACTCTATTTTCCAAATGTTTATATTCTATACCTTTATTTAGGACTTCTTTTTACCAAAGGAAATAGCTCTAATAATGGATTGAAATCAATATTCCCCCAGAACACTAATTTCCAGAAAGATATGTCATATAAGATTTTGTCATTTCTAATTTTGACATTATAGCTTTGATATGTTGAGTTGAAACCCTTATGAATAACTAAAGATAATAAGAATAAACATCATTATATATATGCATACATACATATGCACAAAAATCTTGGTCTTTCCCACTCATTTTTTAAAGATGTCAGATTGTCTGTCTTAAGGGCAACTGCTCATTCTGTAAGAAAGTGGTCCCAGTAGCATGATTCATAATATCAATATTAATAATATGACTAATGTGCCCTCCAACACAGAACACATTGATGACCGGGGCAGCAGATAGCTAGAGTTTTGAGAACAGTTCATGCTACTTCAATGTACAGCTCCAAAATAATTCTACCAGAAAGCGTTGAAATACAATACAGAAATGGTCCAGAATCCTAGAATGAGATTAGCCAAAATATTAATGAACTTGAATCATTAATTTCCATAGAAGAATTAGTATCTCTCAGCCAAACATGTGTTTTTCCTACCCATATGCCAAGTTTAAGGTCTTGAGTCAAAATGTCTTGGTGTGTTGAAATGGGACTTTTATAGAATAATGGCACCCAATTCAAGTGTCATTGTGGCATGTGCTTGTTCTGATTCTTTTCAAGAAGCAAGACTTTTTTTTCATAAAAACATCACAGTCCTTATTCTTGTTCCTGAATTTGCCAAACATTGTCATTTCAGGATACCATTTAATGCTAGTGTTTAACAAAATTTATTTTGAGCATTTATTGGAAACATACCCTATGCTTTATAGCTTTTCAACTCAATTAGTATGTTCTTCAGTGCCTTCTTTGAAAAGATTCCTAACCCATTGTCATCACTTCCCATGTTATTTCTTCCCACACTGTTTCAATACAGCAAAAGGAGCCAGATTTTCTCAGTAGGAGTAAGCTCCTTGAGAGTAAATCCTATATGGAGATTCCATGGAACCTTTGAAGTCACTGCTGCCACATTTAATTCAAAACAATCTTAAGTAATTCTATGTATATTCAGTACTCTTCACAGATTTTTCTAAACGCTGTCCAGATTTCAGATATTTCCTTTCATGTTCTTAAGTAAATAGGAAGTTAAAACATGGAGTGACTTATCCTTAGTTCGAATATCTATAGTAAAAATGGCATATTTCTGGAGGAACGTCTTTATAGGCCTTAAAATTCGATTGCTGGACATTTATACTTCTGACTTCTACTGTAACTTTGACAAATCCAGACCTTAGATTTATCATCTGTAAAATGAGAGCTCAGGAGTCAATTGCTTCTAGTTGGGAAGATCCATTTCACATGGAGAGTCTCACCCCTTTCCACTTTTGTATATGAGTAAACAGCTACAATATATCTTCTTATATTCCCACTAAATTTCATAGAGGTGAAGAACATGAAACACTTGGTAGCATCATTTTATTTTGTTTTTAAGATGGTTCCTCTGCCTCATTTTCATATTTTGATGTTAGTTTCTTTTATGAAAGAAAATGCTTTGATATAGTTTTATTGAAAATAAAAACAATAACACACCTGTTTTATTTATGTTTACTTATATATATGTATGTACATACACATACAGACATACATGCATATATATACACATATATATGTATATATGTGCATACATATATATGTATGATGTATATGTGTATGCTGGTCCTGGGGTTTTTGAACTCAGGGCCTGAGTGCTGAGCCTCGCTTTTGTGCTGAAGGCTAATGCCATATCACCTGAGCCATAGCTTCATTTCAAGCTTTTGTGGTGGGTAACTGGACATAAGAATCTCACAGATTTTCTTGCCTGGGCTGGCTTTGAACTATAATCCTCAGAACTCTAGAGCTAGGGTATGAACCACCTATGCCTGACATTAAATAGTTCATGCTTATTTTATGTGTACCATTTTCTTCCCTTTTATATAAAGGGATTAATTATTTAAATAACCATAGTTTATCCCCAATAGTCAGTTCATCTTAGTAACAAAAGGACATTTTGAAGAGCTAAGAATGTTTAGAATTTATTCTCAATTTTATGTTAAAATGGAGTTTTCGCAAACTTTCTGTACTAGTTTATTTTTTTATTTCTGTGAAGTGAATTTTTATTCTTTGCTTTGTCATCAGTTTGGTTTTCTCAATTGATTTTGCTTCAAAGATATATAACTTCACTTTTTTGGCAAAGAATTATTCAATGATCTCAATTACATTACTAAACAATCAATATTTTACTCTCCATTTAAGCTAATGAAATGGAATTCTTCCTGTCCTTATAGTTATATTCAATGACAAAATATGTTCTATGTCAATAATAAGAATATATAAATTATCTTATATTGGCCCAGAATTGCATGACTATGACCAGAACTCATGTGAATCCATGAAACTTTCAAGTTGACTTTGCATTACTAGTCTAGGCTACACTGGAATAATATAATGTTCCAGCAGTTGTTTCAATACTATGCAAGGTCCTTCTTAATCCAGTTATCTTGCTTGGTAAACAGCTTCCTATATTTCAGAACTTATGGTAGTCTTATGTTAAAGCAAAATTTAGGTCAGTTAAGAGTAAGAAAGGGCATGCAATCCTGGTAGAAAATACTGTTCTAGTTGTCTGATATTGATAAGCCTGGATTCAATACTCATTATCCCCAAAACAAAACAAAACAGTAGAAAATAAAAGAAGTGGAAGGAAGGAAGGAAGGAAGGAAGGAAGGGAAAATAATAAGCAAAAATAAAAAAATGGAACTGCATTCAGGTAGGTAAATCTATGGTCCCTTTTTCAGTATGCTAAATTGAATTCAATAAATTGTTTTGCAACAAGTTAGACCACTTATTTGAAAGTGTATACTCTGTCCATTATACCATTTGCCTAACTATGTACCTTATTTCAGAAACAAAAACGTTCTTATTTGTAGATGGAAACAACCTTCCTCAGATTCCTTTCTAGAGAATTTCAGCACTTAATACAGACCAAATTCTCTCTGTCCCTGTGAGGAAAAAAAAAAAAAAACAAAAGCAGGAAGGGAACAAACAACAGTAAACATCATGTTCCTTCTTTGGAAAGAGATGAAATGATCTGTGAGTCCCTGGGCTCATTTTTCTAAATCCACTAACATTTCAATAGCCAGTTCAGATTTAGTCCTTGGTAAAGTCTCACAATGTCACAGGTATATCTTCTTGGTCTTCATGATGGTTAATTTATGATTCAAACTATGTGTTTTGTACTTAGTGCAATTTATTCATACAATGTTTTGTGCATATTGGTAATTCCTCTCCCCTCCATTCACTGCAGTTAAACAGGTCTGAACATTTCTCTCTGTCTCTTCTTTTAAATAATGTGTATTTTAATCTGATTTTTGCTGACTAATCAAAATCATGATCACTTTCCTTATCATAATCACCTAGGTCCTTAATTTTGTTTGCCTTGGTCTTGTTTCAATAAATAAGAGTATAGAGGTTTGTTGCTACATAAACAGAAGGATATTCTATTTGAAATTGCTTAGAAATAAGCTGCAAGGTTAGGATTTTTTTTTCATTTTTAAAGAACTAAATGTGGGCTCAGAGCAGTTGTTCATTTACCAAAGTAGAATAAACTTGCCTGTGTACAATTATTTTATTAAAATGTTTGGATGTGGCTAATAAATGCTAAGTATTAAAATTGTTTGCCCGGAAACTGAGCAAATCAAAGTGAATGAGATTCCTGGCTATATTAGTAGCCAAATTAATTGTTCGTCCATGTTGTGATTCCCTCATTCATCATAGTCTTCATTTTTCCATTCTCTCCATCAGTGGGGAACTCACCAGCCTCCAGTGAATGCAACTACCTCTAAGGTTATGTGGAAGCATTTGACTTAGGCCATAGATGGCATTTCAGACCTCTTATTTATTCTTTTGGCATTTTGTGTTTCAAGTGTTCAAAGGGGTCAGAACATTGAAATGAATCTGGAAACCATGGAAGAAACTAAGAAGAGCTTTTTTTTCTACCATAGTTTGAATAATTGTCTATTTTTGTATTTGAAGTACACCTGTATGTTTAAGACTGGCAGTTCATCACAGGATAGTTGTTTTATGTAGCAGATATTTGCTGTCAACAATTCTTGCATTTTAGAGTGCCTTCCTTGACAAGCTTGGGAAGGAACTTTTTCTCATGGGTTAGTGCTCCTCCTTCCCTGCAGGTTTAATTTGTTTCTGACTGAAGGAGAGCATCATGCTTTTGGCAGTGTGCAAATTAAAAATATTAATGAACTGAGGTAAAAAGCAGAAGATTTTTTTATTAAATCACAATCAAAATTTATGTTCCTATCTCAAAGTTGCTAGCCTGTCAGTGTGTCCCTAGGCGCAAGCAATAGGGAATAAAATCTGATGGATTTCATTTCTTTGCACTATGGTTTTTGCTGATTTCTTTTAGCAAAGGGGAACTGTTACTATTTCCCTTTTCCATTCAAATAGCTACTTAATGAGAGTCAAAGTATTTGAGTGGGTAGTTTTCATTATTATTATTATTATTATTATTATTATTATTATTATTATTATTATTTACATTTGCTTGAAAATTCCATAGAAACTCAAAATTAAAGTCTACTGGTTAAACAGCAAGGAAAAGTTTGTTTGAACTTTGAATTTTCCTAAACTGTTGCAACACAAATGCTGGATTGAATGCCAAAGGAAATTTACTTGAATATACACATCAAAATGACAGTGTTTCTGGCTTATTTTCCCAGTGAACAAAGCCCTTCACATCATTGGATTCAAAGTTTTACTTGGCAATCATTCCATGGTTCTAAAACAGACCTGGTTAATTATGTGGGCTATGTGAATGCATCTCTTTTGTCATCCATATTAAGAAAGCTGTTCAAATTAAACAAGATTTCTTAATCTCCACACTTGAAACATTGTAGGATGTATAGTGGCATTCCTGCCTCCTACCTACCACATGGTATAATAACCTACACATTCTAATATTTCTAATGTCTCTTGACATTGTGAAACTCACAGCCTGTAGGATGAAGTGTCTCTGGGATATTACGGATATAGCTCTTGAATTCTTCACTGTCAGCATGTTTTTCAACTCTGAGAATTAGTTATTAAAACAAGTTAACAAGACATGTGTTATTGTTTCTCATATAACTTTACTTTTGGGGGTTTTATTGTTGTTTGTAGAATAGTAACATATTTATAAACTCGTAGCCAGAAAATAAATAGAAATAAAGCACATACATTATCAAATAATTATAATATGCTCGTGTGTGTGTGTGTGTGTGTGTGTGTGTGTGTGTGTGTGTATGCAATATCTACCTTGTACCAGTACAAGATAATTGACACCTAAGTTATTCATGATAGTAACCTGGATAGATAATTTTCTGGTTGTTCTCACAATAAAAACAAATGATCTTTTAAGCTAAAAGAGAGGTTTCAGTTTGACAATATGACTAAATTAGTATGACTCCTTTGTAAATAGAAATTTATAATTTTCTATGAATCTTTTAAATTAACAAAACCAGAAACTTCATTAAAATTTGCCATGTAAAACTGGTTACAGTAACCTGAATTAAGAAGCCACTCTATTAGTCTATCTTGAGTGGATTTATACTACTGGGGAGAATCAGAATCCTCTAATCTGTCCTTTTGTTTATTTGCCAATAATTGATTTTTTAATATTTTAGACCTAAGTATTTAATAAGTTCTCTAAAAACATTTCCTATTATAATTATATTTGTGTATGGAAAGGTCCCTAAAACTTAAATCTTTAAGCGCTGTGTTGCTGAACTTTTTCAACCACTGATTCACTATTAAAATTCTCCAACTCATTTAGCCTCATTTGAATTCTAGTTTTAATAAGAAAATGAAAAGTGTCATGAGAGAAAATGACATAGCCTTTTATTTATTTTATACTTTTGTAACAGATAACTTATAATGAAGTTCTAAAATGTATTTTGGATACAAATAAATTTAACTCATTCATATATTTCTAATTACCACAAATGTATTCATAGTAATGATAACAAAAATCCAAATGATTTTAAGAAGAAACAAAATGTACCTTGAGATAGCTTATGTTCATTGAGTGTGACCAGCACAACTACTTTCCACTGTCTTCTAGTCTCTTAAGACTAGAATACATAAATATAAATAATGCATAATATATGCAATACATAAACTTATACAAATGCATGTAAAGTATGGGAAAAAAATATCCTAGTCAGCTGAAGTAAGTGGGTTTCCTGAGGAACCATTCTCTCAGGAACATGAAGAAATCAACCACTAGTGAAATCTCCCTAAACTTTCAAAATATGACAAATGGCTGCTTCTGTATAAAAGGTGATGAGAGCACACAGGTCAATAAGACACAGCAAATACTCTTTATATTTTTATGCCTTTAAAATCTGCTTAAATCATTCCTCTTGATAAACAGGAATGATTTGCTACATTACCCACATACTGTCTTTCTCTTTTATAACAGCCAATTGTGAAATGTACTACTTAATAAACAGATGCAAAGGTTTGTAGTTTGTATGAAGATCGATTGCTTATGCGAAATGGAAATGAATACCATAAATCAAAGTGGCTCATTATACATTTCTTGTTTTGTAGCAATTTATCAGTTTTATTTTTAGTTTTTTTTTAAAATTTCCTTTTCTGTTCTGTTCTATAGTTTAACCACCTGAGAGTTGATCTCCTTTATAAAATTTGACTTTACAACAGTAACAGGGCAAAATATGGTATCTTGCCACAAAAGATTAGTGAGAAACTTAGAAGGAGACATTCTAATTAATGATGACTTACCAAGGACATCTAGAAAAATCAATTTAGAAATTTTATAGCTAAGTAAAAAACTTTTACAGGGTCTGGGAAGGTGGCTCAGTGGTAGAGCGCTTGCCTTGCATGACTGAAGCCCTGGGTTCAATTCCTCAGCACCATATAAGCAAAAAGAAAAAAGCCGGAAGTGGTGCTGTGGCTCAAGTGGTAGAGCGCTAGCCTTGAGCTGAAGAGCTGAGGGACAATGCCCAGGCCCAGAGTTCAGGCCCCACGACCGACAAAAAAAAAAAAAAAAACTTTTACAATAAACATTACAGTGTAAACGATGAATAGGAACACATGAGTGATTTAGAGAATTGTAAGCACTGCTGAATATTCATGATTAAACATTTGTATTTAATAATATGTTGTTTAATTTTAGACTATTTCCTTCTACCAGACTATGAATTCTCACTGCCTAACTTATATGCCAGTCTTAACTTTTAAACATTGAGTCTGTCAGAAAATAAAGAGCACAGACTTGCAAAGATGTAGTTACTAGCCGGGTGCCAGGGGCTCACGTCTGTAATCGTAGCTACTCAGGAAGCTGAGACCTGAGGATCAAGGTTCAAAGCCAGACTGGCCAGGAGAGTCCATGAGACTCTTATCTCCAATTAAGAACTAGAAAACCAGAAATGGCACTGTGACTCAAGTGGTAGAGCGCTAGCCTTGAGCTGAAGAGCTGAGAGATAGTGCCCAAGCCCAGAGTTCAAGCCCCACAACAGACAAAAAAAAAAGAAAAAAAAGAAAGAAAGAAAAGATGTAGTTACTGTTGGTATAATTTGTGGAGAGGAATGGAAAAAGCAAATTGTTTAAATAGGGATACAGGTGGACCCATTGCAACAATGAGATGTACAAGACATTATGTCAAAAAACAACTTTTTCAAGGGGATGGGGGATAGGAAGGGATGGGAAGGGGAAACAAAGGAGGAGGCAACAATGCTTGATAAGAAATGTATTCATTACCTTGCCCATGTAATTGTAACCCCTTTGTACGGTATCTTCACAATAAAAAAAAAAGAAGCTCATGCTATAATTGGCACTATCTAAGCAACCTGGAGTGTGCTTGGAAAAGGTTGTGTGCGATTGAGAAAATGGAGAAGAAAAACTCCAGAATTACAGTTTTAGTAAATTGTGTTTCTAAATTTGAGAGTGAGGTAGCCACTGAGTATCAAAGTGCAGAGACAGTGTCCCATTTTGTTTTATCCACTTCATTCTGAATTTAATTTTTATGAACATTCATTCTTACAGAAAAATATGAAGAGCAATGTCTTTGAATGTTATTCACAGAGCCTCTTCACACTTCTATGAAAGTGCTTATAAGCTCATAGATCTTCTCTTACACTGTAAATATAAAACAAATAAAACCCAGTGTGAGTCACTGATGACCTCAGGAAGCTGAGGTCTTGAGGATTGCAGTTTGAGGCTAGGCTAAACAGAAAAGCCCAAGAGATAACATCTCCAAATAGCCAACAAAAAGCCAAGCCAAGGGCTGAGCTAAAGTAATAGAGCAATAGTGTTGAACAAGCAAGCCAAGGAAGCATGGGACCCTGAATTCAAACTATGTCCATGAGAAATAAAAAAAAAAACATGTGTATTGAGAGAAAATAAAAAAATAACTCTCAAAGTCTTGAGACCTAACAATGTCAAAGAATAGCAAAGTGTAACCGTCAATTTACAGTATAGACTAATGACTAGATTTCAGAAGTCCTTAGGCTAGCAAGTACCAGTTCAATGGAACTACATTATCAATAACGATTAATTTGAATTTGAAATGCCTATAAATACAGCACTAAGTATTTAGAATATTTTAGAATATAATGTATTGGCTGTAGGAAAATAATTAATGCCCAGGTGAAACTTTTTTCCTAAGAACTTTACAAATATGTAGCCCATTTTATGACTTCAGAAATGACATATAATGAAGTAGGCAATGATCATAATGCCTTTCCGATTAGTATGACAGCATTATTTATTCCAATTAGTATGACAGCATTATTCAATACTGTTACATATTAAAACAAGCACTCTCCTCTATTTCTCATATTAGCTTTCATCAGTCAAGGATTGAAAATAAAAGGAGGCATCCCCTATCTATGCATTAATGACTTGAAGTTACTGGTAACTAATGATTTTTTTCATAGGAGTACGGAGTTTAAAAACTTTAACATAGATAGGTTGCTAACAAAATTTTCATTTTTGAATAATTTAGCAGAACAGCAACCATCACCTTTATTTTCAAGATATATCTCACATGTATATAAATTGTACTTAATATTCCTTTGAAAATATGAGATTGTTGACAACTACATACAACTTTAGAGAAATAATATTGGTTTACACAGGAACTGTGGCCAATATGTACAAATTGTACTTTTATGATACTTTTATGTGTCTACATAAAAGATATGTACCTATCTATTAATAAAAAATACATTGCTTAATTTTCATCTGCAATCACAGATTTTTCAGTGTCACATTTCATTTGTTACTCTCTCACTCACCAATCATTTAATTTTTGCTGGCATCAAATTACTTTAGTAATTTAGTATCGGGTCTTGAACTCAGGGCCTAGGTACAGTCACTGTGCTCAAGGCTAATATTCTAAAACTTGTACCACAGCTCCAATTTTAGTGATTTGGTGATTAATTGAAGATAAAAGTTTCACAGACTTCTGACCTGGCTGATCTTAGCCCCCTGAGTAAAAAGGATAACTGGTATGAACCACTGGTGCCTGTTTTGCTTTCTTTCTTTTTTGTTGCTGTTGTTTGTTTGCTTTGTTTTTAAGTTCTTTGAAAGTAGTTTCATCTTCGGGTCTCATGCTTGGTAGGCATATGATTTTTCCCTTGAGCTACACCCCCAGCCATTTATGTTTTAGTTACTTTTCATGTTAGGTCTCACCTATTTTTCTATGGCTAGCAGGGACCTTGATCTTCACAGGTCCAGGAAAGTCCATCAACCTTTCACATCAGTAGGATGATAGATGTATGACAACATGCCAAGATTTTTTTTTTTTATTTTTTGTTGAGATACAGACTTGCTTTTACCCAATCTTTCCTGGAAACTCAATCCTTTCAAAATCCACCTCCCAAGATAATGGGGTTACATGGATAAGCTAGTCAAAATGCCATAGTCACTTTATATGACTTTCCTGATTTTTAAATTTATCTTTTTTTGTTCCATTCTATATAATACACATCTCATCTATCAATCTTCTTCCAATTTCACTCAAAAATAGGCTTTTATTCTTCTACAACCTTTAGATTTCATGCTAACAAAATATTTAGGTATAAACTTGAGGGAGTTTATTGAGGGTGGTAGGGTCCGTGGGCTTGAACTCAGGACCTGGGCACCATCCCTGAGCTCCTTTGCTCAAAGCTAGTGCTTTACCATTTATCCACAGCTCCACTTCTAGTTTTTTTTTTTAATTTTATTTTATTTGTGAACATACTGTACAGAGGGGTTACAATTACATGGGCAAGATAATGCATACATTTCTTACCAAGCATTGCAGCCTCCTCCTTTGTTTACCCTTCACCTCCCATCCCAGCCTCCCCCCTCCCTCCCCCTCCCCCCTCCTCCTCCACCAACGTTGTAAAACTCCTTTTTGACATGACAATTTGTACTTCTCATTGTTACAACAGGTCCACCTGAATCCTTAAATGACTTGTTTTTCCCCATCTCTTCCATAAGTTATACTGACATCAAATATATTGAAAGCGGGGGTTATACTGTGGGGGAGGGACATACAAAGCAACAAAGAAATAAACTTATAAATGTGTTAGAAACACATGCATGAAAGAAAAAAAAACATTAAAATACCTATCTAAGGATTCATTTTCCTAACATCACATTATCTGACTTTTTCTGCTTGACTCATACATATACTAGATATTGCAAATAAGGGAAACCATGGGACCTGTGTTTCTTTGTGTCTGGCTTACTTCACTTAATATAATTTTTTCCAAGTTTTTCCATTTCCTAACAAATGGGGCAATGTCATTCTTTCTGATGGAGGCATAGAATTCCATTGTGTATATATACCACATTTTCTTGATCCATTCATCTACTGAAGGGCATCTGGGTTGGTTCCATATAGTTTTTAAGTGGTTAATTGGAAATAGAGTTTCATGGGGACTTTTCTGCCCCGACTGTTTAAACAATGATTCTCAGATCTCAGGCTCCTGGGTAGTTAGGATTATAGGTGTGAGCCACAGGCCCCCAGCTTTAAACTTCAGTTCTTAACAGTAAATGAATGGTGATGCTTAATAATCTATCATACATAATAATTTAGTAGTAATATTTACCTTTCTTAGTATGTATTAACACACTAGAAGAAAAGATCATTTGAAATAAATCAGTGTTCGAAGGACATAGGTTTATATCTGTGAATTAGTTTGGAATAATCAAGATTATTTAGGAGTAAGTTGATGACTAAAATATAAAATGTTTGATGGAAGAAGAAATCTGAAACAGAACATTTGGTAGGGTTTCTTTTTTCATTTGATGTGGCTATCCACTAGATTAGTGAAAAATTCAAACCAAGTATAAGCAGTTGTTAGAAAAGTAATAAATTTCATAATAATAAGCTGTCATTTATTCAGTATTCATGGCCAATAAATATGCTCTGTCTTTCATGTTGAGTATTTAACTTAATCCACATGGTGATTTCCTAGTACATGTTATTATACTCATTTAAAAGATGAGAAAATTATTGCTCACAGCAATTAAGTGATTGGTCTTGAGCTGTGTAGACTATGGTCTATTGCACTTGAGGCTTACTGAAAGTTTTTCTCTCAGTGATGCTTCCTTTCTTTGTCTTGTCTGACAATACTGTCAGAGAACACAATAAATTTCAAAGTGACTGAGTAAATATTAGCTCTATATTTTCCTGTCAGAATTGCCTTAGAAATAGGGCAAATTGATCAAACTAGTTAATTGAAAATTCCTTCTGCATAGATATTACAGGAAAGATAAAGCTTATTCTTTTATGCATTAGGATCTACAACAAAGATAATTAAAAGTCTATTCACTTTCAATATTTATAAGTAAGTGTATTTCTCTTAAGGTATTTTAATTAAAGTATGTTCATTAGCAAAGAAAAATAGATCATTTACATATCACACATTGCCATTAATATTTTGGTATTTTAAGTCCTCGGAGAGCAAATACGTCAAGTGCTTGAGATAGCATTTTCTATTGTTGATAGAAATTGTCTCACTTTTGGCAAATGTAAAAGAAAATGAAAAACCCTTTATATGTTATATCAATGCCACTTGAGAGTGTTTTAAATAAAAAGAAAAAAATGATGATTTCCACCTAATTGTATTGAAAATATTGGATTTCAGCCTAGGCATACTTCTTGGTTTAATTCTACATCTAATTAAACTAATCATAATGCAAAGCGTATAATTGTAGATTTAAAAATTCTCCACAAATCCTAATTCAGTTACAATATGCCAGCAGCATAAAACCACCAGCATGAGAATGAGGAAACCATTATGAAATATTACCTGTCATGTGCAATTCTGTGAATATAAACTGAATAGCACTGACCAAAGGTTCAGCCAAGTATGTAGGATGAATTTCTTCCTCTATAACAACTGCTCTTTGTAGCATTAAAAATGTTCACATTGATTCCATTTAAAAAGAAAGAAAGAACAGGAAGAGAAAGAGGAGAGCATGCAAGAACATGCAACTTGAGAAATCACTATTCATTTATCTATTGTTTGCCAAATTACACATGAGCTTATGTTAGAAACATAACTTCTGTGACATTGAAACCTCTTATCATTAGCTCCTTATTACAACAAATAATTTCTAGGTTGGCCCCCTCCAATTTTACCCTTACTGGTCTCCCTCTCTTTCCATCGGGTCCATGTAATTGTTAGGATGTTTGCCTTCTTTACACTGGAGAGTTTAACAGAGTCCTTTTACTTTCACACTTAAGTTCTGGCTGTTGTTTCCTAGTTTCCTTTTGATGTCTATGATCCAAACATGCAAAACTTCTTAGCTCCTTTCTGAGTTGGTAATGCTTTCAGTGTCTGAGTGTGATCTGCCCTTATTTCTTTACTATCCTCTCCATCTTCCAACTGTTCCTTCTATAGCACTCATGTTTTTTTTTTTTTTTTTTTTTTTTTTTTTGTAGGTCGGGTGTCTTAAACTCTCGGCTTGGGTGCTGTCCCTGAGCTCTTCAGCTCGAGGCTAGTACTCTACCACTTGAGCCACAGAGCCACTTCAGGTTTTCTGGTGGTTAATCGGAGATAAGAGTCTCTCGGACGTTCTAGCCCAGGCTGGCTTTGAATCTTGATCCTCAGATCTTGGCCTCCTTAGTAGCTAGGATTACAGGCGTGAGCCACGGGTGCCCAGCTAGTACTCATCATTTCTAAGCACAGCAAAAGTACTTAGAAAGTTTTACGGGCGGGAAGGTGGCTCAGTGGTAGAGTGCTTGCCTTGCATGCCTGAGGCCCTGGGTTCGATTCCTCAGCACCACATAAGCAAAAAGAAAAAAGCCGGAAGTGGCGCTGTGGCTCAAGTGGTAGAGCGCTAGCCTTGAGCTGAAGAGCTGAGGGACAGCGCCCAGGCCCAGAGTTCAGGCCCACGACCGGACTCAAAGGAAAAAAACAAAAAGAAAAGAAAGTTTTACTGGCTTCCCTTGGAAGACTCACGCCTTCCTCCCTGTGCTCACTCAGCCTGTCCCCCATTCCCACAGTATCAGATTCATATATATATACATATATATATATGAATATATATGAATATATATGAATATATATATATTATTGTCAAGGTGATGTACAGAGGGGTTAGTTACCTAAGTAAGGTAATAAGTACAATTCTTGTCAAACTTGTTACCTTTTCCCTCAATATTCTCCTACTTTCCCTTCCCCTACTCTCCCCAAGTTGTACAGATCATTGCCAACATATTGTCTAATGTATGTCGCTATTGTATTGGTTTCCCCCTTGTCCTTTGTCTCACCATTCTGTTGTTCCCCTTCTCTTCTCTAATTCAAATAAATGTATATACAATTCTAGGGTACCAAAATCAAATACAGTGACAACAGGGGATGTTCCATAGGGGGAACAAAACGTACTTATTACCTTGCTCATGTAACTGTAACCCCCTCTGTACAGCAGTTTTACAATAAAAACATGCAAAAGAAGAAACAAAAAATTACATAGTACATTAAACACACAACAACAAAGAAAAACCTCTGTGTCCATGTCTTGGAGTTCACTTTGCATAACATCATTTTCTATGATCATATGGACATAGCTATTGAGCTATTCTGCTCATCTGCTCAGATTATCCTAGATGTACACTAATTATTGCAAACAAGAGAAACCATGGGACCTATGTCTCTTTGGGTTTGGCTTACTTCGCTTAATATGATTTTTTCCAAGTCTTTCCATTTCCTAACAAATGGGGTGATGTCAGTATTTCTTATGGAAGCATAGAATCCCTTTATATATGTTTTGTGTGTGTGTGTGTGTGTGTGTGTGTGTGTGTGTGTGTGTGTGTGTGTATCACATTTTCTTGATCCATTCATCTATTGAGGGGTATCTGGGTTGGTTCCATACCTTAGCTATGGTGAGTAGCCCTTTTAACACAGTTTTCTTTTGTTATTAACACCCAAAATTATAATGTTTGTGTACATCAACAATCTGTATATCGTGGGCTTTTTGCTGTTCAAATCATGTTTTATTTGTCTTTAAATTCCAATGATTGGAGACACAGCCCAAAAAATACTCAAAATTTTAATAATAAATCCCAAAACTTAGATAAATTGGAAAATAATATTATTTATAATGATGATAGGAAATGTGTGTACTATAGAAGATTATGGTTCAGTATCACATATTGAATTCTGATTTTGAAATATTGGGATCTTTCACTTGTTTATTGTTTTAAAAGAATTGGTCTTCATCCTTACATGAACACATGAACATCTCATTTTCTGTCAAAATATGTAGTGTTGTGAGAGAAAGATTTCAGTTTCATATACTTTTCCTAAGTCCTAGAAAATCTAACTCTAGAAGTAATGGGTGATAAAATACAGATAGAAACAGTGATAATTTAACAATGTAAGTAGCAGCATTGATATTTTCTGTATATTGCAATTGTTCACTCTTTGAAAAATTAAAAGCCTTATTTTACTATGTGAACTATACCGGAATCTCTGATAAAAGAAGTTTCAAATAGTATTACAGAGTAATAGTAAAAATTGCTTTTATTATAAAATAATTCCACTCATATGTTGGAGCTTAAAGCATTTCAAGTAAAATATTGTAACAACATAGCAATATTTGCATAGTAAATTTATCTGTGTAAACATGTCTTTTTTTTATTTGAACTTGGTACCTGATGCCATTGCTAGGACTCTACCAACTGAACCATACCTCCAACTCCTAGAAGTCTTAATAAAAATAATATTTTTGCACTAGTTCAATTTAGTCTGATATTTATCTGTTAAAAATGTGACATTATAATTATACAATGTCACATTTGGTATGACAAGTTTTTTTTTATTCAAATTGAAAGCATTTCTATGAAAATAACAACCAATATGCCAACATTTCTCTGAAGTAATAAATAATTTTGAAGGATGTATATTTGACAGATTCAAACCCCTGTGTAGCATTATCTCAAAAAAAATAAGTTGAAAACATTGTAACTCCAGATTAAATGAGCAGCTGGTATGATGACTCTGATCTGATCATGTTGCTTTTCTAGACAGACTAATTGTTCTGATTTATGGTTATCACCTGTACTTCATGGCTTCTTGCTTCTAGTTCTAATTAATGAATAATTTTCAACTGTTGAAACTTTAATCATTCCTCTGATTTCAATGAGTAAAAGAAAAAGGACTTCTAGCAAATAGGAAGGTGCCCTGTTGTGACCTTTGCTTGCACATGGTTGGTCAAAAAGAAAACACACATTCTTATAAGCGAGCTTTATCCAAAATGAGACATTTTAAGTATGTGACAGCTGGGGGAGAAAGTCATCCTTAAGAGAAGTTTCGTTTCAGAGCTGTAATCCACCTCTGTTGACTTAAACTACCTCAAATACATGGGTCACCAATGTCTCTTAGTGACCTAAGAGACTTCCATTACATAGTCAGTCATTCCATTCCTATGAATGAATAACAAAAGAAATTATAAATCAGGCACTGATTGTTTACACCTATAATCCTAGCTGTTCAGGAGGTAAACATCTGAGGATTACAATTTAAAGCCAGCCTGGCAGGAAAGTCCATGAGACTCTTAACTCCAATTAACCACCAGAAAACCGGAAGTGACACTGTGGCTCAAAGTGTAGAGTGCTAGCTTTTAGCAAAAAAGCTCAGGGACAGTGAACATACCCTGAGTTTAAGCCTCTTGACTGAATACCTCCCTACACACCCCTGCCAAAATAAACAATTCTAACTTACATATAAATACATAAGGCTTAAAATATTATATTAAAAGATATAAATGTTACATCTTTAAATTAAAATTAAAAGAGTGTATTAAAAGTAAATGTTGATTTTGATAGTTTAGATAAAGAATGACAAAGTTATTTATGCTTCCACTATTCATTATAATATGCCAGTAATTGAAAAGCACCTGTCTTGCATATTTCAGTGAAAAGTTTTCGAGAACAAGCATGTTTCTTTGGTTGTTTATGGTCATGTATCAGAGAAGATGATTGACTAAAATGCAAGTACCAGAATTGTTACTGCTACACATCACAGCTAGAACACAAGCAGAAAAATGTATGTGGGGGGAGTGATTTTCAAAATAAAATTGGCTTTTTTCTAATGGAAGAAAATATATCGCAGCCATTTTTATGGATGATTAACATGAGCAAGACAAGATAGTTGAAAATTTCAGAGTACCAAAGGGAAAGTCATGATTTAAAAAAAGGGGGGGTTAAATATTATTGTATATAAAACATCAAAGAGATAGCAAGGCCAATAGTATTATTAAGTTGGTTATCCTTCATTTATGGCCTCATAGTTTATCAGATTTCTCAATTTATCACTCTTTAGTGTTCTTAAGAATAAGTAGGTATTTTACTGACATCAGTTCTGAGTCTTGTTTTAAACACGTCAATAAAATGATTAATTTAACATAAGATTTTAAAACAAAATCTGTGTTTAAGTCTCAGTGACTTGATGCATTATTTTTCCAATTTGGCAGATGCAGAAATGCAGAAAGAGATTTAAAATGAATTGTTCATGGGAAAAGATATGATATTTAAAACCATGCTGTTGTTATACAATCAATACCTGACTCAGAAAGACAGTCACCAATATAACATATTATTTGGTCACTTAAGAATTTAGTTGCTCCCAGGTGCCAGTGGTTCACGCTTGTAATCCTAACTACTCAGGAGGCCAAGATCTAAGGATCATGGTTCAAAGCCAGCCCAGGCAGGAAAAGTCCATGAGATTCTTATCTCTAATAAATCACCAGAAAGCCAGAAGTGGCACTGTGACTCAAGTGGTAGAGCACTAGCTTTGAGCCTTGAGCTGAGGGACAGCACCCAGGCCCAGAGTTCAAGCCTCATGACAGACAAAAAGAAAAAAAAAAGAATTTAGTTGCATTGTACTTGACTAGTTAATATATTTTATGCACATTTTTTTGTTAAATATGACTTGATAGACTTATTTTTAAGTAATGTAAAATATTTATTCCAAGTTACTTTATGTAATAGTCCCTTTAAATCTATAAATATTATAAAAGTAATCTTAATCTTTGAAATCTCACAAAAATGTACATTTTACAATCCACCCTGAATATCAAGACTGCAAAACATAACCACATTTCCTGAATCCAAATATTCTACAACTGTACTCAAAAGGAAAAAGAAAACAAAAACAAAGAACCACAAATGCTTGGCTAAGGGCTAATGTTATCCTAGTAGCCAAAAATAAAATAAAATATCCAATTTATTAGCATTAATTTAATACAAGTACAAACTTCAATAGTCACTTTATTTTTGACAGTGGTTTGCTGAGCACAGGGTGAATGCCCTGAGGGCTGGTAGTAGAAGCTGCTGTGTAGACCAGTGTCTTCCCCTCCCTGTGCCTGAGCTGCCAGCTCCTGCTTGGGCATTGCCCTACATATACCATCTATGAAATGTCATTTACAAATCTTTTCCACCACACAAACCTCTCTATTAACCAGGTAACAGGGAACAAGAACAAAAGCTTAACAGATTTCTTTCTGCATGCTGAAACGAGTGTTCACATATATAGAGAGAAATAGATATAGAAATACATAGGTATGCATGCACAGAGGTATATGTGTACAAATACACACAAACATATATATATATATATATATAATATACACATATAGATGGACAATCCATTTAATTATGACCTTATATATCGCTTTATCATAAAGAATAGTTCTTTCAACTCGGTACATTTACATTAATTTCCCTATGTGCCTATATTAGTAAAATTTTCTGTCTACTGTTTATCAAGTACACATACACCTACACATCTATTATTACTCACGATGTAAGGGAAAATGTAACACCTCAGCATGTTTTGAATGTTGAGGAAAATATCTCTAGAACCTGGAACATTTAAAACATGTGCAAAACTTTGTGGGGGAAATTTGGTTTTACTAGTGGAAGAGTCTACATAAGATGAGAGATATATCATCACTTCAAGGGAAATAGAAAATTATGAAATAGTACAATGAAAATGTGCATATGGCCTCACTCTCCTACTGACCAAACTTTCAAGTACATTCAATAGTTCCTCTCTTATCAATGCAGATTTTATCCTACTTTCATGATCTTAATTCTCAACCAAGATGCCACTGTTTGACTCCCACATGTCTAGTTATTATATATATATATATATTATACTTTTTTTGAGTTAGACTTTTATCATAATCATAAGCTCATTTTACCAAATCTCAATAAAAAGATATTGGTAGTAATTTAATTTAAATTTGTATCTCATAATGCTATCTTCTGTTTCAAAGGAAGCTTTGTTTACAACTTCCTAGTGGCCTAAGCATTAAACAAATAAACAGACAAACACCACAGCTCTCCTCCCAATTGCTGGCTTTTGCAGTTGAGATGCCTGTCTTAACTGAATTAGTTTTTATAAATGTCCTAGGTTTTTGTTTTGCAAAGACCATTTAAGAATAATAAATTTATACAAAAATAATGATCAAGTACTATAAATAGGCCATGAGAGAATATAATTATCATTGTCAATGATTTTTTTCTTTGTTTTGGTTTTGGTGCTACTAAGTATGACTAATGAAATAGAGAATTTCCCCTCACTAGTTTCATAATTTCAGAGAAGTCATGGAAAAGCCATTTAGTATCACCTTATATGTCGCCTTATCATAAGTAAGTTGCCTGATCAGCTAAGTAAATTTACATTAATGGTAATTTACCTATGTGCTTCCCTTTCTTCCCAATTCACTAAGAACCAAAGGAAACGCAACTGTCTACATTTGCAAACCACTGTCTGCTATAGACAGAATCAATTACCCATCAAGAACCCTGAGCCATGTATGAATAAAGGATGAAGACTTCCTTATCCTAGCTTTCACAAAGAAGATTCCATTTATCCTGTCATCTAAGAAGGTGATTTCTCCCACCTGTGTAAAGTTTATTTTAGTAGACCACATTTTTTTGATTTTAGCAAATCTATATTTTTCTAACAAGTAGAACGACAAGTGTCTCAAGCTTTTAAATAAAGCTTCTCCCTTTCTGATGGCAACTAATGAGGTTTTCTTTTTGGGGGGGGGTCCAGTCGTGGGGCCTGAACTCTGGGCCTGAGTGCTGTCCCTCAGCTCTTCAGCTCAAGGCTAGCACTCTACCACTTGAGCCACAGTGCCACTTCCAGCTTTTTTCTTTTTGCTTATGTGGTGCTGAGGAATCGAACCCAGGGCCTCAGGCATGCAAGGCAAGCGCTCTACCACTGAGCCACCTTCCCAGCCCCTCATGAGGTTAAGGCTAATCATGTGCCATATATTTTGTTCAAACCTCTGTCAAGTCTCCAGCCCATTGCTTGGTTTATTTCATATATTCTTAATAGGTATATATTATTAGATAAAACAAGATTCTTATTTGAATATTGCACTGTTTGGTGTTGTCAGGTTATATAAATTAATGCTATAGAGTCCATACTTGATGAATTTACAACCTAGCAACAAATCAGAAGCTTCCAGAGGCAGAATCCATGTCCTATATATTGTTCTGTTGCTTAAAGCGCCTAGTAAAGCCAGTATGAAGGAATACACACACACACACACACACACACACACACACACACACACACACACACACACACACACACACACACACACACACACACACACACACACACACACACACACACACACACACACACACACACACACACACACACACTGCTCTCAAGGAACAATTCAGCCTGATGACTTCTAAGAGGAAAGTATACTTTGTTTAGGTTTGGATGTGTGCTTAGTCATTTAAAATGCTATGTATGCTGGGCACTGGTGGCTCACTCCTGTAATCCTAGCTACTCAGGAGGCTGAGATCTGAGGATCATGGTTCAAAGCCAGCCCAGGCAGGAAAGTCCATGAGACTTTTTTCTTATTCCATGATGGCAATCTTTCCAGAAAGCCTAATTACCTCAAATAATCTCAACTAATCCTACCTAGAAAAAAATAATTTAAAAAAGGTCTAATATTTCTAAGAGCTTTGTCTGCTATTAAGGAAAAGAAACTTAAATACATATTGACTGTATGTTTAAAGTGCTAGTTCGTACCCACTGAGCCTAGTGCCCAGCATTGTTATGCAAGTACCAGGTAAAGATATTAGCATATTAGTAAGTGCAGGCCAGATCGGAGCTAGAGAGTGTGCTTGAGCAGGACTCAGGTTCAGTGTGAGAATAAATTCTTAATTTGAATTACTTTGGATGACAAAGTGTAATGGAAATGAGGCCAAGGACAATAAAGCTCTGGGGACATAGGATGTTTTTAGTATTGAACTGATCTGCAGCATTAACAATTGACTTTCAACGTACCCTCGGTCAAATACTTTATTTGTGAAAATCCCAAATCCCTCATTGGTAGTATCTGGGTGAAAAAGAGTAATGGCATTTTACATGTTATGGCATCATACAGATCAGATCCTCAAGATGTATTTTTAAGTCAGTTTAGAATGCTTAGAAAATTAGTTGTGAATTATCCTGATTTGTGAAGGAGATTTTTTTAACAAAATGTTAGTTGTTTTCTTTTATACGCTTAAATTGTTTTCTTGTTAAATTTGTTAAACTGACCAATTTGTCAGTTCTTGCTTCACTTTGATTGGTCTGTGTGACCTTTATTACTTGCAGGATTATGGAAACAGCTCGCTAGAAGGTTATGCCATCCCCACTAAGCTACAAAGAAGATCTTTTTATTGTGCTTATCTGTATTTATTTTCAAATAAGTTTTTTATTGTGAAAACACTGTACAGAGGGTAACAGTTACATGAGCAAGATAATGAGAACATATTTAAAAAAATAATTTTATTGTCTAGGTGGTATACAAAGGGGTTACAGTTACATACATAAAGTAGTGAGTACATTTCTTGTGGAACATTAATACCCCCACCCTCCCAAATCTCCCCCCAAATTGTACAGATCATTTCCAACATATTGTTGTGTGAGTATTGCTGTTGCACTGGTTCGCCCTTTGTCCTTTACTCCACCATTTTGTGGTTTCCCTACTCTTCCCTAATTCAGATAAAAGTATATACAGGGTACCAAAATCAAAATAGTGACAACAGGGGATAAACCATAGGAAAAAATAAAGGAATGAAATGAAAAAAATAACTTCACAAAAACAGTAACAACAAAGAAAAAACCCTCTTGTTTCCATATCTTGGAGTTCATTTGGATTAGCATCATCTTACATGGTCATATGTACATAGCTATTGAGTTATTAGGATCCTCTTCTAGGACTATCCTAGACATATACTAATTATTACAAAATGCTCCTGGACTAGGAGGATTAACATCCTGAAAATGGCAATATTGCCAAAGCCTATTTACAAATTCAATGTAATATCTATCAATATTCCAACATCATTCTTTAAAGAAATAGAAGAAGCAATCCAAAAATTTGTATGAAATAATAAAAGACCCCAAATGGCAAAGATAATCCTTAGCAGAAAGAACAGTGCTGGAGGAATATCAATACCAAACTCTATTACAAAGCTATAGTAATAAACCAGTTTGGTACTGAATGGGACTGAGGACCAATGAAGTAGAACTGAAGACCCAGAAATGAACCTGTAGACCTATGGCCACCTAATCTTCCATGAGGGAAACAAAAAGTAGGATGTAAGAAAGACAGCCTTTTCAACCAATGGTACTGGCAGACTGGCTAAACACATATAGAAAACTAAAATTAGATTCTTATATATCACCCTGCACAAGAATCAACTCCAAGTGAATCAACAACTTGGAGGTAAAAGCAGATACCCTGAAAATATTACAGGAAAGAATAAAAGCAACACTAGGGCTCCTTACTCAGTTCAAATTTTTCTTAATAAAGACCCAGAAACACAACAAATCAAAGACAGTTTGGATAAATGGGATTACATGAAACTGCAGAACTTCTGTATAAAAAAGACATAGCTAAACAGATATATAGAAAGCCCACAGACTAGGAGAAGATATTCACTAGCCATACAACAGACAAAGGCCTCATATCTAAACTATACGTACAGCTCAAGAAATTGAATTCCCCAAAAACAAACCTCCAAAGAAACAACCACCTTATTAACAGTGGGCTAAAGAAGATCTTATTGTTACTTTTAGAGAATGAATTTTGCACTCAAGAATATTTCTGTTGATCTTTTCCCTTATCCCTGCATAAGTTACAGCAATCATTTAGTTGCTAGGAAAATTAGAACACACTGTGTCTTGGAATTCAAAATAAACTACTTTTAAGAATGATACCTTTATGATTAAAAAATAATGTTTTCAAATGAGGTATTAACTATTATTTCTTGTTTATTTAAATTTTATTGTAAAGGTGATGTACAGAGGGTTACAATTACATAAGTCAGGTTATAAGTATATTTTTTGAACAATGTCACCCCTCCTCCATTTTCTTAACAATTATTTCCATTTTGTGATTTTATGTATATGAAATGACACATTTTGTAACTATATCTCACATTTTCTTATTAATAAATACTAGGTTTTTTTCTTATCTTATTTTATGTGTTTTTTCATTTTTTGTTATTTTATGACATTTTTGTTATTCTCATTAAAACCTAGAGCTAAAATGAAATAGGCAAATTAATCTTATCACGTTAAAGTTTATACTCTGAATTTTCTTTGAAATTCTTAATAATTTTCCTATTCTTTACAAAATCAAGCTAGAGATGTTACATTTTACTTGTATTCTTGCTTCTTGAATTGCTCTGATGGAAAAGAAATTAGAATTTGTTTTGTATCTTTGCTTTTGAATTTTGCACTTTTGCTTTTCATGAGTAATCATCTGTGCTCAGTAGTCTGTTTCAGTAGGGACTATCAGTCCCCAAATTTCGCCATTGGGCCACAAACTATGTTATTCAACCAATGAATTAATGTCATACCAGTAACCTGTGGACGTAGCTTCCAAAGACACCAGAATTCCTGGTAACGTTCCTTTGTCTTCTAACGTGTAATGTAAAGCACTAGTCCTTTGTATTTAACTTCTTATTTATTAATATAGCACACTTGACTTCATCAACACATCTGTTTCATACTCTCACGTGTTACTAGCTCTTTCTATTTCCACCAAATAACAAGGAGTAATTGTAAAAAGAAAAAAAAATGTGATCTTGGCCTAAAGAGTTTGCCTAAATATTGTGCTTCTTTTAAGTCCCTTTTCTTACAAAATACATATGATTTTGTAGTACCTTAGTATAATGTTTACTTTGCTATAATAGGCAAAGACGTAGTTACCAGTGACTGACTATAGCATATTCATCAGTTAAAACTCCCTCCAGTAGATTTGGTACCTAACACCGCAACAGAGTTCTTGAATTCTCTCCTAGACTTCTTATCACAGCTTCCTCAGTCCCACCAAGGATGCTTATGCTGAACCTTCACTAGATATGCAGAATTATTAAAGAGGTTTTACGTGCTATCAATCAATGTTCTAGCTAGCCATGTGGCTTCCAGACAATGCCCTTACTCCTGGGCACACTGGGAGACACACCATAGTGCCTGGGTTGTAGTGTCTTTACCACTCCTCTGGCAATTTCAAGCATCATCTTACCTGACAAAGAACTTCATAATGTCCTGAAGATTACTATAGGACAGGAGAAACCTAAGTAGAAGGGCCATAAACAACCACTTAATCCTTTCTATCAATTTCCACCTCACAGTTTGCCTCAAACCCACGCAGACATCAAAAACGGTAACATGTTAGCAATCTGGCTCATAAAAAAAAATTCTTTTTCATTAAGATCAGTGCCAGGCTTGTGTTAAAATATCATTTTACTGCTTTCCCAGAGCTGGTGAGTTGAGCCTTTGCAAAAATTATGGACTTGGCAGTTTAACGAGATTGTCAAGCTCTTCAATTGTCAGAGAAACAAGAGTAACAGATGAAAAAGAAAGTTCAAGGTGATGATTTGCTAAGCTCAGGAATGCTAATAACTGGAAATGACATAAGTAGTGTCTGCTGCATAAATGTAGATGATTTTTATAGAACTTCTTATTGGCAACAGCTTCTCTCCAATAGAGTTAAGTGGAAACAGTTCTGTCAAGGTCCACTAATATCTGTTTGGCCACTTTTAAAATATAATCATTTGATCTCTGAGAGTTTATCTTATGAATGTTTTTTTTCTAAGAAATTCTTTCTGTAAATATAACGTATTTTACCTATGTGTTAATGCTTAAAATGTTACTGATATTTTTAAATGGCTCCTTAAAATATTCTTCCTAGGTAATGGTGACAACCTTTTGTCACATCTTGTAATCTGTCTCATTTATTTAAACACTGTTGATAACATCCCAATCAACTTTGCTCTGTGTAGGTCAGTTTCCTATCATTTTCTCAAGCAGATGGAGAATCAGAGTGGCCAGTAGGGACTGGAGATTCAGAGATAGATGTGCCATAAGTTATATGCAGTTCTATACATAACATAGAGGCTTTGAAATGGGACAATTAAATACACAGCCACATGTAAATGCAGGACAAACCATTTCTCAGTTGGATGATAAATTATTGATAGTATTGTAATTCCCCATTGGTAACAAAATCAGTGTAATGTGTCTTCATGAGCCTGAAATAACACATAATGATGTAATTGCACACAAATTTAGAAATTATTTACAGGGAAATGATATATAACTGTTAGGTGCTAGACTGTAAGCCAGGCCTTAGTTTCTATGCATACAAAATCTGTAGCAGAATTATTACCACACATTTTACAGATGATGATATTATTGCTCAACATTAAATAACTTCCTAAGAAAGCAAAGGAAAACAGCTATAATGCTGAAGAGTCCAGATTCTAATCGGGACTATCAATTCCTATATCAAATTTGTTTAACCAAAAATTAGATAATGTTATGGTATTTGTATTTAACAGGTTATTGCCTTCATAAATTTTGCAAAAGGGTTTGAAGGTAAATTTACTGTATTGAAACAAGAATTGTTTTTTACCCAATATATTACTATTACTTACCCAATATACGATAGATATTTAATTCTTGAGAAGTTAATATTCTTTTGGTACTAAATGAAAGGTGATATTGGTTAAGATAAGATTATTAAATTAATAATAGAAACTTATTATAAACATAAATCTGGAAGTACTAGCAATAATCTAACAACATTAAAATATGAATTAGGCTTATGGAATGCCTGGATTGTACAAATGATACCAAAATAGGACTTATTTTCTAATTTTCCCAAGCAATATATTTAAAAAAACAATTCAATTTGGGAAAGTCAGATTTTTGGATTATTCAAATGCTACAAATCAGAAAAATGTATTATCCTTTTGTAGATTACAGAAGATAAAAGCTTTTTTCATTTTTAGTGAAACAATAGTAGTGATGAAAAATTTCTTTGACAGTAATGCTTAAAATAAAATACCTTTGTAAAGTTTAGAAGCTATTATGAGACATACAACTGTCAAATATAAGTGAATCTTAGCAGTATTCTTTGTTTTCCTGATATCGTATTTATCTTGAGAAAATTTGGAAGGGAAATATTATTTTAAATATATTGCCTTCCACACAGATAAACACATTTTTTATATTCAAAAGCAAGACATGTATTGAGCTATCCTTGTGGCAGTTTTGCATATCTTATGTCAATTTTGCTATTTGTACCAGAACATTATTTTACCCTTGTTTTCTGTTACTTATTCTAAAAAGTTATTGACATACTGTCTTGATTTCTACAAGATTGGCATAAATAAATGTTTCTTTATTTCGACTGTAGTCAAAACATCTTTGAGTCACTGAAGTATAATTTAATTGGCAAATCAGCCCTCTGTAGTTGGATTGCTTTCCCTCTTTTATAATATTTAAGAACTTCTGAAGTTTTTACTCTGTTCATCATTGCTAGGTTGCAGAAGCTAGAAGAAACAGTTACTTTGGCCTGGTCTGTGAGTGAAATACCTAATTAATTGGTATTTACAAAATAGGAATTTGCTGTGCCATTCTGAGATGTTGTATAAAGGATTCTTCTATAAATTGTCATTTGAAAATGAAGGGCAAATCAATTTAATTATGAGTTTTCAGCAACACTATTTTATAGATTACATATATAACTTTTAAAGATTTCACATTGGTTTACATAAAATGCTTATATAGTACATTTTGAGGTAGTCATTTGCTCTTATTAGTTCATTTGCTTATTTGGTGAATAATAGTTATGGATTTTAATGCTAAAGGACTATGCAATAGCTGATGAATAAATGTGGCCATTAAGTCTTCTCTTCTAAATATCTTGATGCAATGAGTTTAATAATAGTTTGTTTTGAATTTTTGCATTAATGAACATTACTGAGTATATTTTTTCTCTCTCATGCTGTTGTTTGCTTGTGTTCATATTAAGGTTATATCAAATTCATTCTACAGAATGAATTTAAAAGTTACTTCTCTTTTTAAAATATCAGGTAGAAACTATATATGTTTATGAAATCTATATAAGCATTTTGGGGAACTTGCCCATATTGTTTTCCTTTACAGTAAAATTCAGATTGTTCAGTTAATTCTTCAGCTAATTTTATAAATAAAATTACTGTGTTTCATCTCTAGTTCAAATGAGTGGAAAAAATTCCGTGGTGTTTTCTATTTCATCTTGGTATATATTGGACATATATTTTTGTCCTTTAACAATTCACTACAGGGCTGGGAATGTGGCTTAGTGGTAGATTGCTTGCCTTGAATTCATGAAGCCCTGTATTAGATTCCTTAGTACCAGAAGTGGCGCTGTGGCTCAAGTAGTAGAGTGCTTAGCCTTGAGCAAAAGAAGCTCAGAGGCAGTGCCCAAGGCCTGAGGTCAAGCCTCATAACTGGCAAAAAAAATAAAATAAATTAAATAAATAAATTATATATATATCACTGCAATTGGGCATTTGTACATTCATTTTTTTTAAAGCCTGATCATTTTTTGTACTTGTTTTGTATTAGGATCACTTTTTAAAGAGTGAGCTTTAAATTTTGTGGATATTCTCTGTGTCATCATCGCTTCCTGTTTCTTAGAGTAGTTCTTATGCTCTTTCACCACATAACTAGACTGCATATTAACTCAATAACTGGAAACATTTAAGACTATATTCCAATGTCCTCTCGATAGAGTTCATCAATGGAACACACAGTACATTAAATGCAATTTAAAATAATTTATTTGACAAATTACAGATATTTTAAAGTAATTTCAAAACTCACGGAGATTTATTCTTTGCTCATTGTAAGTTATTCATCAAGTTTGTCTAATTTACTAAAATTTACCTTTAGATTAAGAAATTTACTAAAAATTAAACCCATCTGGATTTTTTGTAGCTTCTCTCAAAATTTATAATTTTTATAAGGAATCATATAAAATAATATTTTCCTTAATTGGTATACTAAAATAAGGGAAGTATTCTTCTTCTTCCTTTATTCTACAATACTCTGAATAACCAGAACATCCCACCACTGTCATCAGTTGAATATAATTCATTTTTCACATCAGTGATATAAATAATGAAGGTTGGTTCATGTGGCAATATTAGTGCTTCTCATCATTTCTCATAATAAATATGAAATTTTCATTTGATTTCTATGTTTCAGGCAGCAATGTTTGTGGCAATTGTCTCTCTGAGTTTCCTTACTTATGTGACTATTGATGCTTCTACATTAAACATGATTTATGTGAATTTTATTTATTAGCAACTCAACACAAACTATTTTAGAGTCTCTGTCAAATATTGCTTTAATTTCCTGTCAGCTGATTACAGTTTTCAAAGTAATCTCTGTCTCACACAATACTGAAAATTCTTATAAGATTTGTTTGCATTTCAACATTGTAGACAGCCAGCTTTGAGTTATAGAAACGATATGGGAAAAACATTGAAGAATTACAGTAGTTGGCTAAATTTTTATGCAAACTGGTATTCTTGACACATAAAACTTGGTATGTTTGACATATAAAATCACAGAAATTTCTAGAGTTTTAAATGTTTCATTAAATACAACTTATTTTGAATAGTACAGTAAGTATAATATTTTAGCATGCATAAAAACTACATTTTTCAGTACTGCAGATGTTCTGATATCAGAATTAGATCTAACCAGATGATATAGACTCAGGCCTGTAATCATTGCTACTCAGGAAGCTGAAATCCGAAGATTTAGATTCAAAGCCAGTGGTCTGTGAGAGACTAATCTCCCAGTAACAGGCAAAATACAGTCAGCAGTGAAGAAGTTGCTCAAGTTGCAAACACTAGTCTTGAGCATAAATGCCAAGTGAGACCTTGAGGCCCTAAATTTAAACCTCAATAGTAGCTCCTCCACTCAGTAAATAGATTTATTTTTGAAAATTATTTAAAATGGTATCTGTTTATTTTTTAAATATATTTTTTATTATAAAGATACTGTACAGAGGTGTAATGAGTCCATTTCCTATCAAGCATTGTTATCCTCTCCTTTGTTTTTCCCTACCTCCCCAGCTCCACCGCCTCCCAAAAGTTGTTTTCAATATAGTGTTTTGTACATCTCATTGTTACAATGGCTCATCCTATGTCCTTATTTCAGCATTTTGTTATTTCCCTTCCCCTCCCCAAATTAGAATGTATATACAAGATTCAGGACACCGGAATCAAATACAGTGACAACGGGGGTTACATCATAGGGGAAGAACATACAAAGAAACAAAAAAAATCACATAATACATTATAAGTACATTAAAAAAACAACAAGAAAGATAAAATCTCTTTTGTCCTTATCTTGGGATTCATTTTGCTTAGCATCATCTTATAGGGTCATAGGTACATAGCCTTTGACCTTTTCTGCTTGTCCTAGACATATACTAGTTATTGCAAATAAGGGAAACCATGGCACCTATGTTTCTTTGGGTCTGGCTTACTTCCTTAATATAACCTTTTCCAAGTCTTTGCATTTCCTAACAAATGGGGCAGTGTCATTCTTTCTGATGGAGTCATAGAATTCCATTATATATATATATATATATATATATGTTATATATTATTTAAAATATTTATATAAATATATAAATTATATATTATGTATTATATATTTATAATTTCATTATATATATACATATATATAGCATATTTTCTTGATCTATTCATCTACTGAAGGGCATCTGGATTGGTTCCATATCTTAGCTATGGTGAATAATACTGCAATAAACATAGTTGTGCTGGTAGCTTAAAATGGTATCTTAGAAATGATCCTCAACATTTCTTCTAAATCACAGAATTATTTTATGTAATGCTTTTATGTTTTAGTCTATCATGTCCCTAGTGATAGAAATTAAATTACTAAGCCTGGCTCTGGTCACTCATGACTGTAATCCTATTTACTCAAGAGATTGAAAACTGAGGATTTCCAGTCTGGCAAGAAAGTCCATGAGACTCATCTCTAATTAAATACTCAGAAAGATCTAGAGTGGCTCTCTGGCTCAACTGGTAGAGTGTTAACGTTGAGACAAAGAAGCTCAGAGATAGTGCCCATGCCTCATGTTCAAGCCCCAGGATAGGCCAAAGAAAGAAAAGAAAGGAAAAGAAAAGAAAAGAGGTTAGATTAGACTACCTGTGTTTTGACCAAAATTTAATTCCAAACCAATCAGAAGCAATGAGAAATTTGTATTGTCTTCCTTATTCATTTCAAAAGTATGAAATTCAGTGACTCCTGTTGTCATTGTAGAAAAGAGTAAAAAGATCAAATACATGATTAATTCATTGTTTCAAGTATCTTTTCTACTAATGTAGGCAAATAAATGTTTATTTCAAAGAAACATGAGTCCATATGTTACTCAGGATTCAAGTTCCACAATGATTCCTAAAGAAGCATTGCCACTTCTTTTTAAATTCCTTTTAAAAATATAGAGCGTGGAAAAGTCATGCAGTTTACAGAAACTACAATAGACATTAGTATCTTAGATTTAAAAAAAAATATCAATCCATGATGCAAAGAAAATCTGTTAGCTGAACTAATTAAGGACTTAAAAATAATAAAAGTTAATAGGCACAAATATTTTTAAGAGCATTAATATTTGCCAAGGCCACGTTTATAATTTAAGTGATTGGTACACATGAATTTCTCTTTATGCTAAATGAACAAGTCTATTACAACAGGGAAGATAAGAGTTGGTTTATAATTTCACTGGGGGAATAAAAAAGGCCAATCAAAACTTAATTGAATCCATTTAAAAGGAAAAAAAAGGATAAACAATGTACTAAAAAGGAAGTAGTAATTAAGAAGGCATTTCAGGATTAATACAATATACTCTAATATTGTATATCTCAGGGTAACAAAATCAGAACTAATTTAGACTTTGAAGGATGCAATTAACAAAAATTTTCATTACTAAGCAAAATCTTTTTCTTTTTTTTTTAATTTCTGGAGAGGAAATGTGAAGTCTTGCTGAAGACCAGGAAATAAAATTGTCGAGTCCAGATGGTTATTCAATAGTGTTGCATAAGTGGGGTAAAGACACTGGAATTACTTCCTTTTATCAGTTGTGCTTATAATGAGTTGTTATTATAAGTACTTTTGCCTTTCTTGAGTGAGATCTGACAGCTTATTTTTGAAGAGATACATGGACACCATATTGTTTTAGCTTTAACAAAGACATTGAATTTGAATCTGGCAGCTTATGATTTTAGTTCCAATTTTGAAAATGGAAATTCACAGGATTCCATCCATTTTCATAAGAATTTATTTTCCTTGACAATAGTTCAACTCATCTGTATAGGCTAAAAGTTCTTATTTGGAAGTAGAGTGGGGGATTACTATGAGATTTCCTTCGAAAATGGAAATCCCTCCCCCTACTGATACCCCCATTACCATCACCTCCACCACCACCAGACTAGCAGCATGGTCCTTCAGAATACATGATGAAATGCAAATTACAGTTTCTTCCTTCAACCCCCCACAATCTCTGAATCAATGGTTCTAGCCAGCAGACAAAACATCTGCATTTTGAGAAGTAGTACATATGATGCAGAAACACACTAATGCTTGAAGGAAGACCAGTTCTTTCCATATGGAACGATGGTTTCTAGGTGATCCAGTGTTCACTATAGCATTTGGATCACCTCTCAAAATCCTTGAATTAGTCTGTGATTGCACTTTTAGGGAGAACAAGTTAAGTTCCTACAAGGAAAAAAACAAGTAACAATTCTGTCTCCCCCACTGCCTCCCCTGCCCCTACAACGGGCAATGTTTATTTACAGACATCTACTACTTCATAACAATTTGGAAAATCCACTGAGTAAGGAAGATATGTTTTATTGGTTGTGGTCATGGTAACCATATATTCATACAGTACCCTTTTTTTTTTTTGTCAATCGTGGGGCCTTAACTCTGGGCCTGGGCGCTGTCCCTCAGCTCTTCAGCTCAGGGCTAGTGGCCTACCACTTGAGCCAGCGAAAATTCCGGTTTGCTGGTGGTTTTTTGGAGATCAGAGTCTCTTGGACTTTCTTGCACAGTCTGGCCTGGAACCACCATCTTCAAGTCTCAGCCTCCTGAGCAGCTAAGATTAAAGGAGTGAGCCACCAGCACCCAGTTGATGCAGTACTTTTTGTCTTTCTTTTTCTTGGTACTGTGTGTTCAACTCTCTATCACTTGAGACACAGCCTATGTTGGTTAAATTTGATGTAGGGCATCACCTTATGCCCAGTCCAATGTGGATTATAATCTTTCTATTTTTGCTTCTCATGTTGCTTGCAATGAGAGGCACATACCACTTATGAGTTCAGAATTACTGTCAAATATAAGCAGTTGCCAAGGAAGGAAGGTAATGAAGAAATAAGATTCTAAGGAATCTGATTGTAAAATAATATTAAAGATCACACAAAAGGATTTGTGACTTGCATTTGTATTTTGTCAATAAACAAGAAATTTGTTTAAAAACAATTGATGAGATTAGCCCACTCATTAATAATGTTAAAAAAACATTTATCAGTAGCTCAAATGGTTTATTCTCATGTCTTTATTCCTCCTTGGTTCAGATTAATTGTACCAAGTGTTTTTGCTCTGGTAACTCGCACATGCAAATATTGTATTTTTATCAGAATAACACTCTTTGACCATCCTTTCAAATTCCCTATTATTCAACAGCATTCAGAATGATTCCTGTGCAGTCTTCTCACATAGATGAAACATACTTCAATATTGTTCTCTCTCCATCATTCTTTCCCTCTCCTCCTTCTCAAACTATTTCAATTATGTTTTATGTAGCTAGGCAGACATTGGGTAAATAGATGGTAGATATCTGTGAATATATACCACATAACTTCTAATTGTAATGAAAACAACAAAAGCCCCACAAACTCACCAAAGAATAGCTCATAAGAAGTTGAATGCTCTAAATTAGAAAATTTGTAATTTCATAAATGACAGTATTTTTTACTTGATATTTGTGACAAACTGATTTTTTTACTCAACAATATGTAATAGACATCTTCATCTTTCAATAATTCTGGATATGTATCCTATATTATTCTTTGGAATAGCTACAATATACCATTTTATCATTTTTTAATTGTATACTGTTACTGGGACTTGAACTCAGGGCCACACACTCTTATTGGCTTTTTCCACTCAAAGTTGTGGCTCTAACATTGGAGCCATGGTGTCACTTACAACTTTTTGCTGGTTAATTGGAAATATGAGTCTCAAGAGCTTTATGTCCAGGCTGGTTTTGAACTAAGACCTCATATCCTAATCCTGAATAGCTAGGATTACAGTTATAAACTACCACAGCCGGGCATCAGTGTACTCTAATTAACCAGTCCTTCACCAATTGATACTTGGTACTTGTTTCATATTTTTTGAATGCTATAAACAAAAGTTTAGTTATTATCATATACATTTATTTATATTTTAGTATAAATGCCAAGTAGAAGTTTTAGGGTCCCAGTTCATGACCATTTGATATGTGTTAACTGTTAAAGAACTCTACTCCAGAAATCTACTGAGAGCACCACTGCTATTTCTTTAATACAACAGAGCCACTCCATCCAACTTGATAAAGGACATTGATCACTTCATAATTTAATCCTTCTCTTTTTCTAAAGTGCATTCCTTGGTTATTTAAACAAGTAAAAAAATAATACTAGTCGGGCACTGTGGCTGACGCCTGTAATCCTAGCTACTGAGGCAGCTGAGATCTGAGGATCATGGTTCAAAGCTAGCCTGGGCAGGAAAGTCCATGAGACTATTATCTCCAATGAACCACTAGAAAACCAGAAGTGGTGCTTGGCTCAAGCGGTAGAGCTGAAGAGATGAGGGATAGTGCCCAAGCCTAGAGTTCAAGAGCCATGACCAAAACAAAAAACAAAAACAAAAACAAAAAATAAACAACAAAAAAAACAACATTTCATTTCAATGAAACTACCACACACCTTCCCAGAATACTCCCTGGACTTCTGTTATAGTTCTTAATTTACCTCAGTAGTGTGAAGAATCCTTTTGAAGACTTCCTTTTCACATTAACCTTATCAGGGTTGAGGTAAGAAACAGTAGAAACCATGCATAGGAAGTTCATTCCTATATCCCAGCTACTCAGGAGGCTAAGATCTGAGGATCATGGTTTGAAGCCAGCCTGGGCAGGAAAATCTGGGTAAGAGACTCTTATCTCTAATTAAACTGCTCAGAAAGAGCCAGAAGTGGCATTGCGGCTCAAGTGGTAGAGTGATACACTCATCACTCATCACAGAGAGGCTCAGGGACAAAGGTCGAGCCCTGAGTTCAAGCCCCAGGATTGGTGGGGATAGGTGGGTGGGAGAAACAGAATTGTGTGTGTTCTGTAAGTGCAGGGAAGTGAGCTAGCTACAAAAAAAACAATGAATCTTGAAATTCCACAGACCTCAAGTCCTTGTTGCCTGAGCACTGGGATTCCCAGTGCTATTTGACTTCAGAAAACTATCATTTTTTTTTTCTCAGATGAATACTTAGGCTCTCTCAAACACCAGAATGACCAGTGGCCAGAAAACTGAAACAATAAAAATCTGATAAGGGTTAATTATCACAGTAAGCATTATATGTTTGTTTGATAAGAAATGACAAAAAAAAAATTCTCTCCTCACAAAATACTCCCAAATGCAATCTTCATTTAGAAACTTTTAAAGGAAAGATGGCTCAAAGACAATATTGAATAGAAATATTAATAAATACTGTTTTTATTCTTTATCTCTATCAGCTACTTACATTTTTAATAACCCAATCCAAAGTTTTCATCTATTTCTGGATAATGGCAACTAAAAACTGCCTTACCAGCCTTTTGATTTGAATACTGTTTTCTATAGCTGAGAGCGTCTGAATAGTTATCATCTTCCTCCCCCCTGTCTTTTTTCTCTCTCTCCCACAACGCTATTCTAAATATATCATTCTATTTAATATAAACAAATATACAGTAATACTATTTCATTGCTTTCTCATGTATAAGAAGAATATGAGTATGAGAGTTAACCATACAAAATATAACTTAAACAGCTAAAAAATCAAATTTAAATTTAATAATTTTTTTGTACTGAGGTGGTAGAGAAAACTTTTTTATGCTTACACAGCTGTATTATGCTGTAGTTTTAAGAAGCTAAAGGTCACTAGTTAAAAAAAAAGCTTATGGCATAGATTTCTCATTAATATACAACAAAGGTAGGAAGTACTTGTTCACTGATTTTTAATCAGTTTATGACATGGACTGCAAGCCTCCTTCAAAAAGAGATTCTGCTTGACTAATAATACATTAGCAGTAATCCAGTGATCTGTCCATGCATTAAGGATACAATTTATTCTTCTACTGATCAGTTCTTTTCCCAGCAAAATGAATTGTCTAACTTTTGATAGAACTGCCTAACAAAAGAGCTTTGTGGATAAAATTGACAGACCTTACAGGGTTCAGTTTAGTTTGAATGCTTAAATTAGAAACCTTTGTATTAGGATTAAAATGAAAAAAGAACTGATCTAATTGCATGTCCAAGCAGATATGTCAAATCTGGTTTCTTAGTATTGAATTCTAGTCTAGTTCATAAATGTAGTTAATGTAAAAGAAGAGGACTGATTCTTAATAAAGGCTGAAGCAGCTTTAGAAGTAAATCTTTCTCACTCCGTTTAAAGACGTTTTTATGTTTCTGTGTTTGTCTCAAGTCATGCTATAGCTTACTTGGGACATAATTCAAATGGGAGAACACTTGTTAGCAAGTTTGAGGCTCCAGGTTTAATCCTCAGTGTTACAAAAAAGTCATGGGACAATAGTAATTAATAAGTTAAAATCCTCAGTGTTACAAAAAAGTCATGGGACAATAGTAATTAATAAGTTCATAAGTCCATAGATGATATCAATATTAAGGAAATATATTAATAAATAAAACCCACACCTGTTTTAAATATAATTTTATACATATGCTATAGAAAAGAATTCACAGCTATCTTTCTTCCTAGAAGAATAGTTTTTTTCCATATGTATATGTTAATTTTAATATTATATAATGAGAAATCTTATTTAAAATATAACATTTATGTTAAGAAAAATAACATAAAGTAGATTAAGAGCTGTTTATGCTAATAGATAAATAGAAAATACAGTATTTGTAAAGGAGTAATCCTATGTGTTTCTGAAATGTTATGTATTTTAAAAACTACCCAAACATAGCTCACATACCAGCTATAAAAGCAATTAATTTTTCAAATGAAACTTTGCTTTTGACATTTAAAGTATAATTCAGTTGATTGCTATAGCTATTTTTCAAAGACATTATAAGAAAATGCTTCTATATATGTAAATATATGTATTATTCATTTAATACAACTGTGTAAAATATTTGATATTATGTGGCTTTTTCCAATGAATAAACACTAGTTCAGGATTTGGAGATCAGTTGAAATGAAAGATGAAGAAAAATACTCGAAGTAAAAGACTAATACCCTCAACATGTATAACTCAACTACCCAAAATAGTGACATTACTTACTAATGTCATAGAGATTGGATTGGAATTTCTTGTGGCTGAAATTTCAATTCTGTTTGGCTTATGTTTGAGCTGTTATAATGTAGATAAAAAGGACAGTTATTTATATTTCTATTTTTATGTATGGTGAATTAAATGTTTCTTAATAAGTTGTGACATGAATTACTTCATTCATATAGATAATAAATTCATGATATACAGTTTGATAAATATACTGTTCATATTTTATTTCTACACATTACTCAGTATAACCAGTACTGTTTGAAATATGATTTTTTCTTCCCATGACATTGCTGAGTACTGAAAAAGTGGTATACTTATCTTTGCAGGATATGTACACTTTCTTTTCAGGATGCACATAATCCAACACTGAATTTCACTTCTCAGGTTTTGATTATGATAAAGCTTGTGATTTTGCAATAAGGTAAATTTGCTATTTACATATAACTAATTTTAGTAAGACTACAATTTGTTTATATACAAAACAATATTTTATGATAAACTCATAAAAAGGAAAAGCTCATTCGATGCTTCCTTTATATCAGATGAGATTTATTGATCTTTGTGATCAAAACCTCATGAAAGCAAACATTAAAAAAAAATTCCAGCTTTCAAACTTTCTGTAGCTTGTCAAGTGTTAAAAAATACACTGGAAACTAGGAAATGAGTAGAATAAGATAGTATATGCAAAGACAAGATCCATGCTGTGTTAATGTCTTGGACCAAACTGACACATGAATGAGTTTATGAAATTCTAAAGCCTTTAGTAGGTATATGTGTGTTATTTGTTTGGGGACATTTTTCTTTATCTTTTAGGAATCTTACTTTGTATTAAAAATAATATCCCTAGATAAAGAGAATCTATTCTTTTTGAAGCCAAAGTATGGAGAAAGTAAGTGAGACTGCATTTCAATAAATAAGCTGAGCAGAGTAGCATGTAAGAAACATGTAGGTAGAATGATTCTAGTTTGAGGCTAGGACAGGCAAAAATGTAAGACCCTAACTGAAATAAAAATAAAGCAAATAAAAGCTGAAGATGTGGCTCAAATATTACAACATCTATCTATCTGGGAGGAAAAAAATCTGAGTTCAAACCTCAGTAATACACACACACACACACACACACACACACACACACACACACACACACAGAGATAATCTATTGAAATAGTGATTAAAATCATTTTCCAGAAGTTTTATGTTGATATCATTTAGATACCTTAGCAGAAAAAGAAAGCATTATTGTTTTATTTGGCATGATTTAGTAAGTAATATAATTGCAAAATTCAGGTCCTTATATCCTTGCTGCTACATTCATTATGACTTATTTATGATAGAGATTGTTTTCTCTTAAGGAGAAACCAATTGTTGTTGTAGTTATTAGACAGTACAAATAAAATGAATATAATTACATTCCTTCAGAAAATTCAACTGCTGCTTTTCCAGATGAACTACTCTTATAAGTTATATATCACTCTCCTAATTATTAGATAGTATCTTTGTTATGACCCTCTGAGGTAGAAGTTCCTGTAATGGTATATGAAAATATTAAAACTTAGAATCTACCTTCCCAACATCTTAAGACATTTATAACTATGTGAAGGATTATGAATGCTTTAGATCTTTTGTTTCAAAGAGAACAAGGCTATCTTATAATATATATATATATATATATATATATATATAATTGTAAAGACATTGTACAGAGGGTTACAGTTATAAGAGTAAGATAATGAGCACATTTAATGCTGAGCATTGTTACTCCCTCATTTGTTTCCTAACAACCCTTCTCTCCGCACCTCCGCATCTCCTCCCTCCCCCTTCCAAAGTTGTAAAGTTTGTTTTCAACATAGTGTCTTGTACATCTCATTGTTACAATGGGTCAACTTGTATCCTCATTTCAGCATTTTATTATTTCCCTTCCCCTCCCCAAATTGTAAAAATGTATATTCAAGATGCAGGACAACGGAATCAATTACAGTGAAAACAGGGGTTATACTGTGGGGGAAGAGCACACAAAAGAAACAAAAAAATCACATAATACATTATAAATACATTAAAAAGAACAACAAGAAAGATAAAATATCTTGTGTCCCTATCTTGGGGTTCATTTAGCTCAGCATCATGTTATATTCTGAGGCTTAGAATTCCATTTTGTGTGTGTGTGTGTGTGTGTGTGTGTGTGTGTGTGTGTGTGTGTGTGTGTGTGTGTGTGTGTGTGTATCCCACATTTACTTGATCCATTCATCTACTGTGGAGCATCTGGGTTGATTCCATATCTTAGCTATGGTAAATAATGCTGCAATAAACATAGTGCTGGTAGCTTTAGTATAGCCTTGTTTTTGATCAATTGGGTAAATGCTCAAAAGTGGATTGCTGGGTCATAGGGGAGTTCTATGTGGAGTCTTTTGAGGAACCTCCATACTGCTTTCCAAAGTGGTTGAACAAGTTTACACTCCCACCAACAATGCAGTAGGGTTCCATTTTGGCCACATCCCCTCCAGCATCTGTTGTTATTACATTTGTTATTACATTGTTATTATATTTCTTAATTATAGCCATTCTAACTGGGGTGAGGTGGAATCTCAATGTTGATTTGTATTTCTTTTATGGCCAGAGAAGTTGAGTAGTTCTTCATGTGTCTATTGGCCATTCTTATTTCCTCTTATTAATCTGGCGGTTGTTTATTGCAGATTTTTTGTTAGGGGATTTAATTTTTTGATTGCTAAATATATTTTAGATATGAGACCCTTGTCCATTGTATGACTAGTGAAGATCTTCTCCAAATCCATGGACTTTCTATTGATCTTGCTAACTATATCTTTTGCCATGAAGAAGCTCTGCAGTTTCATGCAATCCCATTTGTCCAACCTTTCGTTGATTTGTTGTGTTTCTGGGTCTCTTTTAAGAAAATTTCAGCCTGTGCAAAGGAGTCCTAGTATTTCTGCTGTTCCTTCCTGTAATGTTTTCAGAGTGTCTGCTTTAACTTCTAGGTTTGTTATCCATTTGGAGTTGATTCTGGTGCAGGGTGATATATAAGGATCAAGCATTAGCTTTCTACAGTTGTTTAACCAATTTTTCCAGCACCATTTACTGAAGAGGCTGTTTTTTTTTCCATTCTATTTTTTTAGCTCCCTTGTCAAAGATTAGGTGGCTATAGGCCTGTGGGTTCATTTCTGTGTCTTAGCTCTATTCCATTGGTCCTCAAGTATGCTCTTGTGCCAATACCAAGCTATTTTGAGTACTATGGCTTTGTAGTAGAGTTTGAAATTTGGTGCTGATCTTCCTCCAGCACTTTTCTTTCTGCTAAGAATTATTTTTGCTATTCAGGGTCTTTTATTATTCCATATGAATTTTTGGGCTGCTTCTATTTCATTGAAGAATGAGTTTGGGATATTGATAGGCATCACATCGAATCTGTAGATAGTCTTTGGCAGTATTGACATTTTCACGATGTGAATCCTCCCAATCTAGGAGCATGGGAAGTTTTTCCAATTTTTTAGTTCTGCTTTAATTTCCTTTTTCAGCTTTTAAAGTTTTCATCAGAGGTCCTTCATTTCTTTTGATAAGTCAACTCCAAGGTATTTTATTTTTTGTGGAGCTTTTACAAAAGTAGTTGCTTTCCTGATTTCAGCCATTTTCTTCTTGTTATTGGCATACAGAAAAGCCATTGATTTTTTTGAGGGTTAATTTAATACCCTCTACTTTGTCAAAGTTTCAGATCAACTGAGTAACTTAGGAATAGAATCCATCGGTTTCTTTAAAAACAAGATCATGTCATCTGCAAAGAGGGAGAGTTTTACTTCACCTTTCCATATTTGTTTGCATCTTGTCTTATTGCTTTACCTAGTCATTCTAATACTTAATTGAGGAGAAGTGGAAAGAGTAGATACACTTGTCTTGTTCCTGAATTTAGAGAAAATTGCTTTAGCTTTTCACCGTTAAATATAATACTGGCTATAGATTAGTCATACAAAGCCTTTATTATATTGAGAAACGTTCCTAGTTTTTCCAGAGCTTTCATCGTGAAGAGGTGTTGGATCATGTTAAATGCTTTTTCTGCCTCTATTAAAATAATCATGTGGTTCTTATCCTTGCTCTTGTTAATGTGATGAATTATATTGTTTTGTGTACACTGAACCAGCATTGCATCCCTGAAATGAATCCTGTTTGATCATGGTGTATGATTTTTTTTGATGAGTTGTTGAAATTGATTGTCCAACATTTTGTTTAGATGTTTTGCATTGATGTTCATCAAGAAATGGATGTATAGTTCTCTTTCTTTGATGAGTCCTTGCTTGGTTTTGGGATGAGGGTTATGATAGCCTCATAGAAAGCGTTTGGTAGTGAACTTTCACTTTCAATTTCATTGAAGAGTTGGAGGAGTATTGGTGTGACTTCTGCTTTGAAGGGCATGTAGAATTCAGCTGTAAATCCATCTAGTTCTGGACTTTTTTGGGGTAGGAGGTCTCTTATTGCTGTTTCTATTCCAATTGATATGGGTCTATTAAGTTGGTTTAACTCATCTTGGTTTAATTTCAGCATGTTGATATTTGCTAGAAATTTATCCATTTCTTCCATATTCTCAAACTTATTAGCAGAAAGGTTTGAGAAGTATTCCCTTATAATGTTCTGAATCTTGGTTGTTTCTGTGGTGATGTTTCCATTCTCATCTCTGAGTTTGTTTATTTGGGTGAGTTCTCTTCTTTTTCTGATAAGATTTGCTAAGGGTCTGTCAATTTTGTTATTTTTTTCTAAGAATTAACTTTTGTTTTGTTGATTCTATGGTTTTTTTATTCTAATTCATTTAATTTTGATTTAATTGTAATTATTTGTTTTCCATCTACTGGATTGGGGTTTAGCTTGTTACTCTTTTTCAAGGAGTTTCAGGTACCTCGTTAAATTGTTGGTTTCAGATCTCTTTGTTGATGTAGACTCAGAGCTATAAACTTGCGTCTGAGTACTGCCTTTGCTGTGTCCTTGAGTAGCTGGTAATTTGTGTTCATTTTTGTTAAATATCATGAACATTTGAATTTCCTTTTTAATCTTTTCCATGACATACTGGTGGTTCAACAGTGTGTTGTTCAGCCTCCATGTGTTACAGGATTTTCTTTGGTGGCTTTTGGTATTGAATTCTAATTTTATTCCCCTATGGTCTGAGAGAATGTACAGCATCATTTCAATGTTTCTGAATTTGGACAAATTTGTTTTGTGACCTAAAATGTGGTCTATTTTGGAGAATGTTCCATGTGCTGCTGAGAAGAACTTGTATTCTGATACTGCTAGCTGAAATATTCGGCAACTGTCTATTAAATCCAGTTGATAGATGCAGTTGTTTAGATCCAAGGTTTCTCTTGTGTTTCTCTGGCTTGTTCTGACCATTCGGGTATGAAATCAAAACCAGTTCCACAGTAGAACACTATTTTAAGGTAAGTATCAACCAGAGCATTGTAGTTGCACTGATTTTTTGATGCTGTCAAAATGAGTACAGATACAATCTAGTTCAACAACACACAGTGAGGGATCAATAGGCTAAGAAAATCAAAGAAGGAGTCTGCAGACCAGAAATTAATATTAATAGGGAGAATTGTGAGAAGAAAATAAGATTAGAGGGGTGGGAAAGGGAGAGAGGGAAGATAACCAAGACCTAAATTCAGAGAGAGGGAAGGGATAGAAGGAAAGGAGAAGAGAGATAAAGAAGAAGAAGAAAAGAAAAATAAATAAAATGTAACACTTAAAAAATTATATAAGTGTAAAGAAATAATACTATAATTAAAGGAGTTAAGGCTGAGATTTTGTGAATTATTATTGATATCTGAATTAAGTATGTACACAATGAAGGATAAGGTCTAATAATCGAAGATATCTGTGGATGAAAACAACAGCAATTAAGTAATGAAATAAAAGACCAAAAGGGAAAAGAGTAAAAAGAGAATTTAAAAACTAACCTAAAATAAAAATAATGAACAAAATAGAAAACATTTTTTAAAAAATTAAGTAGAAAAAAGTTTTCTTTTTTTTTTTTTAATTGGGGGTGGGGGGGAATCTTGTGTCTCCCCTGTGTCTGTAACCAATCTCTTGGTGGAGTCTCTAGTTTACTTGTGGTGTTTGTTTTTCCTTAATTCAGTTTGTTTGAGCAGATAGAATGAAGCTCTGCCTTAGCAGGGACTTTATGACCCTCTTCCCAGACCAGTTCAATTGGAAGGTGATCTTTGAGTACCACAAAAGAGGGAGATGGTTGTTTCTTCTAGCTTGGAGTTGCTGTGATGGGGCTAGGTTGTGGGTAGGGTTGAGGCCTGTCAGCAATCAGTAATGTTTCCCTGAGGGGCTAGCTCCTGAGACATTCACACAGCCTAGCCTGGAGCCATTCCCAGGATTTATGTTTACTGAGTTTCCAATTATTTTACTTTTACCTTCCTTCAGCTGGATCTGGGCCTGTGATGCAGTGGGATGGGGCAGGCTCTGACTCTGTTTACTCAGTGAAGAATGTTACTGCTCCATGGGTGGAGCTTCCTCTGCCTGGGAAAGGCAACTTTCCCTGGGGGTGGAGCAGAGCCCTGAAGGTCAGGTTGCTTTGACCTGTTGAATGACTCCTATTATCTTCTTCCAAGGTCTGAGTTATGTGATAGCTGCTCTGACCTAGTCTTTGTCAGTATCAAAGATGTAGTTCTTCCTAGGTGGTGGGGGAGGGGCTATCTTCCCACCACTGCTCCATGAGAAGTAGTGAGGATGTCTTGTGGGGTTCTCCACTTTTCTCTTAGTTTCTGTTCCATCTACAGTCTGGGACTATCTGTGATGATCAGGATGAAGATTTCCACTCCTTGTCAGTTCTTGCTGATTAGTGAAATCTGCTTGCACACCGCCTCTGGCACCTTTGTTTCAGACTCCTTCTGTTGATATGGTGGCCATGGCAGCAGCTACCACCCCAGCTGTGGACAGCAGCCAGTCCTTGAATCTGTCTCCTTAACCAAGCTGCCTGAATTTTTCCTCTCTGGCCAAAGTCTCTGTACTATGATGGCACACTTGGTGTGATTCTCTAGCCTTGGACTTTTCACTGGAACACTAAAACTGGTTTCTGTGTGAAAGCTTGTTTAGTCCCCAGCTTCTCCTCCACCATCTTTCTCTCTAGACCCTATCTTGTAATTTCTTACATAGACAGAAAATGCTTGACTGCTTCTGGGAAATTGGTTATTAGTGTACAATCAGTCTTAAGTATTTGTGGATTCTACATCCATGTATTCAACCAATCATGAAATGAAAAGTATTTGAAAATAAATTTCTTACTGCATTAAACAGACATAGACTTTTTTCCTGGTATTATTTTCTATGAAATGTAATAATTTATTATTTAGTTATTTATTATTTATTCATGTAATTATTTATGTAACATTTATATTGCTTCTAATTATTTATAAATTATTAATAATCTAAAATAATTCAAAGTACTCAGAAAGACTCACAGGTTATTTGCAACTTGTATACTAGTTTCTACCATGAACTGAGCATATATGGATTAGTATGTATTTCAAATTATATAATCAAATTTAAGTATGATATGTGTCCTGGAGTAGATCTCTTCCTTTGTATTATATTTCTGTAAAATATGAATAATGTTTCACAATATGAATATTTTTGTGATTGTTTTGATTATTTCTAACATTCTAATATCAATCAATAATGTAATGAACCCTTTAGTTGGATGTAGTTGCTCCTGCCTATAATCCTTGCTACTCAGGTGGCTGAAATTGCAGCGTTAATTTTTTTAAAATAGTTGAAAAAAAGTGAGATGTGATTGAATGTAGTATATTGATTTTTTAAATACACATCTACTTTATGGTTGTTAACACTTTGTACATTTGTAGTTGACAGTATAATATTTGTATATTATAATATATTATTTGTATAATAAACTATGTGAAATAGAGCCTTTTAATTAGAAAATTGTATATAGAATAGTAAGGAAGAGACATATTATTTTTGAGATATCTGAATAATTTTTCATTAAAAACATGTAATATACATTTTACATCTATTTAGAACTAAAATACAGAAAGTTGTTAAATATATTAATGTTTGGACTTTTCTTTCAAAATTGATGCCTTGTTTATTTTGGAAAAACTGTATAGTGATTCATTAGTAACAAAAGTGCACACTTAGGTAATTGCTGGAAAGAAATGTAACTTCTCCATAAAGCTGTTTCACAGTCTTTACACTTAGTGGTTACTGAAAGTCACTGTTTAAACATGACACAATGAAAGGTGATGAATCTTGGCATTGATGAAAGCTGAGCTTTCCAGTGATCCAAGCACTGAGTTCTTTATAATAAAAATGAAGTAAAGAATTTATGAGGTTATCTGAGGTGTTCCAAGACTGCTAGTTTTCTAAGCATGATCTGTGTCTATGTGAACATAGGAACAGGAAAATCACTACAAATCACACAGTATGTGATATCTGAAGCCCAAGATTTTATAAATGTTCTTTCAATTCTAATAAAATTAATATCTCTTAGACAAACCAATAAATTACATTATTTTTTCATAAGGAGTTATTAATATGAGTATTAAAATGTAACTTTAGAGGTTCATTCTCATCATATGCATTTAGACAAAGGTTAATGATATATGTGTGACCTTATAATATACTTTTAAAGTCCTCAGCCCCATCATTCTTGGTTGATCTTATTCTTCATCTTCTTTGCCTTTTCTAGAATCTCATGGAGATGGAATCTTATACAGTTACTAACATTCATTTAAGTTTTCTTGTTACCTTTTATGGATTGATCATTCATTACCTTTAGCATGAAGTCATAATTCATTGTTGAATACATTATAGCCTATCTTTTTTTCCAAATTGAACATCTTTGTAGTTTCCACATTTGGAAATTAGTGTTAAGACTGATGAATATATATGTGTGGGTCTTTCTGTGGACCCATAAATACTAAGGACTAGTGCATGATAACTGTATGTGTAGCTTTTCAAGAAATATCTATACAATCTTCTAAAGCAGCTGAACCACTTCATAATCCAACCAGCTGTGATCAAGAATTTCTGCTATTCAACTTCTTGGTCAACTTTTTATAATAGCATTGTTTGGATGATCAGCATTCAAACAGATGTGTAGTTGAACTTCATTGACGCTTTAGTATTCATTTCCTTAATGGCATATAAGATAAAACATCTTTACATATGCAAATTGTGTGTCTCTTTTGGAAAGTGCATGTTTAAGTTGGATGCTCATTTTTAAATTGGTTTGTCATTTTACTGTGACTTTTAAGACTCACTGTATATTCTGGATAATAGTATTTTGTCAGATGTGTCTTTTGCAAATATTTTCCCCAGCTTGTGATGCTGATATTTTGGGGGGAAGGAGAGGTAGAGAGAATGTTGGTCATAGGGCTTGACCTCAGAGCCTGGGTCCTGTCCCTGACCTCTTTTTCTCAAGGCCATTACCACTTTGAGCCACAACACCCCATCCAGTTCTCTGGTGGTTAATTGGAAATAAGAGTCTCATAGACTGGCTGGCTTTGAAGCAGAATCCTCAGATCTCAGACTCCTGTGTCTAGGATGTCAGGCATGAACAACCAGCATCAGGCATTTTTTCTTTCTTTCATTTGTTTTTAACTTATATAGTATTTTGTAAGAATGTTATAAAGCAGATATTAAGATCCCTGTTTAAATTTATTAAAATATAGCCAGAGTAATTAAGAATAACTATCTTTCCTAATTCAAGAAAAGTCTAAGCAAACTTTTCGGATAACTATAGTGATATATACAAGCTTCAGTTTAATAATTTCTTTTTAAAGTACAGAATATGCTCTTTTAAAGGTAACCATATAAAATCACTTACAGATAGTTTTTATTGTAGTTATGGCCAATTTCTAGCTTAGGCCTTCTTATAGGTATACCTACAGTATCTGCTAGGGAAATTCATCTCTTGCACATTTAATGATTAATTCTAAAGTGAACATATGTAGGCTGTGTTTTGGTCTACATGTAGATCTCAACTGACATTACTTTCTTTTAACATGTGATTATGTCTAATAAATTTCATGATCAGACAATTTTAATCTATTAAGGACTAAAACATTATTTAACCAGACTTGTAGATGGAAAACTTTTTACAGGCAATCTTATTATCTTTCTGAAAGAGGTTTTGCATCATTTTATATGGTAATATGTTCATAGCTATTGAGCTATTGTGAACCTCTGCTAGGACTATCCTCGGCATATACTAATTATTGTATGGAGCCTATGTTTCTTTGGGCCTAGCTTACTTCACTTAGTATGATTATTTTTCTAAGTCTTTCCATTTCCTTATGAATGGGGCAATGACATTTATTTTCCTGATGGAAACTTAGAATTCCATTGTTTATATACAGCACATTTTCTTGATCCATTCATCTATTGAGGGGCATGGTAAATAATGCTGTAGTGAGCATAGTTGTACTGGTAGCTTTAGTGTGGCCTTGTTTGTAATCATTTGGGTAAAGATCCAGGAGCAGGATTGCTGGGTCATAGGGGATTTCAATGTTCAGTCTTTTGAGGAACCCTCCATATTGCTTTCCAGAGTGGTTGAACAAGTTTACATTCTCAACAGCAGTGTAGTAGTGTCCCCTTCTGGCCACATTCCCATCAGCATTTGTTGTTACTAGATTTCTTGATAATGGCCATTCTAACTGGGGGGAGATGGAATCATAACTTATTTGTTAGGTGCTACTTTTGTTTATTTTTCTGTTCATAATAGTGTTTATATGGATAAGTGATTTCTAGTGTTATGTTGTTAGTATAAATGCTACATTTGTCTATGCTTAATATATGTGGAAAATATATTTGCAAGCATCCAGTTACATAAACATAATTTATATGTTCCTTATACTCACAGTGTTGCTCAACGAAGTTTGTTTTTGGATTATCAAGGTATTAAATATATTAACCAGACTGTATGAAATTATACATGAAATATTTTAGTATTTCTATAAATTC